>NC_091623.1:19375000-20000000 GCF_027580195.1 Bos mutus
ATTTCTTGAAGAAATACAAATGTCTACATAGTATCTAGTGTTACCATTTGTGAGAACACACTTCAGACGATTTGCTGACAAAGTCATCTCTATCCAAACTGTGTACACACAACATCTGAGAAATTAAGTGAAAAGGAAATAAAACAAAACATCAGTAGGTATTGAGGCAAAAAACTGAATTATCAGTTCAGTCGCTCTTTGTGACCCTATGAATCGCAGCACACCAGGCCTCCCTGTCCATCACCAACTCCCGGTGTTCACCCAAACTCACATCCATTGAGTCAGTGATGCCATCCAGCCATCTCATCCTCTGTCGTCCCCTTCTCCTCCTGCCCCCATCCCTCCCAGCATCAGGGTCTTTTCCAATGAGTCAACTCTTCGCACGAGGTGGCCAAAGTATTGGAGTTTCAGCCTCAGCATCAGTCCTTCCAATGAACACCCAGGACTGATCTCCTTTAGAATGGACTGGTTGGATCTCCTTGCAGTCCAAGGCACTCGCAAGAGTCTTCTCCAACACCACAGTTCAAAAGCATCAATTCTTCGGTGCTCAGCTTTCTTCACAGTCCAACTCTCACATCCATACATGACCACTGGAAAAACCATAGCCTTGACTAGATGGACTTTTGTTGGCAAACTAATATCTCTGCTTTTGAATATGCTATCTAGGTTGGTCATAACTTTCCTTCCAAGGAGTAAGCATCTTTTAATTTCATGGCTGCAATCACCATCTGCAGTGATTTTGGAGCCCCCCAAAACAAAGTCTGACACTGTTTCCACCATTTTCCCATCTATTTCCCATGAAATGATGGGACCAGATGCCATCATCTTAGTTTTCTGAATTATGAAAGTGAAAGAAAGTGAAGTCGCTCAGTCATGTCCGACTCTTTGCAACCCCGTGGACTGTAGCCTACCAGGCTCCTCCGACCATGGTATTCTCCAGGCAAGAATACTGGAGTGGGTTGCCATTTCCTTCTCCAGGGGAACCTCCCAACCCAGGGATTGAACCCAGGGATCAAACCCTGGTCTCCCACATTGGAGGCAGACACTTTAACCTCTGAGCCACCAGGGTAGCCTGAATTATAAGTATTCTTACATCAGTGTGACTACTCCCGTTCACCTCTACTGGTCGACAGTGCTTAGAAATTCAGTTGCCTGGAGTGTTGATTGCTTTCACTCATGGTGTATACCTCTGTGTCCCCTCCAAGGGATTGCCTTGGGACAAAGGTAGTTATCTCTCCCCAGGTTATACCCCCTCCATGATGACAGCTTACACCCAAAGGCTGGACAACATGGATCAATTAAATCTTGCCTGTTACCCCAGTCTGGGACAATTCTAAAGGGCAACCCCAGCTCTGGAGCTTCCAGGGGGACTCCTTCTTCAATCCCACGCTTGCACTCCATTAGAAGTGTTCTTATCAAGATTATCCCCAACAAACTTCCACTTCCTACATGCAAATCTTCATTTCAGGGTCTTATTTTAGAGAGCCAATGAAAGGCAACAGGTGTTAAAGCCCAATAAATCAAGTATTAAACACTAATGACTATGTTTATTTCTTTGCCTAAGCCAGGCATGGCAAATTGGTTTCATCTGAATACCAACTTAAATCCACTGGTTGAATCTGCTTGGATATCATGTTGAAAAGGATTCTGAGGCTAAGTCTGTTCATCTGGAAAGAGTACCATTGAGGATGTCATCCAAGGACAAGGAAGAAAGAAATAACAGCACAAGTGTCCCTGACCATCCCTGCCTACAGCAGATTCTGTTGGTTTTGCCAGTACAGAATATCCTTTTACTAATAACAGAGCCCTGATTTTAACTTGGGGAAACACCATTCTCCACTATACCCATCCCTTTATCCTCTCTCCCACTGCAAAGATGAAAACTGTACCCAGGCCTGATCAACCCACTGAACCCAGAATCTGGCCAAACTGAATGGTCATAGATAGATAATGTAAGCTAGTCAGTTTAAAGTAAATCAGTGTGAATAATACCTAATTTGGGTGAGGTTTAAAACTGCTCCTAAATTGACTGCAACAGTTGGCTTAAAACTCAACATTCAGAAAACTAAGATCATGGCTTCTGGTCCCATCACTTCATGGCAAATAGATGGAGAAACAATGGAAATAGTGACAGACTATACTTTGGGGGGGGGGCTCCAAAATCACTGCAGATGGTGACTGCAGCCATGAAATTAAAAGACGCTTGCTCCTTGGAAGGAAAGCTGTGACCAACCTAGACATCATATTGAAAAACAGAGACATTACTTTGCCAACAAAAGTCCATCTAGTTAAGACTATGGGTTTTCCAGTGGTCATGTATGGATGTGAGAGTTGGACTATAAAGAAAGCTGAGAGATGAAGAATTGATGCTTTTGAACTGTGGTGTTAGAGAAGACTCTTGAGAGCCCCTTGGACTGCAAGGAGATCCAACCAGTCCATCCTGAAGGAAATCAGTCCTGAATATTCATTGGAAGGACTGATACTGAAGCGGAAACTCCAATACTTGGGCCACCTGATGCAACTGACTCATTGGAAAAGACCCTGATGCTGGGAAAGGTTGAAGGCAGGAGGAGAAGGGGACGACAGATGATGAGATGGTTGGAAGGCATCACCAACTTGATGGACATGAGTTTGAGTAAGCTCCAGAAGTTGGTGATGGACAGGGAAGCCTGGCATGCTGCAGGCCATGGGGTTGCAAAGAGTCGGACATGACTAAGCAACTGAAATGAACTGACTGATGGTAGGAACAAATAGATGAATTAGACTTGAGGCTATCCACATAAAAAACCCAGACATACTTCATTGACACTTATCATATAGAACAGTTAATATTTATTAAACACTCACCAATGGAAAGGAACTGTTCTGAGTATTTGACATGTATTAACTCACTGAATCTTCACAATAATATTTTGAGATAGGTGCTATCATTATGTCAGTTTTATAGAAGAGGTAACATGTTCAGAGCAGTGAAGTAATCTTCCCAATGTTCCTTGGCAAGTAAATGGTCTACTCCAGATTCAAATCCAGGCTGTTAAATCTCAGAGTCAATTTGCTGAAAGAGAGCTCGTTATAACCTCTAGAGTCAAGTTCCCAATTTCTTTTATCCTTATGTGTTATCACATGTGAACCTGATGTAAGCAGACAAAGGCACCTTATGGACAGCAGACATGGAATAGTCTAAACACTAACACCTTTAAATATCATGGGTAAAATTTAAGGCAATCCAAAATACCTCTCTCATCAATAAGTAATTTGGTATTGTTCGTTGTTTCATGGGGAGGTTCCCATTAAAATAAAAATTAGTTTCCTACATTTGTAATACAACATCAACATCAAGTTGGTTTCCTGGCAAAGTTTAAGAGAATTCACATGTAAGACAAGAAAGGGGAAGTTCTGAGTTCTGCAGAAGGCCAAAAAGATGGATAATGCAAAACTTCTTTGTAGAACAATTTCATATTTACATTTGAAAGTCTCTGTCTCCCACTTTATGAATTCCAAATTTTTCAAATAAAGTCACACTGTGAAGGATTCCTGAGAAGTGGTTGATTTACTGAATGCGAGAATGTGTTAGGCTTGGTGACAGGTATTTCTCACGCTCATTCCATACCCTCTGGCTCCCTTCTCAAAACATTTTCTAGCTTCCAACTCCATGCCACTGACGGTATCACTTAAAACTATTTTTTAAACCAACCTAAAACATACCTAATGCAACAACAATGATATCATGTATTTATGTCATCAATAAACTGAGAAGGTTTTGAAGCATTTTGGGTCAAAAAGTCTTCTAATCAACTAAAGATTACATGTAGATGAGAAAGAGTGGCCAGTGTCACTAAATGCCTTCAAAATCTGCTCTGGCCAATAACAGTATTTATTATATAGTGAGCACAAGGGAAAAAGAAATTAATGACCAAGCTTTTAATTTGGGGGAAAGGAGAGGAATAGGTTAAGATAAATTACCTAAAATTCCATGACCCTATTTATACAGCTTCATTTTGTTTCATCTCACATTTTATACTTAGTCAATGGTTCAATAGATTCTTAAAAGAGACCAAACAACAAGAAAACCCCAAAAGATTAGATGAATGGAGAAAAAGTGGGAAAAGGAAGAAAGGTAGAGAGAGAAGCTAAAGTAGGGAGATGAGAGAAGAGAGTTAGGCCTGGATACACAGATATTTTTATAGTTCTGAAGCATCCACTTAAAAAGCAGAGACATTACTTTGCTGACAAAGGTCTGTCTAGTCAAAGCTATGGTTTTTCCAGTGGTCATGTACGGATGTGAGAGTTGGACCATAAAAAAAGCTGAGTGCCAAAGAATTGATGCTTTTGAACTGTCGTGTTGGAGAAGACTCTTGAAAGTCCCTTGGACTATAAGGAGATCCAACCAGTCAATCCGAAAGGAAATCAACCCTGAATATTCATTGGAAGCACTGATGCTGAAGCTGAAGCTCCAATACTTTGGCCACCTGATGTCGCCACTGGAAAAGACCTAAATCACTGGAAAAGACCCTGATGCTGGGAAAGATTGAAGGCAGGAGGAGAAGCAGATAACAGAGGATGAGATGATGGGACGGCATCACTGACTTGATGGACATGAGTTTGAGTAAACTCCAGGAGTTAGTGATGGACAGGGAGGCCTGGCGTGGTGCAGTCTATGGGAGAGTTGGATATGACTGAGCGACTGAACTGAACTGAACTGAAGTATCTGCTGCATTCAAAGGCACATTTCTCCCTGCTTTTCTCTAAAATCTAACCCTAACCCAATACATTTTCCACCATTCTCACTCAACTACTGCTCTCCCCAGTTTAGGACTGAGTTTCTCAATAGATGAAATTATGTAAGTGGTTAAATAATTTTAATTATTAGCAACTTCATTCATTTTACAACTAAGATTTACATGGTGCCTATAATGTGTCCAACTCAGTGCTCACCACTGAAGATGCAATTTTGAAAAAAAATCAGAAATATGTAAAGCAAGCCTTGTACACCATTATAATAGTCTAGAAGCCACATCTTTAAAAGGTAAAAAAAAAAAAAAACTCCCTGTTTGCAAAAGAAAAGGATATAAAGAAAAATAATGACAGGTAAAAATATAGAAACAGTAGGAAAATGAAGTTCAACCTAGGAATAAGAAGTAATGGACGGAGGAGCCTGGAAGGCTGCAGTCCATGGGGTCGCTGAGGGTCGGATACCACTGAGCGACTTCACTTTCACTTTTCACTTTCATGCATTGGAGAAGGAAATGGCAACCCACTCCAGTGTTCTTGCCTGGAGAATCCCAGGGACGGGGGAGCCTGGTGGGCTGCCATCTATGGGGTCACACAGAGTCGGACATGACTGAAGTGACTTAGCAGCAGCAGACATAAGAAAAATAAGAAGATGAAAACTGGGAATGAAAAATAAAGATCCAACATAAGAGTAACAAATTCTGAGGGAAGAAACACAATATTTGAAACAGAAATAAGAATCAAAACTACAATTCAGGAAAAAATATTTCTTAAACAATTCTTTAAAACCTGAATATGAAGATAAACAAGGGTTCATGATATTTTAGAAGAACTGACTAAAATGCAAGATCTATTGTGATCTTAGAAGAAAATTTTTTAAACACATGCAAAAAGAAAAACTCCTATAAGCCTTCAGACAGAGAAAATTACTTTAAAAGAAACAATTACTTTAAAAGAAACAATAAATTTAGTCTCTAAGTTTTGATTGGCTGTATACAGTATTTTTTCTTCATTAGTTTCCAGAAGCCAGTGAAGGAATGTCTGTATAATTTTGAAGCAAAATATCCATGACCCATGAATTTTATACTCAGTTTCAATGCTTTTCATGTGTGAAACATGAAGATACTCTTATATGAAAATATCTGCATTTCTCTAAAAATGTCCCTGAAGATATTCTCTAGATGACTGAAAGTCATACCAAAATAAAGAACTCAAGAACTACAGAAAATATTTATAGCAGACATTTTCCATTGTAAATCCAACTGCTATTCCCATTTCTTCCTTGTCAAGAAAAACTCTGACACTAATTAAAATAAACCCTTAACCCGTCACTAGGGATAATTTATAAGAATCTAAGCCAGTCATGGTAATACCATTCCCTTTTGCCAGAGAAAGACTCAAATCTAGATAAAGAGACGTAAGAAAAAATACATTGGGGGGAGTTCCTAGAAATATTCTCCTTATTGACAAAAACTGACAGGTAGGAGAACTTTTCTCTACTTCTGATGACAGATAGGAGAACTTTTCTCTACTTTTATTGACTTCTGAACTTCTACTTCAGAAGTAGAAGTTACAGGTATTGGATCAATACCCGTAACTATAGCAATCATTTTGCAACAATGACGGGATAAGCCTGAAACTGAGACCGTGATGCTGAAGATGAGACAGCTGAAAGAACACAAGGATTCTTGACTACATTGTTGTGTCAGTAAATGAAGCAACTCGGAATTTTAACTCTGGGCTTCTTTCTACATGATACAACAATAAATTTTTTATCGTTTAAGTCTTAGTTTACTAACAATGCTTGCAAAAATTTATGCATCTATACTCTGAATATATGGGGCTTCCCAGGTGAAAAGAATTCGCCTGCAATGTAGGAGATGTGGGTTTGATCCCTGGGTTGGGAAGATCCTCTGGAGGAGGAAATGGCAACCCACTCAAGTATTCTTGCCTGGGAAATTCCATGGACAGAGGAGTCTGGCAGGCCACAACCCCTTAGGATCTCAAAGAGTTAGACATGACTGAGCGACTGAACGCACACCACACACTCCAAATACAGACATCCAAATAAACACACTTTTTGTGTTAAGGTGGTTAGACTGTGTATGGGTATGCATGTGTGTTTGACATTGTCTTTACAAGGAAAACTATTAAATAAAAAAAGCTAACCCAAGTTTCCCCTTCTCCTCCATATAGTATTTCCTTACCCACCTCCACAGAGCAAATCACAATCTTTACCAGCACTGTTTTCCTTGCTGCTATTACCACAGTTAGGATATACTAATTCCAACAAAATCAAAATCACAAATAGTGAAATAAGTATAGTCTATTATCTTCATTAAATAATGATCAATACCATGCAAAGACATGGGTGAACTTTGAATGCACACTGCTAACTGAAGACAGCCAGTCCAAGAAAGCTATATTATACAATTCCATTTATACGACATTATTTTTAAAAAATCAAAACTACAGAGATGATAAACAGATCAGTAGTTGTCAGGGTTTTGGGGCTAAGAAGGAGAACTGAATAGGTAAAGAACAGATGATATATTTAGGGTGCCAATACTATTCTCATAATATTTTAATGGTGAATACATGATAGTATGTACTTGTCAAAACCCAAAGAACTTTAGAGCACAAAGTGTGAACCTTAATTTCTGCAAATTAAGAAAATCATTAGGAAGGAATGCAACTGTGAGAAGATAATCTAACTGGATTGCAAATATATGAAACAATGTCATTGAAGAGGACAGAGAAAAAGTTGTTGACCTAAGTAACTAGAAATGAGTGGAGTCTGTAGGACTGAAGGCAAAAGAAGCTGTACATAAGCACTGCACTCTAGTTGATAAAATTGTTGAAAACACTATTTATGTATATTGGAAATTAAACAAATGGATGGCAAACGGTAAAAGTAAGGTTTCTCATTATTGGTGCAGGAGATTATTAATAAGCAAAGAGAGGAGGCTAGAGTGTATGTGCTAACAGATTAAAGAAAGCAATATCAATTTCTGTTAATACATATACAAATGGATACATATGGAAATATGTGGTGTTGGAGAAGACTCTTGAGAGTCCCTTGGACTGCAAGGAGATCCAACCAGTCCATTCTGAAAGAGATCAGCCCTGGGATTTCTTTGGAAGGAATGATGCTAAAGCTGAACTCCAGTACTTTGGCCACCTCATGTGAAGAGTTGACTCATTGGAAAAGACTCTGACGCTGTGAGGGATGGGGGGCAGGAGGAGAAGGGGACGACAGAGGATGAGATGGCTGGATGGCATCACTGACTCGATGGATGTGAGTCTGAGTGAACTCTGGGAGTTGGTGATGGACAGGGAGGCCTGGTGTGCTGCAATTCATGGGGTCGCCAAGAGTCGGACACGACTGAGCAACTGAACTGACTGAACTGACATATACAAGATAACACACACATAAATTTATTTGTTTTTTTCCACTTAGAGGACCTCGAATCAAACACATCTCAGTAGGAACAAGCATACCTAGCACCCAGAACTTAGTTTCTAATAACATTTTCCAATAAAAGGAACTGAGGTCCCTGGAGAAACAGCTGATTCTAGAACTCTGGCAGGAAATAAATAAGA
This sequence comes from Bos mutus, assembly GCF_027580195.1. Lineage (NCBI taxonomy): Eukaryota > Metazoa > Chordata > Mammalia > Artiodactyla > Bovidae > Bos > Bos mutus. The sequence goes on from NC_091623.1 coordinate 19,383,335, forward strand.
TGAACTTGGGGCATCTTGCAGTGCCGAACGTTAAGAAATATCACACATACACACACACTCTGACACATAATGATGGTGGAATGTCAAAAGGATATAGGAGCCAAATGTAAGAGCTCCCAATGGCCAAAGATGGAACAATTTTAGCAACAAAATGAAGTACTCTTGAATTATAACTTCATACAGACATAAATTATTGAATAAAAACATAAATAGTAGGTGACAGACAAATATCTCACACAGAAAAATTCCAAATAATTTAAGTAGAATTTCATCCTCAAGGAGGTGAAACATAATTTCCCAGTCCTTAAGTGTGTGGTACACATGGTATGGAAAGGGGAGGAAAAAATTAACACTATAGTGAAAAAATCTGACAAACACTGCTCCAGCCAGATTATCAAGGTTAATGTCAATGTCAACAGTGATAAATCATATTGGTAATATGTAGTCTTGATGTGATGTGATGATAAGCATGGTCTTTACCCCTGTGGTCTTCCTTCCCAGTATCCATAATCACTGAAAATCCCATTTGAAGGATATTCTACAAAATGCCTGTAAGTCTCAAAGCTATCAAGGTCCTCAGAAACAAGAAAAGTCTGAAAAAATGTCAGACAAAGGGACCCTAAGGAAACATGATGACTAAACGTAAGGAGGTTTCCTAGAGGGAGTCCCAAAACAGAAAAAGGACATGAGGTTAAACACTGAGGAAACTGAAACAAAATATGGGCTTTAGTTAATAGTGTATCTGTTTGTTCATTAATTTTGGCAAGTGTACTATAATAATGGAACATTTTAATAGTAGAAGGAATTGTGTGAGGTATGTGGGAAACCTTGGTATTACTTTCATACATTTTCCTTACATCTTTATCTATTCTAAAATTGAACATGTATTTTTTAAAAAGTAATTAGTAATTTCAACCAAACACTTGATCCATGAGCCAAGTAATATGGTGTGCTATGAAAAGTCCTGAACTCAGAGTCAACACAAAGGTCCAAGTTGGAGAAGACTGCTTGGCACAAAGAACACTCAGCTATACTGTATACATGTATATATCACAGAGCTGCCATGTGACAGCTTTGGACCTCAGTCAGTCAACTCAGTTTTAAAATGGGGGGTTCAACAGATGACCTCTAAGATCCACCCCTAAAATTCTAACATTTTATTCGAAGTTGAATTCACAGTCTGTCTGTACCACTCCATAGTATATGACTTTAGGAAAAGTCCTTCAACTTCCCTTAATTTCAGTTTTGTCATCTTTAAAATAAGAGTAAAATCATCATCTTTAAAGGCTCTTTTCAGTTCTAAAAACCTTCAACAACCATGTTTCACTAACATTCCTTTCAAGTTCACTTTGGCAACCCAAGTAACCTCATAAAGCTACCACTTATTTCAGGCCATATTTTAGACTGAAAGCTTCATGAGGAAAAGGTCCTATTCAATTCTGCTCACAGTGATGTCCCTAGGGCCTAAGACAGTGCTTCTCATGCAGTGGACACTGAACTAGATTTATCCAATGAATAGGGATTGCTTAATTTTCAAAAGCATCCTTTGACTAAATCAGTTCAGTTGAGTTGCTCAGTCGTGTCCAACTCTTTGCCACCCCAAGGACTTCAGCACGCCAGGCTTCCCTGTCCATCACCAACTCCTGGAGCTTGTTCAAACTCATGTCCATTGAACTGGAAACAGACAATTACATCCCCCTGGAAAGATATTCAGAAGGGAAGAGACAGATGGTTTGTCCACCAAACCAGACAGCCCTTATAGGAGCAACAGTATCACCCCACTTAAAAATCACAGTCATTTTTAAAACTAGCTCTTTATAAAGCAGCATTATTAACAGAGTTACTGATTTCTCATCAGTTTCTTACAAAGGTAAAAAATTAAAAGAGAAGCTATTTGGAAGCAAAATACAATCTGCAAAGCCCCAGTTATCATCAGAAGAACAACCACTCGTGTCTGCACAGACTTCACTAGAGGAACACAAAATGAATAAAGTAATATTTTCCATGAGAAAAATACAGGCTGTTAGGAAGAGATCAGATTTATTGCAGAAGTGTGTACATAAGGGGAAAAAGGTGATAGGGGAATTTCTACTCAAAGTTTAGAATAGCACACAGAAAAGGAATGAAAGACAGCAGGAGAGAAAGAAAGAAAATATTTATGTTTTACTCCAAATATTTCACTCAACTTATTTTAGATGTTGGCCTCTAGCAGTATTCTGAAAGTGCAAGGCTTGAACCATCCTCTCGCATCAGAATGGAGATGGGTGGCTCAGAAAAATAAAGATTCCTGAACTCCGCCTCTGGCCCACTGAATCAGAGTCATAGGGGAAGAGGCTTGGGAATCAGAATTCTTAACAAGCTCCCAGGCGATCTGATGTAAAACACTGAAGAACTGCTGCCCAGGTGAGCTGTGATAATGTCAAAGGGAAAAAACAAATGCTTGTTTATATTAGATGTACAACTATCTCATATGATCAAGATGTAATTCCATCCTGAAAGAGATAAAAAGCCAAATACTTTTTGCAATTTTGCGAACATAGAAAAATCATTTAAAATAATAATAACATTTAATTTGAGGTTAATTTAAGCTCACAGAGATAACTGAGAACATTTTGCTTCAAATTCACAACAGAATTAAAACACTTTGATAAAGAAAAAGAAACTTTTACTAGATTTGACACCTTAAAATATTTAGTTCTAGTTGTACATTGAAATTAAACCACAAACTTGACTTGAATTCATCTATTCTTTCATTGTGACTAAACAAATATTTATTTCTTGAATGGTTTAATCCTAATGGTTTAACAGTTTAATTTTAGAGCATAGGGTCAGGTTAAAAAAAAGTATGACTAGGGAGGTAAGTCTGGGTGTGCATTTTTATTAAGCATAGTACTCATGGAACATACATAGAAAGGCAAACCATTTCCAGAAAAAGTCCTAGTTACTTTGGGACTTTGTTTTACCTAATACTTTCTATATGCTTTTAGCAAGTAATGATAGTACCGTGAGTAATACTTGGGACATTTAAAATGATTTAGAATACACTTAATTCATGAAAGCTTATTCTCTGACACTGAAATCATTGAATCTGCATCAACTGGAGCGGCTAAAGGACCTAACCATATCTAAAGAGCACCAATTTTAGAGACCTATTTTTGCTTTTATTTCAAAACCAACATTATTTTTGTAAGCAGGTAAGGATGAATACACCTGTTTTAGCCAAGAAAGATTATAAACCATAAACCCAAATTTTAAAGTGATTAATTCAATCATACTTCTGATAATTCACCAGAATATGCATAATCTGCTTTCCTATGTTTTTTCTCAGCATTGAACACACTCTTCTTATAGTCAGAAGGACTGAAATCCATGAAGGGGTTATTTAGTGAGTAACTTGTTTTAGTCTGGCCCTCTGGCTACCCTGAAAGAAAGTGTCGTGCTCAAAAGAAGGCTTCCCTGAAAAGCAAGTATGAGACAGGAGCCATAAGCAGTTTATTTTCACCTAGCATAATTAAGCATTGAGTCAATCAATTCTTTAACTTTTTATCTTCATTAGAAAAGTATGCAGAATCTATAAATATTATTCATCTAGAATAGAGATCCAAGTCTATCTTTTGACTGAAGTATAAGCTCCTTGAATTGTGAGGGACATGTCTCATTTATTGTTGAATTCAACAGTACCTAACATAGTATCAGGCATATAGCAGAGCTCAATAAATATGTATTGATTTGAGGTCATAATTCATTAAGTAAGTTCTTATCCTTTCTTGGAGAAGGAAATGGCAACCCACTCCAGTGTTCTTGCCTGGAGAATCCCAGGGACAGGGGAGCCTGGCGGGCTGCTGTCTATGGGGTCGCACAGAGTCGGACACGACATAGCAGTAGCAGTAGCAGTATCCTTTCTATTTTTCCTGAATATAATTCAAGAGTCTTAAGTTCTCTACAAACAGGTCCACTTAATTTTAAAAGGTCCTAGGGTTCTTAAATAAGTTTTAAATAGTTATTTTTGCTTTATTTTCTTAAATTGACACGAGAGTGATACAAACTTATTCAGAACATTCCTTAGTAAGCAAAATTTATTCTAAAGTTAGGTGAAATTTGATTCTAATTTGCTGAGTTTGAAGTATAGATAACTTTGATTAAATTCAACACTGCTAAGTGACCAGGTAAATTAAATTGAAGCTGGAATGTCTAGAAAAAGGAACTGTGACCAAGGAAAAGATTTTTTCACTTGGTTTCTGGAGTTTAAAAGGCAATACTGGAATTATCCCAATTACAATAATTCAAGAAAAGATCCTGCTTGATATCTCTTATGCATGTGTGCTCAGCCACTCAGTCATGTCCAACTCTGCAACGCCATGGACTGGAGCCCACCAGGTTTCTCTGTCCATGGAATTTTCCAGGCAAGAATACTGGAGTTGGGTTGCCATTTCCTCCTCCAGGAGATCTTCCAGACCTAGGGATCGAACCTGCGTCTCCTGCCCTGCAGGAGGATTCTTTACCTCTGAGCCTTCAGGGAAGCCTCCAGTACCTCTTACAATGAATGGTAATACCATATAAAAGTACTTCAGACAGTGGAAATACAACAGTAAGTGCAACGGAGTATGCAATACAAGGAATATGCAGCAAACCTTTGGAATCAAGTTTATTTGCAGAAATCAATCAAGTATTTGCAGAAATACTTTTATCTTTATAAAAATATCTGAACATATGAGCAAGCAAATACTAGCCTGAGGCACCGACACACAATGAAGTTCATAAAAGCACAAAAATTTACTAGTTCTGAGTTTGATAAAATAATTTTAGAAGTTTAATTTGATTTTCCTAAAAATTGTTCTTCCATGTTAAAATCCTATTGTTTTTCATCCTTCATTATGTAAGTTACTATTTCAAATAAGGGATCTTATGTGTATCTGTTCCTGATGGGAGTGTAAGCACAACCATTTTGTAGGCATATTCTAACTATTCCACCTTGAGGCACTGATCTTTCATAACTAACTTGTACATGTCCATAATGATAAGTGTACAAAGAAGTTATTAATTTATTTGAACACCAAAGATTTAGCAAGATCATATATTCCCATCAATAGAGACCTTATTAAATATATGATGGAGCAACATGCTACGGACACAAGTGTTTACTGTTTGTATTTGTGTTTATTATTTGTAGTCTGTCCTCTTGTCTGGATGCTGAATATCTGGTACTACAGTCTTAAAAAGCAACCAATAATACTTTATGATGTATCGATTCTATGGAATTCCATGATATCATAAGATAATGGTATAATCTATGTGTATGAACTTTAAAATATATTAGTGATAAGTTGCTAAGCAAGCCACAGAACATGCATAGTGTAATTTATTCATATAAATGGAAAATTAACCAAACCTTGTGTGTGGAGAGAAGACGAGTGGGTGCAGAAAAAGAACTGCAAGATATACACCACACTACTAATGGTGACACTCTCCAACATGGCACTGGAGTGGATGGGGCATCAGCATTTTGACTTTTTATTCTATGAAATTCTGGAACATTTATTTTTTATTTACAATGAGAAATTATCACTTTTGTTTTCAAATATAAGGAGGAAAAACAAGGGGCACTGGTAATTTGTCAACCCACATTTGTCCTAAAACTAGCTAGTTTTAGAAATTCAGATGAAAAATCAGAATAAATAATTGCAGTCAGATTTATAAAATATATATATTGCAACTGTATGTATGATACACTACATGGAAATAGTTTGAAAATGTGGATTTAAAATACTGAATTATTAATTATGATTACAGTATATAGTAATTGTTGACATAGACTGCATACATTGAATCTTTCAGGTGTTGTTAATAATACTAACAAATGAATCATTAGTTAATAAGCACCCATTATGTATAACTCACTGTATTTAATGTTAAGCTTGACTTAAAGTTATTTAACAATGAGTTAACGTTAAGACTGATTTAAAGTTGATCTGGTTGTTCAACCATACAAGTGGATACCAGACAAGAAGTCCAGTTGTAATTGAGAAGGTACATAGGTGTACTTTCATATATGAGGATAACTTTTGAAGTTGGCTGGATATAAGAAAACATGTATGTATGAAGACCTAATCCTGCCATTAAGGAGGTCCCTGAGAGGTAAAATTCAGGCTAAAACCATTACTTATCAGGGTCAGTCAGTCAGTTCAGTTGCTCAGTTGTGTCCAAATCTTTATGACCCCATGAACCGCAGCATGCCAGGCTTCCCTGTCCATCACCAACTCCCAGAGCTTACTCAAACTCATGTCCATTGAGTCAGTGATGTAATCCAACCATCTTTTCCTCTGTCATCCCCTTCTCCTCCTGCATTCAATCTTTCCCAGCATCAGGGTCTTTTCCAATGAGTCAGTTCTTCACATCAGGTGGACAAAGTATTGGAGTTTCAGCTTCAACATCAGTCCTTCAATGAATATTCAGGACTGATTTCCTTTGGGTGGACTGGTTGGATCTCTCTGCAGTCCAAGGGAGTCTCAAGAGTCTTCTCCAACACCATGGTTCAAAAGCATCAATTTTTTGGTGCTCAGCTTTCTTTATAGTCCGACTCTCACATCCATACATGACTACCAGAAAAGCCATAGCTTTGACTAGACAGACATTTGTTGGCAAACTAACGTGTCTGCTTTTTAAGATACTGTCTAGGTTAGTCAAAATTTTTCTTCCAAGGAGCAAGCATCTTTTAATTTCATGGCCGCAATCACCATCTGCAGTGATTTTTGGAGCCCAAGAAAATAAATTTCTGTTTCCATTATTTCCCCATCTATTTGCCATGAAGTGATGGGACTGGGTGCCATGATCTTAGTTTTCTGAATGTTGAGCTTTAAGCCAACTTTTTCACTCTCCTCTTTCATCAAGAGGCTCTTTGGTTTTTCTTCATTTTCTGCCATAGGGTGGTGTCGTCTGCATATCTGAGGTTATTGATATTTCTCCCAGCAATCTTGTTTCCAGCTTGTGCTTCATCCAGCCCAGCATTTTGCATAATGTATTCTGCATATAAGTTAAAAAAGCAGGGTGACAATATATAGCCTTGACTTACTCCTTTCCCAATTTGGAACCAGTCTGCTGTTCCATGTCCAGCTCTACCTGTTGCTTCTTAACCTTCATACAAATTTCTCAGGAGGCAGGTCAGGTGGTCTGGTATTCTCATCTCTTGAAGAATTTTCCACAGTTTGTTGTGATCCACAAAGGCTTTGGCATAGTCAATAAAGCAGGAATAGATGCTTTTTGGGAACTCTCACTTTTTCGATGATCCAATGTATGTTGGCAATTTGATCTCTCGTTCCTCTGCTGTTTCTAAATCCAGCTTGAACATCTGGAAGTTCAGGGTTCACAAACTGTTGAAGCCTAGCTTGGAGAATTTTGAGCATTACTTTGTTAGCATGTGAGATGACTGTAATTGTGCAGTAGTTCAAGCATTCTTTGGCATTGCCTTTCTTTGGGACTGGAATGAAAACTGACCTTTTCCAGTCCTGTGGCCACTGCTGAGCTTTCCAAATTTGCTGACATATTGAGTGCAGCACTTCCATAGCATCATCTTTTAGGATTCGAAATAGTTCAACTGGAACTCCATCACCTCCACTAGCTTTGTAGTAATGCTTCCTAAGGCCCACTTGAAATCACATTCCAGAATGTCTGGCTCTAGGTGAATGAGCACACCATAGTGAATATCTGGGTCATGAAGATCTTCTCTGTATAGCTCTTCTGTGTATTCTTGCCACCTCTTCTTAATATCTTCTGCTTCTGTTAGGTCCATACCATTTCTGTCCTTTTTGTCCCCATCTTTGCATGAAATACTCCCTTGCTATCTCTAATTTTCTTGATGAGATCTCTAGTCTTTACCATTCTATTATTTTCCTCTATTTCTTTGCATTGATCCCTGAGGAAAGCTTTCTTATCTATCCTTGCTATTCTTTGGAACTCTGCATTTAAATGGGTATATCTTTCCTTTTCTCCTTTGCCTTTAGCTTCTCTTCTTTTCTCAGCTATTTTTAAGACCTCCTCAGACAACCATTTTGCCTTTTTGCATTTCTTTTTCTTGGGGATGGTCTTGATCACTGCCTTTTGTACAATGTCATGAACCTCTGTTCATAGTTCTTCAGGTACTCTGTCTATCAGATCTAATACCTTTGTCTAATCTATTTGTCACTTCCACTGTATTATTGTAAGGGATTTGATTTAGGTCATATCTGAATGGTCTAGTGGTCTTCTTCAATTTAAGTCTGAATTTGGCAATAAGGAGTTCATGATCTGAGCCACAGTCAGCTCCCAGTCTTGTTTCGGCTGACTGTATAGAGCTTCTCCATCTTTGGCTGCAAAGAATATAATCAATCTGATTTCGGTACTGACCATCTGGTGATGTCCATGTTGGAGTCTTCTCTTGTGTTGTTGGAAAAGGGTGTTTCAGGGAGATGTATGATAAGTCCCTGTGAGTTATCTCCCTGATAAATAATGGTTTTAGCCTACATTTTACCTCTCAGGGACCTCCTTAATGGCAGGATTAGGTCTCAATCCTACACCTACCTTCACTTAACTCGGAGTATGATACATAGAAGTACTCATGGTGGTGAAAGTCGCTCAGTTGTATCCAACTCTTTGCAACCCCATGAACTGTAGCATGCCAGGTTCCTCTATCCATGGGGATTCTCCAGGCAAGAATACTGAAGTGGGGAGCCTTTCCCTTCTCCAAGGGATCTTCCCAACCCAGAGATCGAACCCAGGTCTCTAGCATTGCAAGCGGATTCTTTACCAGCTGAGCCACCAGGGAAGCCCAAAGTACTCAATAGTTCATTAAATGGATTTTCCCCCCTGCTACTTTAAGTTGAATTTTACATGCCTTCTCACATGAACTTTTATTTTTCAGTCTGCTTTTTCCTTTGTTTGCTTTGAGGTTTTGTTTGTTTGATTTGGCCACACCAGGATCTTAGGGCCCCCTGCAATGGAGGAACACCAGCCCAACCACTGGACTGCCAGGGAATTCCCATCACATGAATTCTTTTAAAAGGACGTTCGATCTAAAATCTTATATCATTGTAAATAAACACTGATCTTGATCTAAAAGTGCTAAATTCTGAATCCTGAAATTACACCATTGAGGCCAAATTGCAAATTTGGTTAATCCAGGATGAAGGGCCTGTTCACATACTAATGCTGCTGCCATCTTGGGTACTATACTCTGTCCACACTCATCTTCTTTTTGTCCCTTGCATACACCAAGCTCATTACCACACTAGGGCCATTTCACCTTTCTCTATCCCCAGATCTCCACATGGCTAGCTTCTTCACATCATTCAGACCTGAGCACAAAGTTCACTTCCTCAGAGAATTGTCAATCAATTTAAAGAAGTTCTCATCACTCCCAAGCCAGCACTTTCCAATTTCTCTTTTGACATTACCCTGTCTTACCATCTTTAAAGTCTTTTTTCCTTACGTGAAATTACTTTGTTCATTTATTTGTTTTATTGCATATGGACTCTCTCACCTTCTTCCTAAATGGATGTAAATTCATACAGGGACTTTTGCTGTATGGTTCACCTTGGAACCATGCCAAGAATAGTGCTCTACTCATAGAAAGAATTCGAGATTTCAAAATTTTGAATTCAAAAACTCAACATTGAGGATGCATAGAGTAATTTAGAGGCAGCAAGTACATGCCTGTATTGAGCCCTTCCTTGGTTCTTCAAATTAGTCTGTCATAGTAGATGCTTGATGCAAAGGATACATCTCAGTTCCTCTAGAATCACTGAATTAACAACCCAGCCATACATACAATTTCTTCAGTTTCCCGGTTTGTAAAACTAGTATGCTAATATACACCTACTTTAGAAGATTGTCATGAGAATTAAGTAAGAACCGTGAATCCATGGTGATGTGTGGATTCAGCGGGCTCAATTTCCTCACTCACTGCCAAACTGGATGATTTAAATACATAACAAAAAAGGTACCAACTACATATCTTTAGGGGTGGCTAGTAGAGTCAAAACTGTACCAGGTATCAAGAAGTATAAGACAAAATAAAAAGGAAGCTTTCTTTAATACATGACCTCTGGTATAAATATCTTGCTTGATGAGTAGTGTAGGTTTGAGGAAAAGATCAAGTGGGAAAAGAAAAGGGGGTCATAAAGGATGAGACTGAAAGGTACACCAAAATTACTTGAGTAATTCTACTTCCAACTGGGAATATCTCAACACCTACGGCACAGACTAGGTTTCTACCAACAAATGAAACAAGGGATATTGAGCAAAGCCAGTGTGATCTGCCTTTTAAAATAACTAAATTTTCTGGATAACTCAAACAAAAGAATAATCTGATATGATTTTATCTGCATTATGTAGGAAAACGTGTAACATTTGAGTTTAAAAATATGAATCAGAAAACATTTTGATCTCAGCAAGTCAACTATGTCATCAAACCCAAATGGCAAATAAGGGATGGTATTTAGAGGAAAATGACATATCGAGTCAAAGACAGGATTTGGTGTCATACGTCCTGACACAAGATGAATGTCAAAAGAGTGTGTCCTGATAGTGTCTAATAGAAAAAATTAATATTTGTGCTCTGAAGACTCCCACAGCCAAAATGGAGTAGTCCATTTTAATTTTCAGAGGAATTTGGTGAACAAATGACTAGATATCCACCAAACCTTGGTACTAATGAAAAATACAGTGCATTCTGAGAAAATCAATATATAGTTTGCCTGAAGGTATCCCAAAGGAAACATTCAGTTATTGAGGTTTAAAATACGTTAGCCCCAGAATAATAAAATTCTTGAATTGCAGGCGTTTGCAAGAACAGCAAAGGGGTTAAAGACATTTTATATTTTATCAAAGCTCTAAAAACTGCTGTGCAGAGTTTTTATGCATTTCATATTTTCTTCCTTGCTGCTTCTTCATGCAAAAGCCTCTGCCAATTCCTCTGAGCACTGCTCCACTGTTAGGACCTTTTTAATTTGCTCTTCAAATAAGTTATCCTCGTCTCACTTCTACTTGGCCTCCACAGGTTCATGCGGTCACTGAAGACTGGGTTGAGGGACTGGGAGCATATCTTGAGGAACAGATATTTGTCACAATGTCTCAGTATTGTAGTTAGTTATCAAACCATAGGGGGTTTTGCTTGTTTGTTTCTGCTTTGTTTTTGGAAAATAAGTCCTTTTTTAGCCAAGCCACGTTTGGCTTTCATTTTAATTGTGAATCTTATTTTGCTTAATGACATGAAGATAAATGGGAATGCGCTATTAAAAAAGAGTGCAATAAAAATGTCAAGATGGGACTGTAAAAAGCTAAGACTATCTCTGCAGGAAAAGAAAACTGAAGTATAGGTTGAAAAAACAGTTAACTCAATTTGAACTAAATCATGAGTCAATTCAGGTAATAATCTAATTTGACCCTCACAGTCCACATTTATTAGTTAATTCTTCAGTATCTGGTTAATAATCATGACCTGAAGTCCTTCCTAGGGGGAAAAACTACTTTGGAAATATATCTGAGCGGGTTGTTTAGTATATGCAGTATGTCGTTTCTTTTCTTTTACCAAGTTATAAAACCATCAAGAGTCAAAGGGTTGATTGAAGACAATCATTTGTCAGAAAACTAATTTCATAGAAGCAATACTATCTTGTACAAATTCAGTAAATAAGTATTGTAAAATAGGTATCAATTTAAGAAAAAATTTTCTCCTAAATAAAAAAAAAATTGAGCATTCTAACAAATACATTTTTATCTTCTGCATTTACTACTACACTTGCTCTAGTGTTATGAAAAAAATTTAAATGTGCTTACAAAGTTAGTTTTGAAATTATCTTTTAGAATAATTTATGATCTTATGATCTATTGAGGCACAAACGGAAACAGATGGCCATTCTCAGAACTTATCACTAAGAAACAATTCATTATAATTTTTGCTGTCAGTGTAGCTCTAAGCCACTTATTTTGATCCCTTATTTTTGAATTCTTTAAAATATTCCAAAATAAGGTGTTATTATAATTTCTTACCCTTTACAAACAAAATTTTAGTTTATGTCAATTTTTTAAAAAATATAGCACATTTACCCATGGTCAATAACCACAAAGATAGAATGCTGTAACTCTAAAGAGTTTGAGGACAACTACTCCAAGTATTGTTTGCATTATATCAAACCAAACAAATAATGATTTCTGAATGTCAGTCCTTTGTGTTGGTCATTTGACTCTGACTCAGATTTGAAAATACATCTAGTAATTAGTTCATATACTTGAATACAATTGAAAAAGCCTCTCTACTTTGGTCTCATCATTAAGACACAGTTAAAGTAGACTAGTCTACCCTCCAGATACCCATTGTAAGAACATTCTCAGAGAGATTTAAAAAAAATTTTTGTTATAGGCCACAAATTCTCAGTACAGTGTCCTGCAGCTGGGCTGAAACAGGGAATCTCAGCAAATGCTTTTAACACAAACAGTAAGAAACTGTTTGCTATCCCCTGGAAGGTTTGATCAGTAGATCACTTACAGATGATACGAAGAGTGAACTGCAAAGACACATACCCCTGACATTGACTTTGTACCACTCTTTAGAAACTATGATAGTGAAAAATAGCAAAAGATTTCCCATCTTAAAAATAATTACAATTCATTTGAAAATCTTGACTTTGAGTCCATCCACTACGATTTAGTTTATTATTATTAGTGAATGAAACATAAAATATGACTTGGTACTTTCAAAAAGAACTTGACTAAATACTAAATAGTATAAAAGTTAACTAATAAGAGCCTATAATTGGGTGGGAGGGAGGTTCAAGAAAGAGGATACATAATCTTGACTGATTCAAGAGTATACTTGAATACTTACAACTGATTCACATTGTTGTATGGCAGAAACCAACACAACATTGTAAAGCAATTATCCTCCAATTAAAAATAAAATTTTAAAAAGAGCCCAGAGTTACCATCAAAATATAAAGTATACAAGTTTTATAGGCTATCCAGTTTCTGGATGATTTCTTTATTGAGTAAGAACAATGGGATAAAGCAAATACCACAATAAAGCAAGTCACATTATTTTGTTTCCCAGTACCTATATAAAAGTTATGTTTGCACCATACTGTAGTTTATCAAATATTTAATAGCATTATGCCTAAAAATACAATGTACATACCTTAAGAAAAAAATACTTTATTGCTAAAACATGCTAACCAACATCTGAGCCTTCAGCAAGTTATACACAACCTTTTTGTGGGCAGAGAATCTTGCCTCAATGTTGGCTGCTAACTGATTAGAGTTGTGGTTGCAGAGTGTTGGGATGGCTGTAGCAATTTCTTAAAGTAAAACAATGATGAAGTTTGCCTTTTTTATTCTCCCTTTCACAAATGATTTCTCTGTAGCATTAAATGTTTTTGATAGCATTTTACTCACAGTAGAATTTCTTTTAAAATTGGAGTCAATTTCCTCAAATCCTCTCACTGCTTTATCAAGTAAGTTTATGCAATATTCTAAGTTCCTTCACTGTATTTCAATAATATTCACAGCATCATCAACAGGAGTAGATTTCATCTAGTTTCTTTGTTCATCCATAAGAAGCAACCCCCTCAATCTGTTAAAAGTTTTATCACAAGATTGCAGCAACTCAGTCACATTTTCAAGCTCCATTTCTAATTCTAGTTCTCTTGCTATTTCCACCACATCTGCAGTTCTTCCTCCACTGAAGCCTTGAACCCCTCAAAATCATCCATGAAGGTCGGAACCAACCTCTTCCAAACCCTGGCTAATGTTGAAATTTTGACCTCTTGGCATGAATCATGAATGTTCTTTTTTTTTTTTCACCTGTGCAAATCCTTTATTAAAGCAACAACCAAAGTATAGGATGGCTCACATGGTTCTTTTCTTTTTTTTTTTCTGCTGCTATATCAACTTAAATATTAATCATTTGTTTGTACATTTAAATTATTTTTAAAAGTTGAAAACATTTATAGCTCACAAATCAACAGAGTGACATTTCCACCCAGATACATTTTTCCATCTTATTTCTCGGTTTTAACAATAGACATTCAGAACCAGAGGGACAGCACATCAAACGTAAGTGCCAGCACCTTCTGTGAGCAGCACTAGGGTGTCTGAGAGGTACACTGAAGGTTTCCATTCCCTGTTAAATAAAAATAATTTATGCAGGAATATTCTTAGACCTATTTGCTTTGTTTTTACATTCTCTATGAGCCTCCAGTTCAATAGTGACATTCTGAGCATTAGACTCCTTACAAATGACATCTCTAAAAGTCTTAATTGAAGGTCATTATCACTGTCATATGATATTTTATTGTATAACAGACACTCAGTCCTTCAGAAAGCAAAATAAGCAATTCCGATTTATTCCATTTTTCCCACCACTGATTTGTTTAATCCAAATCTTGTTAATCACTGTAGAAACCCTATAAGTCATTGAAGATGAACTTTGTTATCTACTAAAGGATTTTACAATGAATAGGTGAGTGTAATAATGACTAATACCTTGAAGATGGTGGTGGTTTAGTTGCAACTTCTGACTCTTTGCCACTCCATGGACTGGAGCCCACCAGGCTCCTCTGTCCACGGGATTCTCAAGGCAGGAACACTGGAGTGGGCTGCCATTCTCCAATGAGTGTTCTTAATGACACTTGATTTACTTTGCCCCTACCAAACAGAGGAATCATCTCTCTGATACCTATAGTCTTACAAAATGTATTTCTTACATAACAAGACTTGAAAGTTGAAATTACTCCTTGGTCCATGAGTTATAAACTGCAAGTTGTGTTAATAGGTATGAAAACAGCATTAATTTTGTGCCTCTCCTTCATAGCTCTTGGGTGAGCAGATGCATTGTCAATAGGCAATAATATTTTGAAAGAAATCTTTTTGTCTGAGCACTAGGTCTCAACAGTGGATTTAAAATATTCAACAAACCATGTTGTCTACTGATGTGCTGTCATCCAGGCTTTGTTCCACTCAGAGAACACAAGCAGAAAGTAAATTTTTGGAATAGTAAATAATATTAGCTTCAACTTAAAGTTATCAGCTGCATTAGTCCCTAACAAGAGAGTCATTCAATCTTTTGAAGCTCTGAAGCCAGACACTGACGTCTCCTCGATAGCTATGAAAGTTCCAGACTGCATTTTCTTCCAATATAAGGTTGTTCCATCTACACTGAAAGTTTGTCATTTAGTGTAGTCACCGTCATTCATTATCTTAGCTAGATCCTCTGGATGATTTGCAGTGGCTTCTCCACCAGTAATTGCTGCTTCATCTTGTACTTTTATGTTGTAAAGATGGCTTCTTTCCTTCAATTTCATGAGCCAGCAGCTTCTGCTAACTTCAGACTTTTCTTCTGTAGCTTCTACACCTCTCCCAGCTTTCAGAGAATTGAACAGAGTCAGCGCCTTGCTCTGGATGGCTTGTGGAATGTTGTGGATGGTTTCATTTTCTATCTAGACCACTAAAACTGTCTTTATATCAGCAATAAGGATGTTTACTTTCTTGTCGTTCAAATGTTCACTGGACTAGCACTTTTAATTTCTTTCAAGAACTTTTTCTTTGCCTTTAAAACTTGGGTAAATGATGCAAGAGGCCTAGCTTTGAGCCTATCTCTGCTTTTGATGGGCTTCCTCACTAAGCATATAATCATTTCTAGCTTTTGATCTAAAGTGAGAGACTTCTAATCCTTTCATTTGAACACTTAAGAGACCATCATAAGGTTATTAATTGGTACCTTACCTGAGGGAATAGAGAGGCCTGAGGAGAGGGAGAGAGACAGGGGAATGGGCCATGATGGAGCAGTCAGAACACATACAACATATATGGATTAAGTTCAACATCTTACATTGCTGTCACACATGGTGCCCAAAAACAATTATAACAGTAACATCAAAGATCACTGATCATAGATCACTGTAACTATATAATAATGAAAATTTGAACTATGACAAGAATTACCAAAATGTGACTCAAGAGACATGAAGTGAACAAATGTTTTTGGAAAGTGGAACTTATGGACTTGCTCGACAAAGGGTTGCCACAAACTTTCAATTTGTCAAAAACTCAGTATTTGTGAAGCACAATAAAGTGAAGTGCAATAAAAAGAGGTATGCCTGTTTTATTTTACTTAGTCATTTGGGTTACATTAATCCATTTCATCCCAGAAAAAACTTATGATACAGTTCATCAATATTATAAAATATCAGCACTGAAAATTATGAAAATGAAGCTAAAAATAAACTTTGAATTAAAAGCCGTATATGAAATCTACATGTTTTTATAGAATACATAATTTGAATTAAAAGCAGTATACAAAATCTACATTTTTTATAGAACACATAAAAGTTAATACTAAAGATGTAACTTTTCATGAGTATTTAATATATTTTGTAGTATTAGACGGAATACTATTTAGTTATTAAGCTGTTGCTTCCTACCAAATTAATGAATGAATATTACCTGGTATATATTTAAGAGGTAACTTGGTGTCATAGAGAAGCAAGCTTGGAGAGCAAACACATCAGTGCTGGATATGACATTCTCTGGCTATATGGTAAGGGGAATTTGCTTTATCTCTAATGAGGTTACTATGAGAATTAAATAAGATAAGCAAAAGCATTTGGTTCAGAGTTGACTTTCAATAATCAATAGTGCCCTCCTTTCTGCAACTCTCTTTCAATATTCTATGTAGATATTTCTTCCATATTTTATTCACAAGTGACCTAAATAGTTGGTGATTTTGGCAGCTACCTAGATATTTAGAACACAGTCTTGCACTCAGTGAATGTCACAATCCATGCATGCACCTGGCCATACCTGTCAAGATAAACATTTTTTCAGAGCATATATATTTGCTCAGTAGACAAACAAAAAGATACAACAACATGAATGGGCCTAGAGGGTATTATGCAAAGTGAAATAAGTCAGACAGAGAAATACAAGTACTGTACATATGGGATCTAAAAAGCAAAACAAACAAACAAATACAACAGAACAGAAACAGACTCACAGAGAGAACTGGCGGTTGCCAGAAGGGAGAGGGGTTAGGGGATGGGCGAAAGATGAAGGGAATTAAGAGGCATAAACCACCAGTTACAAAGTAAGTCAGTCACAGGAATGTAATATACAGCACAGGGAATACAGTCAATAACATTGTAACAGTGGATTACCCGAAAAGTTCTTTCTGGGTTTTTCCTATTAGATGTTGTAGAAAAACAAGAATGAACTTTCTGGCCAAACCAATAACTTTATATGAAGCATAATGTATAAAAATATCAAATCACTATGCTATATACCTGAATATAATATAATACTGTCATTCAACATCAAAAATAAATTCAGTGTTGACATAATAATATCTAATATATAATACATATTAAAATTTTTCCTATTTTCCTTTCAAAAAGATATGAAGACCAACTTGCCAATAGTTTTTGAATTAATGCCTTGATTTCTGTCATTTTTTCTCTTAGACTGTTAATTCATTTATTTAAAAAATTCTATATACAAAATTCAATGAGAAAAAATAAAATAGTATGATTTTAATAATCTCTAGAAAATATCTTCATATAATTTAATAATATTTTCAAGCTTTTATAAAAGCAAACATAAGTAAAATGCATTGAGCAATTCGGTTATCAACTGAAATCACTTCTTAATGCATTATTTGACTTAAAACTACAGTATAAGTAATCTATTGTACAAAAGTAGGTAAAGTTTCAAGTAAACCAACCTAAAAGAAAGTAACACTCAGATCCAGAAATACAGTGAACTCTAGGTCAGTCTTATTTATTTACTACAAAAGTCTCTGGCTACAACACTGAATTCAGAATAACTTTTTGGATGAAGTTCTCTGTGTCTGCTTATTTAAAAAAAAATAATGATAGATTTCTTCTGATCTTTCAGAGCCCCAATCATTTTTGCCCCAGCAATATTCTTCTAGTCTTTAAAATACTCCATGGAATATAGAATAAGGTTAAAGGCAGCATTCTGTCTTTGAGGCCTTCCTTGGGCAGAATAAGAAATATAAAAATGTTAGTTTTATATATTAAGGCCTGAAAAAAGCCTAACAGCCAAAACATCACCTTTAACATGGTTTCTATTTCTGAGTAGTTTATCAACCAATCTCTCCTTTATTCTTTGGTCTAAAAACTGGTTTTAAATTCTTTTTCGGTATTTCAAATGTATGCTGGCTCTTTGCGGCCTCATTAGAAAGTCTCTCAATATTACAAACTTTTTTTTCCCTCTTCACTGTACAAAAGAAAATGAATGCTTGGTCAAGCTGCAGAAGAAACAGTACAATTGGCTATTTTATAAACGTTTGAAATTTAAGAATTACTTTTAGAGTATGTATATATTCAAATCATTAACTTAAAAGGAATAGTCTTTTTCATTAAATAATAGGCTTGGTCATACCTATATACTCATTAATTCACAACATGCCCTAAACCTGGGATTGTTATGAAAGAGAAAGCACAGGCAGCAGTTGGTTCAAAAGCACAAACTATATGCTTTATGATCTCCACATTCTGCTTCCTACCAAGATCCAAAAAACAAAATCTGGTTCAAGGATCAAGTTTCTAATGACAAGGAAATTCAGACCCTTGAAGGATTCCAAGTTGTTGGGCCTTCATTTTTATCACTATTCTATCTGTATTATGACCTAAAAATAGTTGAAAAGAATGAGTGATTAAGTCACCAAAAAGGTTCAAAACACTTCATTTTTGACATCTATTAGTTCACTAACTCCATTGTTTTGATTTTGGATCTAGGCATCAATTTGTTTACTTGTTGGTTGGTTAATTAACTGGTTGATTGGCAGGTTGATTTCATCCAACGTAAATTATCCCTCCATTCATCCATTATATCCAAGAAATATGTAGGAAAAACAAATTGATAGTCATTTATTTTTAATACTTAACTTAGGTATTGCATTAACACTTAACAATACCCATTCCAATCCAAAACCTTAGATATGCTCAGAATCCAAAGTTTAAAACATAGGAGCATTGACTAGGAAACCATTCATATCCTCTTAAAATATTTTATCACCTTGTATTGGGTAACCAGAACTTTTTAAACTTATTTACAACAAAATGTATATTACTAACTACATGTTTATCATGAGGACTCCATTTTGACACTATTTATGCATTATACTGTGACAATCTAGAAAAAAATGTTAGTTAAAAAATTTAGAAATCCAGATCACAATTCACGAGACAGCCTGGTTGTATCAGTCAGAGTGCAGTCAGGAAATAGAAACCACACTAGTTATTCCAAAAGACAAAATTTAATATGAATTTTTAACTATCAGCAAATGGTCCTGGAACTACTGAATAGCCATAGAAAAAAAATAAACTTTCACGCCTCATACCGCACACAAATATTAAAAATAAAATGGATCATAGACCTAAATATAAAACCAAAATTACCAAAATTCTAGGAGAAAATATTTTTGACACTGGGTTAGTCAAAGATTTTATAGCTACAAAAACATAATCCATAAAAGAAAAAACTGATAAGCTGGACCTCATCAAAATTAAAGGCTTTACTTGTCAAAAGACAGTTAAAGGAATGAAAATAAATACCACAAACTAGGAGAAAATATTTGCAAATATATATCTTATAAAGAACTTGTACCCATAATAAGTCAGAAAACCAAAACTCACTAATAATTTCTAAATATCCACTTTGAAAAATAGGTAAAAGATTTGAATAATCACCTTTACCAACAAAATACATGAATGGTAAATAAATACCAAGGAAATTCTCTAAGGTGATGAATATGTGTGTTATCTTGATTGTAATAATGGTTTCACTAATCATCATGGAAATGCAAATGAACACAGTGATACTACTACACTATTTCAATGTCTAAGATTAAAAAGACTGGCCATGTGAAGAATTCCTGAGGATAATGGCCTAGAACTCTTGTGCTGAGTTTAAATAATAACTTTTTTAAGGTTTGGTAGTTTCTTAAAAAGTTAACCAACAACTATCATATAATTCAGTTAGTCCAGTCTTAGGTATTTGCTCAAGAGAAATCGAAGTAATATCCATACAAAGAGCTGATACAAAGGTTCACAGTGACTTTATTTGAATTGTCAAAAACTGGAAATGATTCAAATACCTGTCAATAAGTGAATGGTGAAACAAACGGTGATACATCCATAAACTATAATACTGTGCTGTGTGCATGCTTAGTCACTCAATCGTGTCCAACTCTTTGTGACCTCATAGACTGAAACCTGGCGGCCTTCTCTGACCAAGGGATTTTTTCCAGGCAAAAATACTGGAGTGGGTTGTCATTTCCTACTCCAGTGGATCTTCCCAGGGATAGAACCCTCATCTCCTGCTTCTCCTACAGTGCAGGTGGATTATTTAACGCTGAGCCATCAGGGAAGCCCCTGATAGTTGATAGTAGTAAAGAATCCACCTGATACCTGATAGTAGTAAAGAATCCACCAACCAATGCAGGAGACATAGGTTTGATCCCTGAGTCAGGAAGATCCCCTGGAGAAAGGAATGGCAACCCACTCCAGTATTCTTGCCTGAGAAATCCCATGGACAGAGAAACCTGGTGGGCTGCAGTCCATGGGGTTAAAAAAGTGTCAGACATGACTTAGCGATTAAAACAACAGACAATAATACTATACTACTACTTAGGAATAAAAAGGGCTGAATTACTGATTCAATCAATAACATGGATGATTTGAAAGATGATTACACTGAGTGAAGAAAAGGCCAGGACAAAAAAAAATGAATATGCACTGTGTGATCAAATTTATATAAACTTTAGAGAATACCTGGGTATGTGAGGGTCAGGGAGAAATGGGGGGCCAGGGTTGGGAAAAAGAAATTACAAAGCAATAGGAGGGAACCAACTGGGGTGTTAGATGTGTTCATTGTCTTGACTGTGACTGCCTTGACCTACCCAACAGGGCAAGGAGACCACTATCTGGAATTCTCTGGGCACTTCTTAGTAACTTCCATGTCCAACAGTAAAAATTAATGAAAAACTACAACCAACGAAAAAAGAGCAGGATTCAGATCCATCACATATTAAAGTTTGGGTGGGTGACCTTGCCAGGTAAAGGACTGACCAACTGAAGTCCTGGATTAGGGAAGGCAAAGGAAACAGGAAATCGGTAATGGAAGAAGGAATTTTTAAAATATCAGCCATGGTTTCATGACCAGCTATAAAAATTAAGAGTATCAATTCTGCACATTTTCTTTCTTGCTTTTTCTACTTGTATGCACACACACACAGACACAACACACACACACACACCTTCAAAGGGTAATTGGTAATTTGGGATTAATCACTCTAGCCTCTTGGTCTAGTGGAATGAGAAGCCCAAAACATCCAGCTGACATGCGAATTCAATGGAACCATGTGGGTCCCCAGGTAGAAACATTCCTTTCTTGGGAAGCAGCAATAGCTAGTGTTCATAAAAGAGATTAGAACACAGACATGCAAAGAGGAAAGATTGTGAAGGCATAGGGGAAAGAGGGCTTTTTACAATTTAAGGATAAACTTCAGAAGAAACCACCCCTCTGACTCCTTGATCTTGAACTCTAGCCTCTGGAACTGTAAGGAAATAAATGTCTGTTGTGTAACTCACTCAGTGTGCAGTACTTTGTATGACAGCTCTAGCAAACTAATGCAATGTACTTCCACCCATATCTCAAATCAGGCAAAGGGACAGCTTGAAATCTTGCCCACTGAGAGGACTGCCTTTCATTAAACATTCCTGCATGTCCAAACATTCTAATTTGGACCACCATGTCTCTGCTACCCATTATAGTAAATATACCCAATGTGTTTTTGGAAATTAAGTGTTGCTATTTGGACTACAGAAGAATTCACCACAGAGCTATTCAAAGATTCAGGTGCTTCGGTCCCTAATTTACTTCCCCAAGCCTTTGTAAAGTGAGAGTCCTCTGGGATGGCTCAGGGGATGTGGTTAGGAATGGCTGGCTATGTATGACATGTATGATAAACCTACTCAAACATTCCTATATCCATAAGCTTTTGACTTCTACTATTCCAAAGAAATTATGGCATCCCTTCCTCATCATTGAATCTAAATTTCAGTCAACCAAGTAAATAAACTATTAAAGTCTACCAGCTATACAGGCATTGAAAGTGAAACTGAAGTCGCTCAGTCATGTCCGACTCTTTGTGATCCCATGTCCATGGGATTCTCCAGGCAAGAATACTGGAGTGGGTTGCCATTTCCTTCTCCAAAGGATCTTCCCAACACAGGGATCGAACCCAGGTCTCCTGCACTGCAGGCAGATTTTTTTACTGTCTGAGCCACCAGGGGCTCATACAGGCATTAAGTGCATTAAACTCAGAATCTTTAGTTAAGTGCACCCACATCCATAAAAGTGACCAAACTCAATGTTCTACTCCACCATCCTTGTTCCAACACCCTTAGATTTCATTTCCTCATATATTCCCTGGATTTCTGTCAATATAAATTAGCAGAATTTTACAATCTCCTTGGATATAAACCATTTCTTCTTGGATGAGACTGTACTTTGGAGCATACTGAGTTATGATCCAGTAATGCATCTACACAGAATAGTTGGGGTGAGTCTTGAGGAGAATGAGCATGCTCTCTCACAGTAGTGCCTTGGGTAGAGTTAGTATAGGATTTGCAAGCCAAGGAAGGTTAGTCTTCTTTAGTCTTCCTTCCATAGGCAAGCTGTTTTCACTGGCAATGCCTCCATTCCAAGTTTCAGAGTCCCACATCTTCCAATGGATGTCCTGACTTTCAGTATGTGGTGAGCCTGTGAATTCAACTTATAACTTTGATATCTTTACTAACCTAAATGGGAAACAAATTTGAAAAAGAATAGGAAAAAATCTACTAAAAAAAAAACTTTGTAATCTTTATTATTAAATTTTGTGTTTAATTTCCAGTAATACTGGTACTTTTGGTATAAGAAATAAGAGATTAATTTAAGGTTACTATAGAAGTTCACAGGTTCTCTGACCATGCTTTAAACTAAGAGTTAAAACCTGGTGCTTCTGAATTTTTTTCTGTAAATGTTCCAGTTCATTCAGAAGAGTCCATCCCACACTAAGGTTCTTTCAGTTATTAATTCAGCCACAATGGTCAAGTATGGTAACCACTTAGACTCCAACGGTATTTTTTTCAGAAGGTACTTCATCACAACCAATTATAGGCAGTGATTTATTAACTACGATGCTACCACATGTCATCGGTTTTGAATATTTCATGTTCTATTGGCACAGAACTTAGCATTTCATTCAAGTCCAAGGACATGCCCCAAACCCCATCTTTGTAAACCAATCCCCAAATCCCATCTTTGTAAAATATCTTGATAATGATTCTACCTTATTTAGACTTTATTTAGTATATGTCCAAATTATTTCCTAATCTATAAAATGTGATTGGTACCAATAACTGTGCAGGAAACAATGAATAATAATAAATTGCAAACCTTTTTAAATATGATAAACTCTCATGTGAATCACTGAAAAAGTGTCTTTCTTACTTTGTCATAAATTTACTACAGTGGTTGACAACATTTAGATAATACATCTAATGCACATTTCAGATCAACAATCATGATACTTCTCAAGGAATCTGTATGTAGTAAAGCTACAGATCAACTCATTTCTGATTTTAGAAGTAGTATGGGCACATTATAGTCACTGAACTAAATTCCCTAGGAAAAAGAGAAAGTTTTCATTTCAGCTTTGATTTTGCATAAATTCTTTTGAATGCCCTAAATTTATAGCTGTTGGGAAAAAAAATAAGAGGATCTATAATCTTTTCCCTAGGTATTTCATTACAACAAGCTTTTATTTTTATTTTCCTCCTCCTTAATTCCTTGTGGTAGATGGGAAGACAAAAGGGAATTATCCAGAATTCAATTTTTATTAAATAGTAAGTTTGCAAAGCATCAATATAGCAAAAACTAGTTCTAGAAGTACATCTCTTAAGCACAAAGTGAACTGCAATACAGATGAATGCTTTTCTGAATTTAAACGATGTTCACAAGGAAGGCTGAATTCTTACCAATGCGTAGAATTTGTCCTTCATGCTATATATTGGGTACGTCCAATCAATTAAGTGTTGTAAATGTCATCGGTTCAGTTCAGTTCAGTCACTCAGTCATGTCCAACTCTTTGCGACCCCATGAATCACAGCACGCCAGGCCTCCCTGTCCAATACCAACTCCTGGAGTTCACTCAAACTCATGTTCATCAAGTCAGTGATGCCATCCAGCCATCTCATCCTCTGACGTCCCCTTTTCCTCCTGCCCTCAATCCCTCCCAGCATCAGAGTCTTTTCCAATGAGTCAACTCTTCGCATGAGGTGGCCAAAGTATTGGAGTTTCAGTTTTAGCATCATTCCTTCCAAAGAACACCCAGGGCTGATCTCCTTTAGAATGGACTGGTTGGATATCCTTGCAGTCATGGTATCAACAAAATGTTTCATAGAATATAACTTAGTAATTTAACTGAGTAATGTTAAACTGAGCTGCACATTTTTTTTTTTGTCTGACTTAATCCACCATAACTACAATACAGGTTAAAAATTACTGTTATACAGCTGTCTGTATTGACCTTAACCAAAAAGTTGCACTATTTCTTCAAAGATTTTTTTTGAGAAATTATCAGTTGAGAAGTCAAATGACAAATACTATAGAAGTACCATATAATAATAAGCTTCAGAGTAGACAAATTTCCTGTCAATTTTTCATATGAGATTTGCAATTAAAGTTATAACTTCATACTTCTTAATCAAAATTAGTCTACTCTTGTTAGCACTTTTTCTTTTCTGTTACATTCACTGTTTACATAATTTCTCTTAGTGATTCTTCCACATACTCTAAAAAGTTAGGTAATAATCCAGTTAAAATAGTTATTGTGTGAATTTTAATCCTTTCATTCTTTCATATACTTAGAAGGGAGTTTTGAAGTCTCCAGATAGAGAATTATTATTCAACAGTTAAAATGACATGATGCTGGAAAAGACTGAAGGGGGGAGGGGAAGGGGACGACAGAGGATGAGATGGCATTACCGACTCAACGGACATGAGTTTGAGTGAACTCCAGGAGTTGGTGACAGACAGGGAGGCCTGGCGTGCTGTAGTCCACGGGGTTCCAAAGAGTCGGACACAACTGAGTGACTGAACTGAACTGATTTCACATTTAAATACTGTCACCCATTAAACAGGATTAAATAACTAAAATTAAAAAAAATAATTTGTGATACTCTTAAAATATATTAATACCTCTGTGTAGCACTATTGCGCTTCCCAGCCAGTGCTAGTGGTAAAGAACCGATCTAGCTAATTGAAAGAGACACATGTACCCCAACATTCATGGCAGCACTGTTTACAAAAGCTAGGACATGGAAGCAAGCCAGATGTCCAACAGCAGACAAATGGATAAGGAAGTTGTGGTACATATACACAATGGAATATTACTCAGCTATAAAAAAGAACACATTTGAGTCAGTTCTAATAAGGTGGATGAAACTGGAGCCTATTATACAGAATAAAGTAAGTCAGAAAGAGAAACACCAATACAGAATATTAATGCATATATATGGAATTTAGAAAGACAGGAATGACGATCCTATATGCAAGGTAGCAAAAGAGACACAGATGTAAAAAGAACAGACTTTTGGACTATGTGGGAGAAGGTGAGGGTGGGATGATTTGAGAGACTAACATTGAAACATGTATATTACCATATGTAAAAGAGATGACCAGTGCAAGTTTGATGCATGAAGCAGGGCACTCAAAGCTGGTGTTCTAGGACAACTTAGAGGGATGGGGTTGGGAGGGAGGTGGGAGAGGGGTTCAGGATGAGGGGAACACATGTGCACCCATGGCTGATTCATGTCAATGTATGGCAAAACCATCACAATATTGTAAAATAATTATCCTTCTATTAAAATTATTATTATTTTTTTAAAACCATCTGGCAGTGCAGGAGACATAAGAGACAGGGCTTCAATCCCTGGGTCTGGAAAATCCCTTGGAGGAGGACATGAAACCCACTCCAGTATTCTTGCCTGGAGAATCCCATGGACAGAGGAGCCTGGAAGGCTACAGTCCATGGAGTCACAAAGAGTCGGACACAACCAAGCAACTAAGCACAGCACAGCACAGCACACACATATAGCACTATTACTAAGAATAAATATACAATTCATTTTCATTCTTATGAAGAAAGGCTTCTCTAAGAATATGTATGTTTTTATAAACTTAAAGCAAATATTGTTTATGGATAACTCATTTTAAAATTGACATCATATTGGATACTCCAAAAGTCAAAAATTAACTTTTTAACATACTAAAATACTAGATACAAAAGGTGTATAACATAAAAAATTAACTTACACTTCAATTATACATATAGTAAAAATTCAAGAATTAGCGAATCTCTGTAAAACTTTTTAAAATTGATGTGAACACTTCCTGTAATATGAGTCAGTAAAACCCCTTTTGTGAGGGTCTAATTGAGTCTTACCGTCACTACCACAAAGAAAAACCAGACTGACCACAAGATCCTATTCTTGATTTGTCTTGGTTCATGATTATCATCATGGGAGTAAAAATGGAGTTGGCTATATTGAAACAGAATTTCATTTCACGAAATGATTTCAAAGATAAAAGGATCAACTGCTTCCCAACCTTTCCCCTACTGATTATTTGAGAAATTCCACAATTAAAAATCTACCTAATAGCTTAATGTGAAAATTAAATGATTAACATTTATAAAACACTCACACAGAATGGTGAGTGAGTGCTTGTTAAATAAAACAATTTTCACTCCATTGACCTACATTGTGTTTTAAGAAATAAGGCATTAAACCATATAAGCAATTTTCACCTCAGGAGTTAGTTCCTTCCAATCCCATCCCTACAGCAAAAATTACCAGGGTAAAATCAGAAAAGACAAGAAAGAGCTGGCTGTCTCCAAGGAGGAATAAGGGTATAGGAATAGGAAACAACTATGAAGGCAAAAGGAGCAGAACAAAGACAATCCATTACTAAATCAGAAGTTATGAACATCCCTTATGTTACAATTTTGCCCAGTGTCAACTTGCTTTCCATGCCATTAGGAGTGCGTGCTGCTGCTGTTGCTGCTAAGTCGCTTCAGTCATGGCCGACTCTGTGCGACCCCATACATGGCAGCTCACCAGGCTCCCCTGTCCCTGGGATTCTCCAGGCAAGAATACTGGAGTGGGTTGCCATTTCCTTCTCCAATGCAGGAAAGTGAAAAGTGAAAGTGAAGTCACTCAATCGTGTCCGACTCTTAGCGACCCCATGGACTGCAGCCTACCAGGCTCCTCTGCCCATGGGATTTTCCAGGCAAGAGTACTGGAGTGGGTTGCCATTGCCTTCTCCATGCAGAACCACAAATTCAAGAGTGTGTTTAAATTCAAAGGTTTAAAGGAAAAAATGTTGTTATATATTTGATTATTCTTTAGTACCAAATGTGGGTTATGTTAATATCAACTTTCTTTTGATCATCAAAGACACTTCTCACATATTTAGACACAAGGCAGTGCAAACTGTCACTACTTAAAGTTAGGGTTAATATGTTTGTACAGCCATATCATCATCTATAGTAAACATAGTTTCAATGAACATCAAATTTCTTTCCATGAAATTAAAGACAATATTTCACACTATACACAGGCAAAAGAACAAAAATAAACAAATGAGACCACATGAAACTTCTGTACAGCATCTTCTGTACAGAATCTTCTGTACAGCTTCTGGAAGAAGCTTCTGTACAGAATCAACAAAATGAAAGGCAACCTACAGAATGGGAGAAAAAAAATGCAAACCATATGTCTGTTAAGGGGGTTAACATTCAAACTATATAAAGAACTCACAAAAAAACTAATAACCTAATAAAAAAAAGGCAAAGAACTCAAACAGACTTTTTTCCAAAGACATACAAATGACAAACAGGTACAGTCAGCCCTCCGTATCCACAGGGTTTACATTTAACTTCTAACTCTATCTGAAGTTGGTTAAATTGAGGATGAGGAACCTACAGATACAGCGGTCTGGCTGTACAACACCATTTTCATATAAAGGACTTGAGCATCTTTGGATTTTGGTATCCATGGGCATCCTGGACAATTCCCCAAGAATACCAAGAAACAACTATACCTTTAAAACTGCTCCATATCATTAATCATCAGAGAAATGCAAATCAAAACCACAAAGAGATAGCACCTGAAATTTGTTAGGATCCCTGTTACCAAAAAAATAAGAAATAAGTTATGGCTAGGACATGGAGAAAAAGAACACTCATGCAACGTTAGTGGAAATGTGAACTGATGCAGCCAGTATGGAAAATAGTATAGAGGTTCGTCAAAAAATCAAAAATAGAACTACCATATGATCTAGCAATTCTACTTCTAGTTATATATCCAAAGTAAATAGTAACACTAACTCAAAAAAGATATATGCACTTACCATGTTTAATGCAGTAGTATTCACAATAGCCATGACATGGAACCAAAATTAAGTATCCACCAGTGGATGAAGGGATAATAAAAAAAAGAGTGCTAAAGATAGATAGAGAGATAGATACACACATATATAATATTCCTTTGCATATATTTATATATACACAAAGGAATATTATTCAGCATAAAAAGAAAATCCTGCCAATTATAACACAGATGAAACTTGAAGCCTTATGCTAAGTGAAATAAGGAAGCTACAGAAAGACAAATACTGCATGATCTCACTTGTATATGTGGAATCTAAAAAAAGTCATACTCATAGAACCAGAGAGTAGAATGGGTAGTTGACAGGGGCTGGGGGTGAGGGGAATCAGGGGATGTTGGTCAAAGGCTATAAATTTTTAGTTATAAGATGAATAAGCTCTGGGAACCTAATACAGCATGTGAACAACAGTTAGTTACTGATGCTGTCTTATGGATCTTCCCTGATGGTTCAGTGGTTAAGAATCCACCTTTATACCACAACTGGACATGGGTTCCATATCTGGTCACGGAGGTAAGGTCTCACATGGCTTTCATTGCAGCCAAAAAACCCCCCTTTTCCTCCCTTTTTTCTCAGCTATCCTGGGCCTCCGGGACCAGCTAACACCAGCTTTTGAGCTTAGCTCCTTACCGTTGATCAACTGTGAGCTCCCATATTCCTCAAAATTATTCTACCCAGATGGAGGCTGACGTCCACCACCTGGTCAGCTTGCGGCTGCGGGGGCCACTACACTTACCTGTCTCTGGGCTTCTATTTCGACAGTCACGACGTGGCTCTGGAGGATGTGGGGCACTTTTCCCGCCAATCGACTGAGGGGGAAGCGCCAGGGCGCCCAAAGACTTTTGAAAATGCAAAACCGGCGCGACTACGGCCCTCTTCCAGGTCAAGCAGAAGCCGTCTCAAGACGAGTGTGGAAAAACCCAGGACGCTCTGAAAGCTGCCGTTCTCAGGCAGAAGACCCTGAACCAGGCCGTTTTGGATCTGCATGGCCTGGCTTCCGCCCGCCAGGCCC
Organism: Bos mutus; assembly: GCF_027580195.1. Taxonomy (NCBI): domain Eukaryota; kingdom Metazoa; phylum Chordata; class Mammalia; order Artiodactyla; family Bovidae; genus Bos; species Bos mutus. The sequence goes on from NC_091623.1 coordinate 19,412,886, forward strand.
CCACCGCGGTGACTTCCTGGAAAGCCCGTCCTACCTAAGCAGGGGAAGCGCATCAAGATGGCGACCACCTGAGGAACCTTCACAGGCTGGCTGGTCCCCAGGCAGGCCTGGGCGAGTACCGCTTTGAAAGGCTTACCCTCAAGCACCGACTAGGAAGGAGCCTCTGGAGCCCAGCGACCTTTGAAAGACCCTCTGGTGTCAGGGTTTCTGCCTGAAGATTCTCTCTGTAGCCACTATGCAGTTGTTTTTTTTTTCCAACAACCCTGGAGCCCTTTCTGAACCCTTGAACCAAACAGAAACAATAACAATTTTTACAGCAAAAACAACAAAAACTACACTGTAAATTTAAGAGACTATGTCTTAAGGGACTTCCCTCGTGGTCCCGTGGTTAAGAATCTGGCTTCCAATGCAGGGGGTGCCGGTTCCATCCCTGGTCAGAAAACTAAGATCCCCGGATACTGAGGAACAGCTAACCTGGTGCTTAAGCCCACGTGCGGCAAACTACTGAGCCGGCTTGCTCTGAAGCCTTTGCACCACAACTAAAGAAAAATTACCACGCCACAAGCAAGAGCTGCATACAGCAACTAAGACCCAACGCACCTTAAGAAATAATTTTTTTAAAAACAGAGAAATACGTCTTTGTGGTCTCACCACACACACCAAAAAGCAGTAACTATGTGAGGTTATAGGTATGTTAATTAACTTGATTGTGGTAATTTTTTCAGTCTGTGTGTGTGTGTGTGTATATATATATATAAAACTACCATATTGTACACCTGAAATAGATATAATTTTTATTTGATAGTTGTATCTAAATAAAGCTGGAAAAATTTCAAACATAAAAATGAGTAATATTTTGTTAAGAAATTCAAATACCTATGAATGCAGATGTAATTTCTAAATAGGTAAAATATTATATTATTATTGTTATTATTATTAATGAAGTGCATTGTTAGAGAAATGCAAGTCAAAACTACAATGAGATATCACCTCACACAGGTCAGAATGGCCATCATCAAAAAGTCTACAAACAACAAATGCTGGAGAGGATGTGGGGAAAAGGGAACCATCTTGCACTGCTGGTGGGAATGTAAATTGATATAGCCACTACGGAAGATGGTATGGAGATTCCTTAAAAAGCTACGAATCTCACTAGGGACCCAGTAATCCCACTCCTAGGCATATACCCTGAGGAAAGCAAAATTGAAAAAGACATATACATCCCATTGTTCTATTTACAATAGTGAGAACATGGAAGCAACCTAGATGTCCATCGACAGATGAATGGATAAAGAAGTTGTGGTACACATACACAATGAAATATTACTCAGCCATTAAAAGGAATGCATTTGAGTCAGTTCCAATGAGGTGGATGAACCTAGAGCCTATTATACAGAGTGAAGTAAGTCAAAAAGAGAAAGATAAGAGAAAGATAAATATCGTATACTAACGTATATGTATGGACTCTAGAAAAGTGGTACTGAAGAATTTATTTGCAGGGCAGCAATGGAGAAACAGACACAGAGAACAGACTTATGGACATGGGGAGAGGAGAGAAGAGGGTGAGATGAATGGAGAGAGTAACATGGAAACTTACATTACCATATGTAAAATAGATAACCAATAGGAATTTGCTATATGTCTCAGGAAACTCAAACAGGGGCTCTGTATCAACCTTGAGGGGTGGGATGGGGAGGGAGATGGGAAGGAGGGTCAAGAGGGAGGGGATATATGTATACCTATGGCTGATTCATGTTGAGGTTTGATAGAAAACAACAAAATTCTGTAAAGGAATTATCCTTCAATTAAAAAATAAACAAAATTTAAAAATCTATCACATTGTACACCTAAAATATATATAATTTTTATTTGACAATTGTATCTCAGTAAAGCTGGAATATTTTCAAACATAAAAATGAGTATTTTTTTTGTTAAATTCAAATACTGATATACTTATGTAATTTCTAAATATGTAAAATGTGAAGCAAGTATGCATTTATAAATTATATCTCCATGATACCATAGCAACTGAACTCAAAATATTCAATTCACTTTACAGTTATTATATTTTTCCCCATCAAATGGTCTCTGGTTTTTATTTTCTCTTAAATGATCTGATATTTTGACCATTTATAAATTCAGAGTGCTGAGATTTTATTAACTTGAGCCTTTTCTTAACTATCAAGATAGAGAAATAAATCATAATATTCTCTATTTTTTGTTTAAATATAATAATATCCTGACCTGATTCTGTGATATCTATACATTCCTCCTTTTGACTCTTCTTTATTTAAGTAATCTCTTCGAGCCTCAGTTTTGGCTCTGAAACATGAGGCTGAGGCTAACATAAAGTTTTCAGGAGGATTAAATGAAAACATATGTAAAGCACCTAGCCCAGTGTCTAATTAGGTTTCTTTTCCTCTCACCTCACTTTTCCTTGTCAGTTCTAGACCAGTCAGAGTAATTGTGACTGATGAGAAAGTAATGTTTGCTCACATCCTTGGTTTGTTCCCCAATTTAGGCACTAGTTAACAATATACTTGATGTCCAAAGTTTTCTTTATAATATGCTATTGAGAAAATTTAAGTCATTATTTATTCACTTACCTAACTGCATAATGCTCCTTCTTCATCCTACCAGGGAACACTGCTGCAACTTCTCCTTTGTCAGTCACTGTTGCTCCAAGGTGGACAATCTGAACTGAAAGGTTAGCTTTGAAACTAGAGAGAAGAATGTAACAGCTTCACAGAATGTCTGATTCAACTTCAAGCCTGACGGAAGGATAAACAGGAAGAATTAAGGGGATTTTGCACAATAGACACATGAATTACTAATTTGCCTAAGGGAAAGTAAGACTCGACATTAGGCCACTGTTAGGACAGAGATTAAGAACTGAGAAGCATCTTCTTTTTATTCCACGAGGATGCTCTGTTCTGAAAATTTTTAACTGATTCATAAGAGTTCGGAAATTGAAGAGAAGGATACTGATGAGGGCTCAGGTCAAAGCTTAGAGATTAGTTAATTTGACATGAGTGGAGAACCACTAATTATCTTGGCATTTTGAAAGTTTGTCATGTATTTGGGGCTGTAAGGAAAATAGTTTACAAACTAAACCTAATTGTGAACTCCCTGTAGTCATAACAAAGTTCACAAAATCCCTGGAGGCATACACGAATAGCTTTCTGAGGGACACTGCCCAGAACTTTCCTTTAAGTCTCTGAAATGTGAATTTCAAAAAGAATAAACAATATGATTTCACTGAAGCCTAGCATTCATCAAAGATAACCTCAACAGTTCTGAGATATTTAATGATTTATCTTTAAATCCAATCTTGACATTGTAGTTTAGAGAAAGTTGTAAAAAAGCAGAAAAATGTTCCCAAGTCCAATATAATTATAATTTGAGGAACTTTCACACAAAGGAATTTAAATTTAAATTTTAAAACAGTTTCCAAACCTCAGGAAACTGCTGGTTACTTCTAAAGAGTAAAACTCAAATGACTGGGGCCTACTTTTAACCATATAGCTCTATGCAACTTTTAATTTTTAAAAACTCTGTGCACATGTGCCTATTTTTGAAAATTGATTAATTAAAATTTTTAAACAATAAATCAAGTCTGAACATGAATTCCCAAAACTACATTAAGCACATGTGATTAGAAAATGCCAATATTTCTCAAAACTGTGATGTAGGCAATTAAGAAATGTCTTGAAAAGAAAAACGTTACCTGATAACTTCAACAAGTTAAAAATTTTGTAATGTATTGAAATATAAATATCATTAGACATGGGAAAAATGTCCTTAATCTCTATAAATAAATATAAATTATATAGTTACTGATACAGAACTGATTAGCAATGAATTGGCTCAAGTCCTCTCTTTTCTGTTAACTATACAAATATTTCTTAGCCCCAGTTCCAATCACAATTTTTTTTAAAGTATTTATTAACTTTGCTACAATATTGCTTCTGTTTTTTGTTTTGGTTTTTTTGGACATAAGGCATGTGGGATCCTAGCTTCTCAACCAGGAATGGAACCCACACCCTCTTCATTGGAAAGCAAAGTCTTAACCATTGGACCTCCAGAGAAGTCCCCCAATGACTACTTTTGAATAACCCCATTACCCAGTCAACACCTGTGATACACTTGCCTGATGTTATTGGTAGTATTGCTTTACAAAACATTTTATCATGACGCAGCTTAAAAGTCTCCATGAATATATTAATATCAGGTTGATTTTTTTAAATGCTTTTAAAAGGGACTTCCCTGGTGGTCCAGTGGCTAAGACTCTGCACTCATAATGCAGGGGGCCCCAGTTCGAGCCCTGGTCAGGGAAATAGATCCCACATGCTGCAACTAAAAAATCCTGTATGCTGCAATGAAGACTGAAGACCCCACATGCTGCAATTAAGACCTGGTGCAGCCAAATAACTAAATATTAAAAAAAATAAATAAATGCTTTTAAAAATGAACTCTGAAGTTCATAGGCAAAATAAGAAACAGAGAAAAAACTATGCCTGTAGCTTTTTCTTTGAAGTTGAATGCAGAATTATGGAAGTAAAGCATGCAAAGAATCACATCGATGTACAGTGTTTTGCTCTCTGCCCTTCTTTTCTGTCTTTTATGGACCTGAATGAAGAATCAAAATAGATCAAATCAAGGTTTTTACTGCTACTGAACACAGATAGATTCATTAATCTTATGTAAACCTACAGAGAAGTATATATCCTTCTTTATAGACTTAAATAGTGTAATGACTATGCTTTTATGTTTTAAGGTGTCATTTTAGACATTGCTTCCTCAAGTAAGTCCTTGCCTGACCACCCAATCTAAAGTGAGCTCCATTTCCTGGCATGATTTATAAATATCCAATAGCTCTCTGATATTTTCTTTTATCTACCTGTTTAATGATTATCTCACTCCTTTAAAATGTAGATTCCATAATCAAAACTAAAATCAATAGAACCAAGAACAGCGTCAAGCACGTGAGCTCTCAAGAAATATTTACTGGGGCTTCCCTGCTGGCTCAGTGGTAAAGAATCCACCTGCCACAGCAGGAGACATGGGTTCCACTCCTGATTTGGAAAGATCCCACAATGCAGTGGAGCAACTAAGCCCGTGTACCACAACTATTGAGCATGTGCTCTAGGGACTGGGAGCCGCAACTACTGAGCCCATGCACAACTACTGAAGCCCGTGTGCCTTAGAGCCCGTGCTCTGCATCAAGCGAAGCCACCACAGTGGGAGGCCAGAACACCACTAGAAAGTGGCCCTCCCAAGTAGAGAAAGCCCACGCAGCTACAAAGCCCAATACAGCCAAAGATAAATAAATAGTTTTTAAAAAGAAATATTTACTGAAAGAATAAGCTCATATTTTTATTTAAAAAATTTCTATGAACTTAAGCATATATTGGATAACTTGCTCATCAGTTCTAATTAAATATTTAGAAGGCATTAAACTCTCTATTTCTAGAATTATATGAACACTCTCCAGCTAGTCTCTCCTCCCTTTATTTCTTATCTCAATGTAACGTATTCTCTTTTCACCAGTTTTTATTGAGATATAATTGACATAGAGCACTAGATAACTTAAAGGTGTGCAGCATAGTGACTTACATACATCAAGAAATTATTATCACAATGTTTAGTGAACATCCATAATCTCATATAGATATAGAATTAAAGAAATAAAATTTTTTTCCTTGTGATAACTAAGGATTTACTCTAACAACTTTCATATATAACATACAGAAGCATTAATTATATTCATCATGTTGTACATCACATCCCTTATTGACCTATGTATGTTATAACTGGGAGTTTGTACCTTTCAACTGCCTTCATCCAATTACCCCACCTCTGGTAACCACAAATTGATCTTTTTTTATGAGTTTACTTTCTTGTTTGTTTTGAAGTACAGTTATCCTACAACACTATGTTAGTTCCTGTTATACAACATAGTGATTCAATATTTCTATGCATTTCAAAGTGATTGTAAGTCTACTTATGACAACAATGTAACATTCTTAAATGTGGCAAACTACAGACATTTGGGAGAGGACTCTGCTTATTTCAATAATTGAACATAAACTAAATAGCTAAAATTTAAGAGACCTTAAAAAGGGATTTACTGAGAGGTACTATGTTTCCAGATGTACACCAAGTCATGGGTGACACCTATTTATTCCTTCCACCAACTTCAGAATCAGTGCCTTAGTTTGCTATTCTTCACTCTCTATACTCTTTCCTAGACAAACTCTACATATTTTATCACTTTAATTCAATCTCAAATTTGTACTGATGTCCTCCCAAATAGAATCTCACTCACATCTATCTTTACAGCTATTTAGCACTATAAACAACACTTATGAAATGACTCAGTCATTTTTCGTCCCCATACTACTTTCTTCTTCTAGCCACTAAGACCAACTCAATTCACTAAGACTTAAGACTTTGGGGTCAAAAAAATCTATATGTATATATAGATTTTTAATGTCTCAAACACATCTTCCAACTTCCATTCCTAATTTCATGTTCCATGACCTTCTCAGATTATTGTCACAGTCTCCGAGTGGTTTCTCCATATCCATACAAAGCCCACATGGACCCACTTGAATATTGATAACAGTGAGCCAGTCTTTAAATACTGCTTTCCGCATTTTGTTTATGTGATCAGTTTTGCCTCATGAACACCCCTCTCCATTTTTACTACAACCACCTTAGTCCAAAACCATCTTCATCTCTTAATTCAACTACTACCTCTGCTTCAAAGTGGTTTCCGGTACTCTTGCCTTCCTTCAATTCATATGGCTATCGGAATAATTTTTTTAGAACATAAACATGCCACCCAATTGCTTGAAATCATTCAGTGGCTTTTCACCATATGTAGATCAAAGACCAAAACCTTGGAGAGTCTGCACCATCTGGTTTGCCTCCCTCTCAAATTGCATTTTAGACCATCTCATCTTATTTTCTGTGTATTTCTGAACTCTGGTCACACTGATCTTGAAGTTCCTCAATCATGGCAGACTTTGTCCTGCCGATGTGTCCTGATGTGTATTGTCTCCTCTGACTATAAAATTCCTCCCATCCACTGCCTCCCATTTATTCGATCATCTTTTGGTTCAACTCAAACACTACCTCTTAAGGCAAGCTTTCCTAACACTGCCTTCTATCTCAGACTAGTTCCACTCACTCATGATGCCCTGTACTTTCCCTTTATAGAGCTAATCAAAGCCATAAATGAAGAGTCAATTGTATAATTAGTTATTTAAAATCTAGCTTCCCTGCGAAGTCACTTCAGTCGTGTCCGACTCTGTGGGACCCCATAGACGGCAGCCCACCAGGCTTCCCCATCCCTGGGATTCTCCAGGCAAGAACACTGGAGTGGGTTGCCATTTCCTTCTCCAATGCAGGAAAGTGAAAAGTGAAAGTGAAGTCGCTCAGTCGTGTCTGACTCTTCTCGACCACATGGACTGCAGCCCACCAGGGTCCTCCAGCCATGGGATTTTCCAGGCAAGAGTGCTGGAGTGGGGTGCCATTGCCCTTCTCCCTGCTAGAATACAATTTCATGAGGTTTGGCAATAGATTAGGTTCACCATTGTTCTACCTGTGCTTGGCACATAGCAGGTGCTCAATAAATATTTGTTGACTATTACAAAGAAGAAAATCAGAGTAACTGTCCATAATTTTCATCATCATGTCTATCTTTAATGACCTAGTTTCAAGAACATAAATAATCTGGCCTTATGCCACCTATCCACAAATATTAATCACTATTACCGAATATGAAGCTCTTCTCCCTTCTCACTCTCAAAAACATGCTCTGTTCATTCACGCATCCAGGTCATCATCAATCATTTTGTTTTTCTTGCCCAGAAAGCTCTGCCCTCTATCTGTCTTAATTCTACAACTCTTTCAATGCTCCAATTCAAAGTTGCAAATATTACTCTCTCTACTAATCCTTGCTTGGCTATTCACACTGATTTATCTTCACTGTATATTCCTATAATAGTGTTACTAGGACTCCACAATTCAATGTTATCTTAAACTATTCACTGTTTTAATGTTTATTAATCCAGTCTTCTCAACCAAATCTTGTGTTTCTTAAAGTTAACATAGCATCATTTCTTATATTTTTACTTTAGCATCATCTCTTTTACTTTTTATAAGTGCTCTTCCAAAGTTTTCCATTTCTACATCTCCCAAGCCTATACTCCCCAAAATATAAATAGCCCCTAACACTGTATACTCTTACAAGGTACTCAACCAATACTCCCTGGTTGATAGATTTTTCTATTGGTCTAGAAATTCTTAGGTAATTTCCTCATATTTAGCTCTGTCCTTGGGGTTTCACTGCTGGCTCAGTGGTAAAGAATCTACCTGCAATGCAGGAGACACAGTTTTGATCCCTGGGTCGGGAAGATTCCCTGGAAAAGGAAATGGTAACCCACTCCAGTATTCTTGCCCAGAAAATCCCCTGGACAGAGGAGCCTGGTGGGCTACAGTCCATGGGGTCACAAAAAGAGTCAGACATGACTTAGTGACTACAACAACAACAGCTCTATCTTTAATGCAGTAAATAGTATGGCCACTTACATAGTAGAAATTTCTTTCCTAGTTAAAAGCAAAAAGCATGACAATGTAGTCCAGATAAAATATATAATCAGTATTCTCTGCTTTGCTTTATGATAACATCTGTTGACAGATCTGATTTTACCAGAGTCAGTCATGATGTTCAAGGCAGATGACTTGAGAAGCCTATTACATCTCCTTTTTGCACCAACACAGAGTCTACTGTAGCTTCGAAAATCTCTGTTTATAGATGAAAATAGTATCTTAACAATCTCAAATAATTAATAGGGTTAATCAGTGCTTACTCCAACTCCCAAATCAAGAGCATTCTTTCTCAATGGTAAATAAACAGAAAGGGTTGCACTTCTTTGATGTCTCACTTTCCTATTGGCCTTATATATTTGCTTGTTGGTTATGCACTGGACAATCTACAGTTGGTTATTTTCTAAGAACTTTAGAGCCTCATTGGAAGGAACATGATAAGAGCTCAATAAATATCTCATTGATTTCAGTTTCCCATCTTACATTTGTTATTTTAAACCCATGTTGTGTAAACATGTAAAAAGACAAATTTTCAGTGTATACATCAAACCATAAATTCCAATGTCTGCTCAAAAATATAATCAATAGTTTAAATTCTCCATGTAATTCTTGAATTGCATGTTAGATACTTAGGTTAATTTTTAAGTCACAGGAGCACAGTTTAGTAACATAAACCTATCTTTATTCAGAATTTCCTAGTATTCCAAGGAAACTAATGGAGCTTTCAAAAATGGTCCTAACTTAGTCAAGAATGTTAGACCCCAGGAAGACTCTGACTGACATTTATTTCTTCCATCATTAGTTAAAATTAAAAACATTTCAAACCATTTGCAAGCAATGCTTCTATGAAATATATTTTTTAATTTGTTAAATAAAAATATTTAAATTACCTGCAGCATACTTTGGTTAGGACTAGTTGTTATTACGGAGAAGGCGATGGCACCCCACTCCAGTACTCTTGCCTGGAAAATCCCATAGATGGAGGAGCCTGGTAGGCTGCAGTCCATGGGGTCGCTAAGAGTCGGACACGACTGAGCGACTTCACTTTCACTTTTCACTTTCATGCATTGGAGAAGGAAATGGCAACCCACTCCAGTGTTTTTGCCTGGAGAATCCCAGGGACGGGGGAGCCTGGTGGGCTGCCGTCTATGGGGTCGCACAGAGTCGGACACAACTGAAGTGACTTAGCAGCAGTTGTTATTAATTCTGTGTTCCAGCATTCACTTCCTATGTGTACAGTTAACCTGACCCTATTCCATGAACTGCTGACTATTCTTGATATCAAGGATAGTATCTCATATATATATATATATATATACACACACACACACACACACACACAATTCTCCTATAAATGGACTTTAAAATCTAGCCTAGAAGTTGCTTGCCATTATCATTCATTCCAAAATAAAACAATGGTCTTACTCTAAGAAGGGTGATCCCTTAACACAGCTTGGCAGCTTCAAAAGAATTTCAGTGTTGGGGGAACCAGTCTATGTATTTGAATCAATCTTTTAGGTCCATAGTGTAACAGGCACTCAGTCATGTCTGACTCTTTGCAATCCTATGGACTGTAGCCCACCAGGCCCTTCTGTCCATGGAATTCTCCAGGCAGGAATACTGGAGTGGGTAACCATTCCCTTCTCCAGGGGATCTTTCTGACCCAGGGAAGGTTCCTTACCATTGCAGGCAGATTCTTTACCATCTGAGCCACCAGGGAAGCCCTTAGATCCATAAGGCAATAGCTATCTCACAAAGATCTACCTCTTATTTAAATTCACTTGTCATTTTATCAACAAATAATCACTGCGCATCTATCTACTAGGTGTCCAACACTGTTCTAGGTGCAGGATATTCAGCAGAGTCAGACAGGTAAGATCCCTACTCTACAAACCTTATATTCTGAGTTTCTATGCAAGGGTGAAAAGGGGTGGGCATGATAGACAAACAATAATACTGGTTACAAGGAGGATAAAATAAGAAATTGCAATAAACATTTTTCAAGTTAGAGAACATACACAAAATGCACATCAGGAGCATTCTCTTACACAGTGGACTTACATATACTGCATTACTTAACTAGATAAATAGATAGGTAGATAAGCTATACAGATATAGATTCATATCTACATATTTAATCTGCATAGTCTAAGACCAAACACCTCATGGTTATTCTCTGACCCACAGTGAACAAAGGAAATAGTGTCCCATTTTCAAAAAAATAGATTACTCATAAAAGTAAAATTTTATATGCTTAATAGATAGGCATTTTTATTATAGATGCTTTATAAGCCAATTACTAAATATAATTAACAGAATCAGTAAAATGTTCCAAATGAACTTTTAAAATATTCATCAGTTTCAGTTGACAATATATATATACACATACAGTATACACTCATCTGCTCTGAATTTTAACTATGCAAATTGTAACTAAATTCTCTATATAAATACACATAAAACAAATAGTCCAATGAGTATAACATAATAAACAACAAATTTTACATATGGTCTATTTTCAGTATGGTTTATACCTCTTCTAAAATACATTTAGAATCACCTGGGGTTTTCTGGTCAATTGTCTCTCACAAAATGTGGTAGATTATATAAACTTCTAAAAGATCATTTATTACCATTATATTAAATATCAATTCATATTCCAAAAAAGAATGTTATACTTCAAAATGCATGAGTAAAGCCCACTTTCATTGTTAATGCATCTATACACATTTGTATACATGATTTCATAAATACGCCACTGTATTCAAAAATACACCCTCTTAAAGACATTTAAATTGGCAGAAACGCTTTTTAAAAGCATACAATTAATCTGTGATCATGACAGGTATGTGTAGACTAGAGAATTAATGAAAAGCAAAGCATCTTAAACTAACAGGTTTTTAATGTTATCAATTTGATTTTTCAAGAAATACATGTCATTTATTTTCAAAATGAAATTATAGCAATACTTTCTAGAGTCTATGAATTGTATTTAAAATAAGATACTCATAACTTTCAAATACTGCTTTTACTAGTCATCACTTGTCATTAAAAGTAACTGTAAATTTGAGAGCTTTCTAATAATAGCCTTTAATTAAACCAAGGACTGTTAGAGGGTTTCCATTGCCCTTTGAAGTTCTTAATTATTACTTGTATCCAGCCTTTTATGGTACACTTAAGGTTAAATTAAATAATTTAAACATACCTTGAAAAGAAATATGAAGACTTTTGCCTATTTTAATTAAATCTCTGAATTTCAGGATTTGAAAATAATAACATATGTTTTGATTTTTTTTCATGGCCGAATGGTAAAATGTTCGCTATATTAAACAACAACAAAAAAAATGGTAGCTTTTTATGGGACTAATCGCTAAGCAGATGCATGTAAATGAGCTATTTTCTATGCATGGCTTCCAAAAGTGCTAATTAAATAGTTGGTATTCAAGGCTATGCTCGCTCATTGTTTAGTGACACACAAATCCAGCGATGTGTGCCAGCAGACATTTTAAGTTGAATGTTTTCTCCTCTACGGCCTTTGTCATGAAATGGTGGCACCATGATGAGAACACTAGTGTAAGCAAAACATTGAAATATGCTTTAATAATGTTTTAACCATGTAGTGACACCAGTCTAGTTTTCTAATGAATTTTTAATTTCTTTTTTCTTATAAGGGTGGTATGAGTTATCGCTGATGCATATTAAATCATATACATGAGTCATTTTCTCCAAATTTGCATAAAATGGCTAAATGCTAATGCACCAAATGGAGCTTACTATATGTGGTACAGCACATATTCCCTTGAAGATTTTCTGCAATCAATCTCCTGTATTTCATTAGCAACCAGATAAGGTGTGGTCTGCAGAATAAAAAAGAAAAGTGTGTAGCTCATGAACTTAGGAGGCTTCAGATGATTTCTACATGGTGATTAGAGTGGATTCTGCAATTAGAATTTATGTAGGTAAAACACACGCGCATGCTTCTTTTAAAGGCACAGTGCAACAAGAGTTCCGAATACAGCCTTGCAATGCTGAACAATGAAAAGGCACCGCTCGGTTACTGTGCTTTTCTATAGCTATAATTAAATGAAAGAAAGCCATACATTAAATCTAGTATCATTCGATTGTGTAACCCTTAGCCAAATTTTATGCCTCAAGATTACAACTTCCCTACTATGTTTATAAAGGAACTTTCAAAAATACCGATGGGTGAAATGTTTTTGTTTGCTAACTTTTCCCTTTCTCCTTGTCCAGGAAGGGTGAGGAATTTTCTACACTAATATTTAATGCAGAAACATGATTTCTTCTGTCAACAATATACCCCTCCTGAACTGATATTAAGATCACATGCCACAAAAATCGCATCAGATCGATAGTATTATTGGGCAAACCACAGATATTTCCTTGAAGGATAAACTTGCTGCATACTCTACTCATCAACCCTTTCTCATCTCTCCATATTTTCACCATCTGGAATATTTTTTAACCTGGTGCAGAAAAAAATGGGGAAGGGGATAGCTATTTAAAAATAAATGTATGCTTTACCCTACAGTTATTTTGAATTAGTCTTGATAAATAATTAAGGAATGCATAATATATTATTTAGATGCCATGGTCTTAAGAATTTGAGTGGTATTTCAAGTACAATTATAGTCATTTATTTATCAGTAGAAAATTTACATAATCACACTTCAAAATCCAGTGGACTGGAGAGATATCAGAAAGACACCCATGAATGTGGTAATGACTCTGAGCATTAGATTAAGTTAATAATGTATTGATGCACATGATATTCTAATATCTACCACTGCAGCATTTGATCACTTAAAATGATAAAAGCATAAATATTTTTCTCTTTGCAAACTGCACTTTACACCAAAGGGCTCTTCAAGGTATGAAATGCAATTGGAAAACTCAAAATTGAATTAATCTCTAATAAAATGGAGCTAGCTAAATTTAACTTAAATAGTGCCAGATTTCTGTTTCTATTGGCTAAGAAAATAATTTTGCATTAATCATAATTATTGGTCAACAAAAAACAGTGTCCATATCATATATTTTGAATTGACAATATAGACCTTAAGGCTGAACTCCAGAAAAATGACAGAAATTCAAGTTCTCTCCTTTGTCAGTGAGCACAGCATGCAAATGGAGGGATTACCTATTGGAAAAGTAACTTTCTGCTAACTCAGTCATGCTATGAGTTCTTCCTTAGCAGCCAGTCCATCTGAGACAAATTTAGCAGAAATATATGCAGTATTTGTACTGTGCTGTTTGAATCATTGGAAGCCCATGTCTATCTGCAAACTCAGATTTTAGACTATAATTGAGCATGAGTCTTCAGTGTGAAAATCTAAGCTACTCAGCAATTTCTAACCTGATTTGCGGACAGCTAAACTTTTTATTTTTTTATATTAATCTAAGTATCCACAAATTGTCAAGAGCTACTGTATAAGACAATGCAAATACAAATTTATCAATTAATACCTTCTTCCTTGCTGTCTAGGCATTTTCATTACCAGAAGCACTCAAGAGACATATACTACAAACTCTAAAGATCAAGACCTTTCAAATTATGTTTCTTCCTTTCTTTTCAAACCCACTTGTCATGAATGAGTCATGGCAATAACTTCATATTAAACGTTACTAAACAGTTTTCAAGCTATTTCACAGATTGTACAACATCCCCAACTTCAGACTCCTGTCAGTCAATGCTAATTTAACTTTGTATATAGATTATATACTTCAAGGATAATTCAGTACATTAGGATAATATATACTGAGCAGCTACTATGTGCTTTTTTTTTTTTTTTCTTCTGGCTGCAGAAACCAGGGATCTAACTAACACCTCCTGCACTGGAAGGCAGAAGTCTTAACCACAGGACTATCAAGGAAGTCTCCAAACTGTGCTTTCTAAAAATAAGGCCTAAATTCCACGATTTGAGTTCTTCTCAAAGACTATTAAATTCATGCAACAGTTTCAGATACCTTCATAATTCTCACTGAATTAAAAATAAGAACTAAGTACACTTCTATTATTATTATACAAGAGATGTAGCTCTGACAAGAAGTAAGTCCATGGATTCTGAATTTCAATGATATTAAATCTATTATTGTCTTCAGGAAAGCATTACCTCCAAAGAAATTATAGGAAGTTTATTACAGCAGGTTTGATAAATACATAAATTAATTACATTTGAGATATTTATTCAATGAAAATATTTCTTAATCATACTTGTTAGAAACTGTTCCATTCTAGTAAATCTTACTTATATCTATATCTGTGTGTGTGTGTGTGTGTGTGTGTGTATGAAAGGGGGGGTTATATAAGTACATAGATTTTTTTTTTCTCTGAAAGACAAGGATTTAGAGACATCCTGAACAATATTCTGGAAGTCATTTTTTCATGGACTGATTGAGAAAAAGTGTTTATTAATATTATTTACACACATCCCTTTTCCTAAGAAAATTATTTACAGGTTTTCACCAATTATTAAAGTGATTAGCATCTATAGTTATTTCCAAATCTCCCACTAGCAATTACGATATGAGGCATAAACATTTTAACTTTGTCAAGTTTGAATTTAAAACTAAACAAGAAACAAAAAAAACCCTCCAAGAACCAGGTTGCAGTTGAAATTCTCCCATAGCTTGTTTTCCCAGGGCCAGTTACTATTAAAAGAAACTCTGAGAACATAAGAAATCCGTCAGACAGCTACTTAGTGACACAACCAAATGAATATTGCTCTGTGAGTGTTTTAATAACGCAGCATTTTGGAAGCGTTTTCCCAAGATTATTTCTAATTGGCCCTGTCATAAAGTGGTCGCAAACTGCCTTTACAACAGTAATCCGTTTGAAACCAGTTGTGCAAGCCTATGACAGAAAGCTGTTAATAATATGCTTCGAAATTTACCTGTGAAATACTGAGCTTGACTACTTTTGAAAAAGCAGAACTGAAAGTAAACGGCCTCTGTAATGCACACCCACTGGCAGCAGAAAGGGACCACCTTTGGACTCCCTCACCCTCACCTGAGCTTGCAACAGACATTGATGCACCCATTGGTTAGTGGAATCAAACCTGTTTCAACATATAGGCAAGTGCCCTTCAGTATCACTTAAGCACAGCCCGTGGGTGTGGCGAGTCCAAATACACCGTGAAGCCTGGGCCCTCATCCGGGTGCTCGTGCCCACCCAGCAACAGGGCCAGGATGGTCCTCAGGGTCCCAGCACGAGTGACCGTCACCAGAAAGGAGGGCAGGAAGGCCCCTCCTCTTTCCCAGCCCCACCCCAGGGCCGAAGAGCCAGACCTGAGCCAGGCGAGGTGGATTTAGTCCCGTTAGAGTTAAGATGGTATCATTAGCTGCGCACAGCGTGACTTCCTACTAATCCTCTCTGCAACTTACAACAAGTTTAAATGTCCATGCATGATGTTATTAACTGGCTTTAGTAAGTGCTTAAGACCCAGATCTCTTTTTAAAGTAATCACTGAACAAGTTCTACTGTATCCACCCAACAAGGAGATTAATATTTCCAGCAAATCTGATAGGGGAAGATGCTCTCTGAGTTCGTAATGGGCCATGGGGGTAGAGCTGCAAGTTGATCTCCGGAAGGGTCCAGAGTAGTTTGGGCTCACCAACCCCCTCTTTGGATACACAAAACTTCTTCCCCCAAGATCTTCCCCCTTGGGGTGCGGGTGGGGGTATCTTTCCGTTAGCAGCTTTTCACTAGGCTAAAAATTGCGGGGGTGGGGGGTGGGAAACACAATATCTTCATCATTAATATTGATCATACTCAGGAAAGATGCCTGCGCAGAACTAGAGAAACTGAGGGTCAGCAAAAGACAATCACAAGTGGCCTGCTAGCCTGCAGAAAGATGCTTGGGAAGGCGGAGGCCTGCCTACAACAGACCTCCAGGCGTGACTAAACCCCGACGACACCCCCATCCGCAAGTCCAACTCCCCGGATTCCCAAGCAACCGCAGTTCCCAGCTGGCGCAAAGACAGGGCCGAGGTCGTGGGTGAGGGGCCGAAGGACACACAAATCAAAACACACACACCGGCCCTCGCGGACGCAACTCTACGAGCCAGGCACTGGAACGCTGGCCGCCGCACCCTGGCAGTGGAGACCGGCGTCTGGCGGTCTCCAAACTCTGGAGGGCGGGTTCTGCAATTTGAGCTCGTGCCAACTTTGGAGGCCTCCTAAACCGGCGCCCCCTGCCACAGCGCGCCCCCGGTCGCCCCGCTGCGCGGCAGCCCTGAGCGCGCGCTAGCCCCGGGAGCGCGCGCGCCGGCGCACCAGCTCGGGCAGCTGGGGCAGCCGGTCTCCCGGGAAACACCAATCAGACGCCCGCTTTCAGGCCCTGGCCGCGAGCTGCCGCAGCTGCAGGACTCTAGCTGCTGGCGGTCACCGGGAGGCGTCGTGCTGCCCGGCGGCCGGCCGGCTGCTTTCGTCGCTGCCACTGCCTAGCCCGACCACTTTCGCAGCCAGTCACAGAGTCTGCTGTCTCCCCTGGCGTGTACCGCCCACGCCAAGCACCTAGCGAGGCGGCGGCTAAGCCTGGCTATTTTTAGATCTCAAGAATACGTAGGGCTAGAGCTCGGCTTAAAACCCAGTTCAACCAACCAAGCACAGTGATGTGCTTGTCTTTGAACAGATATGCCTCAGCACTACATTATTTCCCTGAATAAAGTCGATTATCTTCACTTTTTAAAGTCCTACCCTCCTGTGGTCTGGCAGTTGGCTGCAAAGCAGAAGGTCACAGGCTCCCACCTCAAAGATGGTCATCACCTTTCTAAGGAAGTGCACTAAGTCGCAGCCCTGATTGAGGGTGAGCAGATATTCCTTAGCAATCATAGCTGTATACTTTTCGTTTTCATTCACCATCTTTAGAATTAATTCCACAATAAAATTGAACAATTCCCAGGAGGGATGAAATGGATTCTCAAAGCAGATGAGAACAGAGGTTTCTGCTGACTTCTGTACTAGGTTAACTTGTGCTAAGAAACCAATGAACACAAAAACAGGATAACAAGGCCATCCATTAAAATCTGGAGACACTGAAGAACAACCTTACATGCCCCATCGCTGTAGGACCTGTTTAACTGTCTCAAAGTACCAGTGTTAAAAACAATTGACCCAGTATTATGGATGTCTTTTTACTCAGCAACTTCTAAAGGACACCTTGCCTCCTGTTGCCCAATTCACCACCTGCAGCCCCAGCACCCTTCCAAGTGCAGCATCATATTATGGTGTGTTTTACTGTAACTAATTAAGGAAAAGCCAAGTCTTAGCAAGACAGAGTGGGGAAAGGTTATCAATATTCTTATCAGAATGGCATTTCCAGAGATACAGATCCATAGAAAAAACCAGGTATATAATTACACACTCTCTTTAATACATTTTCTAGCCACATTGGAAAATAAAACCTTTGGCTTCATCTCTCTCCATTTTTAAAAAGACAAATTTCATTGAATTCTAAACTGTCATGAACTGTTTATATGTAGTCTATGAATAGGAAGAACGTTTATGAACTTGAAATGCACTTATCCTTATCTCGTACTATTTAAGTGGTTTCTTAATTTTCATCAAAGGCTACACGAAATCAAATTAGCATTTCATATTTTTCCAAATAAGAAAATTATTTTAATTTAAAAAATAAACACAGAGCACAAGTATAAGAAATTTAGTGTTTAAGAAGATTTAAAGAAAGGCCACTTGGGGAAAATAATTCATTTTGACTGTAAATAATGCATTGATCTCATTACTATGCACATTAATGGTAACTGCACTAGGGGGCTGATACTGGTAAGTATATTCATTCATATCCTGCAAGGATATTGCAGAAGTCTTCCCATATATCTTTTTTTTAATCTCTCATTTCCATTCTTGTTGTTGTTTTGGATTTTTCTGTATGGCTGGTTTTATGTTATATCCTCTATAGTTCTATTATTGAGTGACTTTTCATTGTTAATTTTCTTGTATAAAGTAGGACAAGGAAAATAAGTTGGTTATATCTTTATATTTACTTTTACAGGTGTCATTTTATCAGCCTATTTCTAAGGATTTCATGAAAAGATTCTAGATGTCAAAACCTGCAGTTAACGTTCCTGTTTAGAAATACACAAAATAATACCTTTGACGTCGGCAACTCAGATGTATTATTCAGCAAAACAGCAATTACTCATTGTTTTGCACTTACATGTTAAGAACTATGCGACACTTGGTGACACAATAACAAAATTGCAAAGTCAATTATATTTAAAATAGACATCCTAATAAAACATACACAACCAACTCCTTTTACTCTTTTTGAATTGTTTTGTTTCCTTTTTCTGACTGTTTACAGTCAAATAGATTGTGTGAACCTTAAACCTAAGTATAATAACTGATTCACACACATCTTGAAAAAGAAAAGTTAGAAAATGGGGAGGGGAAGTAGTATAAAAAGAGGTGTATTCCTGAGGGCACCAGATTCCAACTAGGGAGGTTCCAGAATGTCATATATTTTTGGAAATGTACATCTATGATGTTCTTTTGCAATGTCAATCATAGTGGCAAACTTGAAAGAGCAATGTCTGCCAAAACTTAAAGCACCATTTAAGCTAAATCCATATCAATAATTCTCAGCAGAACTAAAGCAATAAAACCCAAGGAGAGTGTCTTCATGTTTAAGAAACCAGAGTTTCAGGTGGGACGAGTTGTTTGTTTCTACTTTAATTGCACCAGAAGCATTTTTGCAACTTGAACTTCCCAGTAATGAATTCCACTTCTGAACCCAGCCTACAGCCTAAATTGAGGTTCCCACCAGAAAATTAAAATGTTTGTCTGGATAAAATAACTTCTAAATGAACTCTCTATTTCTTTTCATTTCTTTTTGTATTTTCTGCAATGTAGCCCCTCGCAATGATATTAGTTCTAGTGTGGGAAAATATTATAATTGAGATCTGGTAAGTTATTTGCAGACTTCAAGTTTTTCTTTACACTGTGCTGACATTTAGTACAGCCCTGGTGAGGAAAACAATACTACCATTCATAGCTCTAGACGTAGATTTCAATCGACTTAAGCGGGCACAATGAAACTTGGTCATTCACTGGTTACCCATATTGTGTTCTCAAATTTTCTCTCAGCAAAAGTATAATGACTCAGTATTGTATGGTTGCATAGACAAGGGCTCGGAACAAGAGACACTAGTTTTGTCTGACGGTGTGAGAAAGTCGTGAAGGGATCTTTTCTTCCAGATGGTGTTAAATTCAGCTGCCTTTTTAACATTGGCCTTGCACAGCAATCTGCTGCTCCCCTTTCACAAAGACTGCGCTTGGTTCCCACTAGTTAACATGCATGCTCACGCAACCTGCAACTTCACTCCAACTGTTTTACAATGCAGTGGTATGCTAAATAAACTTGATCCGGTTTCTGCCAATGTTAAAACTAGCTTTCAAAGAACTACTTAACTGATATTTACACTTCTTTTGACTTAAATGTACATGCCTTTGGAATATTTCAGATTTCAAAGAAATATCACCTTATTATAAGGTCATTGTAGAGATCACCTCGGACACCCTTCAGACCCATGCTCAGATACAGTACCTCTCTTCAACACACACAAATAAAACAAAATGTCAGAAGTTTGATGTGTAATAGAAAAAAGAAAAATTGGGACATGTTGCAGCAAGAGCAGTGGAACAGCAAAAAATAAAATGAAAATAATAACATTGAAATGTATTTTTATTGATCGATAAGTCATGTAACATTAGTATGATACAAAGCAAGTTTGATATGACAATGGCAAACACATAATTATAATATTGTTTATTTTCCTTAGATGTTATATTTAACACATTTACATAAAAGACCAAGATGTAGGCAAAAGCTTCAGTAATTTGACTCCATTGAGTGCTTTCAGTAAACAATAGGTTTCCCCAGCAAACATCTTATTGCCTTAATTGAACCTCCTTGAGAAAGAAAACCACACACTTTGTAATGTAAATGTTAATTGTAGTAGACAATGGTTCTAGGTAAATAGCACCCCTGGACATGAAGTAAATGAAAGGAATACAGGCACTTAACAATGAAAGGTTGTTTGCACAAACAGTGCTTCAAATGTAAATAAACAAGGGTCTTCTCAACGGTCACTACAGTAGTAAAACTTTGGCACGTGTTCAGCAGCCAAATTGAGAATTTACATTAATAAAGTCTCTCAGAGTTTCTAACTGAAACTAACAGTGGTTTCACAGGCTTCACCAGTCTGCAGTCTTATAAGGATTTGAAACTACAAAGGAAAATGTAATGCTTTTGAAGAAAAACTGTATGTTTGGGATTTGGGATTGCTAGTAATCTAGGCCACATGGAAGGTAACAGGTCATTCCAGACATTTTGTAATGCAAGGTTTGTATTTATATTTAAATACCTATAGAAATGTTTGCTTGGTGACACGTGTAAAAATGTAAGGATTTCTCTAAAAGATTACAGGGGGGAACCTCTAAAATGCCAAAGTTTCTCCTGAGCAAAGTCACTTTTTTAGATTAAATGAAAGTGGGTGTTTAGAACACATTTAGCTGGTCCTATATCAGAACAAACTTTTATTGTGTTGTAATTAACACTTCAGGTTGAGGATTTTATAGTTTCACTTCCAGTGCATGCCTACTAGCATAATTAGGCCAAGTTGCTAGATACATAATGTTCAGATGTAAACAGCCTGATGAAGTGATCATAACATCTGTTATACAGAGATACATATTTTTAAATATAACCCACCCAAAACAAAAGCCAGAAAAGGTGGTCCACCAGGCCAAAATGAGGGACTGAGAATTTGACATGAGGGGCAGGAAGTAATGGCACTTTGGGGGGGGGGACTGTTTTCTACTAGCTTTCCTTACATATTAAAAATCTCAACCGAAGAAAACAGCCAGACTTAATAATGGCCAGATTAAACAGCAATTATAAAATTAACAGAAACAGACAGTACGCAGCAGCTACAGACCAGTTGGCGCTGCCATTTGGGAGGCTGCAGATGGCTGTGGGTGGGAAATGCCTCTACTTTCTTAAGCGATGGAGATGAGTATGGTGTGTGCACTTGATGTTTTTTTCATACCCCCACCCCCCAACAGGGCTGTCTGTCATAGGCTGCCGGGCCCCGCTTTACCACTTGCCCCCGAGCGTGGGAATCGGAGCGTCCTGCCGTTCACATCTCCCGCATTCCGTTTAGTGGAATCAATTAGGCAAGACAGACCCTCAGATTCCCCACCCCCTTTCCATTTTTGTCAGGTCTATATACGTCCTAATTATTTCAGTTTGGGATGCCAGAGCTGTTTCCTGGATAGACCTGATCATCCTTAAACAAAAAGAGAGGAGGCGCACACGTGGGTTGTGGCGTAAATGTCACTTTCATTTCCAATGCTAGGCGCAGAGTAAGACAGAACATTTTTTTAACACTTTGACAAGAGGGGAGGCGATCTCGTCTCCATCATGTCTTTCTGCTTCAGTAGCTTCCTCAAGGAAACCCTCTTGGAACAGAGAAGCATCTGTCCTTGTATTTTGAATAGAAGAATAAAAATCATTCTTTTTTTTTTTTTTTTTTTGCATTTTTCTTCCTAGCTTTCTGTACTCAGTATCCTCAGTAGATACAAATTATTAACCTTCCAGCTCTAATTTCATATAATTTGACATACAACCCCAATATATGCAGTTTCCAAGCATAATCTTTAAATTTTTCAGGGGAGGGGTCTCAGAAGGGAACAGCCTAAGTCTACATATATAGGGAATCATTTACAGACTAGGTACCAGACATCTCTACAACAGCTTTCCAAGAAAAAAAAAAACCTCCATATGTAAACTTTTGCCTTAAAGTAGGACACACTACATGTGCCCCTTTACTCATTAGCACTATACAAGTCTCCTTTGCAGCTCCAACAACCTCTAGCAAAATATCTCCACCTTTATGTTTTGGCATACGTGCGTCGCTTAATTTCCTCTCATCCCATCTTTCATCATAAGGCAAAAACGAACACAAAAACAAAGTTAGATTCAATAAGTATTCCTGACCTTTCCGGTTTTTACTGTCTCTTGGTTGTCGTTCATTCTCACACGCTCCCCGGCGACCTTGAAGGAGTTTTTACTTTCGGTTATCTAGCTTTATGAAGACCAATACACTCATACAGCTAGATAACCAAAGATAACAACTCGCTTCCCTCACAGCCTCTGTCTTCTTCGGCCCATACTCCAGGCGCGAATCTTTCCGGCAGCACCGAAGAGTAGTCCTCCAGGACACTTTGCCGCGCAAAAGATGCCTCCTTGTATGTATATATGACCTGGTTTCTGTCTGTGTGTGCAGCTAAAACATCCAAACGAGAGCTGTGGCTTTCAAAGTTTATTCCAAACTTTTTTTTTTCTCCTTTCAGCAGGTAATCTCCGGCAGCGTTAGCCAACAATTCATCTATCAATATCAGAAAATAAAACCAGCTATTACGGTGCAGAAAGCGGTTACGAGTGAGCAGCAGCATCAGTCCCTTCACAGGCCTCTATTTGCATTGTAAATTGCTTCATTCTCACGCAAGACTCTTTAGCCTCCCTCTATAGAGACGTGTAAAGCCAAAGGCAATTTCCAGTGCAGGTTAAGGAGGAAGGAAAAAAAAAATCCCATTCTATAGAAGAAGTGACAGCTGATTCAAGGATCTGCTCCGGATCCTTTGGGGTAGGCACCATGAGGTTTTTTACCAAGCGGTGGCAGCTTGATTGCACATATCTTGTGCGTGTGTGTTTTAGGGGGAAGATCCTCGATTTCACAGGGCTTCTAGGCTGGGGAGGAGAAGATGCCGTCTTGCTGGCGTGCTGCTGCCCCGGGTCTGAAAGAAGGAGAAAAGGGCCATCATTGGAGGGGCTTTCACTGCCAAAATGTGGACCAGCCCGGCAAGGTCAAAGGTTCGAGACCGCGGGAGACCAAGGTAATGATGATGTCATGAGAAATCTCAAGTACACGGTTATTGATATGCATCAGTGATCATCCAACTGCCCCACGTCTGCTGCCCAAGCAGAGGTAGCGGCAGCAAAAGCGGCGGCGGCGGCGGCATTGCCACAGCCCTGTTTTCTCAATCAACAGCTCTTTCGCTAGCACTACCGCCTGCTCCTGGAAAAGCAACCCGCGGCCTTTTACCTCCTCGGTGCTAGTGTAGATCGCTCTAATATCCAAAGACTGGAAGAAATCTCTCTCTAAGGACAGATAAAAGCATTTCAGATCTGGGGAACGTCTTTACCTGCGTTTCTCTTCTGGCAGATTGCATGGGCAGGCAGATGGAAGGCACTTTGCGATTGCTTAAAGCAGGGCCTTGCTTTCTGGGGCTGGGAATCAGATCTGTATTACGCAGTGAGTCCATGTGTGATTACATTGACAATTTGCTCTGGTGGTGTGTTTTTAATGGCTTCACAGCTCAGACATGTTTTGTATCTATGTACCGTGGCGATAGGGCATCATATTTTGTTCTGTAAGTTCAAAGTGAATGCTCTAAGCAAGCCGACTTCATCCTGGATTTTTTTTTTTAATAATTCTGTATACAGGGTGTGCCTTAGAACGTAGCACAGGTAAAGACTGTAGCAATAGTTTCTAATGTTGTACACAACTCTGCTGTAATTAAAATGCTGAGGCTTTGTCTGTGGTTTCAAACATTAATTTTCACACAGAAGGGAAAAATATACTAGTCTTCCTTATGAAATTATTTTTAAAAGGATTGGTACCTCATTAAAAAGACAGATAGGACACCTGGACCTTAAGAGCATAACTCTATCCCCTTCCCCTTCCCCACCCCCACCCTTCTATCTAGAGAGGAATTTTGTTTAATTAATTAATTAGCCTCATCCTTTTCCTTAGGACTTTTCCAAGTGTGAATATGGCCACTTAAAGACCTCTTCTTCTATCTTCTCCATAATGGGAAGTCCATGTCTAATGCATCTATGATATGTACATTTCTAATAGTCAGATGTCCCTCAACAGACATTTGTCCACATAAGATACATATTCACCATGGGTGAACTTTATGGACTGTTATGAGTTATGCTTGGTGGTGTTACTATTCTTTAAATATATGCTACATGTAAACATCATAAATCTTCATATTCATTTCACACATCACTAGTTTATCACAATACTCTCATTTTTATAGGTTTACTATTTTCCCCATCACAAAAACACTTTCATAATTAATATACACTCTCATTAATTCAGTAATTTATTCATTTAAGACATGAGTGTGAATATGGCTATCAAATTATACACAGAGTACACATACGCAAAGCCTATAGAAAAGACTGACAAGAAAACCAGAATTGCTAAGAAAAGCCCCCAATTAAGAGTTCAGACAACAATATTACACCAATTAAATATGTAAGTTAGTAACACAGATGCCAACTTTCCTAGATTTTTTAGTAAGTTCCTTTTTTGGTAAGCATTCTTATCCTGACTATTTAGAAAAGACTAAGCTATGAAAATTGCTCATCTATTTTCCTTATCAAATTTTGGAACAGGAAGTACAATCAGAAATGGCTGCACTGGGTTATATATAAGACATGCCTGCAAACTAAATCAGAGAAACACACACCCATACAGTTACTATTCCTTCTTAAACTATGAGGCACAACATAAACTGGATAAAAACTGAATACATCACTGAGGCACATGACATTTTTGACATTATGTAAAACCCCAATGAGCTTTACTTCCTTGGAAGATGGAGAGTATTTTGGCCTTGATTTCCAAGACCTAGAAGCAGAATCATTAGTGATTTGGCATGTACTACATAAAGGAAGCATATGATCAGATTACTTCAATTCCTTAAGTCAAAACCCTACCAAATGTCAGTTATTTTTAGAATATCTCTTTGCTTTCTATATGTCTGGGTGGGGGTTGGTAAAAGTAGAGAGATGGAATGCATCTGTGTGTGTATCACCACCATATTTGTGTGAATTTGCAAATGAATATAACTATGCTGCCACATTTAACAATTAAATGCGTTTTTAGAACCCAAGTAAGTATCATTAAAGCCAAGACACTGAACATCTGAGATGCTTCTACAATTAGAAGCTATAGAATATACTGTCTTAAAACAGCATCTTCTATGGCAATGCCACATAGTCATATCAACTAACTCCAAGACTGGCCCCTTGCCTGTCACATATATTGCAGCTCATTTCAGAGCGCCCCAAAGTGAATTTATCCAACATGATGATTATGGACAGTCTGTTCACTAGCTAATTAAATATTTTACCTCTCCATCATCTTTCAAGGTATAAAGAAATAAAAAATACATAGCAAGACTTAACATTGAGCACCTGGTTATTCTGAATATTGCCAAGGTTTATCACATTCATTTCAAAAACTGTATTACTATCTAGGATGTGAGAGAAGTTGAAACAATTGTGCTATTCTAAAGATTTCCAGCAATGTCTGCCACACATTGTTATGAGCAACTATTAACACCTACATGTTTTTATTTCAGTTATTTTTGCTTTTCAAAAAGCTATTTAGCTGAGTTACAGAATAGCTTTTTGAAATCTGCATATTGAAGGATATACTGAATTCATATGGCTTGCCTACTCATTCTCTAATAAATTCCCATTAATGACCAATAGATTGGGACGTGATTGTCATGCTTGTTTTCTAATCTTTTTATAGGTCTCCAGATGGCTGAAACTTGAATTGAAACATCCTGGTTTTCTTGGGAATAAACAATCTCTGCTTAAGTTAAAAGTGGAAAGTTATGATTTTCCACATATTTAGATCAGAATTACGTTATTCCATAAATGCAAATACATCAGGTTTGCCACTAATACGTAGAACACCTCTCTGAATCCTATTCAGACCTCTGCAGAGTATATAAAGAAATTGGCCTATCACTGAAATCCCTTTTTAATATTGAGTTTGTATGATTCTCATGAATGTAAACCACAGTCCACTAATATAGTCAAGACTACCATTTTCCACATAAAAGCCATTTAATTTATAGTGATCTCTACAGTTCAGGCAAGGTACTTGACTGGCTTACTTTCTAATAAAAGTGTCCTATTATTTCTTCTGTACACTGAGTTTCTTTTTTATTAGCAGTTAAGGTTATATTTGCATTATCCTTAATATATAATATAGACAGGAATACCTATCAGGAGAAAACTGCACATATGGAAACTTATATATTTCTGGAATTGTTTCTATCACAAGAATTGGGAGATATGCAATACACTGCAGGTCTGCCACCCAGTAAATAATACCCTATTTCTATTTTGCACATCACCTTAATTTTATCAAATGTAAAATTTTAAATTACCTTTGGTTGGTTGGATTGTCTATTCATTTTATGCTTCTTTGTGGTCTCATCTGAAAAACAGTCAAGAAAACAAATGATCACAGTTTTATATATACATACACATACATATATAAAATCATGCCTAGATAGTTTCATTTAAAGTATTGCAATTACCACAATTCCTTAAAATGCCAACAGATTCCAGAAAACCCCAGTATAATATATCCTGTGCTTCAGCACCCACAGGGTTAAATATGCTAATTTGCATTTAAATGGAGACATGCATGATAATGGCAATGCAAAATATGCAGAATCTGGAGGGGTTTGGGAAATTAATTTTTTTCTTTTATTTTTAGCTTAGAAGAAAGAGGGACTCTTAAGAAACATTTGGGATTTGAACACTGTAACCTGCCATACAAAAGAGGAGGGAAGAGTTCTTCCATGTACGAATTTAAAGATTGGAACAAAGTCATATTTTTCAAATGTTTAAAGCATTGAATTTCCAGGCCTTTCAAACAATGGGAATCCCTGGATAAATATCTAATCCAGTAGAAAGATGCAAATAGTTTACTGTAAGGCCACAGCACGGTGAGATGTGCATTCATATCTATGGCTCCTGATTGGCTATTTCCTCCAATAAATCAATGAATAATGTAAAACCTGATTGCTGTAAAGTGGTGGATTTTTTAATTCCCTTCCCCCATCCCCCACGACTCAATATTCAAGAAGTCTTACACTCCCCAATATAGGTGCTTTTCTTTTATGATTTTTCTAAAATGCTTATTGTTATTTTGGAGAGGTGGGGTGGGGCTACTGTTTTTGCAAAATGAAAGTACAGCGCTGGTTCAATTATGCTGACTACGGGAGCTCATCTCTCTAGACAGCAACCCTAATTACTGGTGCCAAGTTGGGGAAGGAGTGTGGCTGGCAGAGGTAGGCACCACCGATAGGAGGAAAGGGGATCCGACGCCGCTGTTCTAGGCCCAAGGCAGCCAGAGCGTCCAAAGTGACCCCGGCCGTGGCCGTGACTTGACAGGGCCTCCGGACTAACTTCTGATCAATTCCACTGCTGCCCTGACCCCTCAAGACAGTTCCCCATTCAAATACCGCGGGTATATTTGCAAGAGAAAACGTCTCAGACGCTAATGCAAATACACTGCCTGGGTTCCCACCGCCCTTGGTTCCCGCAGACAATTCCAAGCCCAGGAAGGAAGGTCTCGCCTTCCTCAGCGAGGTCTGGGCTCGGAGCAAACCGCAGAGACCCGGCTTTCGCTCAGACACCAGAAAAGTCAGAAGCTGAAACGCTCCAAAGTAACCGCGATGGTTGCATCTTGATGAATCTGAACTTGGGATAACCCTGCAAAGCGGCCTCTCGCTTCCCTAAATCCAAAAGGCCCGAAGAGAAACGGGAAGTGGAAATCCACCGGTTCTAGTTAGACACTGTGCCTAAGTTTCCGCTAGAATCCAATCCGACCCTCTCACTTCATTGCCAGGTAATTTCAACTTTGAGGTGGTTAAAAGAATTATTTAAAACGCGAATCCTGAACCCAGGAACGGAAAAAAAAAAAAATTGCTCTAGGCTTAAGAGGGAAAAGTCCCACTATCGACAACACAAAATTACATACAACATTCCCCTTTCCACGGCGAAAATTTCCTGGCATTCTTCATTGGGGGCGGGGGGAGGGCGCGGGGGTGATCAAGCCACTGGATAATTAACAGTCCCGGCTCAGACAACTCAAGAGATCAACAGGTTTCGCATCCGAGACACACAATCAATTAGCTAAAGCAAAGCCCCGGACTGGCCCTCGGAGCGGCCCGCAGCGGGGCTCTGCGGGCCCCGACTCGCGGGCGAGGCAAGGAGCGCGGGCGCCGGGCCGCGGCAGGCACGCTGGCCCCGCGCCGCCGGCCGAGTTGCCGCCTGCGGGCCGCCGCGATACTCACTCGCTCTCTTGGCTGCGCCAGGCAGTGTTGCCCCCCAATCCAGCTGGGTAGGAATCGAGGCGCCGGCCAGGAGACAAGATCCAGAATCACAGGGCAGCCGCAGTACGCAAACAGGCTCCTTTCGGCGTCTCCAAAAAAAAGAAAAAAAAAATATTTTTTTTTCAGACCATCCCTCTCCTTAGCACATTTAAAACTGCCGCTCAATTCCACACGGTGATTCTTGCTTGATTGCGTCTAAAATAGTTTAAACGGATCTTCCCTCGTGGGGGGGAGAGAGAGAAAGGCGCAAAAGACGAAGAAGGAAAAAAAAGCCAACTTTTCCCCCCCACACCAGGCACTTGCTCCCTGAGCCTCGGAGTGGAGAGTGAAGTGGTGTGTGCGAGGCTCGGCAAGTTTTTGGGGGGGCTGTCCAAGGTCTAGTCCAGCCCCCTCTGCCGAGGAGGACGTGCTCTGAAACTCAACCAATTTCCCCACTGCTTTTGTTACTGATGAACTGAAGCCCTATTGTTCATCCATTGCCACGGTCTTTTTCAGTCCCCACACTACGTTCAGCGTTGCCAGAGATAATGAATTTGCACCCAAACCTCTCATAGTCCCCTCCTGACAGACGGAACAAATTAGAAATGTCTCGTCTGAAGGAGGCAATGGCTACATTTTCCTATTGTAGGAAGCAAAGCACACATTTCTTTGGAAACTTCTTTTGCCTTTCCTACCTTTTATTTCCTTCTCTCTTTTTTTTTTTCTCTAGTTTTTTTCCCCTTCTTTATTTCTTTTAGAAGCTTCTAAAACAGGATAGCCCTGTTTTGTTTTTCCAATGCACCATTTTTACGTAACTTGTAGATCTTTTCTATCTTCTTTCCTTCTTTCCTCTCCTTTCTAAGGACTCCTTTGCAATTTTATTTACAAACTTGGAGAATGACCTTTTGACTTGCAGACTTTTTTTTTTTTTTAAAGAAAGGTCTTTTGGTTCAAGTCCCCCTTCTTTCCTCCTCCCCCTCTTTTTGTTGTGGTCCTTAAATGTGTTTGGCTAAAGACAGCAATACATTATAAGGATTTTTATACTTTAAACTTCAAAGCTATTCAAAAGGTAACAGGGACGCTCCATAGGGGTTAGCTATTTGAGGGGGAAGAAAGTGTGTGTGTGTGTGTTCCAGGGAAAGAGGCTGAGAGATGTGGAAGGGTGTGGGTAGGAGTGTGCAGGGAGAGAAGGGTGGGAGCCTGGAAGGGAAGGTGGGCTTCCTGAGACGCGAGCCGGGAAGCTGTCAGGGGTGTAGGCGCGACAGGGAGGTGCAAGAAGCCGTCTCACCGAGGGCTGCTTGCACCCCTGGGCCTGTTCGCGCGCCCCGGCCGCCCGCAGGCTGAGCGCGGGGGTCTGCGCGCGCGGGCGCCTGTTCCGAGCCTGCGCGCGTGCGACAGGGGGGCGGGAGGTGGGCTGTAAAAATTCAGACGAGTGGCCCGTATGTAAATGTGGCCCAAGGGGGAGCGGGGAGGAGGTAATGAGAACCGCGGGCGCGTAGCCCAGCCGGCGGCCCCCAGCTTTCCCGCCAAGTGCAGCCGGAGGACAGACAGCCATGCGTGTCCTTGGCGGGAGGGCCCCCGCCCGCCGCGCGTGCCCGCCCCCGCGCACACGCACACGCTCCCATAGCCGGCGTGGGGCCCGGTGGCCACGAGCATGTCAAGAAAACAAAGCTAGGGCTGCGAGAGGTGGAACGAAGAAACGGCAGCCTCGGCGGCCCAGGGCCGGACTAGGAAGCCGGTTCCGCGGCCTCCGGTGCCGCTCCGGCCTCGCCAGCCCGGAACCCAGGCCCTCCGCCCCCGGCTCCGCACCGCCCCAGCCCCCGCAGAGGCCGAGGACCATTTCTTAGCGGCCTAGGAGAGGGCGGCGGGCGGAGGCGGGGGCGGATGTGCGCCGGGTGGTGCCGGCTGCCCCCCACTGGGAGCGCGGGCACGCACCCGCGGGCGCGCGAGGCCGTAGTCTGGAGTCTGAAGGCCTCCCTGCCGCGTAGCCGCGAGCCGCTCCCTCCTCGCGGAGGCCGCCGAGCTCCAAGTGAAAAGTCCACCAGGCTAAATCCCGCAAGATTACTCCCGGGCCTGCGGCCACCGACTCGCTCGCACTTCAAGCTCCCCCCTCCCCAGACAATGTAAGGGCCTGGCCGTACCGAGACAGCCTTCTCTGAGCCACAACACCACCACCCCGCCCCCTTAAGATGGGCGTCACTCGAACTCCAGCCCCGGAGCGCTGGCCTAGATGGCTCCGAAGATAAGTCCCGGAGGTGGCCGTGGAGAGACGCTGGTCTCTCGCTCTTCTGGCTCACAGCGCCTGCCTCGGTGCTCACCAGCCCAAGCACCTCCCCAAAACACACACACACACACACACACACACACACACACACACACACACACACGGCACTCCCATCACATTATAAAACGCACGCTCCAGGCAAGGCTGTTAATGAAGCCAACACGCTTAATGAGTGCACAGGTAAACAGGTACCGAAACGAGAAGCCCCCACCAGTCGGCTGGGCGATTTACCTCTCCCTACTGGAAACACGTGTAGTTTATCGTGTTTTAGGAGTGATTTGCTCTTGTCTGAGGTCTCCCCCTCCTCTTCTTGTGGAAAGAAGCCAAAAAAAAAAAAAAATGTTCCATTGTCAGAATCTTCTTTGTGATAAGCTACCCGAACATTGGTCTAAAAGCCTTGGGGAATTTGATTTGGTCTGTTATCTGTTGGTTTGGGTTTGTTGTTTGAGGGGTGTGCTGTTTTTCTGGGGGAAGCAAGAGAACGTGTGTTTGGTGGGGCTGGAGGTGTAGGACCAGAGCCTGCGGTGCGTCCTGAAGGCTGGCGAGGCTGGAAGCCGAGCTGCGGAGAAAGAAGGCGGCCGTTCGTCCTCCCCCGGGGTCGACACGCGGGCTCCCCGGGCCCCCTCGGGTCTTGGATCTGCCACCGCCGTGGCCGCCGCCCCGTGCTAGCGGGCTCCGCCGGCCGCCGCTCCGTGTTTTCCCCCATCCCGGCTTCACGTTCAAGGTTTAGCTGCGAGGTCACGTCCATTGACGTCAGCTCCCTGTCTCCCTCTACGTCCGGCTACATTTACATACATCAAGGAAATTAGGGCATTAAAAAAATATGCAAATCCTGCGCGAAGAGGAGCCCGTGCATTCCTGGCGCGATCGCCTTTTATTGAAGCTTTTAATTAAAGGGGCCAGTTGGCGAGCCCCTGAAACAACCGCCAAAACCCCCAAAAGAGAAAAATAAACGCTGTAGCCTTCGGGAACGGTTGTTTCGGCTCCTGTTCTGTGGGCGGCTGAGGACCGCCGGCTGCCCGGCTCGGAGAAGAACAGGTTAGAGGAGGCAGCTCCAGCCCATGCATAATCAGGGCTCCGCGGCGCCTCCATTCTTTCCTCCTCCTCCTCCTCCTCCTCCTCTCCTCCACCTCTCCTCCTCCTCCCGCTCCTGTTGGTTCCAGCGTGTATTATTTTTAATACTGATGCATATGTAAAGATATATTTGCATTTTTTTAATTCGTGAAAAGTTCAGGTTTATCGTTTTATTGATTCTCTCCCCCTTTTTTTTTTTTCTTTTTTGGTTATCTTCTGTCTCTCTGTCTCTCTTGTCCCTTTCTGTCTGTATGTATTTTTTGGCAAGTGTCTGCGGCTTTCTCTTGCTAGATGATATGTACAGTTGCCTTCCTGCTTCTGTTTATTTAAGGCTCCATATATGCACACCTGTCATGTATGTAATGCCAGCTGCATAACCTCCTGGTTTGGTCATAAAAGACACCATCCCCCCCCACCCCCCGACATATCCCCTTGATCGGCTGTACTGCCCATCGCTCAAGGCTCAAAGTTGGATTGTCTAATTAACTTCATATTAGCAAAACAGTTTGGGCCAATGCATTTGAGACAATGTATCTATAAAAGAAAGTAACTCCAAAGATGTCTAAAGAATTCTTGTGCTGATTAACTGAGAGGTATAGCATTCACCGCCCTATTGCTTTCTAGCATTTATTACAAAAAAAAAAAAAACTCTTAAAATGTGTAGAAACAGCAACCGACAGCCTTCTGCAAGGAAGACATTTTCAACCATGTTGTATGTTGTACCTTTTCTGCTTCATTCAGAATTTACTGTTTCATTTTTATCTTAATATGAATGGAAACAAGGCATATTACCTTGATCGAAAAACATCCTTAGTTCTTGACTTTGGAATGAAAACAAATAAACAAAACAGTTTACTATATTAAGCCAGTTGACTTGTCCTAAAATATACAGGCCTTGAGTTAGATTTCAAGCAGTGGAAATCTTATTTATAGGGTTGGATTTTTCATTCTGGCAATATGTCTATTCAGCACAATGGCTTCTGAAAAATGTATCTGTATAAAGTCCACTTAAAAATTTTCCCCAAAGCTATCATTTTAAGAAGACTGAATCCATAATTGCATAGCCACAAAGAATAGCAAAAGGCACACATGCAGCTTATTCAATTAAACAAGTCCGAGTACATGCACAGGTAATTAGTTTTCTTATGAATGACTTACCTGCACAGATACTCAGGGTAAAGACTTACCCTCTCCAATGGCTTTCATGTATAAATATTCATATGTGTTTCCACCCATTTTAAACATACAGCTCTATGCCATCTTTCATGTTAGACTATCCAGCGTCCATTTTTAGCACCCTTAATTCTTAAGGTATTTCCAGCCTTACCCCTGGCTGTAGTTTTTCCAAGCCTATACCAAAGTGCTCATATGATATGTCACCCAATAAAAAGTGGTCAGATGGCTACACGTAAAACATTTAAAAACGGAGATGCACTAATCCTTTAGGTTTCTCCTTGCTTTGCCATTTGTAGCAAGATTACCGTTTCCTAAAGTACATTTTCAACACATTTTATGAATAATTGCAGGTATTCCACAACTGGTTGCAGAATTGCCAGTTTCTTGGGGGAGGGGTGAGGGGCACCAAGCTGAGTGAAACAATTCCGAAGGTTAAGTGTCTCTTCGAGTTTGGCTGCAATTCAATCGTGCGCGGCGGTTTGTTCCTACCTGGACTCTGGCACATACCTGCCCGCCTTTATGCAGGGATCAGGACAAACGTATCAGCCACGTCGCAGGGCATACAGTGGCGGTGCATATATTTAGATGGTGGTAGCAAGGAATGTGTGCATGTAGGGATGTCTGTGCATGCATCTGTGTACAGACGTGCGCGTGTGTGTGTGCGCGCGCGCGCGCGCGCTCGCGCTGTGTGACAAGGGACACAGAGAGGTACACCTCTTATCTCTGATCTCTCCGTAATCTCCTTTTCTGCTTCTAATCTCCCTTATTGGCGCATGGTAGGAACCTGAAGCCTCTGAACCGTCATCGTCACTGCTGTGAGCGCGCTGTGGCTTACCCCAGGGGCCGGCGGCTCGGTGGCTCGCTGGTTCGGTGGATGTCGTGGTGGAGGGTGGGTCGCGCCGCTGCCGCTGCCACCGCGGGTCCGGGTGCTCTGTCCCAGCCCGGCAGCGGAGCGCACGGTGCCGGAGCCCCCTCCCACCCCGCCCTCACCCCCATCCTCCCCTCCTCTCTGCGCCTCCTCTCCTCCCCCCCCCCCGCCCGCCCCGTATTACCATATGGAGGCCGAGTCCTGCGAATCACAGCAGCAGCGGGCGGTATTTGAATAAGCCCCGCAACCCGCACAGACCCCTACTCTGCCGCGGGCAGCGTGCCCAGCGCCGAGGGCCAACACTCCGGCCGGTAACCTGTCAGCGGCTGACACCTCCCCAAAGTGCCCCGGGCGCGCGGGAGGGAGGGTGTTGGGCCTCCCACTTGCTACTTTCCTGTTAACTTGGCTGATAGGATCAGACAATAAATAAGGGAGGGGGGAGACAGAGATACATGCGGAAAAATGGGGGGGGGGTGTGGAGGGGAAGTGGAGAAGGGAGAGGAAAGAGAGGCGTTAGGGGGAAGGGGCGAGAGACAGGAGCTGAGAAAAGGCGGGGAGGGGGGGAGAGCTCAAAGGGTTGAGTGAAAGAGGGAGTAAAATGGGGAGGGAGTGGGGAAACGATGGGAGGGGAAGAGAGGCCCAAATATCCGAATTTGGACTTTCCGAGCTAAAAATACCACCTCACTGAACTTCGCAACCTCCAATTAGACACGTGTCTCCCCCTCCCACGTCATCGAATGATTAATTTACCATCTCAATCAGAAATAATTATTTAGAATTGTATAACAGATATAGGATTTAACGAAAGGAGCCAATTTGGTGAAACACAGCACAAGGCATGACATTTAAAGATGATGTTGGCCACCTCACATTAAAATTTTAAGGCTTGCTTTGAAGACTCAGACACTTGCCCAGCCTTGTCTTCTGAGGTGGCGAGGACGAGGCCCAGAGGCAGGAACAAGATGTTTTCCGAAATGTTTTGGACTTTGAGAATTTTTCTTTCTCTTTGGCATTTGATTGTTACGTTTTTTCTTCTACACGAATCGATTGCGTTTACCAAAATAAATTTTAAAATGTAGATAAAGTGTGGGTCTTTTAAAATTTTTACTGCAATATATCCCCACATCTTAACTGAGGATATGATTTTAAACATTGGTTTAAATACATAGCCAGTTCTATTTTTGCATACTAATTCTTTCAATAACTTGACATTCCGAACATAGCGTTTTCAATACGGTTTCCCTCCTCCCTATCTTCAAATCAGAGCAGTGATTTCCCAGTACAAAATAATCATAATCATAATAAAATCTCCAGTCACCTAGAGGATGTACCCATTGTAAATATCCCTCTCGGTATTCGGAAGCCAACCCCCCCTCCCTTTTGAGACACACACACACACACACACACACACAAACGCTTCTGATTAATAATCTCTCACGCGGCACACGGAGGCCGAAGGCAAGGAGCCGCAGAATGCCGAGGAAGGGCGCAGAATTCTCAACACTTAGAATTTCAATATAGATTCCAAAGACCTGCTAACTGCTAGGTTTCCGAAGGGGAATAATACTTGGCAAGCAATGCTTTCGGAGAAGACGAGCACCTCCAAATACTGACTTCTTCCTGGGGCGGGGGAGGGGGGGCGGTCGCGGTTACCCCGCATTTCAGCGTACAGACGTGCGTTAGTTACAGATGGGTATAGGTAGGGAGCTCACGCATGTGGCCAGGCCCAGGTTTCTTTCTTTTTTCTTTTTAAGGCGATAAATGGAAACCAATCCACTCTTTCTGTGGCTGGTTCCCACGAAGCTGGGATTTCAAGCCTCTTGTTTATTTTTAAAGCCAGTGGGGAGACCCAGCTGAAAGCCCGGCCTGGGATTTTCACCAGCGCGGTCCCAGTGCACGTGGAAAGAAGAGAAAGGAGGGAGAGCTGGTGGCTTCGAGCCGCTTCCGTCGGGGCCTCGCGTTTCGCCCCCATCGGAGCCCTCTCTTCTTTCTCTCCCCCGAAGGCGCTCCCTGAGGCCGGCCGGTGTCTCTGCGGTCGTGGCCAGGTGAGCGAGCGGAAGGTCCCCGGGAGCGGGGGCGCAGCGGCCCTCTCTCGGGAGCGCCGGTGGGTCTGTGAACCCGCCCGGCGCGGAAGGCGGAGTGGCTCGGGGGTCCAGTGCGGGGCTCCCGGCTCCGGCCAGCAGGGGGACAGCGACACCTACTGGCCGCACGGGCACCGCGTCGGGGCCGTCGGGGCGACCCTGGGCGGCGGGTACCCGATGGCTTGGACTCCGGAGGCCGAAGGCATCCGCGCCCCAGGCTCGGCCCCGCCCTCGAGGCCTCGCCTGTTCCCCGGGGAAAGCAAAGCCTCCGCTTCTAGAGAATCCTAAGGGGTGAGGGGCGCAGGATGGGCCTGCACCCTCGCGAGGGCACACGCGCCCTTCAGTCGGAGGGTCTTTCTTCTAGGGAACCCGGGGTAACCCGCAGACACAGTTGGCCACTGTCTCCCGGTTTTAGGAGACATCCAGGCGAGGCTTGGAGCCCTGACCTCTCCTGGGGTTCATGACCCAAGGCCTCTTCTCCACCGCCCGGGTTTCAGTGCTGACTCAAGATGGTTATCTTTGCAATTAGGAACCAGAGACCGTTCATTAGCCTCCATTAAGAAGGGAAACGTACGCGTCAAGGAAACGAACACACGCAGCGGTGGCTTCAGGCAGGCGGCCCGGGCCAAGCCAGCCTGCCTGCTCGCCAGCTTGGGGGCCCCCCTCCGGCGCATCCTCACCGCTGCCGGCGATGGAGATTTGGTAGCTTTTCTTCACGAATGATCATCTTAATTACACCGGAAGTAAAGGCAAATTGGGGGGTGGCGGGGATATTTTCAAGACCTCCGGGCAGATGTTAGATAGATACATCCTGCTAAATGGGAATGGGAATGCTTCCAAGCGAATGCTAGCTTCGTTAGGGAAAGATGGGAGAGGGTGCCAAGGAAAGGCGAGGCCGAGGAAAACCTAGCCAAGGACGAGGGTGAAAAGAAACCAGATCGGGTATTCCAGATTGCCTTTTTCTCCTTAGTGCTTTTTCTGCTCAAGGTAACAGCTATTTCCTCTGTGAAGATGTAGGTGGTTCTACACTGTGTGGAGGAAGGGGTTATCTCAGGCTCTTCTTGTTCCCCAGATACCTCCGTTTCCCGTTTGAGCTCTGAGGCTCACCTGGGCCTGAGAGTGATTCAGGTGTTAACTTCCTTAAACAATAAAATATATTCTTTCTCCTAGAAAGATTGGTCTTTTGAACTGATTTGAATCCTTGAGATTTTTTCCATTTAACATACTAGTCATTTAAAATTCCAAAAAAAAATTTTTTTAAAACGGCTCTTCATTTAAAGTTTGAGTTCATCTCGGAAGTTCTTTTCCTTAGCTTTAGATGCTAGTTGAAAATAGGGTGTGAAGTGTTTTGAGGAAAAGGGAAGGACGGTCTTGTTAGGGCTAAATTTTTGTCTGCATTCTCTACAGTTATAAAAGTTTTGATCATTCTGTTTTGTTTAAATAAAATTGGAATCCCTTAGGGCCCCTATAGTCAAGAGTTTTAGATCAAGATTTCTGCTTTAAAAAAAAAATCTAAAATATTCATGGGGGCTGTTCTTCAACTTAGTTTTGCAAATATTTTTCTTTTTTAAAAATTTTTCTTCAAGTGTATCTGAACGTGTTCTGATAAGGTATGAATTCACATCCCAGAGCAGGCCCTTAGCAGTATGTATGATGTACAAACAAACCCATATTACTAACAATGAATAAAACAGAGCTATATTCTAATGGGATCTCTGTCAATGAATCCTCTACTCCACTGCATATCAAAGTCAACTTTTTCCTGGCACAATGGAAATCTTCATAGAACAGAAGATGCTTACAGAAAAATTAAATTACTCTAGGCACACAACAAGCAACTGTGAATCAAACCGAGTTCAGAGGTATCTTTGGATACTGAAAGCACCTTGAAAAATGGAGGGATTGAAAAATTTTCCTTTCTTAAGAAACATTGTTTCTAGAATGTAGCTTTATTTATGACTTGAAAATCTGATCTAGAATGGCTTCTTATTGTTATCTGATATTCTTTGGTTTCATTAGCTCTAAATAGTGTTGATTTATGAAAATAGAAAAATAGAATTTAAGTGTCAAAATAGTAGAATTTGCTATACACCTAATCACCCCTGAAGCATAAGCTTGTTAAATCCTATTTAAAGGACTGTTTATTTTGAACAGAAAATTAGGCCAGTGAAATTGTTTCTTATTCACAAGAAATATGGATGTATGCATATTATGATATTACATGTGGCATTACCATAGCATTACATATATGATGGGTATACATAAAAATATATAAGCCATGGATATCCATGAATGTTACAATGGATTGTTACAGTGTGTGTGTGTGAAGTAAAGGTAGAGACAAGGCTTCTCATTCTGTTCAGGTCTTCCTTAATATACCTCTCCTTAAATTAGCAAGTAAATTAAGGAATGAAGACAGGCCAAATTGTCTTTAGACTGTGTCTTGTCCCTTTGTCACACATGCCCTCCCTCTGGGCTCACTTTGGAGGGTGTGTGTGTGTGTGTGTGTGTGTGTGCTTCCTTTCCTGCTT
Source organism: Bos mutus (assembly GCF_027580195.1). Lineage (NCBI taxonomy): Eukaryota > Metazoa > Chordata > Mammalia > Artiodactyla > Bovidae > Bos > Bos mutus. Next base: position 19,451,758 of record NC_091623.1, read on the forward strand.
GTTGAGAAGCAAGAAGGAAGGAAGGGATGCCAGGATGGGATTATTGGTCAGAAAGGCACATCATTGCATGTAAAATGAGATGGAAACATTTGAAATCCTGCTACATGGTTATCTGGGGTGGGGTGTGTGTGGTAGCAGGCAGGCTGGTGGCATAAATCACTTGGGGAGAGGTGAGCGGGTCCCAGCTCCTGGAGTAGCCTCCCTTTCAGCTTCCGTGAAACCCGCAGGGGCTCAATGACGTTTGGCTTCAGGGAGTAGAGCTCCAAGGACACCTGTGTGCATCTGGTTAGAGACAGGAGTGTGTGTGTGTGTGTGTGTGTGTGTGTGTGTAGGAGGGAGGAGTAGGGACTTCATCAAAAATTCATTGGAAAAAATACTGATCCTAAAATTCTGCCATATCATCAATTGGAGTCAGGCACCCAGGTCACTAACATGTCCCGGTTCACTCAGAGACTGCGGAACAGTATTTCTTTCGATGGTACAATATGGCTTCTTTCGTGTCTTTGGTTCTTTATGGTGCTTCCTTGGAGTGGGGCGAGGCTCTAGCCTCCCCACCACCTCTGTTCTCCATCCCCGAAAACAAACCATTCTACCACTTGAGCCATCTGCCGCAGGTGTAATGGATGGCAGGGGGCCGACCTAACCACACTTCAGTCTCTTCTAGGTCGTCACCGCTCTGCACCAAACAAATGAGTCCTGTTTCGCCACTAGGGTGCCGAGGTGGATGGTGGATGCCGGCCCCCGCCCCTGGCAGCGTTCAGCGCTTAGAAACCAGAGCCAGCTGACAACACACGAAACACACAGGCACAGAGAAAACGCCGAGCCAACGCGCGCTCCCTCCGCCCCCTCCCTCTGTTCTCTGTACCCGTGGAGGACATGAACGCAGCCTTTATACATTTTAAAGCCCCTGCGACTTCCTCTGAATTCTTGGTTACTTACGACGGCCTTTCCTACTGCACATAGCCCTTGGTGTGTGTGTGTGTGTGTGTGAGCGCGCGCGCGCGCGCGCGCAAATGTGCGTGTGTATTTAAAACGCTTATTGGTAGGTCATCAGCAGCTGATCAGACATAGTAATCCAATAATCTTTTTGAATACATACAATTTTCTTTAAAGGTAATTTTTTTTTTAAAGAAAAAAGGAAATCTGTCGATTTCCTGTGCAAGTCTTGGGGTCCCAGCTTGGGTTCCAGGCAACCACAGGGCTGCGCAGCCTCCGCCTCGCCAAACTTTCCCTTTCCAGGTTTGAGCGAGGCGCAAATGTTCACTTCATGACTGAGCGGGGGCTGCTTTGCATGCGGGTGTGGGAGAGAGGGGAGCCGTGGGGACGCTCAGATAGGGAGGGGAGTCGGGTAGCGGGAACACCCCCTCAACCTCCCCCCACATCCCCCGCCACCCTCGCTTGGAACCCTGGCCGGACGCACAGGGGGCCTCGGGGCTGGAGCTGGGAGTCCAGCCTTCCCAGGCGCACAGCACCCTTTTGACCCCGGCCCTCTGCTCGGATCCCTGCCCGCCGCACCTCACCCTGCTCGCCTGCTCGCCCCCACCCCCATTTGTATCCCCCTTCAAGTAGCCCCAGGTCACGGAGCCCATCTCCTGGGCCTGGGCAATGGGCGGGGGCTGGACCCCGCCAGGAATCGAACTCCGCCGTCCCCCGAGTACTCACCTCGAGTAAGGCCCTGGCAAATGCTGGCCCCGAAGCGTCAAGTTTCCTCTCCCAGCCGCTATGCCAGATCCTCCTCCTGCCTGCTGCTCCTCTCCGAAAGCTCGCCTCTCCCTCTCTCCTCTCTCTCCTCTGTCACACACAAGGATTACTTGTGACTTTTAGAGGCAAAAGCTTGCTTATTCAGAGAGGAGAGGGAGGGGAGAGGGAAGGGAGGCGGGAGGGAGGGGAGAGAGGGGGAGACTGAAGTCGAAGGGGGATGGATGGAGGATGGAGAGGGGGTGGGGAATCGGAGGTAGTGAAGGCGTAGGTAGAGGGGGAGGAGGGAGGGGACGGGTTGGGTGGAGTAACCGAAGATGGGCTGGGATGGGACGGCGAGGAATAAATTGCTCCCCACCCAGCTGCAGTGCGACGCCCCCAGCGTCCCGGGGGAGCCGGTACGTCAGATCGCGGCCGGCTTTAGGCGGGGCAGTACAAAAGCTCCGCGGGACCCCCTTCTCAGGCTTCCACCCCGCCCGAGCGAGCGCCGGAGGCCGCTGCACGCTCCAGCGGTCCTCCGCCCGGACCGGGGTGGCTGTCTAAGGGCTCCAACGCTCCACGCAACTTAGATTTCCTTCCTGGGCTCCTGGCCACCCTCGCCCGCGTCTCAGACCAGAACTAAAAGCTCGCGGAGCCCCCCGTGCGTCCTTAGCCTCCGGCGCCCACCTTAACCAGAGCCCCTGGGCCGGGCGCGCTCGTCCCGGCGGCTGCCGCACCGCCCAGGCTCGCTCAGCCTCAGTCAGCCCCGCGGCTCTGTTCACATTTGGGGTACCTCCTGAGCCAGTTATGAAGGAGGTGTATGTGTGTGTGTGTGTGTGTGTGTGCGCGCGCGTGTGTGTGCGCAGCGCGCAAGCTCCAGGCTAGAAAGAAGGTGACATCCGGGCACGAAAAAGTAGCTTCGGTCTCCTGCAGCTTAGAGCCCGGCGACCTAGTCCGGTCACATCCAGTACTTGAGATGACAGTCTGCGTCAAGGACCAAGGCAGGAGCTCACTGGATCATTTCAACTGAGTTTCTATACAACTAGGATTGTTTATAATCAGTACTATTAAATACGAAAATAGGCTTTAAAAAAATAAAGAGTAGTTGCAGAGAAAGAAGGGGGTCATTTTAGCAATGGTCAGGAACCAAGTGGTTGAAATGTTTTGTGTGTGTGTGTGTGTGTGTTTTGACAAGAGCATCCATGATGGATAAAGGTGGAAGCTTTAGACTGGTACAAAACCAGTTCATTACGTGACAGGATTAAAAAAATAGGAGCATGCTTTTCGACATAGACGACACATTAGTTCTCTGTTAACTGCATTAAGCCAGCCCCACGGAACGATTACTCGGCCGCTTTCAATGTGCAAACATGGGTAGGTATACTACAGAGGGTGCGCACAAGCGTTTGCAGAACTCTGTACACACATATACACACATACATATATACACATTTATAAAGAGAAAAACTGAACACCAACACCCTAAACTCATAAATACATGTTTTCTCAAACAACTACTCCTTAATATGGCAATTTTCCTCCACATTTCCTTGCTAACCTGTAGATGCAACATTAGAGTTATAGAGTAGGCTACTCGGATCGACATAATTCTGCTTACATTTATCGTGGATGACACGTCATAAAATGCTAGAGGGGGAGGGGAAACCATGAGGGGCGTGGAGATGGCTTTTATTAACAATTATAGTCTCCCCTCGCTGTTTAATTTAAATAATAGCAATGATGTCACGGTAACCATCCTCCTTCTCCCAGTCCAGCGAAACCACTGGGATGGTTTGGTGAACAATGCATTGTATATTTGGTTAGGGGATGATTATTGCTGTAGAGTTATATAGACTCATCCTGTGGCTTTTATAAAAAATTGCTGAACATTAACTTATTGGAACATTTGGCATGTTTTAGAGACCACTGACCTGCCACATCTTCTTCCAGAATAAGGATTATAAAATGCTGTGCCCACCATACTTGTGCAGGAAAATGAAACAAACGAAGCTGTTCTTTAAAAATCGTTAGTTGTAGGCAAACAAAAATATTTCCCATCATCAAAACGAGCCGGTGTGCAGCCTATTAAACAAGCAGCATATTTTACCAATCCGAAATGCAGTTTTAAAAATTCTTTCAGAGAGCGCCGATAGGAGGGGAAGTAGGTAACATGGAGCCTCGTTCCCAGCCTGCACCCGCGGGTCGCTGGCCAGGAGCGCGCACTCGGCGCACAACGGTATCTCGGCCCTTGCGCACCCGCGCAGTTTGGGGCTGGGTTTCCGAGAATGAGCGCAATCTCCGTGGACCGCTACCCGTTTAGAAATGGGTATTTGTGTAAAAGCAAAGGTCCAGGCTATAGTACAATGGCATGGTGGAGCTAGAACTCTTATTATTATTATTATTAAACAATTGCTTAATAATTAAACTGCTCTGCTTATTAAATACCATTTTGCCTCTTTCTCTGAAATTATTAGCCAGAGTTTGCTTCTAATGAGACCTCAAGATTGAGTTCTCTGGAAAGGGGGTGGGCCTCGACAAGGTGTACAGCTTTGAGGTGCAGAACAATTCATGTGAAAGAAAGTAATTGCTTATCTAAGTAAAAGAGGAAAAAAGAAACTTAGGGTTTAAACAGAGTTTATCAGTTTGCAAAACCTTTTTATATTTCAAACAGCGAACTTCATAAATTACACTCCTTTTCTTTTTCATCATGTACCACCTCAGAGATTTCCTCTTTCTTGCTAGTAAAATGCCCGTGAAGGTTTGAATTAGACACCCAGTAGTCCCAGCAATGTCTGGCCTGCCCCTATTGAAGATTTGGGATCCTTTTTGAGGACTCAAGAAAAACCCCAAATCTGAAACTGGTTTGGTAGTGAGGTTACTTCACTGAGTTTATCAGTCTTTTAAGCACCGCACGATTAGATAGGAAAGGTAACTTGAAAATACAACCTGATTCTAGGCAAAATCATTTTGTATTCTTGGCTTGAGAACATAGTTTTATCTCCAAGTTCCGCCCAGAAGCAGACAGGGACGGCTGCATGTCAGGGCTGGTCCCTACCCAGATCACGACAGGATCTTCAGCTGGCAGATGAGATCCAGCAAATGGGATTCATGAAGAAACTCTTGTGCTTTAAAAAGGGGGGGAGTGGGGGTGCTGCATCCTGATTCTTTTTGCTGAGAGCTCCTGTGATAACAATCAATGGCTTTCACAGCATCACGGAAAGCAAGAATTCACTACTAAATGGTTTTGAACATAATGTTCAAATGGGGCTAGTTTAAACTCTGTTTTTAAAAATCCCCCTACAGGTATTACTCTTCTCTCTGCTTATCTTTTACAAAGATTATCTAAAATCTCATTTATAGGTAGTCATTGCTGGGGTTGTGCTCCAATTTACAACACAGAGACACAGGGGCACTTTGGAGGTCATGTAAATACCAGTGTCAAGGGGCTGTCAGATTTACCTGGTAGCTTTAGCTAATAAATGGGAGCTACTCCAAAAAAAGACCTGTTTTCATTTCTGTAGTTGCAACTAAGGTCTTTATGAATGTGAGTTTCTGGCTGAACTCAAAATTAAAAGAGTTGGGATACATGCCCAAATCTGTAGATAACCACTTGGACACCCAGCCTCTGGCCACTGTCTTCACAGTTATTGTCATAATTTTCCAAGGCTTTGCTTTTAACCTTCATATCACCAGGGCTTCCCTGGTGACTCAGATGGGAAAAGAATATGCCTGCAATGCGGGAAACCCAGATTTGATCCCTGAGTCAGGAAGATCTCCTGGATAAGGGAGTGGCTAACTTCCAGTACTCTTGCCTGGAGAATTCCATGGACGGAGGAGCCTGGCTACAGTCAATGGGGTTGCAAAGGGTCAGACACGACTGAGAGACTAACACACACACACACACACACACACACATACACACACACACACACCACCTTTAATGATATGAATTAGTCCTGTCAGGACTAAACGCACAGATTCAAATTTAGCCTTAGAGTTGGTCACTTAAACATTACTCCCTATTTTATCATCTAAAACTAAGCCTACTCCCCCAAACTGAGCATTTGGCTTTTTATGTCTCAAACCCTTCCTTAGGTCTCTAAGGGTTCAAACCAGCCCTTAGGATTGACTTCCATAAAGGCAACTATTATGCTATCCACAAGTAAACTGAAGAATTGGGGAGGGAGCTCAAATTTACCATTCGTAAATTTTCTTTCATTTCTGTCTAATAAAGTGGAGGCTGACTGTATTAAATTCCCTCCACAGCTTACCAGAATTGATAATATGTTTGTTTGTTTGTTTGTTTATTTTAAGTCTGAGAAAGCGTCCCATGGTCTTGCATCTTAGGAAAGGTCGCGAACTGGCTCTTTTCGGATGACTTTTAGAGACCTGTGCCCGCAGTCGATCTCAGGCAAAGCTACCCAGATGAAGGCGGAGCTCCGTGTCGCCTGAGAAGGTATTTTACCTAGACTCCTCTGCTTCTGCATCCTAATACACACTCAGCCACACTCGCAGGATTGGCAGGCTAATAAAAGTCGAAGAGTTTGAGGGTAGAACCCCACAGTTTCTCCCAGAGGGACTTTAGCCAGAGAGACAGCGGGAGCAACCAGCTCCACGCCTCTTGCGCCTGGACTACAGGCCCCCCCTGAGGCTGCGGCGGGCGATGTCAGGTGAGCGGCTGGGGAAGAGGGTGCTGGAGTCTCGTCCCAGCGCCCCCCTCCACCCAGGCCTGCCCCGGGCCCCTCTCCTGCAGCGCCTGGACCCGGAAGGCCATTCCTTTCGGTCTTTTCCTGCAAAAAACACCTGCTGCCGCAGATCAAGGACACCTGATACCAGACGTAAACAGAAAAAGGGAAGAGAAAACCCCACCCTTGTTAATTGCGTTCGGTTGGAATCCCGGCTGCCCGATCCATTACATAACGCCAGCTCAGCGGGACACCTGTGCGGATGCTGGCGCTGAACCCGGTACCGGCGGCGTCTCGGGCCTGGAACGTGGGCTCGGCTGCGCCGGGACAGGAGGCCAAGGGGAAAAGGAACGAATTTCGGGCTGGAGGGGCGGCGCCTCAGTCTGGGGGATAGATAGGGGCTGGATCCTGGAAGGGAGGCTCCAAGGGTGGCTCCCTAGTACATCCCGGACGCGGAGAGGGGGGATCAAAGCTGCGGTTTTGAGGATCCAGTGTCCTCAGGGGACATCTTATGCCCCTTACTGCTCCAGGCTGGGGTGGGTTCCCTGGGGCGCCTCCTCTGGCCTCATTAGAGGCGAGCTACTCACCTGCTGCGGGGCCCTCACGGGCGGCCCGCGCCCCGCTCCTGGGTACTATTGTTGCCCATCTTGGGGGGTCCTCACGGCGGGGCCTGAAAGGATGCACTTTTCCCTTAAGGCGGACAGGGGTTTCATTAATCGGCCATCCTTAAACCAACCCTAGAGAAACCCTATCCCGCAGTGAGGACGCGTCAGGTATCTCTTGTCTACAAATGAGCAGTTTGAGCAAACGGTGGTTAAAGCATTGAATCCTGCTTTCCCAGAGACTGGCATGTCCAGATCTTTGGGGTCTGCACCAATGCCTCCGTGAGGAAAGATCAGTCCTCAAACTGCCTGGATATCCACAGTCCTCCTCCTCAAACCTGCTGCTTCCCGGCTAAGGCGAAAGACCACAAAACGTGAAAACTCGTCCGTCAGAACCCGTGTTAATGTTTCCGAGAGTTTTCTACAAAAGAATGACAAGCTCCCCTGGTGGGCCCTTCCACCCGCTAGGACACCGTGTCAAAGGAATTTGTGTGGCGGTTTACAAATATCAAGAACTTGGACAGTACTATTGGAATAAATCCGGGCTTTCTTTCATGCAGTTCTTAGGGATTTAGTTGAGGCCCTGGAGACGTGACTCAGTCTCCCCAGCCCATAGTGAAAAAATGCTTTGGGGGATTTGGTTGGGTTGGGGGTAAAGCTAGACCCCAAGCTCCATGTGGGTCTTTTTTGAACAACAAAAAAACAAAAACAAAAACAAAACCACGCTCACTCAGCAAGAAGCAGGGACTTTCCCTGGACGTCTGCCGGCTCCCCCTTCCTCTCGAGTTAAAATCACCAAGATCGATTTCCTTGGGTCTTTCTCAGCGCACCCCCGCCCCCATCCCCACTCCCGTTTCTGTTTCTTTCCTCTACCAATTTCCAAGACATCTGGACATTTGTGGGGGTACTCTACACCCTAAAAAATATTACTTTACATTCGTGTGCACCTAAGATGGTGTAGACCTGGGCCCCTCTCTCCGGTGGTTACCGAGTTGGAGAAATCCGCCCGGAGGCTCTGTGTGCTGGAGGCGCCAGAAGGCGCGCGGCCCAGCCTGCAAAAGCTGGCGCGCAGAGCCGGCCCCGCCGAACCTGCGCTCGCGGAGAACGTTATCCTCATAGCAAATTTTAGCAAAGCCCCACCGAACAAAAGTTAAAGCGTGACGGCACTATACCTTGGCCCGGGTTACTCAGGCGCCTGTCTCCCATTTTGGACATGCTGCAAGTGTTGGGTTTGGGGAGGTTTGCTTGGGCTGGGTTTGGATTGCCTATATAAGCCCTGCCGGAGTACTGTACGGAGGAACGCGCCTTGATGGACTCGGGTGTTAATTAACGCGCGGCTAATTTGAGCTCCAGGAGCAGGAGGCGGCGGGCCGCGCGGCGAGCCGCGAGGGGCCAGTGACCTCTAGTGGACACGGCGGGATATGCAGCTCGGGCTAGTCCGCTTGCGGGACTGGGTGGCAGAGAAAACTTCAGCCCGCGCGGATGCCGGGTCCCTCCTCGGAACCCAGAGACTAGGAGGGACATTAGTCCCCAAATTAAGGGAGAAAAGGCCCTCCGCTAGTGATGTTGAGCGAGCGAGGGTCTTAGCTCTTCTGATGTATCTGAAATCGAAACCCAGTGCGGTTTAAGACGCGCGCGCGCGCGTACACACACACACACACACACACACACACACACACACACACACACAGATTTATTTGCCATCCTTTTCGGCGGGGGAGGGAGAGCCTACAGAAGAGGTTTGAGAACTTTGGTTCCTTAACCTAGAGGAAAGCAAGGGTTTCAAAGATTCGAGGGTCTTCAGCCAGGCAGGGAAAGGAGTCGAATGTGCTTCTGTAAACAAAGTTCATCAGTCCTCCTATGACCTATTCCTGCGTTTAAGAATAAAAATAAAGAAGACGCTTAGTTGTTTCAACAAGAGGAAAGCAAGAGAACAAATGATTTGTTGAACAGCCCATAGGCCTCTGAGTTCACACCCTTCAGGCAAGTAAGACACCACCACACACAAAAAAACGAATAACAGTTAACACACCAGAGCCTTTTCACATAATAAAAATAAAGAAAACGACCAGGAGGATAAAACGACCTCTTACCTTCCCACCCCCTTCATTTATTTTATCAGTCACGAAACAAATGCAGAAGTTGTTTTGGAAAAGATCGTCCGCGCACTGCGTGCGTCAAAAGCAAACCATAGGCCACAGTTATTCAGACCCAATGTCCCTTTTTCTGAATAAGTAGAATTCTGCATTTTCTCTTTCCCCTTTCCGCGCACACCGCAGCAGGACAGAGAAGCTGGAGAGGTCCCAAGAAAATACGGAGCTCAGGGTCCCGCCGTCTGGCAGTGTCTGAGTTCACCTCGCGGACCACCATGCTCCCCTGGCCCTTCCTGCCGGGTCCTGCCCTGAAGGCTTTTGAGGATATTTTTAGTCTCGTTGCTCTCTCCCCACCCCACGCCCCCGACACCCCTCCCCGAGGCACTCTTCCCCCAAGGGCCGAAGCCAGAATTGCGAGCTGCTCGGAGCAGGGACTTGGAGATGACCCCCTCCCCGGCGGGTAGCCTCCGGCAGTTCGCGGGGTCCTCCCTCCCTCTGTGCCAGGCTTTCCATCGGGTACCCCAATCTGTCGTTAAGGACTGGGAGACAGAGATGGGGCACCCGAGGCATTGCCTCTTCCCAAACCCTGATCACAATCCGCTTGGGGCCGGTTTCACACTGCCCGGGATTGAGGCTTTGCGCCTGGAGCGCAGTGGTCCGGGGGCACCCGCACGGACCGCAGCAAGCGCGTCTCGGCCCCCCGTCCGGGGACAGCAGTCCTAGGGAGGGACGGCGGGGCCAGAGAGATTGTCACTCTTGGACAATGGGCGAAGGAAGAGCAGCACTGGGGGCTGGGCGGGTGGAGGAGGGTAGAATGATTTCTCCGAACTTTCCCCTTCTCCCCTTTGAGCCTTCGGAAAGGTCCTGGAAGTAAGTCACCGGGTCCCGAGGCCGCGGAAAGAGCAAGGCCTCTCCCCGCAGGGTTGGGGCCGGCTCTCCGAGGGGCCTCGGACCACGGGGAGGGGGCTAGCTCAGCTCCTCCAGGGGCGGGAGTTACCACCCCCTCCTTTCTCGGCCAGAGGTGTTGAGGGTCCCCCGTGAATTTGTCCCAGTGAGTGGGACCGTCCAGAGTCGGATGTCAGACCCAGGGTGCAGCAGTAGCTCCCCTCTGCGCAAGGCTGCCAAATCGCAGTACTGGGGGATGCGGCGGGGGAGGGGTGCTGAGCCCCAACAGGGGAAGAAATGCGTAGTGAAAGGGAACCCGTGAGGGCCGAAGATTTCATTGCGGACCCGAGAAGAAGGCTCGAGAACTGTTAAGTGAAATAACAAGCATTTTAAGTCGCCAACATAAAACCTATCTTAAAACAAAAATGCAGCAATAAAATAATAGATTTTAATACAGAAAAGCGAACTGTCGTAGTTTAAGAAATGATCTCTTCAGTCAAGTAACCGGGAAACACAACCAGGCTCCAACTTTTAAACGCCCAGACGTGACCCTCATAGCAAAGGCGCTTCTGGCCGTGGGCGTTGGCCTCGACCTCCACGCCACCTCGCCGCAGGAGTTCTCTGTAACTCCGGGGTAAGAAAAACCCAGCAGCTGGGGAATCAAAGAAAAATAAAAACTCGGAGAGCCCCAAGCAAGGACAGACTCGCGTTCCTGCCCCCAGGCGCTTAACCTGTGTGCACCCCGGAAGCGGCGCGAGTCACTCTCAGCACCACGTGGGGCGCACAGAGCAGGCGCTGCTGCGGGCGGGCCCGGCGTTCGCACACCTGAGGCCAAAGTCGGGGAGCTATGCCTAGCTGTCCAAAACGGAGTCCAGCCCGACTTGGGCCCTTGTCAATTTGGGGACTTACCTTTGGCCGCGTAGCAGCCCTTTCGCCCCTGCCATTAGAAGCCAAGGGAGCGCTCTCCTCACTGTACCCAAGGGCGCCATCTGCGCCCACCAGGCCCCTAGGGACCCCGCCTCAGGTCCCAGAATGCCAGATTCACCTTTGCGGGGAGCGCTCACAGGAGCCTTCCTCAGCCAACTTCTAAGTGGGCGCGGATGAGAAACAGCCTCACTCAGGCTTGTCTTGGAGAGGCCAAACAGCGAGCTTCGGGGGCTCGGCGTCGCCCTGACCCCTTCGCCACCCGGGTAGGAGCGGCAGGGCTGATATCCCAGTTTGCAAGATCCTAGCGGCTTGGTAGCTGCTGTCAAAAGGGTCGCCCTCCTCTCAGAACGATTCCGGTCGTGGATCTTTCCCCGCCCTAAGATTTTGGAAAGAATGGACTTGGATCATCGGCCCCTAGAACCTCTGAGAACTTGGCCAGCGAGTGGCCACCAAACCACTGCTGGTCCTCCCAGGGTCGCTGGTGGGGATGGAGGGGTTTCAACGCAGGACGACCCGCCCCTCTCCAGCAACCGCGCGCCCTGCCGCCGCCCGGCTGGGAATCCGAGCGACCCATCAGTTTCACGTAGGAAATTTTTAGGGGATGGGGTGGGGGGAGGAGGGCAGTGCAAATCTGGAGTCTGGGATAAAGGTAGAGAGGGTGTCGCAGGCTCCGAGCATCCGAGGCCTGGCGAGCTCCGAGGCCAAGTAGCAGGTGGGCCCCGGGCCCGGAGCCGGCAACCCCGCGGGCGCTCTGCGCTCGGATGGTATTGGGAGCTTTCTCCTGGATCCCGGCTACGAACGCTTCTTTCTTGGCTAGAGTTCTAAATTTTACGTGTGGAGTTGTTTAAAAAAATACGTTTGGACTATTTAAGCTATTCTGTAGATCAAAAAGAATCCGAAAAGACTAGCGGTCTTTTTTTCTCTCTCTCTCTGGTCCGTTTCCTATTTTTCTTTCTCTGAAATTGCGAAATGCAGCGTCTCCAGTACTCTTGCCTGGAAAATCCCATGGACGGAACAGCCTGGTAGGCTGCAGTCCATGGGGTCGCTAAGAGTCGGACACGACTGAGCAACTTCACTTTCACTTTTCACTTTCATGCATTGGAGAAGGAAATGGCAATCCACTCCAATGTTCTTGCCTGGAGAATCCCAGGGACGGGGGAGACTGGTGGGCTGCCGTCTACGGGGTCGCACGGAGTCGGACACGACTGAAGCGACTTTGCAGCAGCAGCTTCTGGGTGGAGAGTAGGGACGAGGAAGGGATGGGAGACTGAGGTGTGGGACGCGAGGTTTGGAAGCGTCTTTTTCATTACCTGTTTCACCCTCAACTTCTCTACCCTCAGCGACGACGACCACATGAGTCTATTTTGTAGAGCCTCCGGCAGGTTGGGAAAATCTTGGAACTCAAACCTCAGAAACTTGAATCCAAGTTTCTTGGAACTTTTGAATGAGGGAGGCTCCCAAGTGCCTGTCTCGAACTTGAGGCTGGAGGGATGGCACCTTCGGAAACTTCCTGTACCCCTTTAACTCCCAACCTTGAGGCTGCCACCTCACTGACCCTCCAGTCTCGTCCTGTTTCGTTTCCTCTCCCCGCTCTGGTCAGCCCATCCCTGGAGATGCTCCGTTAGAGCTCCCTGAGAGAAACTCCTCAGTGCGGTTCAGAAACACTTCAGGACTGCCCAGGGAAGACCGAGCTTTGGAATGAGCCTCCAGGTCGACCTGATTCTGGAGCTTGGGTGGGGCGCTGGAGGACTCCGGGCTCTCCCCGGACAAGCACCCCTGTGTGCGGAGAAAGGACGGGCGGTTAGGGAGGGCCTGAAGAGCGCCTCTGTGAGCGAGGGCGACAGATCGTCTCCTCCTGGCCTCAGTTTCCCCATCTGCTTTAGGTGAACTTTCCAGTTACTTACTCTTACAAAAGTGATTCCCTCCACCCCATATAGCACTTATCCCCTCGCTGCCCCACATCAAATCATGATTTTTTTTTTTAGGGTGAATTTAAAAGAACTACAAAACCATGCATGTCAGGATTTACCTGCCCTTACACTTCTGTTGATGGATTTTTTTGAACTTAATTTTTATTTCTGTGGATTAGAAAAATATATATCTGGAAAGTAGCTTCTGAGCTAAAATAGTTACTATTTATTTAATAATTTTAAAGCAACAAGAATTGAGCTAAATGCTTTAGCTATTTTACTCTCATGAAGTCTCACAACAACCATGTCAGATAGTTTTTTTTCTTCTTCTCTTCCTCCCTTCCTTCCGATTTGAAAGTGCAAGTGCAGAGTCACTGACTGACTTTGAGAAAGGCACAGGAGCTCATGAGTGGCAGAGGTTGAGTGTGCACACACGTACTAGACACCTGAGTGGAAGCTCTTAGCAGAGGTCAGCAGGGTTTTCAGATGAGGCCATATTGCTCCAGCATTCTCCAGGACCCTCCAACAGTTGGATGGCTCTTGGCTCCCACTACAAGGGAAGGCTGCGGTTTAGAAGAAGTAGAAACTGTGGGTAGCTCAGTGGAACTGACCTCCAGTTCAGAAAGCTCGAAACAGGCTTGTGGTCCCACACCATTCAATGCTCTTCCCAGGGGCAGACTCAGATCCTGTGTGATGTTAATTCTGGGACTATCCCTTCTTAGTCAGTCCCTCACACCTCTGCCAGGAATGCAGGAAAAAAGCATTTTGCTACTCTCCCCGGTGGCTTATTTTTAAAATGTGAAGTTAGAATAGTGAAAGACGCAATGGTATGACAAAAAGAGGGAAATCAAGTACCAGAAATAAAGATTATAAAGGAGTAAGTCCCTCAAAGCTTGTTGGTAATAGTACCAACACAGACAGAAAATTAAGGAATAGTTTTAATGAAATGTCATGCTTTTAAACATACTTTTTATTTTATGAGTTTTGATATGGAGAATCTCTGTATTCAATGATTTTTTTTAATTTAGTGTATCTTTGTATTTTATGTATCTCATTTAAGACAAATGAGATAAAATTAGATTCATCCTATACGTCATGACATATGATAATAAGGTGTATTTTAAAAATTTTAAATAAAGGTGTCAAAATATGCATGTAAAGCATTCCTCAGGGAGATTACGCACTTATTTAAATAAAGTCACTTCTCACAATATATTTGGATTCTTTTCCTTCTCTTCCTTTTCTACTCCTCTACCTCTTTCTCATACTTTTCTTCTCCTTCTCCTTTTCCCTTTCCACTACCAATTATCTTTTTGCATTTAGAATCTATTTCTGATACACAGAAAATAAGCCTAATTTTTATTTCCAGTGGTATTTTTGGAAAAATATAACAGAAATATCTTCTGATATTCCAATTTGAATACTATTTCTAACTGCTGCAGATACGTAGAATGATATGTGTAATCTCAAAGTCTACAATGGCATCTATTTTTTAAGATATTGATTCACAGTTACAATAGACTTACTATTAGGTTAATGTTAAAGTAGATGATACTGTAGTATTAAAAGTTAACATTTTAATGCTCCCATTGTGATGTATTTAGTGCTGCAACCACTTTTTTTTAAAGAAATTGGAGTATAGTTGCTTCACACTACTGCCCAGTGTGTAGTTTCTGCTGTACAGCAAAGTGAATCAGCCATATGCATCCATGTATCCCCTCTTGTTTGGATTTCCTTCCCATTTAGGTCACCACAGAGGACTGAGAAGAGTTCCCTGTGCTATATAGTAGGTTCTCACTAGTTACCTATTTTATATTTAGCAGCGTATGTGTGCCAATCCCAATCTCCCGATTCATCCCACCCCACCTCCCGCTTTCCCCTTGGTGTCCATACATTTGTTCTTTACCTCTATGTCTCTATTTCTGCTTTGCAAATAAGATCATCTAGGCTTCCCTGGTGGCACAGATGGTGAAGAATCCGCTTGCAATGCAGGAGACTTCAGTTCGATCCCTGGGTTGGAAAGATCCCCTGGAAGAGAGCATGGCAACCCATTTCAGTATCCTTGCCTGGAGAATCCTGATGGACAGAGGAGCCTGGTGGGTTACAGTCCATGGGATCACAAAGAATTGGACACGACTGAGTGACTAAGCACAGCACACTATTTTTCTAGATTCCACATATGGGTTAATATACAATATTTGTTTTTCTCTTTCTGGTTTCACTCTGTATAACCGTTTCTAGGTCCATTCATGTCTCTACAAATAACACAATTTCATTCCTTCTATGACACAGTAATATTCCATTGTATATATGCACCACATCTTCTTTATCCATTTCTCTGCTGATGGTCATTTAGGTGCTTCCATGTCCTGGCTATTGTAAATAGTGATGTGCAACCACTCTTAAAATTAAGGAAATCACAAAGTCTTATAAGACACAATCAACAGTGGACAGAATCACAACATATAGATAAGGACATTGTAATTTATCATAGCTCTAGGGGAAAACATTCATTTGCTCTGTAGTCTTACATATTCTGGGCTTCCCTGATAGCTCAGTTGGTAAAGAATCCACCTGCAATGTAGGAGACCCCAGTTTGATTCATGGATTTGGAAGATCCACTGGAGAAGGGATCGGCTACCCACTCCAGTATTCCTTGGCTTCCCTTGTAGCTCAGCTGGTAAAGAATCTGCCTACAATGTGGGAGACCTGGATTTGACCCCTGGGTTGGGAAGATGCCCTGGAGAAGGGAACGGCTACCCACGGCAGTATTCTGGCCTGGAGAATTCCACGGACTGTATAGTCCATGGGGTCACAAAGAGTCAAACATGATTAACTGACTTTCACTTCATTTCACTTACATATTCTATTGTAGCAAAGAAACAATTATACTTTCTTGCAAAAATACTCTAGAACCGCTATTTAGAATGGCTGAAATTTTAAGTGTAAAGAAACTTTATCTTCATGTATTGAACTTTTCTTACTTTTGTTCTTTATTAGCCAAACTTAGTTTTCCTTTCTTCTGGTCTTTTAGGGTCCCACACTTTGCCTTCCAAGACAACAATTAGATCACATGATAAAATGAATCCATGTTAATGTGTTGATAATGATAAATGAGTTGATGTTCACATCCTAGGCCGAAGTCCCTTCAAGTTTCCCGGTTCAGGGTTCAATTTTAACCAGTGTACTTGGAGGGAATACTTTTCCTTTTGCCATCTAACTTGGAGTGATGGGTGCCCAGGCAAACCATATAGGCTGTCTTTCCTAAGGCTGGGCTGTCTTCATGCTTAAACTCGTCAGTATAATTACAGACAAAGCCCCCTAGAGAAAGAACTGGAACAGACATCTCTGGAACATAAGACTGTTGTGCCCCAAAATGGCAAAGACAGGATTTGAATTTATATCGTTTGCAAGACCAGCTTCTAACTCTCTGGCATTAATTTTAAGAGAGCATTCAATGACAATTTAAATTATTGGGCCTGTGTGAGAAAGAAGACTGCTCTCTCCTAAGTTACCACTACAGGCACCTTCCTGTCCCCCTTGCTCTTCGTCTTCACAATTGCTGGTGCCTAAGCTTGGAACACTGCCCCGAGAAATCAAGATGGCTACATCCTTCTTATTGATTCTCAGGAAGCATTCCCAGGTAGAACCTACCCTATCAGTCTTTCTCACATTCATATTTTTAAAAGAACCTATAACCTTCTGAAAGAGTGTTGTTTCTCTGTTTATTTGCACTTTTTTCTTTGTCTACTTCCCTAGGCTAGACTATATATTCTTAGAGATCAGAGAATTTGCCTTTTTTACTCGTCACATGACAGGCAACTCAGTAAATAGTTAATACATTATTAAATATGTTTTTCTGCATTTTTAAATATGTTTTTTGGATGTTTCTATCATTGGCCATTCTTCACTATAATATCCACAAAAAAATGGGCCTGTTGCTGGTTTGCTTTTTGAATAACACAACAAATTTCCTCACCAGAAACTAAGATGGTGTAGGTGGAGACAGAACCTGGTTTAGAAATTAATGCAGAGATGTGGCTAGTTTGAAAGAACACTTGCTATATAGGCCATGTCTCTAGAAGTCAATTTCGTGCTGCAGGTAGATTATACAAACTATCAAGAATATATTAACTGTCAGCTACTTACATTCATTTATTCATAAATTCAGCAAACATCCATAGAATGGCTATTCTAAGGTTGGTGCTACCCATTTCAAAGACAGTTGACATAGTTCCTTCCCTGGCAGGTTAGAGCAGTGACTTGATAGTCGCCATTTTTTAACTGCAGGGAAAATGAATTGCAGTGTCTCTAGTCCTTTCTCCACTCGTTTTCAGTCCCCTCTACTGTAGACACTGTTTATATCGGGCTCCCCTTGTCCTTCAATCATTTATAGAAAAAGTATCTGATAAAGTTTCATGCTAAAGTTTCATACTGAAGAGTAAAAGATTTACATTGACTGTCTTCTAGGTATGTTTATACTGAATCCAATTAGAAAGGAAAGGGAAAGCTGTCTAATTATGGGCTTTTCAAACCAGAAAGGAAAATGTAGTTATTTTTAAAGCCAGTGTCCTTGAAATCACAGTGCTCAGGATATTGCTTACTCTGCTTGTTTGTAAACTTTGAGAACTTAATATTGAACAGCAAAAGGATTTTTTGCTGCGAGATCTAGCAGGTAAGTCTTCATGGATGTTTTTAAAACCAACGCTTTTAGAAGACACTTTGAGTACGCTCCCTCCTTCTTTCCTTCATTTCCTCCTCCTCTCTCTCCTTTCGATCCTCTTTTCCTCTCGTTCTCACCATCCACTTCTTGATCCTCCTCCTCCTCATCTATTTTCACTCTTCCTTCTGGAAATACAGAAAATATTGTTTAGAAAATTTCTTCTCCTAAAACAAACAACCCCCACCACAAAATAGACAAATGAGCAAAGGGAAATGCTATTGAACTATTTTCATGAATTATCCATGCCAAAGATGTATTACGGAGAATAGCTGACTGTACTACATTGACTTGTGATCATTTAATTCAAAATGTCATATGCAAACCCTCCGTGAAGGACAATAAGAGGTGTGGAAACTTTATCACTCAAGTGTGTTTAAAATCGTAACTTTGAACCTCGTCTAGCTCCCTTCGGGCTGTTATAACAAAATACCACAGACCGGGTGGCTTATAGACAACAGAAATTTATTTCTCACTATTCTGGAGGCCGAAAAGTCCAAGATCAAGCAGATTCAACATCCGGGGAAGGCTCACTTCCTGGTTCATAGACTGTGGTCTTTTCAGCTAATCTCATTCATGAGAGTTCTGCCCTCATGACCTAATTAGCTCCTGAAGGCATCTCCTCCATAGATTTCAACTATAAATTCTGGGTGGATACAAACAGTCTACAGCAGCTTGTTGCTCTGTCTTTAATAATAATAGCTCTTTAGCTCTTTCCCTTTGAGGGTGATATCATGACCCCTCTCTTTTGGGAAGATTGGTGATAGTCACTTCTCTATTCCACTAATGCCTTTTTCAACCTTATAATAGTATCTCTAACAGCTCTCCTGATGCATTTTATTTTTCAGAACATGAATTGTCAGAGAAGCAGAGTGAAACGTCTTTTTGAGCACTGTGGTCAAGATTCAGACATCTCTCCCTCTAGTTTGCCAACAGATTATATTCCTTGGTAGGTGATCTTTCAAAGTCTCACTTGTTATACACGCTAAACCTTTTACGTGTCCAGACATTTGGAGGTCATGAGCCACTTGTTCTATGCAGGCTTTGAAGGTGAACAAGATGGATAAACCGGGGTGGGAGGAGGGTTGGTGTGGGGAAAGAGCCATGTTCAGACCTCAGTCAGCAGTGGCCGTGGAGGAATTGCTTGTGAGGGACGGGCAATTCTGGGGATCTGTTCAGTTGCTGCCCTCTCTCCTTGGTCCCACTAGGAAACTAGTTAGTTTCAACAGCAATCTGTCCTAAGCCTAGGGACTTGAATTATTCATTAGTCAAGTGTAAATTATCATTTAGAGGCAGGTGACACACATGTTTTCTCGAACAATTATTATCACTAATCATCATTTTCCACAGTAATTTGTATGCTCTCATTATTAGCCCTTGATTTCTATGTAAATCCTTTTCATAAAACTGCCACGAGATGGAAGTTTTTTTTTTTTAATTGGCTCTCTTTACCTCTTGATATGTTTCTTGGCATTTTTGCACCCTCATCTGGCACTTGAT
Source organism: Bos mutus (assembly GCF_027580195.1). Lineage (NCBI taxonomy): Eukaryota > Metazoa > Chordata > Mammalia > Artiodactyla > Bovidae > Bos > Bos mutus. The sequence continues at coordinate 19,470,757 of NC_091623.1, forward strand.
GGTTGGGTTTTCAGATTAGGCTGACTGTTGACATGCCCAGATAAAACATTCTTTCATTGAGCATATTGCATTTGTAGGGGAAGCCACCTTCCTTCACCTTCTGCCATATTGTACCCACATTTTTTTTACGTCAATTGTCCAAACATTGACTCTCACATTTCCCCCTTTTTGATTTTCATTGGGCACCATATTTGACACTTTAACTACTTTTACTAGTTGTCCATGCCTTGTCACAAAGACCGAAGCTGACACAGACTTTGCCCAAACAGTTGCCTTGAGTAAGTACATTTGCCATACGGATTTCCCCTTCAAATACTGTACAGTATCTTGGAGAGTTCCCTATTTCTTTTTTTTATTATGGCTATATGGTTTCTGGGACTTAAGTACTTGAAAAAAAACTATCTTTCTTTGTAACATTTATTTCATATTTCCTAGATTCAATTTTTAAATGAGCTTCAGAAAGAGTTCTTGGAATTACCTAGTTTATAACAGCATGGGTCCCTGCGGGGTTCATGAGGGAATGATGCAGATTTGCTTATAATTCCACCGGCTTGTGAAGCTCTACCCTGATCCAATATTTATATATAAGTCTTACCTTTAATATATGTCTTACCAGAATGAACCTCATTACACTGGTCAGGGGAGGGGCAGACGCTCTAGAAAGGGTCAGGGCCTCAGTTCCCAGAATGCGTGGGTTAAGGCTCATAGACTCAGACCATCTCACTGAAGTCCTGGCTTCCTAAACTATCAACTGGGTGATTTTGTGGCAAGTTACTAACCCCCTTTGTGCCTCAGTTTTTCCTCACCAGTAAAAACAGGTTTAATGACTATGCCTATTGCACAAGGTTGTTGTGAGGATTCCCTGAATTGAATGCAAAGCACTTAGCGTCTTGCATTTAGTAAGCACTTGCTAAGTGTCAGTTATTATTATGGTGGCATAAATTTGTTTCTTGGAACAAGAAAGGGCAGCGTCTTGGTGAAATGGATACAGAAGTAAGATGGATTCTTTTAATCCCCAGAAGCTGGGTAAGAAGGCCTGAAGTAGAGGCATTCCCTGTAGAGAGCAGGCCTAGGTGGGGGTCTCCAAGAGAAAGGGCTGGGTGGCCCCAGCATCGTGGCATCATCACTGCTGTGTGCTTCATGCCTGGCCCTTCACAAGTGTTCAGGACAAGTGCTCTGACTAAGCCACCCATGAAGCATTGCCTATTAAAGACTCAGAGGAGATGGAGATTTAATGAAGGGTTTAGTGTGTCTTGGAAAGTGGAAAAAAAGTGTTAGCCGCTCAGTTGTATCCAACTCTTTGTGACCCCATGGACTGCAGCCCACCAGGCCCCTCTGTCCATAGACTTCTCCAGGAATACTGGAGTGAAGTTGCCACTTCTTCCCGACTCACGGACTGAACCTGGGTCTCCTGCATTGCAGACAGACACTTTGCTGTCTGAGCCACCAGGGAAGCCCTAAAGACATTCTGTGGCCTTAAGAGAGCTATGCTTTTCAGTACTCCTTTCTGGAACTAATGATGTGATGACGCATCGCGTATGGACGTCTCCAGCTGGTTTCCTAGGTTAAAAAACTACGCTGTCAGCTTTCAGATTTCCAGGCTCTTGCCCGCCACCTTTTTAATGCATTAGGCCTGTGTGCTGGCTCATTGTTGAGTCTTGTCATTTTGGTCCGAGATGTAACTGCAGTGCTTCTGCATGATCTTGACGGTGTCTTTACATAAAACACAAATTTTCTTAAACAAGGACGAGAAGCAGCTGCAAGATTAGTGATACCAAGACTGAAAAGTGAGGGTTTTCTCTTCAAGACCTATCCAAACAGTTGTCTGTGTCACCACACACAAGCATGTGTGCACATACAGATAGAGATACAGGCAGAGGAAAATACGGGGTAACTTTCCACATTGTTATGAAGCTTCCAGAACACGAAGCCGAGGGACTCAATATTACATCGAAGCAGAGTAGTGTCACAATACCAGCCTGCCCCTCCTCCTTCTGACATTTCTGCAGGAAAAAAAGAGCTCCTGCTATTCACCCAAGCTCTGAATGAGAGGAGCATACACTAGGTATGCCTATAGGGATTCAAATTCTAAGCTGGGTTAAAATAACTTCTCTGCCTCCGCGTGGCAAATTAATTTTTCTATGTAAACCCAACAGAAAAACTCGTCATCCCAAATATGCAGTGTTTCACAGAACTTTAAATCATTTCTATCACAATTTGAAATTCAATTCCATCATGGGGAATTGGAAAAAAAAAAAAAAACTGGAAATAACCAGATAGAACAGAGCCATAAAGACAAACTCTAAACATCTAAACATAAGAAACAACAGCAACACAATCGTTAATATATAGCAGGTGACATTTCCTTAACCTGATGCCTTTGTTTGGGGAAAAAATGTTATTTAACTGAAGTAAAAGAAAATAACTCGCAGTATTTTGGACACTAAAAAGTCTGGACTTGGCAGTTATGTTTCCGTTCTTACTTTGCAGTATATATTTTATCTTTATCCAGAGATCTGCTTTGATGATATTGCTTATGATATGACCCACGTGTTTCAACTACTCCCATCATCCGAACAACTTTGTTCATTTGGCGGAGGATGGCAGGAAACCAGCCAAGATGTTTGGTTGGATTCCTGTCCAGCGAGCCTAGTTGACTTGGCTCTTTGCCACAGCAACAGACGATATTTCGAACTCTTTGTGACGTTCTAGTTTCAAACTGCCTTGACAACAAGGGCTACACTTTAGAAAAAGTATTTTGTTTTCCAAAGCACCGCTACTATTGGTGTTCTGCACCCAGGATATAAAATCAATTTGTTTAGTGAAGGGATAACAAAGAGAGCTTCCCAGCCATTTCTCAGCCATGTCTTTTGGTCCCAAATGACTGAAAAGACCCTGCTTTCCTCCTATTCAAGTCATCATCTTCCTCAATAAAGAAAAAAAATTCATGGTCAAAGACTGCATGAATTTATACTTGGTTACCCGAGAACTTTGTAAAAGTCAGGCCAACTTTTCATTATGTTGGTTCTATTTCATGAATATATGTATTTGGTAATGGAAGAATAAGAAATTCAGCAGTCCACTGTTGCAAAATCCATAAAATTCGCCATTAGAGCATACTGATCTGTAGGAAAACAATGCAAATGAACATGTGATGACCTGTAATTGCTTCTTTCTACAATTCTTATTTAAACTTCACGTTGATGTGTATTATAGTGAACAAAATTATAAATTATCTAGATAATATCTGGTCTTTCAACTTAAGATTATTGAATATTCTAACTTGCTTTGACCACATTTTTTTAGACAACTTAACTCTGGCTTATTTCTGTTAATCAATATGAATTCTTGTTAGTATGGCAGACATACATTTTTTTTTTAAGAAAAATATTATTAAATTAGCTAGAATTCTCCCAGAAGGTTCCCCAAGAGGACTCTGTATAATAAGATGCGACATACAGGAGACTGGATCTGTAAGTAGAATATAACTCCTGATACTTACATGATTTAGGTTATGTCTAAAGAGTTAGAAAGGAAGAACATGTTTCCATGGATTATTCATTCATTTCTGGCAAAACCACATATTCCTCAAATATCTGTGCATGATTAAGTTTATTTGGAAATTCTGCATAAATTAACTAGGAATGAGACAATATTAGCTACTCAAATAATGGATATAAAAAATGATACTAAGATAATAAAATTACAAGACTACAAATAAAACGGGAAAATGTGATCTTTCTCCTTAAAAATTCAACTTAATTTTATGTTATTTTCACACATATAAAAATAAACACTGTTGTATTAGAAGTCCTATGTTTTGAGCATAAATGAAAATGTTGTGTTAGTGTACTCTTCTTTGGTTGAGCTTAAGTCCTTATGTTTCAAAGACCTTGTTAAAGTCGGAAGATACTGTATTTTTTAAATGATATATTAAAAATTGTTTTCAGTATAAAACATTTCAATGTTGAAAAAGGCACACAAAATAATAGAAATCATTATTACCATTATCCATATTTGGAAGACCTTATCTTTGGAAGACCTTATTTGCTTAATCTCTGTTTATAGAGAAAATAATAAAATGTTAGAAATCAGCTATCCTTCTATCTCCTAATCCCTTTTCTATTCCTTCTTTCCAGAGGCAACTGCTATCCAGAAGTTAGTATGTGTTTCTCCTGTGCAACAAAAAATTATTTTACTACATATTTGTATATAAAAATTTGCTTTTTCTCCAAAAAAAGTTGATTTTTTTTCACATTGTTACATACAAACACTGATAGAAGAAATGAACAACTGTGGTTTATCCTCACTAGGAATTGTATTAGAGATTAAAATGAATAAACTAGATCTGAATGTGTCAACTTACTAAGCTATTTTTAACTGGCTGAAAGAACTCAAGAGTTACATAATACTTTATATTACTCATACTATACATTTTTTAATTCAATAAATAATTGTTGAGAGCTAATTCTATGCCAGGTACCATTCTAGCTACTTATGATGCCACAGTGAATAAAGCTGATGTAGCCTTTAGGCTAGATTGCCTCCCAGCACATGTATCAGTTAGGTCAGCCTACCGTCACCATCAGGGGAAAGAAAGAAGTATCATACTCAGTAATAGTGACAGTAGGGTCCTAAATTTTCAAAATGTTTCAAATCCTTATTATATCTCTACATGTAGATCTTATTATTTCTATTTACAGATGAAGTGTGAAGTGTAGTCACTCAGTCGTGTCCGACTCTTTGCAACCCCATGGACCGTAGCCTGCCAGGCTCCTCTGTCCATGGGATTTTCCAGGCAAGAATACTGGAGTGGGTTGCCATTTCCTTCTCCAGGGGATCTTCCCAACCCAGGGATTGAACCTGGGTCTCCTGCATTGTAGGCAGATGCTTTTACCCTGAGCCACCAGGGAAGTCTCTCAGGGATTTACACGCCCGCGCACACACGCGCACGGACACGGACACGCCGTCCTGTCCTACGCATTGCGATCCCATGGACTAGTTATAGAGGCCAGATGGTAGCTTTCTCCCATCTGCAGCAGATCTTCCCAACGCAGGAATTGAACCAGGGTCTCCTGCATTGCAGGAGGATCCTTTACCAACTGAGCTATCAAGGAAGCCTATTTACAGATGAGGAAACACCAATACAGAGCAGTTAAACAATTTTCCACAAAGCTCATTACTGATCAAGAGGGTGTTCAGATTCATTTGCCTCAACGTTTGTAATCTTTTGACCCTCTCATGTTACTGCTTTAGCCACGTCCACAACACTGTAAATGAGACCAGAATGATTTAAGATGTTTCTTAATCCATAATAAGTTATATCTGATTCCTAAAGATTTAAAATTTTACATAATAAAAATAGCACAAGACCAAGACCGGACACTATTTAAAATCTAGATGATAGTTTATGATGAAATGAATGTTGGTGGTTTTGTATTTCTGTGGCATACTTCCTTACCTGCTCACCTTTTTCACATGTAAGTATCTTTACATCCTTTTCTGTAGTGTGAAGAAATATTGGGAGGTAATATAAGAATTACTCTTCTGAGTTATCCAGGAAAAATAGAGGAGTTAGAAAGTGACCTTATAATTCAGGCCCCAATACCTACTTTGTAGAATGAGGATGTCAAAAGATTTTATTGAAATGCAATTGCTTTACAATGGTGTGTTAGTTTGAATGAGGATTTCTTATGCTGTTTCTGCCTGCCCTCCCACACTGACTAGCTGCTTGGCTGTGGTCAGCCTTGTGGTGGTGATAGACAAAAGAAGATAAGCAAAAGCCAAGATGGGGAGTCTTTGGTCTCATTGAGCTGATGTTCTAAGACAGATATGCAGGAAGACAAAATCAAGACCTCTTTTCTGCTGTTTCATTGTATCAATCTGATTCATGTTCATGAACTATAGACACATTATTTCCGTGTGTGTGTGTGTCTATGTCAAGGCATGTTCGTAAGTACCAAACGTTATCAGTTACACACATGTATTTGGTTAAATACATAAAAACAAAGTTCTTAATATTTCATGAAAAATATTTTATGTTTCAATGGTTTAGGATCTTTTTTTCCTTACCAAATGTAGAGAAGAATGCAATGTCCTCCTACTGGTAGCTCCAGAGTAATTAAGTAGATAGGCTTTGCCCTTAATTTCGCTAAGTGCACCTCAAAATGCACCCAGGACTTTTATTTTCATTTTCATTGTCCCTTATTTAACCCTCAAGGGATGGGTAGAGGGATGGTCAGTTTTATAGAAAAGTGGTTTAATATTACTGGTTGGATTGACAATCACTTTCGGTTCTACACATGTTGCAGCTTCAAATAGCTTCCCCCGAGGAGTAACAGATGAAGTCTCTTTTTGGACAGTTTAGATACAGAAGGTAAACATTCTAACTTTCTTATTTTCTTTTATTTTCTGAGGTTCAACATTATATTAAGCAAAAGTTGCTAATAATATTGTATAGGAACCCTCAGTACCAAAATAGTCAAGTCATTTAATATTCTGGAATACATAATACTTTCATCCATGAAGCAGTCAATTTATTCAATGTGCACTGTTATATTACATCAGTCTAACATAATCATATTAATTTACCTCTTCTACTTTAGCATGTGTGATCATGATTAAGCTGAAGTTTGTCCCCCTTTATCTATGAGTATTGTTAGTATTTGTCAATGAATATTGTGGGAAAGTAGGTTCCAAATATTTAAGAGAAAGAATAATTTTGAGCAGCTTATCTTAATTTGAATTGAAGCTGGATGAAGTATGATTATTTTTTTAATTATACATGTATTTTAAAGTCTTTATTGAATTTTTTACAATATTGCTTCTGCTTTTTATGTTCTGGTTTTTTGGCCACTAGGCTTATGGGATCTTAGCTTCCTAGCCAGGGATCGAACCCACACTTCCTGCATTGGAAGGCGAAGTCTTAACCATGAACCACCAGGAGAGTCCCTGAAGTATGATTTTCTCTTACTACACCTCAACAGGAAGCACCGTGGAATGACAGCTTCCACTACTATTTTGTGTAAAATATTCCAAGTATCAGATTTCTTTTCATATAAGCATTTTTTAAATTGAGATAAAACTGGAGTGAAAAGCACGGATCTTAAATGTGCAGTTAGGTGAATTTTGACCGAGTATACCAGTCACCCGGAAAGTCGCTTTGTGCCCCCTACCCACACAGTCAACCACTGCTCTGATTTCTTTTACCACAGAAAGCTTCTGTCCGTGCTTGGTCTGCATATAAATAGAATCATAAAGTGTAATCTCTTTTGTGCTCAGCTTCTTTCATCCAATTTAATCCTTGCAAACATTTTAATGAGTGATGTTTAAATAATTATGATCACAATCAGCACAATATCGGTTACATTCTGGTTTATCTAATAACTAGTTGTATATAATTTTCTAAATTCAGAAGTTCAGTGCATCCTGTCTCATATTTCTTGATTCTATATTTCACAGTAAGTTTCTCTTCTACTCTCAGATTTTACAAAATGCATTATTAAAGGCAGGAAGAAAACTAGTCTTTAGCAAAGTAGGCGAGCTCTCTAGTGCTATTGTATATGTTCTCTTATTGTTAGGATGTTTAAAGAGGATTCTGGAAAGAATGCACTGTTCAGGAAAAATGAACCAGTTTTAAAATTTTTTTCTTAATAAATGAACTCAGAGGAGAAATACCATCACTAACAGAGAGTTTAGGAGGAGATGTGAAGAAATATATTTTCCTTTTATCTTAGTAGAACTCTGTGGTAGAGAATATGTTTTTTGATTTGGCCAGATAATTTAACATTTTAAAAGTAAACCTTTTGCATGCAAAGAACATAAACCAAGATACTTAATTCGGAGGACAGGAAAGTGGGGTGGGAGAGTTAGATTATTTTCAGCCTTCTAATTCATACTTGGTAACTTAACTGGTGAACTGGGAAATTCTAGAAAGTATACGCTCCATGTCATTTCAGTTTATGGTTATAAAGGGAGAAGTTAGCAAAGGTGACATGCTTTCTGTGTTCTAACACCATTGAGTTAGGTTGGTTGCATGTTGACAGTAGCATGCAATGACCATGAACCAGGTTCAACAGAAATCCAGTCATGATCCCTTGATTTTGCAGTCTTAAATTTAGATGGCTCAACAGGCTAGACAGATCAATCCTGAAAGTAATCAACCCTGACTGTTCTTGGAAGGACTGATGCTGATGCTGAAGCTGAAGCTCCAACACTTTGACCACCTAATGTGAAGAGATGACTCTTTGGGAAAGACCCTGATGCTGGGAAAGTGAAAGTGAAGTCACTCAGTCGTGTCTGACTCTTTGCGAACCCATGGACTGTACCTGCCAGGCTCCTCCGTCCATGGGATGTTCCAGGCAAGAGTACTGGAGTGGGTTGCCATTTCCTTCTCCAGGGGATCTTCTGAACCCAGGGCTTGAAGCCAGTTCTCCTGCACTGTAGGCAGACTCTTTACTGTCTTAGCCACAAGGGAAGCTGGGAAAGATCAAAAGCAAAAGAAGAGGGTGGCAGAGGGTGAGATGGTTAGATGGCATCACCAACTCAGTGGACATGAATTTGAGCAAACTCTGGGAGATAGTGAAGGACAGGAAAGCCTGGTGTGCTTCAGTCCCTGGGGTCACAGAGAGTCAGACACAACTTAGCGACTGAACAGCACAATTCTCAATTGGGCAGAGAAAATGAAATCTTATGGGATGAATTCTGAAGTCAGTTAAAAAAAATGCAGGCAAGTGGCTAGAAAAAAGGCAAAGAAAACCCAGATATTCTTAGGAAATAATATTTGTGATTTAATTATGGGAAGCTTGTGGCTTTAGTATGGCTTTTTGGTTGGCTAGAATAGTCAACAGATAAACCGAATTCTAATCTTTCCTCTTGGACATTGAGCTGAAGATGACAGTTGAAAGTTTCTGCACCCAGATAATCCTAAAGGCAAGCGCACCTGTCCTAACATTTTGAAAACTGAAACTGAAAAATGCACTGGAATTTTCCAAGGGCCTCTTCAGTGAGGAGTGCTTTCGATAAATCCACTCTGTGTGGTGTTCACTTTTGTTGGGAAAGCTTTTTATTTCTTTCTAAACTAAAATGTTTTTATTTTTGAATATCAGTAGCACATTCATACAGTTCACACATCTAAACAATATTAAAAAGTCTATGTTGTTGAGTCTGACTCCCACCCTTCTCACTCCTTCCCCCTGAAGGGCTTTGAAACTACTTTGTCGGTTTTCTTGTACTATATCCTTCCAGTGTTTCTTTGTGCAAATATAAGAACATTGATTGTCTTTACCTCTCCCATTTTTCTCTGGAATCAGCATACCATATACTGTGATATTATTGCTCTCTTAATCTAACAACATGTTCTGGAAATTTTCTATATCAGCACATGGATGTTTTGCTTTATGTTTCTGGTGAGCTACTTCTGTTGGGCTGTACCATGTAGGCCTGAGAGCTCTGTACTTGCCCAGCCTCAACATCTAAGAAAGAGCCTGGAGTCAGTGACAGAGCCATCAGTGGTTTAATGGATGGGGGAGCTCACATGTCCAAAGCAAGGTTCTGGAGCAACACCCCATCTGCGTGGCACTGGGTGGGCATGATGTGGCAGCCGCAGAGTTATCTGCTTTAGGGGAAATTGACATCAGGTGGTAACTCATTGGTTACCAAAGCAACCAGCCAAGGCGCACACTTCTCACCACCCTTTTGAGAGGCTCTCAAGGTGGAGATGTTTGGATCTAAAGATTAAAACAATCACCAGCTGGGACAGGAGCATGTATGTAGGCGTTTACTGACCAGGCTCTATATTAACAGAGAATGACCTTCCCTCTTGACTCACTCATGTCAGGTGAGCAGAGGTAGGTAAAGCAAGGACCGGTTGAACAGAGGATGTACAGAGAGCAAGAGAACAGCCGTCTTGAGTGCTGCTGTATTCATTGTGTTGATGTATCACAATTTATTTAAACACTCCTTTGTGGATGGGCACCTTCCCAATAGTTTAATCATAAATACTATACATAATGGGCTTTCTTGGTGGTCCAGTGGTTAAGAGTTCGCCTTGTAATGCAAGGGACACCAGTTCAATCCTTGGTCTGGGAAAATCCCACATGCCATGGGGCAATGAAGCCTGTACACTCTAACTTCCAAGCCTGCACGCCTGCAACAAGAGAAGCCACTGCAGTGAGAAGCCTGTGCACCTTAAGTGTAGTCCCCGCTCACTGTAACTAGAGAAAGCCCACGTGCGACAACTGAGAACCAGCACAGCCAAAAATAAATAAAAATTTAAAAATAAATAAATAAATACCAGACACATAAACTTTTGCATACGAAGAGGTTTGCATTGCCACACAGGGCTCTTGTAGAGAGAAACATGGAACACTCATGAAACAATTGCTTAAAGGAGGTAATTTTCTTCCTGTAACAATTACCTACAGAGTGGTCTCTGTTTTGATATATTTGGCACCACTAGTGGGAAGTTTGGGGATGAATATCTGCAAAGTGTTGCTGTCTCCATAGGTAGAGCATGTACTTTCGTCCTTAGCAAAGGGGCGTATCAAATTGTTTTGGGGAAAGAATGTGAGATTCCCAAGAAATAGAAGAGCACATTGTCATCATCATGGGAGAAATCAGAGCTTTGTGGACTTCTTTTATTTTACAGAATGTTTGTATTTTGAATACCTTTTGGGGTGAGTAAGGATCTTGACCTGCTCAGTGCTTAGCCCCTAGGACGGTCTTAATTGGGCCTCAGAGCAACACTGAGACTTAAGCCTCAACTGAGAAAACTGACTCTTAGAACTAGTAACTTGACAAATGCTACTTTAGCTTGTGAGGAGCAAAGCTAGTATGATTCTCAACTGGGGAGACTAGACAACCTCTGGGAAAACGGCATCCAGTGTCACCAAGCAGGTAAAACAAGAATATGAAAGTCAGGTCTATTGCAGAGACGGTACTCAACATCCACCATCACGAGTCTTGTCCTCATGCAGCAGTGCAGTTTATTTCCTCTGGTTGCCTGACTGTTGCAACCAGCAGGCACATGTGCTTTCTTTGGGGTGGGGCAAGGAGTGGGGTTACAAGGGAATTGACCTCGCAGAAGAGGAAATAAACTGCACTGGTGCGTGAGGGCAAGACTCCTTAGGACGGATGTTCCTGCCTTTCAGCCTGACCTTTGTTCTGGTTACCAGATTCAAAGGGGGCTAAGATTTCTATTTGGCCTAGAGCAGAGATTGGCTGCTAGAGATGGTTGCTTTAGAGCTGAGGTTCTTCCCCAAGTGTGAGCTGATCAAGACCGGGGGTGTGATGGAGCTAAGGATCTGATAAGGCTGTTGCTAAAACCAGAAACCACTTTAGGGCCAGAAAATATGAACATTTTCCTACTTGTTTTCCTATCAGTTGTGTGACCCAAGGATGAAAGAGCAGATAAAACCAAGGAGGGTCTTGAAATGCAGGGATGGGAAAACCAGACCCTTATGGTCCTTCCCTCCCCCATGTTGTAACTATTAATGGAACAGTATAACCTGTCTGCCCTCCTACCCGGTAGGGAGAAGGTATTTGCCCTGCTCTTCCCCCATCTAGTATACATGCCTCATCCAATCAGCAAATGACCCGCAAGGCCTGATCCCACTCCTTGTACCCTGGGTATAAAAGTGGACTAAGGACCCCTGTTCAACGCTGGTTCTCCCTGAGCTGGCCTGCTGTTCTAACAAACAGCAGAGCCCTGAGGCTCTTCTCACTCTAATAAACTTTACTTCCCTCTCATTCTGTCTCATGTCTGGAAATTGTTTTCCAACCTGTGCCTGGACCACGACATAACTCTCAGGCAGAGGTCCCCCAGGAAAGAGACTGTACCTAGAAGAGGAGAGGTTAAAAGAATAGCCTTATTTTTAATGATGGAGATATCAAATAGACACTCTGGGAATTCAAGGGAGATACACAGTGGGGAAGTGAGCTTGACTTTCCTCTCCCATCCCTGGATCTTGCTTAGGAGAAAAGAGGCCATAAAAATATGTAAACAAAATAGAAAAAGGACTTCCTCAATTCACAAAGTGAAAACTCAGATGCTCTGTTTTAGGTCGATTTTGTGTATCAAATTCAATAACTATTCAATCCAGACAACGACCACATCCAAATTGGCCCCGTGGAACACAAAGCGTGACCCTCTAGGCTTTGGTTAGGGAGGTTCATGTTTGTGTTCTGCTCCCTTAGGTCTCTTCCAGTCTACAGACGCAGACAATTTCCACCTGGCCTTTCCCTTGATCCTTACCCTGCTAGCCCTTCATGTCTGCTCTCTTAACCACAAACATCGTAGATTAGTTTATGCTCGCTGCCAGAAATTGTTGCAGAGGAGAAGCCAATTCTGACTCCATGCTTCTTTGACTTGCTTTTTGTTACTTTTGTTATTACAATCGTACAGGATGGCTCGCCTCAGAGAATCCTGCCCCTCTGCCCGCCTGTTGCACTAAAGTGCCTTTGTCAGAAGCCTGTCCAGCTGTAGAAGGCAGGAAGGGAGAAATTAACACATCCCCTGCCTGAGGCTTCCATTCTAGATGCTTGCAAGTTAAAGGCCTTTTTACTTTGCTTCCTCACCTCCCCCCATCTCTGATCTATAAAAGAACCTGGCATCCAGACCCCCAGAAGATGGTTATTTCAAGGCGCTAGCCTGCCATCTTCTGGGTCAGCCAGCTCACCTATTAAAGTCTCTTCTTGCCTGTCGGATTCATTGGCTTGTTGTGTGGTGAGCAGAGCAAGCTTGGACCCGGTAACAAAAATCTCACATCTGCTAGGCCAGCTTTTGTGGTCTCTCCTCTCTCCCAAACCACTTTATTGAGCTATTCTCAGATATCACCCTTCCTTGATTTTCTTCCCCTGGGACCCCAATGAAGCACTGGACACTGTCGAACGCTGATTTTTCTTTTCTTGAAACCTCTTCTTGCCTTGACAGCACTCATGGGTTTTGACGTTGTCCCTTCTCCTCTGTAGGTCTCTCCTCTGCAACATTCTCTTCCAAGCCTACTTCTCCCCTCTCCCTTGCCCTTCCCCTTGACACACTCATTCAAAGGCGTAGCCTTCACCATCACCTCCCTGTTAGTAGCATCCAAAACTTTACCTTCAGATTAACTGATATCAAGTCTGTATCTACAAAATTCTCATATTCTTGGATATCACTCAAACTCCGCAGGCTGGAAACTTGAATTAATTACCTTCCTGGCAAAGCAATGACTTCTCCTTATCCAATTTGAACATTACTGTGCTCCTCAGCATTTAAGCATGAAACTATAAATTCCTTATCCGTCATCACTTCTACCATAAACTTGATCATTTGTTCTATTTTAACAATTCCACCTCTTGTAATCTCTCATTTCTAAAATCCCAGACTTCTTAAAATTGCAATTGTATAATTGGACACCCAAACAACTCTTGCAGTTTTGTGGGAGCCTGCCCGCCTCTGTACACAGAGGGGAAGGAGAGAGCAAAGAAAGAGGCAGGCCACTCCGGACAGGTGGGTGGCAAGTTTACTAAGTAAAGAAGCTTACATAGAAGGCTTGTCTTGGGTGGCTGCAGTACAAGTGAATCTCTGCACCCGTCCACCAGAACCTCCAAAGGTTTTTTTTTTTTTTTGGCCATGCAGCTTGTGTGATCTTAGTTCCCTGACCAGGGAATGACTCTGGAACCATGGCAGCGAAAGCACTGAGTCCTAACCACTAGATCACCACGGAATTCCCTTAAAAGGTTAGATAGAGGCTTTAATTGGGTTCATTAATGCACTGTCCAGATGATCTCAACACCATCTTGCTCTCTCAAGGCTGTATTCTTGAAAACAGCCCCCACTGTGGGAAGAATGGGCAGAATGTATCTTCCAAGGACAGGTGAGGGGGTGAGGGGCCTCTGATTCCCCTAGTCCACCTCTCTGGTCAACTAGTTGTTATGACCTCTCCACAACCTCCTCCAACACCTGCATACACTACAAGCAGGATGGGCCACCATTCCTGCAAACGTATCTCCTGCTTTCCCATCCCTGTGCTGCGGCCCCTACTATTTCCTCCTTGTAGGTCACTCTCATCCAGGACAGGAGCTGTAATTCCCAGGGCTCAATGCAAAGTGAAAATGTCCTTTCTTCAAGAGCAAGGGAAAAGTGCCTCTCAAGCTACTACAATTCAAACTTTCCACGTTCGTCTCTGCGAATCGCCTCTGCTCACACCCATGCTCTATCGTCCTAAATGACTTCACTTACGAAACTGAAAGATTATCAAGATGGTGACCGCAGAGCATGAAGCAAAGTGGAGGGCCACGTGTGACTGCAGAGGTCTTGGGCCCACAAAGCCGCCCTGTCCTCCTCCATCCGGGCCTTTCTCCACCCTACCCACCCACCCTACCCATTTTTTATTAGTCTTTTAATCTCCTATTAGGTTCTAAGTTTATTAAGAGCAAGAGCTAATCTTCATTCATCCTGGAATCTACCACATGAGTTACACGTGTGCTGTGCTGTGCTGAGTCGTTCCAGTTGAGCCTGACTCTATGCAATCCAATGGACTGTAGCCTGCCAGGCTCCTTCTGTCCACTTAATTTCCCGGGCAAGAATACCAGAGTGGGTTGCCATGCCCTCCTCCAGCGGATCGTCCCAACTCAGGAATTGAATCTGTGGTCTCCTGTATCTCCTGCGCTGCGAACAGGTTCTTCACCCAGGTGAGCCCCCTGGGAAGCCCCAGATTACATATTAATAGTTGCTTAATAGATGTTTGCTGACAAGGGATGAAGAGAACAAAGAGAAAAAGCACTGCGATTCTGAACTCATGGGCAGCCTTTCTGCAAGAGGTGTTCTTTTTTCTCATCAGAGCAAGAACCACGACTAATGCAAAAGTCCAGTTCTCAAGTTGGCTGGCCAGTGCCTCCCTGACTTCCTTTTCAGTTCCTAAATTAATCTCTATGTTGATCTAAGGACATTTCCTGTAGAAATTATAATTAAGATTTGCCAATGGAGATACCTTATGGTTTCTAAAAATGGATGGATCCACTAATTCTCTCAAATACTGAGATAGATGCCTATGTTTCAACTGCTTTTGGTTAAAAACACTATTCTGATGAAGAAAAATAAGTCTGGAAGCGCTTTAAACATGGGGTTGCCTTGCACAGTGACTTTTGGAAAAGTCTGTGTATTGAAATAATTTATCAAAGATCTTCATGGAACTGATTTGATAACGAGTTGAATCACTTGATGAGAAACCCGAACTCCCCACACTAGCTGTATACCTACATAACCCGAAGAGCAGAGATCCAATTCACATTCTCCCTCCCCGCAAAATACAAATACCCTGGCTTTTGAGTATTTTGAGTTGAAGACAAGAAAGCTCACTTGCGCTTGTGGGAAAAGCTGCTTTAAGAAAACAAGAGGAAGTGGAATACATTTCTGCTTTAAGAAAACAAGAGAAAGTGGAATACATTTCAACAGCAAAACATTAAAAAAAAATGCACCACAGACACTGCATCACTAAGAAAGCCAGTAACTTTACTGAATTGTCTGCAAAATACAAATTATACCTTATTTCCAGCAGGAGAAACTTTTGAAAATTCCCCACTTTTATTCACTACAGACAGCTGAATTAAGTCCCTTGAGATACACAGATGTAGTTTAACTTAGTTATAACATCTTGTCATCTAGTGGCGACAAAGTCCAGCTTATGCCGCTGTGAGCCTCTATTTGAGTATTTGTTGCAAATGCTTGTATGCCCTCATTTACAAGCTATTTTAATCACTGTCATTTAATGGAAACAAGTCCCCAGAAAAAGAAAAAGAAGAAAAATGATACAGCAAACCATCTGAAGCAATCCAAGTCCTATGCCTACAGTGACCCAGGGCGGCTTCGTTCAAAGAGAACACTGGTTCTGCATTCAAACCACAACAGGATCCGTCTCTTAGCTGACCTCTCTGAATTAAACTGAGGTATGGATCAATTTGAGGTATGAACAGGGAAGGCAAAATGCAATACTCGATTATGGAAATAACCAAAATGGACAAATTTAATGTAGAAGATATGTGGCCTGGATTGCTCCACATCTTTGGTTAAAACATATTAAGGAAAGCCTTTAATTACATCTTGTAGTCTGAAGCATTCTAACAGACACCAGTATTCCATCAATCTTCAAAAGATCTGGAGTGGCAGGAAATTAACGCCATATAAGTGACGACATCACAGCAGATGGCACGAACGGGAACAGATGAAGTATGCCATGCTTAGGCAACAGCCTTTATTGAGGGTTCAAGTGGCTGCTTCTTTAAAAAAAAAAAAAACCACCCTTTTTTTTGGAAAGAAAAATACAAAGCATTTACTCTCTGGAAAAACAAACACAAGGATAAAGCGGGTGAAAAAAATGCTATCTCTAAATTAAAAGATGGGTATGTAGGAAAAATAAATACATAAAAGTGTGAGAGGGCAGACATTCTTTTAAAAAGTGTATTGGAATTTTTAAAAATCTTCACTTTAGTTAACTTTAAAATGATCTGAGGATGACAGGTATTTTTATATTCATTATAAAATGCTAAATTCCACCTTTGGGAAAAAATAAGCCATTTTACTAAAAAACACAATTTTAAAAAAGGTTGAAATGAACAGCCCTCCATGCACCAATGCATACAGGTTGTGCAGCTCGCAGATATTGCGTCAGTGTTACCAGTATTTCAGCTTAATATTACCAAAAAATCTTCTAAAATAGGATTAGATATAACAATACTTGTAAGCTGTGTAAAATGCCACTTAGGGTTCTTTTACTTGCAGTGAAGAATGTTGCCTAAAACGTTGCTCTAGGATGGGTTATGTAAAATAATACTCCCTCAGGGCTCTGCCCTAAACTCCTGAATACAAAGGATTTACCATGATAAAAACCCAAAACCATACTAGCTTTGCAAATACAACAAATGGTAAATTACAGATAAGGTATAAGGGCAAAGATAGTGATGTTTACACAAAGTGACTCATCACAATCAAAATTGTGCTTCTTCTCATTCAATCATCTTTAAAATATTCTCAGATTATCCCTTTGCTGTCTTGCCACCACTTTCTATGAATTCAGTGGTGGGAACAAGAGATGACTGGCATCCATTCTCCAGTGATTCTGTTCTTTCCATGTTCTTATAAAACTATTGTCAGACCTGCTATGACTAGCCAAGGCTTCTGCTGGTCCTTTAGCTTACTTTATCTTCAGCATTTAGAAAATCACTTTTTCTTTGTTGCTGAGGCAAATTGCAGGTAAAAAAGAGTAATATGGCTATTTTTTCATATTTTCACATAATGACCCTTTCCCACCCAGTGGTAAGTTATTGATAAAGTGTTCTGAAATGACAAAGAACATTTGTGACGTTTGCATATTTTATACACATCAAGCTGTAAGGATAGATTGTTAAGAATGGGGTCAAGTCTATGCTGAGGAAAATGATTTTCCTTAGTTTTTCCCGTGTGTGAATGTGTGTGTTTTTAGGGATGACTTTCTGTTTTTCCCCTGCATAAATGCTTTTCTCTTGTGTTTCATGGATACCTTGAGGAGTGGGATAGATGAAATGGTTGATAAGAGTTTTTCTTGTTTGATTTAGTACATAAAAACGTTAGTACAAGGCAGGCTAGCATCCTATATGGATACAACCAAAGGTGCATTGCAGTCTAATTGTGGATTTCAGATCAAGTTAAGAAAAATATAGCCTCGTTAGTAAGGTCTCTTGGCTTTTGCCACCCAGTGGCAGCCTTTTACAAGGAGAAACACATAGCAACTATGCAAGAAAAAGAAAAAACTGGATCAGAAATGTCCTACACCTGATACAGCAGTGTCGATCTTACTGTCTTATCTTCTTTGCTGTGTATGTCAATGTGTACGATTGGAAATGAATCGACAGATCTTCACATTCCAAGAGAAGGAAAAATCATTCCTAGACTGAAATCTCTTTTAAACAATATATATCAACTTTTTTTTTAATGGCACTCACTTTTTAAAGGGTCTGAAAATTAATCCCTTATAGACGAATATTAGACAAGAGTCATCATTATTTTTTTTTAAAAAAAGGGACATAGAGAGGTTCTTTAATGGGATTTCTTGAAATGGCTATTAAATCTCTTTATTGAAGAAAAAATAGATGACATACATGCTTTATGCAGAAGTGACATTTGGGGGTCCTGACACATCGGGATTGTTCAACAGTCCTATATTGCTGACAAGATTATGGAGGGTCAGTTAAAATAATTAAAAACGGATGACGAAGCAACTATCCCTTTTCCTGCTTCCTTCTTATCTAGCACCCAGTCCTTCACATTTTTCTTCTGTGGGAATTTATAACTCATGCATCAAGCAAACTCCATATCACTTGTTTCTAGGGCTATACTGGCAGGACATGTGCCCCAACACAGCTCTCTATTCTGGGCATATTTCTTAAAAGCATTATCAAATTCTAGGCTGAAAACCAACCAGAAAATTTAGGATATGGGCAAGTTTAGGGTATTTATTCACTTACTGAATTCCAAGATGCTTGGTGAAATGGTGAGATCAGAAAGGGGCCCTGCATTTGATAAAAATGCAAAAACAAAAACAAAAAATAGCATGAAAGAAACTAATTAGTATATACAATGGAAGTCAGTTGACCCAATAGATTGCTAATGGATTAAAAACAATTTAGGGTGTTGCAATGTGATATGTTCTAATCCCACAGGTTATCCTTTTGACAGCTGACCTTGAACTTATAAAATGTATGCAGAGTCAAAGAAAACAGAAAGAAAATAGTTACTCAAATGTGCAACTGCACAAATATACCCCCCTCCCGCTATTAAGATAACAAAACTTCTGCTATTACCATAATATTATATATATTAGAAAGCTATACACAAGCATGTTAATTTCACAGATTTTTTAAAAGATTCTTAATATTTTATATAATTAGAAATACACATTTCAAAAACAAAACTTCTACAAAGAGAAAACAGTTATCTTGGTTAGCAAAGCATGGAGTTCCTCATGGCTTGGGTAGGGTAGTGCTTTCTATACAAAAAGTCCTTTTTGGTTTTTTTACAGGACTGTTTAAAATATTAGCGAAGCTATCAAGGGGGAAAAAAACACATTTTGGCTTAAGTAAACTACAAAAAGCCACAAATGCTTTGCAAACTCTGTCTTACCTTTTATATGAAAATAAGCAAAATGTAATGTACATATTTTTATATTTTTATTTAATAAGAGATGCAGACCCAGATTTATTTATTTATTTAATTAAATACGTTAGCCCTCAAACTCCACATTTTTTAAAAATAGGTATGGTCCTCTTTTAATGGTCATCGATCCTTTTTTCATGAGTGCCATACATCAAGGATGTGCCTGCAGGTTTGTGAGCGTTCTCGGGGTGGGTATTAGGTGACCTGGTGTGTTCCTAACGTTTAACCGTGGCCACCCTTTGCCGGGTCTGTCCAAAAACATCTATACACTTTTCTATATGTTGCATAACAGCTGCTCTCTCTTTCAGTAAAGATCTGCCGCTTTTGGCAAATGTTTCCTTTTGTCTATTTACATGTAAATAACGTTGAACCTGCAACATGACACTATCTATTGTAACATACATTTTGCAAAGGAGCACAACAGTGAAAAGAAGTTAGCCTTAAAATCTATTTTGTACAAGTGTTCTGTTGTACAACTCAAGTGCTAAGCTTATCTCAGCATTTCTGTTTATCTTTATACTGTATCACTGAGGCAATTTAAAAGTACTTTTACAAAACAGAGTACCTGACTTTTTTTTTTTCCACACACAGCACATATAATGCATATCGACCCCCCTTCCCCATTAAGGTATAGCACACACACACACTGCAAGAAAAAAAAAAAAAAAAACTATTAAGTAATAATCTGATCATGTTGCCCATCCTTCAGAGAGTCGCATGCGCTTGACTGAGGGACTTTCCCTTTCGTCCGGCGAAGGTCTGGTGAGTCCAATGGGGGAGTGGAATTCGTTCCGGTGATCCTCTCGGTCGCTGCCGTCGTAGGAACTGCTACAGCTGCTCAAGCTGTCAACAGGAGATCTCCCCGCCTCGTGGCGCGTGTGTTGTGGGTATCTCGAAGGGGTGGTGGTACGGTCTCTAGGAGGAGAAACAGGTTCTGACTTGATGTTGAGGCTTTGAGTAGAAGGCAGGGAGAGATTTGAACTCTGAGATAAATGAGTGCTAGTGCAAGCTCTGTAGGAGGAAAGGAAACCCAGTTACAGATTGAGGAGGCCTGGAGCCCCCAGGAACTCACAATTACATAAAACATCAGCTTAAAGATTTGCAGCGACATCAGAGCATGCCCAGGGGAGGAGAGCCAGCGTGCTTGAAAGCACTTGGGGGCATCGCCTTCTCCGAGCGATTGGGATGCTTCTGTTGATTTGCCCGGTGATAATGACCACGTTTAACTGGTCCAGGCCTCTGAATGATACCTCTAGTCTCCCTAAATGTACAGGTTACAGCTTCAGGAAGCTTTTAACAAGACACCCTGGAAAAAGCATTTTCTATGTCCCTGGAATTTCTCCCCAGACTAGTTCCAAAATATCATCCAAGAGTTAACGATACAGCGTTTAGGTTCTGAATTAAGACTTCTTTGATTTACTAATGCCTGTGTTTGAAAATTACTGTAAATTGCTTACTAGGGATATAAATGTTTCCCTCATTTTAATACATACATTAAGTTGCCTAGTCTTCAGAAAACGTAAAGAGAATCCAAATTTCAAATAAATAGAACCCATAAAATGCTACCCATAACCATTTCTGATGAAAAGCTTGGGAGGGGGAAAAATGGGGAAGGAAATTTTCAGTACTGGCTTAAAAACACTCAAGACTTCCTACCCCACTAAAACTGGTAAGAGAATCTGACTTTCCTCATGTTTTCTCAGTTACATGGGATGAAAATACTACACACAACTACCTGAATAAAACTATTGCTAGTCTCTCCCTGCTAAAGATGCTAAGGAGACCACTCCTCAATTTATTATTGTCATTAGTTGATGCACGTTGTAAAGAAGGATTTACTGTGGTTTTATTGTGTTTATAACCCTCAATCCCCATTAATTTCAGGACAGCATAACTTGCTCTTATTCCAAAACGTGGGAGAATTTGATACTTGAGGTTGTGAAGGGAAAAGCATTAAGCCTTTAGGTATAGACTAGCAATCACAATGACTTTGCTCAGTATAAACCATAGTACTATTGCTGACATCAATTTTAAGATGCTTGTATTGTTCTTATGTTCTAAGTGGACTGACATTCACAGCTAGAGCCAGTGTTAGTAGCCCATGTTGTCAACAGGGAGCAGAAATCTCTTTTTCTGAGGAGAGTTGAGGTAAAAAATAATCCATACTGACACACCTATTTAAAACAAAGGAGAGCAAACCCACCTATGCATGCAGGTGACTATGTCACTTCCCAATGAACAGAATCAGATGGTACTCAATACTAAAACTGTCATTGTAAGCAGTGAGAACATGGGTATATATTTCAGAGGAAAAAGAGGAATAACTTGGGGCTTGGTTTTTCGGAGATGCAATTCAGATTCAAGATATAAAGAGATACAAAATTAGAAAGGAATTTATCTTTGAGTGATGTTTTATACAAAAGCACCACCTACTGGCAAAGAATTACTTTCCTTCTCTTATTAATAGATGAGCTAATGTTGAGAATAACATAAAGGAGAATTGTTTGTTTCCTTAATAAGGCTTGCTTTCCTTTGCTTTTATAATATTACAGAATCAAAGCAGTCTTAGCATTTGTATCAAGATACCACATGGAGTGTCATTTTCAATCACCTGTTTATACTTTTATTTATTTATTGCTTTTATTTTATAGTGTCTTTTTTTTCTTTTTATTTATTTTTAATTGAAGGATAATTGCTTTACAGTATCAACTGCCTTCTATTAAAGCAGATAGTGAAGTAGTATACTAATTCTCTAAGGGTTTTAATTAAATAATCTTTAAATAAAGAAGATATTGAAATGAGGGGGGGGGAAGCACCTGTATTTCAAAAGGATCCATAATGGTGGACTATTTTATCTTGGTTCAGAGTTACTTAATGATTCATTTTGATGTGAGAGGAAATCATCTTCTGATTTCTGGAATAAAGAATTTTATTGGCTCTGGATGAGAAAGACTATTTCACTAAAATTTAATTAAATGCTTCTACTATGAGTCACACACCTGTTTAATGATGAATGTCAATTAAGTGTCTGAAAATAAAGTGGCATATCAATAAATACTTTTGTCTGCCCTCTGACATTTAGATTGTGTCTTCACAGGCAGGGTGACATGAAAAATTAGAAAACAATATTTGGTAAGTTGAACCAGTATAAGCAGTTAATCTCAATAAACTGAGCAAAACATAATTGAAATGATATTTCTTTAATACAGCTTTTGGAAGCTGCTTTTTCTACTTATTCACTCTTCTCCTAAAGTCAGCTGGCTTGTAGAGATTTTGCTATTTCTCTTCCTCATAAAAGATACAATACTTATTGTTTATCCTTTCCTTCAAACAAACAGGCTAGTTCCCAAGATAAGATAAACTTAGTTGGTGGCATTTCATTTGACACTGAAAGCATTTATGAAGCATTTTGAGTAGTTCTGGGGACACTGAATTCACAGTAATGAATTCTAAGTGATATCTTAGGTTCAGCTTCATTATACTGTGCAATGGGATTTAGAACAGAATGATGTTTAATTGCCTAGTCTCCATTATCAAAGAAGTATGTTCTTGAAAAGAAAAAGGAACATTAACACCACTTAATGAGTACGTCAAGGCTGTATACTGTCACCCTGCTTATTTAACTTATATGCAGAGTACATCATGTGAAATGCCAGGCTGGATGAAGCACAAGCTGGAATCAAGATTGCTGGGAGAAATGTCAATAACCTCAGATATGCAGATGACACCACCCTTATGGCAGAAAGTGAAGAGGAACTAAAGAGCCTCTTAATAAAGGTGAAAGAGGAGAGTGAAAATGTTGGCTTAAAACTCAACATTCAGAAAACTAAGATCATGGCATGTGGTCCCATCACTTCATGGCAAATAGATGCGGAAATAATGGAAACAGTGAGAGACTTTATTTTTCTGGGCTCCAAAATCACTGCAGATGGTGACTGCAGCCATGAAATTAAAAGATGCTTGTTCCTTGGAAGAAAAGCTATGACCAAACTAGACAGCATATTAAAAAGCAGAGACATTACTTCGTCAACAAAAGTCCGTCTAGTCAAAGCTATGGCTTTTCCAGTAGTCATGTATGGATGTGAGAGTTGGACTATAAAGAAAGCTGAGCACCAAAGAATTGATGCTTTTGGACTGTGGTGTTGGAGAAGACTCTTGAGAGTCCCCAACCAGTCCATCCTAAAGGAAATCAGTCCTGAATATTCACTGGAAGGATTGATGCTGAAGCTGAAACTCCAATACTTTGGCCACCTGATGCGAAGAACTGACTCACTGGAAAAGACCCTGATGCTGGGAAAGACTGAAGGTGAGAGGAGAAGGAGATGACAGAGGATGAGATGGTTGGATGGCATCACTGACTTGATGGACATGAGTCCGGGAGTTGGTGATGGACAGGGAAGCCTGGAGTGCTACAGTCCATGGGGTCACAAAGAGTCGGACACGACTGAGTGAGTGAACTGAATTGAACATCACTTAGCTATACTAGACTCAGAGATAAGCATGTTGGTCTACTTGTTCTTGAGAATGCAGTTTTGATAGATATAGATAACTGTGAGATACTTCCTATGTGTGGGTGATGAGGAGGTGCGTGGGAGACAGAAGCCAGATACGCAAGTTCCCACATCCCACATCCCCTGCTGTAGGATTCCAGCTACTGCAGAGGCCTTCCTTCCAGCTGGGAAAACACCTACCTTCCCCATGGTGTTCAGAAATGAAACATGACTGGAGAGCTTTGTTCAAATTTCCTACTGCCTCCGCCTGGAAATTAGACTATCCAACTGTATTTAACCTAACCTTTTAAAAATCATCTTAAAGTCATCTCTCAGTGTGTACTGAATACCCACATTGTTAAGCATGATGATGGACATGCTTCTAGAAGATAGGTTGTCTTTTTTTTAGATGGTAGGAGAAAAACACCAAAACATTTGAAGGTCACTTTCTCAAATATTAGTATGCGAATGACTTGTGCTAACCCTTGATGGCAAGTTCCTTCTAGTCTGCTCTATCCCCTGTATCTGGTCAGTTTATGCTGTTTTTCTAACTTGCTTAGATAAAATCAGATACTAGAGAGTGCTAACAGTATAGTTTTGAGGATTTAAAGGTATTTCCATGAGCGAAATATGACGATCTCTTTCATAGTTTAATTCTGAGAAAGAACCATGGTGACCCTCTTGGCTATGGGGAATATTTGCTTTGGTGGGCTGAAAGATATTTTACTCTGCTTTGAACACTGTATCTACTGGAAAGAATGTGAATCCACCATACAAGTACTTGAGACTAGTTTGGCTTGGGAAAATATCAATTTTTCAACAAGTGACTGACATTGTAAGGAATAAAGATAGATCATATAATTTATTTTACATAAGTATTATAACGTGATTTTTTTGTTTTTGAGTTTAAGATTTAATCGTGTGAGCATAGGCTAATCCATCTGAAGGAATCTCCTTCTGAAAACTGTGTGTGTGTGTGTGTGTGTGTGCGTGCGTGCGTGTGTGTGGTGGGGGTTTGAGGAAGGAAGGAAGGAAGGAAGGAAGGGAGGAGAGAAGAAAGGCAGGCAGGCCAAAATTAGAAGGCCTGGAAGGGGTATCTATTTGAGGGATAAGGGAAGTGATTAAGTGCAATAAAAACACACAGACTAAATTCAGAGTCAACTCGTGCACCATGAGGACTGGTGTTGAAAGCAACCGGAACTAAACAAAATGCTTCATCCTCGACTGTTGCAATTCAGTTCCTCACTAGTCCAGGGCTGTCCCCTCTTTCTCATTTACTGAAGCTGCTGTTAAGGGCAACAGAGAATTAGATTCTTCCCATATAGAATAAAATAAAATTCTCTTCCCAGAAGCGAATTAAAAAATTGTAGGGTAGTTAAAATACATAAATCCATGTATTTTCTATGTAAAAATGCAAATTGTCAGGTGTTACTGCAAACAAAAGAAAGCCATATCAGAGAAAATAATATGACTTTTGACACTGATCATCTCTAAGGAGAGCTAGTCCTATAATGGATGAATTTTGGGAAAAGTCAGAATGGGGACCCTTACTTTTGACAAAAAGCAATAAACGGTGGATTTACTGCTGAACCACGGAAGTACAATGCCGTGTGTATGATTTTAAGAATGCCTGTGGGTACAATGTACTTAGTGGTAACTACCTGAAAAAGGTATTGCAATACACGTCTATTTGGATAGTTAAACATTTCTAGCAAAATTTAAATGTTATCCTAAAAAGAGATATTGTGTTGCTGATCAATATGTGCTATATCTTCAAAGTTAATCTTTCAAGGAAGCAGAGCAACAGTGTCAAGAGAATTTATTTTATTTTTAGGTTAGAGTTTCAACAATAGTGATTAGTGAGGAAAATGCACGTAAGCAAATAGTAGCTGGGTATAAACTCCACAACCAGAGCACTAATCTATGTGAACTCAATTCCACGTGAAAGCTAGTGGGGCTGGAGAGGGGTAAGAGAAGCTCTGATATCAATCAGTAATTTTTATTCTAATTAGGATTTTATTCTCATTGTCTCCTTAGAATATGAACATAGAGCTAGCTAACTATTTTAACCAAATGGCTCAGCAGAAGGGTAAAAGTGGAGTAAACAAATAGCATTTTTCTAACATATAAAAATGGGTTATCTTTAAATATTTTATATCCTCCTTGCATTTTCTTTTGAAGATTAACTGAAGTTTTGGAGTTCTTAAACTGAAAGTCAAGTCTTTGGTTCATGTTTTAAACTTAAAAATAAAACTAATGGTTTACAAGCAGTATTATTTGTGAATTTAGGGCTTTTTAAGATTTGAACCTTTTCATTGATAAATGACAGGAGTTATTTCTATAATATAGACATATCTCAAAAGTACCACAAGGGGGCGGAAAACAGACACCTTCTGACTTCAGAAAACAACCCAAACTATTTTTATACCCAAATTTAAATAATTAGTGTGTGTGTACATATACATATATGTATATTCATACAATATCTATGAATACACAACTATATTATGAGTATATTATAAATATATGAGGTCTGTATATCAGTGGAATAGGTGACCCTCTGAGTAACAGGCTAACTATGCTAATCACATTAAGAACTATGCGGTTTATGCGAAGCGAAAAAGACTCTGAAATAGTGCAAAAATTCAAAGAACTAATAACTGTAAATGTTTTCTTCTGTCCCATGTTAACTATGTGAAAGCTTAACTGAAGAGAACTTAATCACTGAGAGCAGTGGAAACAAATACAGCCTAAAACAACAGGAGAATAAAATGCCCTATTATCACAGAGCTCCCCCTCCTCATAAAGAAGGAAAGTGATATTTCAGCCATATGAAAGATATTAACCTGATAATTACTTTCAGATTTTGATCCGGCAGAAACTCACATCCTCTAAAGGGACATCAGAGCACAAACTCAGAGGTTGCCATCTGTCACTTTAAAAACGCGTTTACGGAAGTGTGTTATGGAAGAAGTAACACTGCTTACCCCAGCTGGCTGAGGGCGGACGGTGGCATGCTGTGCAGGTGCTGCTGTTGCCAGCCAGTTACTGACCCAAGATGAAGAGCGCTGGCGGTGTTAAAGCCAGAGAGAGATGACAGGTCTGCACTACTCAGAGAGTACTCTAGAGCAAAGACGAGAGAAGAAGGCAAATGATTTACTTTGGAAATTACCAAATGGAGAACAGGATAATCATTTTCAATTTTTAAAATATTCTGTTATTGAATGATATGCTTAAAAAAAATTTGGGCAGGGAGGGAGATAAAACATTAGGGACAATTTTAATTCAAAAGAGATATATATACTATGCACCAAAAATTAAGTATTCCATGAAAACTTCAACATAGTACGGCAAGCAATTTCAGTTTATTAGAACTACAATCTGGCATCACAGGCAGGTATCTAGTATTTGATGATCTAGAAACGTTTTTTAAACAATCCTGAGAAAGTGAGCTTTCTATTGTTCAGTCAGTAAGTTGTGTCTGACTCTGTGATCCCATGGATTGAAACATGCCAGGCTTCCCTGTCCTTCACTATCTACTGTAGTTTGCTCAAACTCATGTCCATTGAATTGGTGATGCCATCCAATCATCTCATCCTCTGTTCCCCCTTTCTCCTCCAAGCCCTCCATCTTTCCCAGCATCAGGGTCTTTTCCAATGAGTTAGCTCTGGCCGAAGTATTGGAGCTTCAGCTTCAGTATTACATCAAAAAAAAAAAAATTAACAGCTCATTTTCCTTGAAATTGTTCTTCTATGTTGAATTCAGGTTGGGTTAACAAAACTTTTGGTCACTAAGAAAGAATCATGTGGATATTCACTTTGTCTTAGTAATGAATAGGTAATGGTATAATGATCTGAACACCACAGGTACTAAATAAAGCTTCCTAACAGACTAATAGGTAATATCATTTTCATTTTGCTTTTTAATAGAAAGTATTTAATATATTATTCGAACATGGCAAAACTACTCACCGGTACCATATGTTGTTGAAATGGCTGATGGATATCCTCCCATCCCTTGTCCTGGTAAAGTAGGAGTTGCTACGGAAACCACTGGGGTAGCCAATGACTGAGCAGACTGGGAGTTATTTATCCTTTGATTCTTTTAAAGTAAATAAAAAGATATTATGGAATAGATTTTTTTTTAAACTTAAAAACACTAGATTTCAGTATTAGTTTTGCACATAAAGCGATAACTTGGTACAAATCTCATGAAATTAATCATTTAACATGTGTCTCTATGAACTCTGCCAACCCTATCATTTACAATCCTTCAAGAGACCAGCTGTTGCCATAGTAACCCATTACATCAGTATCTCCTAGGCAACTGAACTAGTAACAAGTACCATAGCTTTATTATGGGTAAAAACAGACTATGTTGAAAACTGATGAAATATGTATACTGTACTTCCATTGTTTCAGTTTTTATTCAAATGCAAATTGAAAAAAAATTAAAATCAACCACGGTGGTTTTTATGTTCAGTTGTATATATAGCAAAGCAGATGGGTAGAGGGTTCATGCCATGTTTTGACCAGCAGGTGGTGCTCTGACCACTTTTTTTCAGATTCTTCTAAAACTTCCCTCAAACTACATGGTAAAACAGCTAACGTGTATATTTAATTCCTTAGAGCAAGGAGATTAAAAATTCATATACACTTAAATATCGTGAGAATTTAATTCTTAGAAAAATAAGTATCTTTGTGGCTTTAAATAACTGAGGACATTTGTTTGTTACAATTGTACTATAAATTAAATCCAAAAATACACTGAAAACATGGGCCTTCACTTACAGAGGGTAAAACAGAAAAATAGATAACCTGGTATTTCACCTGTAAGTGATACTTGAAATGATTTCTAAATAATCAGTGTTGACACACACTAACTCCCCAAATCTCTCCATGTTACTGCTGCCACCTCTCGCCTAACGGCGGCTTTGGGTTTTTCCTGGCACGTAGCACTGAAGGGATGTGCCCTCACCACTTACCAAGAGCAGGTCGACATCCTCAGACTGAGAGCATGGGGAAGGAGTTTTATTAATTAGTGTCTGTAAATATTTATACTTGGGCAAAATCTTTTCAACAAAAGGAAAAGCATCTTCTGACAGGCATGACAGTTTAAACAGCTTTAAAACCCAGACTCTAAAGACAACTCCTTACAAAGATATTCTTTGTTTCCTTTAATGAGCGGTTTGTCTCCAACCTGAAGACAATCTATCCAGTTTTCAGCACAGGTCAGGGTTTCAACCTTCATTATTTCACCACCACATTTTGAGAAAAAAAAAGATGGTACTTTGAAAGTGCACTTGCTGGAGGAAGGGGCAACTGCACGTAGCTAGCACTGACAGAGACCTGACCCACAGCTCATGGGATCCCTGGGAAAGCATCAGTTTTAAGGCACTTGGAATCAATCTGCTGATAGAGACAGCCTGCCATGCGTGGCCCAAACTGCTTGGTGATGGCCTGTGGGAGGTTTTATTTATTAGCCCCAGCCTTTTCCAAAGAGAATGTTGCATATTATGTGAATTTTGGGGGGTTGATATTCAAAATTAATCTGCACTGTGCCATAATAAACTAATCAGCTTGCAGGACCGTTTTACCCTGAAGCTTGCCACAGAGCAGAGAAAGAAAAAAAAATGTGTTTGCAGAATGATCTAAATTTGTCTACTGAATCTTGGTTTTAAATGTTCTCTCGCTCTTAAGCAAAGCTAATTTGGAGAACATGGATGTGAGTCTCTTTGTTGTTGAATTTGGGCCCACAGATTTATCTTCACCTTAGTCCTTCAGACCCAGGAGAAGGAAAAATGATAGCTTCCAGGGATATTATTTATATTTCATATTTATTCTTATAAGTGTCACAACTTTTTTTTTTGATGGAAAATATAACCTTTGTTCTCAATTGCCTAGAATTTTAAGACAATTTGTTTTTGAGAGGTAATTACTGGCAT
Organism: Bos mutus; assembly: GCF_027580195.1. Classification (NCBI taxonomy): domain Eukaryota; kingdom Metazoa; phylum Chordata; class Mammalia; order Artiodactyla; family Bovidae; genus Bos; species Bos mutus. The sequence continues at coordinate 19,500,359 of NC_091623.1, forward strand.
TAAACACATATTTGGAAAGGAGAACTGAGGCACTGCACAGGCATGTGATGTATTAAACATTATCACTGCAATATACCTAAGAGAAGAAATGCCAATTAACGGGAGAGAGTTCATTTAGAAATTATGAAAAAGATTTTTCACTGTCAGCACCTTAAGAACATACTTATTTAGTTCAATCCTGTAAAAATCTTATGAAATACCTCACTCTGTGAGTTTGGTTCTACCATTGGTCAAATCATACATCCCATAAGCAGAGTACTAGGTAATGATTTTTTTTCTAATTATAAATTGGGGGCCTTAAAAGGAAATGTTTTCTTTGCCCCAGAACACCAGCCCGATAATGGAGTTTATTAGATGTTGGTTCTTTTTTTTTTTTTTCCCATGGAAAAGGGAAATGCAAACCAGTTACCAGAAATAAGAGCTAAATCCAAACAGGGCTGCAGCAACAGCACTGACATGTTGATTTTCTGGGAACATGCAAGTAACCCATCAAGTCAGACAAATACAAAAACAGCAAAACGTATACAAAACATTATCAACATTTATTTAACATGGAATTTCACATTACCACGGATGGCATTGTATTCTTGCTGCCTGGTGGAATAAGAACTCGGAGGTCTGGTTTACGGTTATTCATCCCTAAATTCATGGGGGGAGGAGATTTCGCTTGCATATTCTTGTTCAAGTTACCAGGTGAGACCAGCAGACCTGGTGAGTTTCGGGGATTGCCATACCCGTTCCCTGTTAAAAGAAAACAATGAGAGCACTCAGGAAAAAAAAAATCCGGACTCACGAAATGTTTCTAGAGCATACACTACATGAGACGATGAAGAAAGCATTAACAGGGTGAGACAATAACGTACATGCAAAGTTCACAGGATGACTGACAACCTCCTCAGGAGTAACCCAATCAGTTCTTTAAAATGCCGCTGAAGGAAGATTAAAAACTCCTAATGAGAAGAAACCTAAGAGACATCAACTTGTCCGGAAGCCAGCATATACTTTTATTTATTTTTTTTCTATTAGAAAAAAGTTGGGACGAAAGTCAAGACAGTCTTTCAGGGCCTAAGAAAAGCACCGAATTGGTCTTGAACTTTAATTGACTAGCTCAGCGGAGGCCTGGCTGGCATGACTCACTCTTTCGGTTCAACGATTTGGGTTTTATTTTGTGTGTCTGTGTGTCCTTAAGTGAAGAAAGGACACACCAGCGAGGCTATAGTTTCTAGGACATGCGGGAGGCGTAGCAGCCTCTCACACCCTTTGCTCTTCAGTTCCCCTTTTCTCTGAGCGATTTCTCCCTATGGCTTTTTTCTCTCTGGTCTGCTTCCCTCACGAGGCTCAGTGGACGAACCTGAAGCCCTGCTCTCTTGCTCACGGAGAACTTCAGAAAGCAGGCCTCCTCCTCAGGAGCTGAAAGGAGGGAGTGAGGCCTCCACTAAAGGGCTGATGCCCCGGGCACAGGAGTAGCCAGCGAGTGGGAACTGTCCTGAAAGGTTTTTCTTGGGTCTCTGATGTTTAGTTCTCCCCCTCCCATTAGCAGACAAACGGCTATCTGAAGGTGTCCATTTCTCAGAACTCAAAATACACTGGCCTGTGACCGGCAGAGGTGCAGAGGCAGCTGATGCAACCTGAGCTGAACCGGAAGTCCCTGTTTCCTCCACCGTCTCTGACTGGAGAATCGGAGAAACCACCCAGGCCAATTCAACAACCCTTGCTGGAAGCCCAGACAGCTGTTTTCTGGGGCTCTCTAAAGGAGACAGTCAAACCTCATCGTTGCTGTCATCATTATCATTACGGCAAAACCCCAGCACCTATGACCCCAGGACGAATGATAACTGTGTGCTACTCTGTGGGGCAGCAGAGACAAGGCCCCGGGCCTCCAAGGCCCTTGCAGTCCTTTGTGGCAATCCGATACGGACGTGTACGGTACGTACACACCAAGATGGGGCAGCCTGGGGTGAGGTGCCACAGAGGAATCCAGATTAAGGGCCACTCGTTTCCCAGCAGGGAAGAGATTATCCGAACGAGATTCACGGAAGAGGCAAGAACTGATGTGGGTCCTGAAAAAACAGAGGAGACAAAAAGATCTCTGGTCTTGTGACCGGGCACTAGGAAAGGGCCACTGTGGCGATTTACAGAGGACGGCCAGAGACTCTGTGAGGATCCCGGTGAGAAGGGAACCCATGAGAGAAGAGGCAGAGATTCTGAAGGAATATGGAGGGCTGGGCTGTGGAGCCCAATGGAGGTTAGCCTGTGAATTCCAGGCTTATGTGTCTTGGTTTTAAATGGTGGAAATGCAGACCCCTGAAGGCTGCAGAGCAGAGGGAACACAGGCCCTTAAGGGGACAGAGAGTTCTACTAGCATTGGAATATTTCAGGAATGCCTGATAGTGTGATCCAGTCTGGAAATTTCTGTGATGACCCGAGATACAGTGAGGAATTAGGAAGGCAAAGCCCCAGTATATTTCAGGAGATATTTTTGGGCACATCTTTTGAATTAGAATCTATTTGAGGTACACTGTTTTGGCTTCCCAAGTAGCGCAGTGGTAAAGAATCTGCCCGCCAATGTAGGAGATGCAGGAGAGGTTTCAATCCCTGGGTCAGGAAGATCCCCTGGAGGAGGGCATGGCACCCCACTCCAGTATTCTTGCTTGGGAAATCCTATGGACAGAGGAGCCTGGCAGGCTACAGTTCATGGGGTTGCCAAGAGTCAGACATGACTGAGCATGCACACACACAACTTTAATAATGTTTAGAGCATACTGATTCTTCATATCCCTTTCATTTTACTTGTCTTATTTTATGCATGAATAAACAGGCTGAATGTATAACAAATAACTACAAGATTAAATCTGTCAATTGGATTATGCATAACATTCTCCACCTTACTGGAGGAAAAAACCCACAAAATAAAACAAACAATCCCCTCCTGGCAAAACGTATCAAGTATAAAGTAGCTGCTTAAGAAATGTTGGTTGAATTTGTATATAAGCTGCTCTTCTGTAATAAAACTTCCAGAAAATTAGCTATATTCTCTGAAGCCAACTAATGATGCCAAAAGCCGAGAAGAAATTTGCACAGTTAATTTGGACAGTTTTCTGTGGCAAAAGTGATTACAAGGAACAAACACATTTACCTTTTTTGGCTAGAAATACAGAGGGTATGTTCATGTAGAAAGACACTTGATAAGACAGAATGCTCAGAGGACTTTTATATTTAATGTGTCTTACTGAATCATTATTGTGACTATGCTAGGGCTTTCGCTTTAATTAATAGATTCCATGGGATAAAAACAGAGTGAGAAAACCGAGACAAAGTTTGCACTCTTCTTTCCTGTCAGCCGAAGCTCAGACTGACAGATATGCTGAATGCCTATGTCACTTATCTATTAAGCCTGTGTGAGATCTGGTTTAAATAAACAATCAAATGGAAAATTAGCTGGGTAATTTCAAAAGAAAGGGGGGAAAAAAAAGTCAGTTAAGCAGTGCAATGAAGCTTGAACAGATCAGAAGAAACTAAAACCCAGGCTTGGTAGATGCCGATACTGGTTTGCATGGAGGAGTTATTTTGCTAAAAGGAAGTAAAACCACTTTATGAAATGTGTTGTCCTGTGATATGACGAGCACTGGGCCAGTGTGCGAAAATGGAAATGCTGCATGAAGGCTCTGAGAAAAGCTTTTTTTTTATTAAGAAAAAAAATTTTTTTTCTAGAGTGAGTTCTGAGAAATTCCAACAAAGCCTTTTGCCCACATTTTAAACAATGATTTGGGGCAGCAGTAGGTGGGGGGCGGGGGGAGTAGATAAAAAGCAAACATATATTTTAGGTTTTCACCTAATAAATGCCTTAAAACTTAAAAAAAAAAAAGATTTGAAAAGCATTCTATTTTTCCTCTTGGAATATTTCCTCTTGTTTGGAAATTATGCCATTTTAGAAGATTAGTCACATATTTTAAGGTGTTTACATACTGAAGGTAAAATATTTTGAACCAGGATGACACTTCTTAAATTCATATTTTTAGAGCATAAAAGTTATTTTTGAGAACAAATAAATTCTGCCTTTTACCGGTGAATTTCTGCTGTTTTTAGCATATTGTGCCAGCTAGCATTTTGGAGCCATATAATAACCATTTCTGTTTCCAGCCACCAAGTTGTTATTCTTTTGGCATAATATAGATTCAGGAATGCGAGGCTGTGGATCCTAAACCAGTGATATAGAAACCTATCATTTGAAAATCAATGATGAATACATTCGTGCGGTTTACTGCTAAGAAGAGCCTGCATTTAAACCGGCTCGGAAACTGTGGCCTCCTCCTCACTCCGGGCGCTGTGGCCTTCTGTTGAGGCTGCTGTCTTACCTTAAGATAAATTCACCCAACGGAATGGTCTCTTTCAAAGTCAGGGTCGGGAGGTGGGAAATGCTACCCTTCAATAAACTTCTGAGATATAGATTCCACCTCTCTTCATGCTACGTTTGAAAATTACCCTCTGCCTGGGACGATGATCAATTTGGATGGGGCTGCATGCAGATGTCACATTCCCCTGACCACTTAAAAGCACAAAAATTATAAAGCACGAGTGAATGGATTTCCTGATTACAGATTATAAGAAAATGAAGAGCAGACCAACTTTAGAGTTCGCCTGTTTTATAGTTTCATTTGATAAAAAATATTGTTTCACATAAAACAATTTGAGCATTCACAATGTAATCTATATCAAGGATAATAGAAGCCACCTCGCTGGGTTACAAATTTCTAAACACTCATATTAAAACTAGTGTAAATATACAGAACTTCAAATGTAGTGTTAGCAGAAAAATTTTTTTTTCTCTCCAGTTAACTTGAAAACACTTGCTCTACTTTTTTTTTTTTTTAATTGACTCCTATTTTAAGAAGTTGTAAATTCAAAGAACATATTTCTGGCTGATGATGTTGCAAGGAGGACACTTTGCCTTGTTTCAGCAAAGTGAAACAGAGCTCAGCTGAATGTGGAGCTCTCTTTGAGCCCGAAGTTCTGAAACTTTCTATTTGGATGTTTAGACATTATGAGTCTTTTCACTTCATTTTTTTCCTCCTAGACTTTAAATTATAAATACAAGCATATAAAACTAATCAGCACAAAACAGAAACTAGTTCTCATGGACCAAGGTTAACCTTTTTCATCGGCACCATTTTTTCTGTAGTCTCTCAAGTTGTCATCTTTTGACTGTTCCCCCCTGCCTCTTTCAACTCCATATTTAATTAGTTACCAAATCTTGTCAATTTTTCTTCAAAAAGGCCTCTTTCCATTTTCACTGCCACCATCCTACATTAAGGTTTCACTGCCATCTGCCTAGGTCTTTCCATAACCTGCTGTTTGGGTTCCTGGTCTCTAGTTGAAGGGTTTTTCAGCAGGCCTTACAATGATGGGCTGCAGGAAGATTGCTCCTTGAAGCTGTATGCAAACTTCCATGCATATGTGTGATAATAAAGCTAATGTACACTCCCAAGATGTTCTATATAAAAAAATCTTTCTCCAATGCTGCTTCTCTCATGTTCCTTTTTATTTTATTTTTTAAAAAATTTTATTTTTAAACTTTACAATATTGTATTGGTTTTGCCAAATATCGAAATGAATCCGCCACAGGTATACATGTGTTCCCCTCATGTTCCTTTTTCAGATCATACTTAACTCTAGTGGGTCAGTGCCCTGGCTTGGCTCTCAGAGCTGGACACAGTTTGACCTGCTCTGTGTATCTAACCTAACTTCCAATGGCCATGGCCAAACTCACTATCCTCTGAATACATCTGAGTCTTTGCTCTAGCAGGTCAGTAACTGGCAGTGTATGACTTCCTGTTCAACTCAAAATTCATTTTTAAGGATCAGCTAAGGCCCAGGGCTCTCATGATACCTTTCAGACAACCTTAATCCACCTTGAACTCACTCTCCCCCCAAATGCTGCGCAATTAGAGGCTAATACTACACAGAACACTCATCTATTACGTGTTTCAAATGCTCACAAAACACATAGACGATTATGCTGGAAAAATTAAAATTATTCAGAAATGGCACTACAAGTCATGAGGGAACACGGGATAAGAACTGAAAATGTAATGTGTAACTCGGTAATTTCAAACATCAAGGTGATGACCAAGTATACCGCTGAGACAAACTGCTTACCAACCACATAAGATAAAAATCAGAAAATCATGCAAGTGCCCACCTACTAAATTTGTTAATAGAGAGCTAACTGAAGCTTCTTTTTTCATCTGCTGCACCTGTTAATCATTTCCTAGCACATTACCTTAGTTAAATGTAAGCAACAGAATCAAATAAAGTAGAACTTCCCCCTAATGAAGAAGAAAACTCGGAGATGCTGGATCTTTTCTTCCACACTGACAAGTGTCTACTGTCATGGGTTGTCTCTATGTCAAGATGAATTTCAGTAACAATTTACTCACACAGAACTTTCTACCAAAAGTTGGGCTGCATGCTTTCCTAGGAAAAAGAATGGTAGAAGGGTGGCAATTAAGAGTGCACTGGATTTTACTAGATGGTTCGGAGGGAGGCTTCCTGGAGAGAGGGAATTCATGATAGATCTCAGAGTCATGACTGTGTTTGAGAAGGATAAGGATTCCTGTGAAGGCGAAATATAGGTCATTTCAGGGGATGCAGTTTTCAGAAGCTGGGAAAGTAGGCTTGGCTAACACAAGCCTCTTGGGTCATGTTAACTTTAATACTGGAGACTTGATACTAAACTTTTACTAAACTTTATACCATAGATAAAGAACAGCCAAAGTTGTTTGTGAGTAGGAAGCGGCATCGTTAGCTGTGTGTTGAGAGAAAAGCAAGAGTGGCAGCAGAAAGGAGGCATTAAAGGGTGAGACTGTTGTGAGGGAGCTAGTTAGGACGCATCTGCCAGGGAGCACATGAGGAATGAGGTCTGAGTGAAGCGGCAGCCTTGCAAGATTTACAAGGCAGATGGGCGATGAGGACAAAGGCAGATTAAGCAGATAAATGCAGTTCCTCGTCATGAGGTCTCCATTAGAGTTTCTTCAACTATACTGCACCTTGGTTTTTCACACGCTAAGCAATGATTTCATTAGTGTGAGAGAAGCATAAAAGTCATCTGAATCAGACTCCCACGTACTCTCCCGAGGCAGCCATCACCAACACGACCACGCAGTATTAACAACGGCAAGCATTTTATATCGTATGAATGACCAAGCGCATTAACATCATGCAGCCACAGTACGTACCCAGAACAGTACATGCGCCTATGCAGTGTGCTGGCTATTACACACGGATATAAAGCACCTTTCATCCTCACAACAACAACCCGGTGAGGTGCTAAGAGTATCCTTGGGTTACATAAATAGAAAGCTGAAGAACAGAAAGATCCCGTGACTTGCCCAACGGCAAACAGCTATCAGTTGGTTAAGCCATGGTTTGAACCCAGCAGTATGTCCAGAGCCCACGCTCTGAAGCACAGCACAGACCTGCTCCTCCGAACGGGGGTGTACTCAGAGACTCTGAAAACCCTTCTCTATCCAATCTCATCCTAAAATTCCAGGAACACGAAGAGAGGAAACAAAGTGGGAGACCAGGGACGTGAGACTCAAAGGGGCCCCTAAGGGTCTTCCCTGCTGGTGCAGAGGTTAACATGTCATGCTCCCAACGCAGGGGGCCCGGGTCCGATCCCTGGTCGGAGAACTCGATCCCACATGCTGGAACCAAGAGTTCGCCCGCCGAAACAAAGATTCTGCGGGCCACAACGAAGACCCGGCAGAGTCAAAATAAAACAAATATTTTTAAAAAAGGGGCCTCCTAAGTCAGAGGTGATGTGGAACATGGTCAATTTGGGCGTCAAAAATAGCAATTCTGGTTCAAAAGACACTGGACTTACATAAGGGGCAACGTTCCAAACCATGTTTCTAGTCTCCTTCTGGATAAATAAATATTTACAAATAGGAAATATTGGGTTTAGCTACACTAAATGCCAGAGAAGCTGTTTAACTTTCAGTGTGCTATTTTGAGCGGATGATTAAGTATGCTTTTAAAGGTAGATTCTGAAATATTTTAGTCAATAATCTTCTCCCCTGTAATACAGGGTAAAGATGTTTACCTACCGACCATCTATTTCAGAGACCAACTTCATCATCAAAACCACTCAACATGATAGGAAAATGCCCAGTATCTTATAGTATCCACTATTAGGTATCTAAAAAAGAATTTCTAACATATAGCTTATAGAAATTACTTTGTTTAGTACTTTGTTAATGGTATTTTATTTTTGGGAATTTGAGCAAATTGCCACAGGAAAACATTAAGTTGAACATAGAGCTAAACCTCTGATGTATTGATTTTCTGTTTTTACTTCAGCCAAATGTTTTTCCCACTTAGGTTTTTTTTTTTTTTTTTTTTTCTTTCAACAGAACAATTCTGAAAACATTTACAGCATACAATCTTGTTAAACTAAAGATGTTACATATATAATAATGTTCACTGAAGTGAAAGTTGCTCAGTCGTGTCTGACTCTTTGTGACCCCATGGAATTATCCAGGCCAGAATACTGCAGTGGGTAGCCTTTCCCTTCTTCAGGGGATCTTCTCAACCCAAGAATCGAACCCAGGTCTCCTGCATTGCAGCTGGATTCTTTACCAGCTGAGTCACAAGGGAAGCCCAAGAATACTGGAGTGGGTAGCCTATCCCTTCTCCAGCAGATCTTCCTGACCCAGAAATCAAACTGGGGTCTCCTGCATTGCAGGCGGATTCTTTACTAACTGGGCTATTAGGGAAGCCCAATAATGTTCACTACTATCAATTACTTTTACATTTGACTTTTAAAAAGTTTTAAGTTAGTTTCCAATGTCAGGACATTGTTTTGTGTCGCAAATAAACCTACATCTTTTCATGAAATTTTAATTGTAAACAGTAAACTGGCTCATATAACCCATGGCTCTACTGTAAGAAAGACACCTAAAATAGTTTTTAGTGGAAAAAATTATGACCTTCTAGTCTTCAGTCTTACATTCACTTTGCCCTGAATGCTTGAAACGCTGTTAAAAGCAACAGCAACTCTAAGTTATCCAGCTGTTGTAAATCACAATCAGGTTTTTTTTTCTTTTTTTGGAGGGGAAAGGAGATCTTTTTCATGGGATGGCTCTAAGGGAAAAGGCAACCACAAAACATTTAGAGGTCAGAAATCTGGGAATAATGAAAATTTCAATATGCCTACTGCAGAATGGGGGCAAATCAGATTTCTGATTCTTATCCAGCTAAAGACTCCTGATTACAGATTCTTAAAAGTAAAAATCAAGTCTCCACTCTATCTGGGGGTTTCTTAGGGAAACAATATAATAATGCATAATGTCAGACTGAGAAGAAACTCCTGTGAAACCTCAGTGTCTTTTGTGGTGTATTCTTAGAAAAATACCCCAAGAATACACCCAAGCCAAGACTATTCTTGCTTGTACCAGTTGGAGGGCAGCAGACATTCTAAAAAGAGACTAGTCTCTTTAGCTTGACTAGGTCACCCTGATGATGAACCAGACCTTCATGAATTTGCTATTGACCCTACTCGTCCTTGATGTTTCTTGGTTCTGTTTGGAATCTTTTGAGAAATTAACAGTCTATCTGCCAACTAGAACTTTAAACATTCAGCACATACAGTAGCCTCTGGATTGTGAGGCAGAGGTAAAGAAATTTTACTGGGTACTAAGTTATTCTTCCAAAGACTGGAGTCTGTGTCATAAAACAGGTTTGTGTTGGCAGACCACTCTCATTTCTTTCCTGAGAGTCATGTGGGTCAGGCATTCTCATCCCGATTTTTGACAGATGAGGAAACTGAGGTTCCGGGAGTTTCTAAGGCTTGTCAGTAAGTGGGAGAGCTTTGATTTGAATCCAAAGCACAAGCTGCTTGAACTACATTATTACCAAAGCCAGATGTTTCAGATTTAGAATGCATCCATGAATCTTCCCTTCTCTTAGAATAAAGGCTCCATTTGCAAATAAGAAAAAAGTTGACAATCTGATGTTTCCAGGGCACAAAGACACACAAAATATCGTTCTGTTCTGAGGATTGTCTTACTGAAGGGATAGTTTTTCATTGCACCATAAAAATGAGATGGAACCTTGCTATCTTAAAAAAAAAGTTCCATTTAACAATGAATGATAGATAGATTTATGACTCACTTAATTGTTCACTTCTTGCGATTTGGGGGCTGTCTCTTTGCTAAAAAATGAGGGGGTGTCTTCATTATTGACACAATTGCTCATTCTTTCAGTCATTTTTCTAAACAAAAATATTGAGACAGTTCAAATTAGAGAGAACGTGACAGAAGAGAAAGAATAATTACTTGTGGTTTTAACATTTACACAACTGCTGCAAACACATCAGAAGATGATAATGTTTGAGCGAAACGTGTTGCACTGCACTGCACTGCGCTCCCTTTCTGTCTGGGATTTATTAATATCTCCTCTCTACTCCCACCGTCTAGGGTAGGGGCTGTGGCAGGCATCTGTCTTGGTGAAGCCTAGTAGAGCACTACTCACACCCTGCACATTTCATAAATATTACTGGGACTAGATTAAACCAAGCTTTATTTTTTGCTTAGGAAGTCAAGAATATAGATAATTGTAATACTAACAAGAGCCAACATTTTTTAACAAGCACTTACTCTGGGGCAGAAAGCGTGCTCAATGATGCCTTGTATCGAAGATCTCATTTAATTTTCACCACAATCCTGCAATGTGGGGATTCACTGACTTTCCAAGGACAACATCTTCCCTAAAGTAACTCGAACATCATGTATTTTTCTTGGTTATTTTATTATTCTGAATATCTGCCTCTAAAGTATTTTTTCCAAATTACTGCATGAGCAAAACTTTTGCTCCATGATTTTACAGTTTTCTCCAAGCTGCTTCATACCAAAGGTTTCCTTTACATGATTGCTATGTAAATTAATGTTATCATGTTTGAATAGGGAAATTGACCACATATTTAGATTTACTATTATTACCATGGGTTGCCCAGGTGGCTCAGTGGTAAAGAATTTGCCTGCCAATGCATGAGATGCAGGAGACTTAGGTTCGATTGATCTCTGGGACAGGAAGATCCCCTGGAGGAGGAAATGGCAACCCACTCCAGTATTCTTGCCTGGAAAATCCCACAGACAGAGGAGCCTGGTGGGCTACAGTCCATGGGATCACAAAGAGTAGGATATGACTGATAATATAATATTATTATATCATCATAACCTAATACAGCAGGGATTTTTTTCCCCATCTTACAGTACAAATACAGCAAACTAGTTCTTTGTCATAACTAGAGATTGTAAGTGGAGTCTAAGGTCAAAAAATTGTGAAAGGAAGGCATAGTGTTTAGTAAGACAGTTTACCAAGTAGATATTATGTTCAGTTACTATAGCTGAAATGCAGCAATAATGAATGAACTGAGTGAATCCTTAATGAACACACTGCAGATGACAAATTGAACCTATTTATACAGGTTTTGGTACAATAGCTTCCTTTGTGTGCTGCTCAGTTGCTTCAGTCGTGTACGACTCTCTGCAACTCTATGGACGATAGCCCGCCAGGCTCCTCTGTCCATGGATTCTCCAGGAAAGAATACTGGACTGCATTGCCATTCCCTTCTTCAGGGGATCCTCCCGATCCAGGGATCGAACCTGGGTCCCCTGCATCACAGGCAGATTCTTTACCTCTGAGCCACGAGGGAAGCCCCTGAGTTTCCTTTCACATAAACTAAAGGAATATATTTGATCTTTCAAATATGAGACTTTCATGACTGTACACTTAGAACTGAAATTCAAGTGAAACATACTATATAAGCCTAACTAAAATGTAAGACTGGCAAAGGTTTTTCTAAAAACAGCATATTATACTCTTGGCCGAAAGCCTTGAAGCCTCAAAAAGTCCCCGGTAGGTAAAACATTGATTTCCAAGAGGGGTTTTTTAACCACATCCCTCCGTCAGGATCTGCTGTCTATTGATGCAGTTTCATATCACTAATGATTTTGAAAAGAGCTTCTGTATTATCTCCAAATAAAATCTTATGGTGATGCCAAAAGCGGGAAAGAGAGAAACCAACACTGTGCGAGGAAAAAAAAATGCTGAGAGAAAAAAGGCAAACTTTGACTAAAACGAATAATTTAGGGAGGAAATGTTAACTGCGTGAATCAATATTAAAAAAGACCAAAATTTTATTATTAATCACACTCTTAGGTTAAATCAGTGGGATATGAGTGAAGAGACCAATTTTCACATTGCTTTACTGAATACAATAGAAAGGGGATAAAAAGGATCCAATTTGTGAGGTCAGAAATCACTGATATACAAAAGGCTCTAAAATCTGCTGAAACACTCTCTGGGGAAGTTACAATTTGAAATTTTGTTTTTCCTTCTGGAAATCAAAGTCCTTAAGAATTAATTCAAACCAAAGGGGCTGAAAGTAGATGGTGTCCTGACTTAGCCTATAACATCCACTTGTCTTCTCTCACCTGCCTCTCTCATTTCAACATGGCCTCTACAGAATGGTGTCAAGGTATCACTTGATCTACAACCTGCCAGGGCTTGTATTTGGGAAGTGGACACTGATTTTCTTGGCAGTGGCTGATTATCACGTGCTGTAGGTTATCCAACTAGAGGACAGTATTTTTTTTTTTTTCTTTTAATAAATCTAGATAACCTTGGTTTGGGTTAAAAATATCACTGTCACTGAATTGCATAGATAGTAATAAAGCAATGCTGTTGGATCTTTATTTATGTTTTGGGTGAACTCCCAAGGTAAAATTGAAAATGCGCTCAGAATTTTTATTGAGAACAACTGAAACTAACATAATACTGCAAAAGAATCCAACTGTTAACTTAGCTTTTATTCATAGGCTGCTTAACAAATTTTTAAAAAGTAATATAAAACTATATTTTTATACTAACAAAAAAGTTTTGTTTGAGAGTAACTAAATGGTAATCTCCTTTTCTTGAATATTGATTCTGAAGTTGTGTTTTGTTAGGCCAAAAAAAGGGAAACTTGTCAAAGCCAAATCTTTTAAACTGAATTTTTAACCACTTCTCATCGATATTTTAAATCATTGAGTAAGAACTGCAGAGTAGTCTACTTGGTAGATAAGAAAGTCAGCCAAGAAAATTTTGATAAGTATTTTCAAAAACAAATAGTTGTAAAGCAATGGTATTGGTATAGAATAATTAAACATTGTTATGAACTTTTCCTCTTCTCATTTAGTTCTATTTTATGATATGCTAAATTTTTCTTTTCCAATGCTAAATGAATTACAAAAATGTCATGTCGGTGAAAACTTTTATGATTATATGATCATAAAACATTACATGTAAATGGACCCTAAAGACTTTTGTGTCTTATCCCCTAATGTGAGTACTACGTTCAGAAGTCCAAAGTCATGGCCCAAAGTATCGCCAGGTGGAGTCTTTTCAGAGTCTGGAAGCCAGGTCTCCTTCCTTAGCCACTGCTCAGTGTTTTATCCACAGCAGCACACTGCCGCTACCAAGTCTCCATGTATTTAGCTGATACAAATTAAGCATTCCAGAAGTGACAATGCTTGACAACCAAACGCATAAAATAGTAAACAATTAACAATCAAAATAAGGAAACAGCTGTTAGTTTCTTTTTATATAAAATTATCTCTAATTTACAATAAATGCCAATTAAAATTATTAACCAATATACATAAATATCCTTTGCCTTATTGTCAAATAGCTATGTAGACTGTACAATTCTCCTGACTTTTCAGAGAGATTCCTAAAGGATTTTCTTTCTGGTCCTCGACCACCCCCCTTTTTTTAAAAACATCTCAATCAGGAAACAGTACCTCCTTGAGCATACTGGTACTTTCCACTCAATAAAAAAGCAATCATGTCATGAAAACAAAGGGCACCAATAAGAAAATGAATAATCCAACATAAGGCACTGCTGTGCTAACGATTAAACCTGATGAATACAGAAACTCAACTGAACGTGATCGTACAATCATCTGTAAGCACTAAGAGCAGCATGTTAAAAGCTGAAATGTACAGAGATATGACAAAATGTAATTTTAAAAGCAATGACTTTCAAGTTTGGCTCTTGAAAGTAAAGGATTAAACCGTGGATGAATAACTGTCAACTGAAACCTACAAATGTCACTATTACTAATGTATTACAATGACTTGGTGTATATTTCCCTTACATCAAGAGTTCAACCCCATCCTCTTTCTTCTTTATCACCTCTCACCTTCATGTATGAAAGGACTTCAACTTAAGCAATAAGATGTTCATTATTTCAAGAAGAAACTTGTGATGGTCAGAGGTACCCGCCTATGTTTTACTTAGTGATATATATCAGCCCTTCAGGTTTTCCATTAGGTAAGTTAAAGTTTGTTTAAAACTTTACTGGTTAATAGTGCTCAGCCATTTAATCAAATAATGAATTCACTATTCATTATCTACAGTATCAGAAGATTATGTTATTTCTGTGAATTACAGATCAAGGGTATATCTTTTTATATGTAAAATTACATTATTTCTTTGAAGTATTTTTTCTTTTTTTCACATAAACAGTATAAAAAATTTATGTCTAGAAGATCAAATTTTCCTTTATTCGGCTAACACAGATTTACTGAATATCTGCCATGTCCTCGAGCTGGGAATACAAACTGAAGAAGACAGTTTGCCCCCAGAGGGAAGTGTCCAGGAGACAGATGTATGACCAGATAATGCAATTACAATGCAAGGAGATAAACAATGTAGGCAAGAAAGGTGCCTAATTCCTTCTGGAAGAGTCAGGAAAGGATTTCCTGAATGGTTGAACTGAATTCTGCAGGAAGATAAGTAGTGCTCAGGAGCATGAAGTAGGAGAATGCTAAGAATGCTCACACAAAGGCAAGAAGCTGTGATGCTGCTTAGAAAGTGGAAGCACAATGCATTTAAGAACACGCACTCCGGAGACAGACTGCCTTGGGCCATTACTTAATTGCTCTGTGCCTTAGGTCCCCTGACTATAGAAAGGGCATAATATGAATATCTACATGAAAGGGCTGCTATGTAAATAAAAGTTTTTTTTGTAAATCACATAGTAAGAGTAATTTAGATGTTTGCTATTATTAGAGCTTGAGTGCAGGGTTCTTGATGCCAGTGGCAGAAAGTAAGAAGGTTGAAGACCAGAGAGTAGGGATGGGCCAGAGATAAGAGCATGCAAGCATGCTGTTGCTTCAGTAGTGTCTGACTCTTTGTGACCCTATGGACTGTTGCTGCCAGGCCCCTCTGTCCATGGGATTCTCCAGGCAAGAATACTGGAGTGGGTTGCCATGACCTCCTCCAGAGGATCTTCCCGACCCAGGGATCGAACCCCCAACCTTTTATGTCTCCTGCATTGCAGGCAGATTCTTTACCGCAGAGCCACCGGGAAAGGCCATAGAGATAAGAGGCTCATGGTTAATTCTGAAAGAGCTGGGAAATCATTGCTGGAATTTAAGCATCTGAATGAGGACCTACAATGAGTTTAAGGCTTTGATAAAGACTAATGGGGAGTCTGGAGTGGGATGCAATGTGAGGTCGGGAGATGAATTAGGGATCTTTGGAAATAGTTCTGGAGTGTTGCTATGAGCCTGAACCAGGGCAGTGAGATAGGAATGGAGAGAAATGGGGTAGATTTAGGAAATACCTTGGAGACATTTGGTAAGTTGGTAAGACCTGATGACTCAGTGGACGGTGGGATGAGGGAGAGGTATAGTGCAGGGAGTGAGTGGATGCAAAAGATGCTATACTTTATGACTGAGCTGAGAGGGAAGGATGCTTACTTCTTTGGTCTCTCGGTTTTAAAGAAATACAATAAATATTGAATTTACTTCCTTCCCTCGTGAGACTATACTCTTTTTGCAAGTTGAGATGAGTGGATACTGAAGAAAATTGGACTGAAATGGGTTTCCCAGGTGGAGGCTAGTGGTAAAGAACCCATCTGCCAATGCAGGAGACATACAAGATACAGGTTCAATCCCTGGAAGAAGACATAGCAACCCACTCCAGTATTCTTGCCTGGAAAATCCCCATGGACAGAGGAGCTTGACCGGCTACAG
This sequence comes from Bos mutus, assembly GCF_027580195.1. Classification (NCBI taxonomy): domain Eukaryota; kingdom Metazoa; phylum Chordata; class Mammalia; order Artiodactyla; family Bovidae; genus Bos; species Bos mutus. The sequence goes on from NC_091623.1 coordinate 19,516,442, forward strand.
CCCATGAGGTTGCAGAGTCGGACACGACTGAGCAACTGAGCACGCACAGACTGAAAAATATTTTAACTTAATTGGAGAGTCCTGCCACTTGACCTCAGAGTTTCTAACTTTATCTGAGACCTTGAATTTCAATGACAATATTCAAAATTTGGAAGGTATCTTTTGGCCGTTTTGCTTTAGTTTTCTTTTCTGAAAATGCAGAGACATTCTGACTGGCCTTGTTTCCTTGGGTGTTATGTGATTCTCTGACATCAGCACCAATATATTCACTCTGACATTTGATACAGGCTGGTGTGAGCAAGAAGGGGCAGACGGCTGAGTCTGTGGGCAGGACATAGCAGCTAAGCTTAAGACTCAGTGGCATCTGCAACAGGTGTTCTGTGGAACCAGAGTTAGAAAGGGCTTCTTCCTCTATTTTTAAAAAGTGGGGAAGTAACTCTTTCATAACTATACAGAAACTGACTGTTATATGCTCCTCACTAAAAGATACAATCATCAAGATACAGTATTTATCATCATCAAGGTGGACCAACTAAGTGTTGTTTTTTTAACTTTCTTCCATTTTTGAAGTAAAAGATTCTTGAGTTATGGCAGAGGTCCTGAAGTTGGGGAATGAATTTGCTAAGCCTACAAGATTTTTTTTTTTTTAGTTCAATGACGCTATAGCCTATATATGGCTAACTTTTATGTCTACAAGATTGAGTGTCTTCTTTCTCCCCAGAGGGCCATTTAACTTAGTGGACTGTCAGGGAATTGACAATGACAGCATAATTGAACAACGCATATTTTCAATATAGAATTCTAAAGCATTTTAGCTATTAGGCAGTAACAAGAGGCCACGTCATCAAAGATGAGTACCCGTTCCCCAACTCCACATGTTTTTCCTATTAACTTTCATCACTGTTATTAGCTGTTCTCATACAAGCAAGCAAACTGATGCATCAAGATACTGGATAAAATATCGTAATATCTAAACTACTCTTATTTACCTTTTTATTGGACTTTGAGACAAACCAGTTTTAAGCCCCACCACTCCCTCTAGCCATAGTGTCTGGCAGAGACTTGAATCCAAGACACAGTGGTCTAGTTTTGGTCTATAATTTTCAGGCTACAAATCCTGAGGTTTTTTTTTTTTGAGAGGGAAAAAAAAGAGCCCATTGTTTCAATATCCAGCAAAATAGTATATTCAGTCTAATCATTAATCTGACTACCTAATCCTTAACAGCTAGATAAAACAGGAAGTCAGGACCATTGATTCTGTTTGTTAATCCACTAGTTCCTACACTTTTTCTTCATTACTTACTGCATTAGTGAAGAGCCAATATCAGAAATAAGAAACATGACTCCCAAATGGACATATTTATAAACATGTTTCTATATGCCAATTTTTAATCTTCTTTCTTATAATTAACAGCCTATTATAGTTGAACCTGGCAAAATATTTTAATTTGGCTGTCAATAGATAGTTCAATAAACTTGAATTTTTTTGATATTTCAAACATAACCTTGTGTTATCATGCCTGCCTCCTGCTATTTTAAATGTATAGTATGTTCTACTGCAGGAATTACCATGGTTACTTGTTATGCCAATAGTGAACTGCAGTGAGCATTAGAAAGTATTGTGCTGTCTTACCTCTGCATTGGAAATGACATTGACATCTCAGTAATCACAATGATATGAATTAATATGGGACCCTGGAGAAATGTGACTATGAGACCAATTGGCCATAATGTAAGAAGTTCTTAAAGAGCTGACCTGTATTTAATGTGCTTTTATGAGAGGTACACTGTGTTTATATTCTCCAAGAACTCATTTTAATCCCAAATGTGGTTTTGTTTTATTAACAGTTTTGTTGAATGGTTATAATCTCACTCCTTCCTTTTCTTTACATATTCTCCTTTAGAAGTAAACAGGAGTTCAGTACTTTGTGTAGAAAGTGATTCACATTTAATGTGAAATAGTCTACAAAGGACTTGACTTGCAAGGTTTGCTAAAGGTACTCTGGCGGCCACCTGAGATGGTACCTAGGATTAAACTGATTTGATCAGAACTCCCAATTCTGATTATGTTGACTAGCTGAAGCTGTATTATGGAAAGGTCTACTTAATAAACAGTCATCTCTGAGTTACTATCCAAGCACTCCTGCTTCATCAAAATGCTTTAGAAATTCTTGGGGCCATTTTGCCATGAGTCTCCCTGATCTCTCAGCTTTATTGAAAAGACCTACTTCTGCAGATCACCAAGTACAGGACTGCTCAAGAATGACACACACTCCAGTCCTGGGGCCTCCACTCACCTGCACTGGTGCCTGCACCGGACGTGAGGTCTCCACTCATCAGACCACCTGTGGACGAAAGAGGAAGATCAAAAGGAGAACGGCTAACGGCCCACGGGACAGCACGCTGTACCTCTAGCAACTGTGGTATTCTTAGGATTCTCCCAAGAGTCCTACATTTGTCAAGTGTTACCCAGGTCAGATGGCTGACATTTGTTTTACTGTGACATGCTGTGCTCAAACACTAAAAATACATTCCATCACTGATACTTTGCAGCATCTTTTTACCTAAGAAAGATTATCTTTAAAAAAAATCTAGTCAAAAAATCTAGTCTTTGAATGGTCTCTAAATGTTTACTGTATTTTTACATTTAGTTTTCCTAAGATTGCATTTTCTAGAAAGTGAAGAGTAAAGTTTATTATACGCTCAAATAACCATATATCTGATGCTTAATTTTTTGTAAATATATTTTATACAATTAATTCTGTGCAATGCTAATTGCCTAGCACTTTGGTCGTTTCATGAATATTCTAAAAGTGAATGACCTCCTTTACTACCTGAATCTTACTAATACAATAAGACAGGCTTTACTGGCCACAAATTTAGAGACATATGTTTATTCACTGGCACTGGCAACCCACTCCAGTACTCTTGCCTGGAAACTCCCATGGACAGAGGAGCCTGGTAGGCTGCAGTCCACGGGGTCACAAAGAGTTGGACGCGACTGAGTGACTTCACTTTCACTTTTCACTTTCATGCATTGGAGAAGGAAATGGCAATCCACTCCAGTGTTCTTGCCTGGAGAATCCCAGGGACGGGGGAGCCTGGTGGGCTGCTGTCTATGGGGTTGCACAGAGTCAGACACGACTGACGTGACTTAGCAGCAGCAGCAGCTTAAGAAAGCAGGTTAAAATTTGGCAATCTTCATTTATGGGAGTTGGGATGTTTCAAAAAGATACTGAATATAATAATTAGTTTTACTTTTTAAGAAACAAAATTTAGCTAAAAGAATACAATATCAGCGAGATTATTTTCTAATTGCTATTATTATTATTTGGTACTGGGTTTGGAATTAGAAGAAAATGTTCATTACATTTTAGGAAAGAGTTTATTATTTCCAACCAAATAAATATTTTGGAAATAAACCACAAGATTTTTTTAAAAAATAAATGAGCGTGAGTTCATCAAATAGGAAATTCAACAGCATTTGAGTATGATCTAAAAGGAAATGCTTATGAAAAATTTCAACATATTCAGAAGTAGGGATAACAGCATAAGTCCTTTATACATATCTCTCAGATTTAAGATTTATGAAGATTTTTTTTAACGTGGCTGATTGTATCCTGTACATGAAGTTTCTGTACTAAAAAGTAATACAAATTTAATTCTAAGGCAGATATAAGTATTCTGAAGGAAAAATTCTTCTGTGGATAAATTACTTTTAATAAAAAGTATGTCTAAGACATATTAAAATTCCCTATTAAGTGCTTTTTAAGAAATAAAATGTAAATGTATAATGATTGGCTGTATATAATTTAGAAATTCAATTTTGGTGCTTATTTTAGAAATATGAAGGATTTATTCAGTATTTACTGAGTTCCTACCGTGACCCTGACAAGCAAGAGGACATTCTTTCCTTCAAGGTCGTGTAAGACCAGTGGGGAAATGGACCCACACTCAATACAGTGAATCATACCGTGTATCGCTTGATCTGAGTTCTAAGAATGGCCAGACTTTTCCTGAGCAAAGATTTCTTTTCTCTGAGACACTGTGAATTGTATAACCATAAGAATCTCCTGGAAGTACAGACACAAATTTATGGCAGTTGTGTATGTCCTTGTGATATGCTCTTATCTTCATTTCTGACTTAGTTTTGTTTTTAATTCACAGTTCTTATAAATTATGCTATATCACCACATTTATTCTCTGCCTTAAGTCCTCTGTGCTATAAGTTACTGGATTGATAAATTAAAAAATGACCAAAATAATAAATAACTAAAGGAGATAAATGCTATCAAGGGACACAAGAGAAAGTTTCATAGAAAAGGTGATATCTGGCTAGAGGTAAGAGAGAAAATGGCATTTTAGGCAAGAGAAGAGGAGAAACAAAAGCATGGAGACAAGTGTTCTCTTTGAGAAAGTATGCGGTTAAAATATAGCCACCTGAGGAGATGGGTGATGGGCTAAACATATAAACATAAGCAGATCATGAAAGATTTTGAAAGACAGGCTAACAGGGTTAGGTTTTTATCATGTGCAAGACCTAGATGGGGATGGGTATTAAGCGATGAAGGAACGTAACAAGTGGAAAGCTGGAACGCTCAGTGTCTTGTAGGTAAAACAGCCTTCTTTGCCAAGGGTGCTCCTTCCAATGATTTGCCACTGTTGCGTTATTATGAGGACATACCTGTGTTACCTGCACTTGGAGGTCGATGTGTTACACCAGGAGACATACTATTCCTCTGCAGAGAAGGGTGGGCCAGTGGCAAAAGGTTGGGGTTTCCCAGTGAGCTGACGGGGTTGCTGTATACCAAACTGTTGTGGCTGGACACTGGGATGGAGACTGGCATCTCAAAGTTGGGAGGTGGAACAGCCTGTAGGAGCAAGAAAAACAAGCATGGGTAAAAGAAATGAAGAGAAACACAGTCCAGTACAGAGAGCCTTACTTCCCCAAGGAAAGTTTCAAATTCCAGACTGCTTGGTGTCTAGAAGATCATTGGGAAGAGCTCTCAAGATGTTCAGATCGTAAACTGATTTCTTTAATGTGCTTAGAACTGTTTCTTTGCAACTATTAGAAAACGTTTCACTTTTGTTTAAAACAAAGCCCCATTTCATTAGACTCCATTGTCTTTGAATTGCATTCTATTAAGTGGTAATTGTTCATTTCTGATATCTGAATCTGGTGCCAGAAATGACTGCAAGATCAAAGGTACATGACTGTGATGACTTCACAGAGAAAAAGGATTAAAATGCACACTTGAGCCTGTGGTTTAATTGCTTATTGAAGCATATTTATGCAGACATTTAATGATATAAAATCATCTCCGGGCGTGTGAATAGCATATATATTTTAATTATTATATTAAAAGTCTGTCTTTTGAAAGTAACTCTAAAGATAATCGACATTTTAAGACACAGGGTTCAACAGAGCATGTATCATTCAATAATTCATATTTTAAAATGATAGTTCAGAATATACATCATACTTCACCTTTTGGGATATACTGACATTGACAAATGGCAAGACCTGTATCTCCAATGAGAGAGTTGCAAACATTTAGTGACCTGTGTGGATGTCTAATTAGAGTACTTCAGGCCCCAATTATTGATTTTTTGGTATTATTTTGTAATATAACCCACACATGCTTATTTTTCTGCTTGCATTTGCTAGATAACCATAGTTGAAATATCCTCCCCTCCTCCTTTTTTTTCATTTTTAACATTATAAATGAAAATACTGTTTGAATATATTGCCAGAGGACTCATGGTGTCAGAGTATGCAGCATTCTTAATATAAAATGGATATATGTGTGTATGTGTTTATGTGTGGATCTAGTATGTATTATTAGGGTTTACATAGAAGATTCCCTCAGGGAGTCTCTAATAACCCACTGTACAAATTTAAATGCATATGTGCCTGTGGCTCAAAGTCTTCTCTTTTTACTATTTTTTTCTGTAATCCTAACATCAAGTTTTTTTTCTTTTTCTTTATTTCTTGTTGATTGGCTGGCCTGCATCACATGTTGTGCTCTGCAGCAGTTCTCTGTTTATCCTGGTGATAATTACAACACTGTCCTCTTTCTCTGCTTCTGCTCCCTTATTCTTTACTTTTCCTATTTTTCTTTTCTTCCCTGATCTGGACATGGCAATACAGATAAGAACAAATGTGTCATTAACTCTTTTCATTTACATATCTTTGATCCGTTATTGATTTGGGTGAAATAAAGTATACAAGTATTATACTAACACAGATTTTATTAAACTTTATCTGTTATAAACAGGGTAACAAAAATAATTTTGGATAAACACCATGATATGATTGAATATGAATGTTTGATAAGACATCAAAGAATGATTATGTTCCCCGACTCCCAAAGCCCTTAAACAACAAAAAAATATTGGTGTATGCTGTAAAATAAATGTCTATAGAGTTAATAAAATAATGCATTCCCTTATTAAAAGGCCAAATGAGAATTACTCTAGCATACTTGAGAAAACAAAGTAAGCTTCCAGGACTTCTCCATTTACCCCAACCCCTCTCCACTGCTCTGGGCCCAGGAGGCTGATGTCCCAGACTGCATCCAGCACAATCCCCTGGCCCTCCGGCTTCACCTGGGCCAACGAAGGCACCGGCAGAAGTACAGACAGTCAGAGAAGAGAGGTCCGGATATATCTGCCCTCTTGCCGGGCCAGGGGACGGCAGAGGCTGCCTTCCCCTAGTGAACAGCACACCTCCTTTTTGGTCCTCTTTCCAGTGACATAGATCTTACTGTGCTCTGATAAATTCTCCCTCCTCTTGCTCGTTCAGACCTACGTATGGTAACAGCTTCCAGGTTGGAAGCCCTACTGTCCTTCACTATTTCTTGAGTTTACCTGATCTCTCAGTTCGGTTCAGTCGCTCAGTCGTGTCTGACTCCTTGTGACCCCATGGACTGCAGCGTGCCTGATCTCTACTCATCTGTAAATAGACCCTTTACTAAACTCTCTTCCATTACCCTTCTGAGTTTGCCATCTGTTTTCCACTAGATCCACAGTAGTAACTCTAGATCTAGAACTGTGGTATATTTTGCAGGTGGACTATCTCCTTAGGGGGCATTCTGGAAACTTGTGGGTGTCAATGATTGAGCTGGTATTTTCCTGGTTGGTAGATATGCTGTGGTGGTGGTTTAGTTGCTCAGTTGGGTCCGACTCTTGCGACCCCGTGGACTGTAGAACCCACCAGGCTTCTCTGTCCACGGGATTTTCCAGGCAAGAATACTGGAGTGGGTTGCCATTTCCTTCTCCAGGGGATCTTCCTGACCCTGGGATTGAACCCAGGTCTCCTGCCCTGCAGGCAGATTCTTTACTGACTGAGTTACCAGGGAAACCCCAATATGATATGCTGTATATCCTATTATATGTGGGGCAGTTGTACACAACAAAGAATTGTCTTTTATCCCATCCTACCTTCAAATGCTCCACTGGACATTCATGTGTATGAAAAACCTTTTAATAATCATCTGAGTCAGAACTAACTTTGTTCTGCAAACAGAAGGTATTTTTAATACACTGAAACACAGATTTTTTAATGCACTGAAATTCCCAGAAATGCAATTACTGTGTATGGAGAGGGAATGTGCCACTTTGGTGGGGACTTTGGAAAATCATGTCACCAGTGACAGTTCTGCTCTTGTGGCCTGGGTTGGAAATCTGGCACACTGCTTTGTCTCAACTCACTCCATTAAAAAAAGTTCTCCTCCCCACTTCACTAAAAATGCTCTTGTCATTGTCATGAATAACTTTCAGATTGCTAAATCCAACGGTAACTTCTTAGTTCTCAACAGGGACGCAGTTGATCACTGCTTCTTGATAAACTTCCTCCCCTTCCACATCCCTGGACTTTCCCTCCTATTTCGATAGCTGCTCCTTCTCAGCTTTGGTTTCTGGTTCATCCTCTTCTCCCTCCTCTGCGAATTTAAGAGTGCGTGCTCAGTCATGTATGACTCTCCGCGACCTGATGGACCATAGTCTCCCAGGCTCTTCTGTCCATGGGATTTTCCAGGCAAGAACACTGGAGTGGGTTACCATGCCCTCCTCTAGGGGGGTCTTTCTGACCCAGGGATAGAACCTTACTGCTAGCATCACCTGGGAAACTCGCATGAAAGAGTACCGTGGTCCTTTTTCTAGTTCTAGCTCGGATCTCTCTCCTGATTCCAAACTTGCATATTCAGCTACATTCTCAATATTTCTATTTAAGTGTCTGATAAGCATCTCAAAACTAGCCCCAATCTAGCTCTTCCCATCTTCAGCTGATGGCAGCTCAATGCTTTCCTTTGCACAGAATAAAGTTCTGGAGTCACCCCTGAATCTTCTCTTTCTCCCATACCCTACTCTCAGTCTACCCGGAAACACTATTGGCTTAACTTTCACATATAACCTCCAACCACCTCTCACCTTCCAATGGCTGCTTCTAGTACCATCATCTCTTGCCTTGATCACTGCAGTCACCTGCTCATAGCTACCTGCTTCTATCCTTGCCCTCCCTTTTATTTTCAACCCTGCAATCAGATCCTTTAGAAACATAAATCAGGTGATGGCACTTCTCTATTCCAAACCTTGTGTGAACTCTCATCCTAGTTGGAGCAAAGCCCAACTTCTCCCAATGTTTCACAGGTCCTAATTCCAGTTTTCACCTGGCTCCATTACTGATTTCCTGCCATCCTCTTCTCACCTCCCTGATTCTTATTTCTTTGATTAATTCCATCACTTACTTCAAATTTCTGCTCAAAATCTGGTCTTTTCCAGATTTTGAAGAGGGAGAGGGGAAAAGGGAGGGAAGAATTGGGAGTTTGGGATTAGCTGATGCAAAAAAATCATATATACGATGGATAAACAGCAAGGTTCACTGTATAGCATGGGCAACTACATTCAACATCCCGTGATAAACCACAATGGAAAAGAATATGAAAAAGAAATAGATATATAACTGAGTCACTCTCTTGTACAGCAGAGGTTAACACAACATTGTAAATTAACTACTCTTGAATAAAATAAAATTTTAAAAAAAGCTAGTCTTCTCAAAGAAGCCCACCCTGACCACTCTGTTTAACCCTGTTCCTGCTCCCACCCATCTCCTGATCGCTTTCTCTTCTTTTATAAGATCAATTAAGATATTGGCCACTTAATGTCCCCTTTCATCAGATGCCAAAAGCTCATTTGCTATGAGGTAATACAAAGCCTAGCCCACTTTTTATTGTATTAATTGAATATTTTCATTCAAAGAATTTTTAGGAAGATACTGCTGCTGCTGCCAAGTCACTTCAGTCGTGTCCGACTCTGTGCGACCCCATAGACGGCAGCCCACAAGGCTCCCCCGTCCCTGGGATTCTCCAGGCAAGAACACTGGAGTGGGTTTAGGAAGGTACTATATGAATGTAAAAGTAAGGTTACAACAACTTACTGTGTATTATTTATTGAGCAGACACTATACCATAAATCACATACACAATATGACTGAAGCTTCCAACATCCCTTCGCTACAAATATAAACCTTCCTTTTTAAATTGGTGAGATTAAGTAAGTGATCCAAGGTCAGGTAACAAGTGACGGAGCCTGTTGGTTCTGCTACTAAATGACTGTGCAACACAGTATACATTTTTGGATAGAAATAAAATATTTTGGTCAGAAATCATACTGTGAAGTGAGTATGGGCTGCATGTGAGAAGCTTATTATTTATGAACCAGGAAGTAACAGACTAAATGGGTTCTTACAGGACATGGCTGAATGTCACGTGAGGGTGTGTGCTTATGCCTACTGATGCCAGGGTGGGACGAGGGCTTGGGAAAAAATATACCTTAAAGCCTCCTCTGGTTCAAATTTACTCAGGTTTCATATTTTAAAGCTCTCTTTTGCTTAAAAATGTTTTACTCTGTATTCATTATTACTACTTATAAATGTTTAACTGGATACCTAAGGACCCCACTATAAGACTACTTCTCCCCTGAATATTCTGCAGAATATTGACTGTGTCTCAGTAGAGAACAAAGCCAATACCTTCCCCCACCCCGTGATTATTTGCATATCCAAAATAAAGAGGATGGTTAGTAATCAATTAATGAATTCTGAACTACTCTACTAACCAATTTGGTAAAAGTCTCTCTACTCCTTTCTACCTCTGACCATCATCCCCAAATCATTCAGTTTCCAGGATTCTGGGCTATAAACAATTTGATAAGAGTTATTATAAAACTCTCTTGTGATTGGCTAGACAGAAGTCAGATATAATTCTGATATTAGCATGCATGAATGCTAAGTTTATTCAGTTGTGTCCAACTCTTTGTGACTCCATGGACTGTAGCCCGCCAAGCTCCTCTGTCCATGGGATTCTCCAGGCAAGAATAATGGAGTGGGTTGCCACGCCTTCCTCCAGGGGATCATCCCAAACCTAGGGATCGAACCTGCATCTCTTATGAATCCTGCATTGGCAGGTGGGTTCTTTATCACTAGCATCATCTTTCAGGAAGTCAAGCATACTTCAGAAATTCACAATTCATAAAACATGGTAACATCCATTGCAGTTCAGCTTTTGCTTTGTTTCTTTATCTGCACCAGGAACTGGCTAAATAATTTTGAAATAACATTATAAGCTTAAATTTGACCACAGGGAGAAGCTGTCTCAGAGAATCAGAAGGAACATCAGCCTTTGTATCAGGAATCTTAGTTCAGTCCAGGTAGTGTAATACACTGCAACTTAAGCAAGCAAGTCATTTAATCTCCCTTGACCCTATGTGGGACCTGAAGCAGCTGCATCCAGAAGAGACCCATCAACTCTAGATGCCTTAGGAAATGCTTATGACAATGTGCCCATGTTTATAAGAAACTGGCATTTTTTCTTTTTCTTCTCAACTTTTCAAAATTAAGGAACTTAAAAGCATCTAGGTACTACCCTGGTGGTCCAGTGGCTAGGACTCCACACTCCCAGTGCAGGGGGCCCAGGTTTGATCCCTGATTGGTGAAGTAGAGCCCACATGCCATAACTAAATATCCTGTGTGCCGCTAGGATGACCCGGCACAGCCAAAAGAAACAAACAAACAGCATCTAAATTTAAAAAATTTTTGTTGAAAAAACGAAAGCCAAAAAGTCGTTAACGACTCCAAACTTGCAAAGATTTCAGGGGCAGGCTCCAAATTTTAGAATCCCCCAAGAAAGGAAAGAAGAGAGAATTTTGGGTGATTAAATAAGATGATATAAGTAGGACTGGCTGTATAATTTGCAGGGCTCTGGGCAAAATGAAAATGGGGGGCCCTTGTTAAAAAACTGCTAAGAATTTCAAGATGGGGACAGTGCAGCACTTAACCAGGCGTGGACCAGGGGAGCAGGGCCCTGTGCAACTGTACAGGTCACACACCCACGCCACGGGCTTTAGGGCTACGGGCATGAGAGCTAAAAAGTTTTTAGTTTCTATCCCTGAACAAATGGATCATGGTTACTGAAGTGAGTCACTGCGGTCAGAAAGGTATCTGAACTCTTATCCAAAACCCATGATTTCCCAAACTTACCGCAAGGAAAAGTCCAATAAAATATTTTTAATAAAATATTTTTAGTTAATAGGCCCTCTTTCATTTAATGGGAATGACTGAACGGAGTTCTTTTCTGGGGCCACAGCTGACACTCTCACTTGTGAACATCCATGACCAGCCTGCTGAGAACTAGCAGAGAAAGGAATCACACAACGCTGATGACTAGTGACTACACCTGGTGGGCGTGTGTGCTCAGTCGCTTCAGTTGTGTCTGACTCTTGGCGACCCCCTGGACTGTACCCCACGGACTGCAGCCCGCCAGGCTCTTCTGTCCATGGGATTCTCCAGGCAAGAATACTGGAGTGAGTTGCCATGCCCTCCTCCAGGGTATATTCCTGACCCAGGGATCGAACCCCAGTCTCCTGCATTGAAGGCGGATTCTTTTCCCACTGAACCACCAGGGAAGCCGAGCAACCTCGCTTGCTGGTATCCAAACCCCCTCCAGGCCGCCCCACGACTGTGGCCAGTGCTCACCACCCCCTGTGCCTGCAGCTCCTCACAATGTCTACACCCACGGGTGTTCCTGTGGTCCTCTCTCAAGCACCTGCTTCCCCACCTCAAAGCTACGGAATCTGAATTCAGTATAAAAACAGAGGTCATCAGGTGGCCAACCTCTCAACTTCCCTCTCTCGGCTGCTACTCTGACTACATCTGCGAATCCTTCTGGCTCCCAGCCCATCCCCCTTCCTTGAGAGGCTTCACCATTTTATCCCCATTTTTATCTACACGTCCAATCTTTTCCTTCTTTAAGTAAGTGTTCCTCCTCGGCATATAAATCAACTCAAGTACTTTTTCTACCCCCCTCCTCGATCCTAGTTCCAGTCTTCTTTTTCGCTCTTCACAGTTCATTATTTGAAAAAAATACATCCACACTCTCCCATTTCCACTTCCTCTCTTCCTGGTCCCTCTCAACCAGACTTGCACTTGCCCTCTCCTCCCTTCAGCCCATTTCCTAATTCCTGGTTCCTCAAATGGAGCTGTTTTGTTTTTTTTTTTCTCGCTGTGAAGCCCAGCATGAACCATGGCAAACCCCACACGAGGAAATGCTGGTCAACAGGATTCCAAATCAGCCATGAATGATTTCATGTCATTGAGGAATACGGGCAAAAATGAGATGGTACCAACAGGTGACTGCGATATTAAATTCTCGATTTGAGAAGGGAAAACTCTTCCACCTGGGTCTCTGAAATAGCAAAACACCCTTGTAATGTTTTTAGAGAGGCAGAGACACTCTCTCCATACAAAGGGCAGAGTGTCCTTGCCCTGCTGTAAATGTTTTAGCAGCTGTGGAAACTTTCAACAAAATTTACTTCCAGCAACTAGACGCGATGTGCGAAAACTGGGCTTTTCATCGTGGAGACTGAAGCACTTACTAAAGCAGCGGGGCCTTGGAGGCACAGCCCGGAGCTGTGTGGCTCCTTCTCACGGCTCTGCCTGTGAGCTCTAATGTGGTTTTCCATCCCCTGCCGCACGCCACTGCACCTCTTAAGAAAGCATGTATCCTGATTTTGAACTCTTTGCATGACAGGATGAAATACGGTGAGGGAACCCAGGTATGCATTACACCTCCTTCCCCCTGGAGCACAGGGGAAATGATCCGACGTGCAAACACGGGCATCCTCCCAGATCTTTGGGGGTTAAAGCTCCACACACACATGGAGAGTGACTGCCAGGTCTACACACACGCCCCTTTCCTCACCATGCTGGGCATCCCTCCTGAGACACCTAAACATGCTTCACCTTAAAATCTTAACATTCACAAACGCGCCCAGCAGCTCTCAACTAGTGTATTAAATAGTGAGAGAAACTCAGGCCATAGGAGCTAAAACTTGGCCCAAAGGAGCTCCTTCTTTCCTTCTGCTGGGCAATAAAATCCTAGGAGATTTCACGTAAGAATTCTGGCTGCAGCAAGTGTGCACTGCTGCCTCTGATAGGAAATATTTCATTTGACCAAGCGCCCACTGTGGAAACGCTGTATGCGCTCGGTCTCATGAAACCTTTAAGAGTTTACAGCAGTTAGCTTTCCTTCATGATAGAATTAATAATTCTGATTCAACAAAAGATTTCCTGTGGACATTATTTCATTTAACAAAAGCAGCAGATGTCTATTTATGAGGACATGAAGTTTAATGTGCATACATTTTATAAAGAAGTTTTAAGGGTTCAGTTTAATCCAACACGGGCTGATCGTGCACCTACTATGTGTAAAGTGTTAACTTATCTTGTGAGTGTCATTGTGGGTTTGGCCTGGAGCTTTTGTCCTCAGATATCTGAGGACAAATACCTTTAATTGCTGAAGCCTGTTTTCAGTACAGCCTCTCTCAATCCTCAGGTTTCAGATGTTTCCCTAACTTAGAGAAAGTGTACTTTTTTGAGAAAGGAATTAATTACCTACTGAAGAGCTTGTATACAGTGAAGGTTGAGACACGAACATTCATTATTCAGAAAGTATGTGAACCTCAAGTTGTAACACTTTATGTCACAAAATGAACATCACTTGATTGATGACAGAATAAAAGGTATGTACTTTCCCCCTCTATAATATGTGGGCAAACAAAATAATACATGCAGAGTTATTTCTCTTAAATATCTGGCAAGGCATATGATTGATTGTTAGGAATTTTTTGACTTGGTTAAGACAAAATTTAGCCAAATGTTAAAGCATGGAAAATGTTGATGTAGGCAAAGCGAATATTCTGATAAAGCTGTAACATCACCCCAGCACACAAACATGTTGAAATCTTACCGTTAGGTTGTCATGCACTCTGCTTCCCTGCAGCGAGCATTAGCTTTAACCCTTCAGTGCTGCTGCTGAGTTTCATGTTTAGGGAGAGGGTGGAAGCTTCACTCAGGAACAAGCTTTTACTTGGGTGATGAGCTGATGAGCGGCAGTTTACGCGAGAGAATGGCCGTCTCACCTGTGTATCTGATCTCAGTTAAAATATATCTATTTTATAGTCAATCCTCGTTCAGAAGGAGACTCTCGTATTCGCGAATGCCTGGTGATTTGTGTGGACTGTGTGTTTAAGAGATTGTGTAAATTCTGGGTGGATCATGAAGATCTTTCTCTTCCTCCTGTGAACTTGCTACCTCCTAATGAACTTCTGAATGGCACATCGTTTCGATGACATAACTTCAGCAACCCTGAGGGTTTGCTTTCCAAGTGAACGGCCCTTGGAATGAGATGGCTATTTTCTGGGTTTGCCTTTGCAGTGATGGTGAGAGAAAGCCCTCACTGAAAGGGTTAAGGGATGTTACTGCAGCAGTTATCAGCAGACCAGCCATCTACCTTTGGTACTTACAGGAATTTTATGGCTCTTGATCATATTATCAAATTCTTCATTAATTTTTTTGTATTTTTCTTCAGTGCGTGGGGTGAGTGCATAAGAGGAGTCGGGGTCGGGGCTTTCACAGCCTTTGTTCTCTTTCTTGTTCAAGGCCTGCCAGGTTCAGAGAAATATCAAGAGTAAAAAAAATGAAGGGTGTTTTGAGTACTTACACACAATCTTTGCCTGCTGATCATTAGATCAATATCTTCGTTAATTTTCCTGTACTTGTCCTCAGACTCAGGGCTGTGACCTACTGAATCGTCTGCATCAGGATCTGGGCTGTCACAGCCATTAAGGCCCTTCTTTCTCAACGTCTGAAATACATAATTTGGAAAGTTCAAACCTAGACAAAGGCTGTAAAAGACATTCAGGGGTGTCATAGACGTTTAAGCTTGCCAGTATTTTAGGTTATTACATGGGCTATATTACATGAGGGTAAAGAAACTGTAGAGAGAAACAGTGAGTCATTTCAACAGTGCACTCATTACTACTCAAGAAAAAAAAGTAAAAGGGAAATATTCATTCTGAAACCAAATTAAACAAACAAAAGATGGGATGAGGGTCGAAGTTCCATGATCTGGAATGCATACGTGCTTCCAATATCTAGTGAGAGACAATCACAAGAATACAAGGGCGCAAATTGCAACACTATTTTCCCACAGAAAAATTAGAAGTCAGGGCATTACACAATGATTTCTGAAAATGTGATCATGACAAAAGCAGAAATGGTGGAAAGAGATCCCCAGTTGGAGTTGAAAATAATGATTGGAACTAAAAGCGCCCTGCACCCCACCTTTGGATATGTGCTTGACAGCAAAAGGTGGTAAGAGAATCCAGCTAACGTTCTCCCGAAGTACCCATTATGAATGTTTAGACACTGTGATCAAAAGGAGAATCACCTTCGTTTACTCTGGTTAGAGTTCTGTATGTGAAAATTGTACTAAAATGGATAATACTGAGAAGTTGTCTGCCTGAACAGAGGCTGAAAGAAAAGTCAACACAGCTGAGCGGAGAGCTTCATTAGGAAGGAAGAAGTGTGTGTCAGTCGCTCAGTCGTGTCCAACTCTTTGTGACCCCGTGGACCATAGTCCGCCAGGCTTCGCTCTCCATGGGATTCTCCAGGCAAGAATACTGGAGTGGGTGGCCATCTCCTTCTCCAGAGGATCTTTCTGACCCAGGGATTGAACCCAGGGATCAAACTCAGGTCTCCTGCATTGCAGGCAGATTTTTTACCATCTGAGCCACCGGGGAAGCCCTAGGGTTTCATTATCATGAGCTAAGTAAGGAAGTCAAAGAACACTGCAGAGAGGTAACCAAGTCAATAACTACCAAACTAGCACAAGTTCCTCCTGGCTGCAGCTCAGGAGGATTACCCTGCGACTGCCTCCTGACACACGAGTGAAAACTCAGTGCCTCATCTGCAACCTCCTGAACGTACATCTGCTCTAGTCTCAGCTGTCACAGAAGGATAAATACTCATATCACGCTGTAACAGGAAAAGTATGAGTCAGGAGTCCTGAGTTTTTACTTTTCTTTTTTAAAAATTGATGGTTGTCAACTTAATTGGACACAATCCGAATTTACAGACAGAGTTACGTTTTTAGAGATTATAAAACTTCTGATTAATCAATCACACAGCTTGCCATGTACACTATTAACAGACTAGCAACTTTTCTGAATTTTCCCAGTACTACCAAATCGTTTCTAAAAAGCTGTGTACCTAAGTGTCTCTCATTCATGGAAAGTTCAGCAGAGCTCATCTTTATTAAAGATCAAATTCACATACAAATAAAGCGAGAGCTGTGACATCAAGCTAAGGAATTCAAAACTGAGATAACACTCCATTTTTAATTCATGCAATTGAGGAAAATAAATAAGACAACATGAGTTAAAAAGGGGGTGTCAGTCTTAAAAATTTAAACTCCTTGGCTCTTATTGATGTGTAATACAAATGTAATGCTTTAGAAATTAGTTTGATGCACTAAAGATATTCACTTAAAATCAAACTGAGAGCTACCATTTTGAATACATCTATGATACACTGTGGCTCTGTAAATATTTATTAATGTTACAGTGATATAATATAACAAATAAACATATGGTTACAGCTTATTATGTGGTAAAATGTTTGAATATTAAAATGAATATTTTGACACACGATGATAAAATGTACATTTACAATCTTGGGGAATTTATAATTGGTGGGGCCACCTGTCCCCCTATCATGGATCTATAGCTATCATTTTTCACCCAGAGTAAGTACTTCCAGAGGGTTCCTACAATAATACTATTGAGGATGTCACAATATATTAGAATAATAACCTCACTTCTAACTTAACTTCCTAGATTTTAAACTCTTTCATTGACATTATCTCAATTGCAAAAACATTCTTCCCTGTGATGACTATTTGTATTATGATGTGGTTCCACTTTGATCTTTACATGTCCTTGAGCTTTTAAGAATAATTTCTGATTGTCTTACATCACATTCCATGGATTTTTCATAAAAATTCTCTTACGCAGAAAAAATATGTAAGATCAAGTACATATTATCTGATTTTTAAAAAATTTATCTACTGATATTTCTTTAAGGCATGTTAAGAATATTCTTATATAAACCCCTAATTTAAAGTCTTATCTTTTATAACATTAATTTGTAGTCTTATCTAGATGGTAGAATTTTCCATGTGCACCCGAATCTTTTACCCAATAAATCCTCTTATGAAAACTATAGTTGTTTTGATGTGCAGATTTTTGACAACAGAACGCAAGGGTTAGGAGAGGCCTATCAACTGTCATTACAATCCATCTGGCATGTACATGTGTGCTAAATATTCTTACAAAGCTTTCGGGGTAGATATTCTGTTTGGTTTATGAAAATTCAAACATCAATTACACTTTATTGAAAGATCTCCACAAATATTAACTCATTATCTCTCACAAATCTTCCATGAAGATTTTAGGGAAACCTGATGCCAGGTCTCAGGCCAGCAGAGCCCAGCATGATGACCCCCCAACGTCTCCTGCCAGGGCACCAAGGGGTCACCGTGCCTCTTCGAGGCTTTCCCACACCCGTGAAGTGTAAAGTGAGAGACGTGGAATAGATCTCTTCCACTCACATAGAGCTGCAGCAGTGGACTGGACACTGAAAAAACTAGGTAGAATTTTTAAAAATTAGGCTGTGGGAAATATTAAAGTATAAAAACATGGCTAAAATATTGATACTTCTTAGATGTCAAATTTTAGACCAAGTGGGAATGCTTGTTGTTCAACAAAACACTTCTCAGTTTATAGATTAAAAAATGAATTAGATCAATAGCTCCTTTATACCTGAAGAATTAACAAAGCAAGTGGCATGAAGTCACATAGGAAATGGAAGTGATGGGAGTGAGGCAGAAGCAGCGGCTCCTTTTCTCCCTGTAAATGCTTCTTGTATCTGACTATCTCGTCCTACAATGAATATCACCACTATTAAAGTAACAAAATATCTCTACCATTTACTTTTTATTTTAAAAATTTTATATTTTATTTATAATGGTACGTTAGTTTCAGGTGTACAGCAAAGTGGGTTAGTTATACATATACAAACATCTATTCCTTTTCAGGTTTGTCTCTACCATTTAAAAGCACTTATAGTCTTATTTCAAGTTAAATTGTGTTATTTTTTTAAAAAGTGCATTTTGAGATATACAAACACAAAACCCAAGAGCATATTAATATTGAGTTCCAAATTCCCATAACCACATAACCAGAACATTGAAAAAATTGTTCAAAAATATTATTCTCGGCTGAGAGCTTGTAAAACACATTTCTGCCAAGAACAAATGATTACAGTGGAATTATAAAGCTCTGAAAATGGAAGAAATGGCACAAACTTTACCATAGTTTGGATGTGAAACCTTAAGAGTAGTCTTATCCTTAGTATATCAAAAATCTACAGCTGCTTAATGATGACAAAAGAATTGCTATTAGATTCAGCCAAATCTGTTTTTATCATAGTAATGAATTGTTGCTATTAACTAAAGGGATTACTAAATGGATAAATAAGCATTATTCCTTACGGCCTTCTTCTAGTAAGATCAAAATTTCTGTTGCTGGCCTTTGAAAGCGTCTCTGATCTTTTATAAATGTGACTGGTCAGGTAAGGCACTTATATCTCTATTCTTTCTCAGGGGCTAGAAGTCCTGTATGTATTAGTACATACTGTAAGTGCCTCTTGGCTGACTATGTTTTGAAAAGATTTATTCCGTATGTCAAGAGAAGGCAAGATATCTACGGAAACCACCAGCATCTCTTGCTACGCATCTGAAGAAACTTCCCTCAGAGAACTCTGTAAATCTGGAGTCAGCCTTCCATGTGAGAGTGGCATTTGTAGGGTAGATCAAGTGACTGCAGAGGCTTCTGGGATGTCCCCACAAGGCAGCGACTGTCATGCAGGGAGCTGAGAAAAGCCTTTTCTTAGAGAAGTAATCAGATTGACAGAAGGTGACACACTCCAAACAATAAACGGAAAAAGGAGTGCAGACAGGTAATCCAAAACCACGTGGACTCTCCCCTCCCAGATAGCTGGACATATGGGCCCTGCATGCTTCCATTTGCTCGCTGGGAAACCTTGAAACACATAAAACTGACGGTGATAGGTGACAGGTGCTTCAACAATTCTAATGAAAGAGATGTAGGGAACAGGTTCTATTTCCTTACTGAAAGGAATATAAATGGAAAAGAATGCCACACGGAGCTCTCATTTCTTGTCTTAGGCATTATATTATCAACTAGAAATATTCCTGTGTATACAATGGTTAAAACCGGCTCCCCTTTCTTAATTATTTCTTGTTAGTAGAAAAGAAATAACTGAACTATTGGCCTTTTTCGATTATATGCAAACAGTATATTTTATGTTGATGCTATTTAAGTAAAATTCAGCTTCTGTCAGAGACCCACCATCACAGATTAAAAGCTTCCAATCATTCAATTTCTTTCCACGTCTGCAGTTTCAGTCCTCAAGAATGTGTATTTCCATCATCTTTCTTTTTCTGTGCCTCCCCATTTCAGAGCAGAAATTTCACATCTCCTTGTTAAAAACCCCAAACCTCCCAAATTATTAATTTTTGCTAAAATTCAAACAATCACCCTTGCTTGCACAGCTAACTTTACCCTTCAAAGGGCTGATGTGTCAAGAACACACGCAGGAACTGGTACCATGAGTTCAGTGAACGTCTTGTTCACACGATAGTCAAGGGAAAAAAACACATCAACTTCGGAAAAATAGCTTCCGTTTCTCTGATAGTAAATCATCTGTGTGCTTGTCTGTCACAGTTTTATGAAGACAAGCGTCTGCTCTTCACAAGCTGAAAAATCTTTAGAAGGCAGTGAGTCCATACAGGCACAGGAGGTGCTGTTGAAACAGAGACTGCCCACCGGTGAAGGTTCTGAGTGCGGTTCACAAATACCCTCTCCACCCTGGCACTGATGCTTATGACCCTGCTACTTCCCGGCCCTTCAGTATCCGTGGAGTGGGCGCTGCCCTAAGGACTATGCTCTGTGACTCACTTCATTTAAAAAACATTCAGCGAATAATTCCTGAGAACCTTCCAAATGCCAGATACTGTTTTGTACACTTGTGTTTTTTTTGTTTTTTTTTTAGAGAAGTAGGCAATACAAATTCAAACCGAAAAGCTCTGACTCCACCTATAATATTCTGTTTTTTGGTGATTTCTAGCACAAATCACTTAGGCTGGGGGAAGATCAAGTGCCAAGAAATTCCTCCACAGGTTTTAATAATCAAAACTGTAAGCATTGTCTCTACTCTCGCTCTTGTTCCACAGTTCTTCTTTGTTCTTAATATAGAAATGAAAAGGCACATTAAAATACTGTGAATTCAGTACAATCGGTAGGTAGACTTTAATTAGACAAGCAAATCATAGCTAGTATAGAGTATGAAAAAATTAAATTTTACCCCAAATTATCCATTTGTGGTAAAAATTTTCATGAAAAATCAAAAAATATAAACCTTAATAACAGTACATTTCTCTAGGTTATTAACGCTGATTCTAACCAGATATTAACGCCTACTGGGGAAAGGCTGGGGAGAGATGGGGCATTTTATTGTTTTTGCTTTTATTCCTTCCCTCAAAAGATAATCTTAATATCAGACTGGAAATTTTTTTCACTGAATACTTTTCCATCTTTAAATAGTGGAAGTAAAAGACTGATTGAAGATATGAAGATTTTTAATGTACAGAACATAAAGAAATATCCACCTACTTCTCCTAATGGCCACAAGTGATTTCATATAAATATTTTGAGGGTGATAGTTCCTAGTACTGATACTCTAATGCTGACTGAGACTACCAAGGAGTCCCTGGCCCTTTCTCATGCCTTCTAGAAGGGAGGATAATGCTGTATAAACACTGGCCTTTCACATTTCTTGTCTTGGCTCAGCTGGGCTCACCAACTGGAATGACCCCAGGGAGTATCTGCTTCCTGCATGCAGACAGTCCTCCTCCAAGGCAGAGCTGACATAATCTTTTCCTCTCTGCAGACTTCTCTGATCACTAGGGCTGAATTAATTTCTCCCTAATTCATGCACTCATTTATAGTATACATTTTTTTCTACGTGCTTTTATCACAAGTTATTATTTATGTGTTTGTCTCCTTTGCTAAATTGCTTGGTCATTATAGCACCTTTCTTTACTTACTTTGGAAGCTGCAATATAGAGCAGAGTCTGATACACTGGAGGTGCTCAATAAATGCTCGCAGAATGAACAGAACACATATTTCCACTTCAGTGTTAACGTGTGCAGAGGTTTCATGGCTGGACAGAGGCTACTGTTTTGGTTGAAGGTAAAGCCGGCAGAGCGATCCAGACCTCCTGACACATATTACTAAGTGCCGTTATGTTCGGGGTTGTCTATGGTCCTCTGGACGCAAGGATGCTTTTTCCGAATATATGACTAAGACAATCTGTTTATATGTTTTATTTACATGTTTTTCTTCCCAAGAGTGAACTCCTGGAGGTCAGGGATCATTTACTAGTCATCTTGTAACACTAGGACTTAGCACAAGGTCTGCCGTGCAGAAGCTTAATAAATGTTTGCAGCATTGACAGACTGGATGGATGGATGGACAGAACAGGAAAAAATGTTCACAAGCTCAGTGTAGGATTTTTGCAGCTGCAGTTTCTTTCTTCACATTTTATATCATTATTTCACACTGTTAAAACTCAGTTATTATTTCAGTCTTTTCAAGTAACTGTTATGAAGTGACTATTTTCTGAAATGTTCCGCTTTTAACTTAGAAAGCAATGCAGTACAGGCATAATTTGTACTGGGAATGAAACTGGTTATAAGTCATGAGGAGATTTATATCATTAAACACTTACAGCGTGGTGTATTGGTCTACATACGGAACGTCAGAAAAACGAAGCATTTGTGAAATCTTTAAGGGCAAAAAGCCATAAGTATGTAATCTCAGTGATGAAATGAATAGGAGGGAAAAAGAGAATTCAGCACACAAGAAACAAGGGAGTAGTATTTTAGGCAGCGTGTATAAGGTTAGAAAGGGAAAAGCAGAAAGCTTAAAGAACACAGTGAACTTCTGGGAATGTGAGTCAGATCCTATAAATCTGAAGTGAGCATGTTTCAAAATTCTTGGGCAAAGTTCATCTTTTCCCTATTCCTGGACGCTGTTCCATGTTCTCCCTGGCTTTGACATTGGTCTTACTCTGGGCCAATCTCAGCCTGGAGGATTCATGGAAAATCAGGGTGATTCTAGGGCCAAATGATTCAGGCTTCCTCAGGACTGGTCAATGGTTTCAAGTTTCTAATGAACATTTCTTCCACCACACCTCCTTTGGAACCTGGCTAGGCATGGGTCAGGAGGCTGGCCTAGAACACGATGGAGATGAGGAAGTTTGGCAGGAAATGTCTCCTGACATCTGAATCCAGGAGCGATCTGAAGTGAAATATGAAACCGGGAACACTTTAATATATAGTGATTAAAATGCATGCTAAAATGTGCAGTTAATCCTAATAATCTCTTATAAAGCAAGTTTAGAAAATATAGGCTGGAATACAAAATAAAAAAGCTGAAATACAAAGGATCAAATTGTAGGTGAGTTTGAAAAATGGAGGATGCTAGTCATTTCTTAAATAAGGAAGGAAAAGATAAGGCAGAATTATAAATTAAACAAAGGTTGAGAAAGAGAGGAGAAGAGCACAGGAACAAAGATCAGGAAGCAGGATTTTCGAAAGTATGAAATATGAATGCAACTCATCTACTAACCTTTTTGGACTATGGCATTTTACTTGCAAATAGGTTACAGGGGCATAAAAGCAGATACTGAGGGCATTGATTCTTTAAAAATAACATGTTGAAGCATCATTTATAAACCATTAATGACTTATTTTAACAAAAGAAGATGTATATATTATCTTGAGTAATGACAGTAAGGTCAAATCATTATTTTTGTTTCTCTGTAGGCTCTTATCTAGTAAATGCCTTTTTATTCAAGTTGGGCCAAGGCATGATTAGTCATTTGAAATGGGAGTAGTCTTCACTGCCTTATTTATCAGTCAGCTCAGGATTGTACTTAGTCATCATACTTCCTCGTTTCTGTAGAGTTCCCATGCTCTCTGCTACATCTTTTCCCACTTACATTTTTGCTTCCAACACCTCCTTTCATCCATTCCCCTCCCAACTTTCCTTTTCTAGCAAACATCACACTTAGTTGTTCAAGCTGGAGACCCAGAAATCACCCTGCTGCTGCTGCTGCTGCTGCTAAGTCTCTTCAGTCGTGTCCGACTCTGTGCAACCCCATAGACGGAAGCCCACCAGGCTCCCCTGTCCCTGGGATTCTCCAGGCAAGAACACTGGAGTGGGCTGCCATTTTCTTCTCCAATGCATGAAAGTGAAAAGTGAAAGTGAAGTTGCTCGTCGTGTCCAACTCTTAGCGACCCCATGGACTGCAGCTTACCAGGCTTCTCCGTCCATGGGATTTTCCAGGCAAGAGTACTGGAGTGGGGTGCCATTGCCTTCTCTGAGAAATCACCCTAGATTCCACCATCTCTTGCCTCAACTATCGTTTTTTTCTATTTGGTCTCCCATCCTGCGTGTGTTTGTTCCCTGACCCACTTTCCGGTCAGTCATTCTTCCTTCTTTTGGCAAGGTCTGATTACAAGGCAAGTCTACCTGTTCTTATAAACCATGGAAGCTCCTACAATGTTCAAGCTGGAGACCCAGAAATCACCCTAGATTCCACCATCTCTTGACTCAACTATTGTTTTTTTTCCTACTTGGTCTCCCATCCTGAGTCTGTTTGTTGCCTGACCCCCTTTCTGGTCAATCATTTTTCCTTCTTTTGGCAAGGTCTTCTTACCAGGCAAGTCCACTTGTTCTCATAAACCATGGCCGTTCCCACCAGCCTGACCTACGAGTTTTCTCTGCAAGCCCTCCACCTGCCTCTCCGGCACTATCTCCTCTCTTCTCCCGCAGCACTCCAGGTTTTGCCAAGGGGGAACTTCTCACCATTTCCCAAGCTGGGTAGGCCTCTTAATAATACTGTTTCGATATGTGTCATTCTTTCTTGTCTGGAATAGCCTTGTTTACTCCTCCCCGCTGCTACACAAACCACAGTCATCTCAGGACATCTACTGCCTAAGGCATCCCATGTTCGGTGAGGCTTCTTCCTAACTCTCCTGGGCCCTTAGAGATTCCCATCTCTGTACCTCTAGTCCCTTGGGCAGCAAGGGGATCAAATGGGTCAATCCGAAAGGAAATCAACCCTGAATATTCATTCGAAGGACTGATGCTGAACTCCAGTGCTTTGGCCACCTGATGCGAAGAGCTCACTCACTGAAAAGACCTTGATGCTGGGAAAGACTGAGGGCAGGAGGAGAAGGGGACGACAGAGGATGAGATTGGTTGGATGGCATCACTGACTCAGTGGACGTGAATTTGAGCAAACGCCAGGAGATAGTGAAGGACAGGGAAGGCTGGTGTTCTGCAGTCCGTGGGGTCACAAAGAGTTGGACACCACTGAGTGACCTAACGGCAACAAAGCCCCTAGGACCCTTAATTTTTTGCATTTTCTTATAATACATGGTGTTTCAGATTGTAATCTATCTTTTGCCACATCAGCTTCAATACTTGATAGTGAGTCTATTAGGGCTGAATATTTCTGATGCCTGACAGAGGCTCTGATTAATATACGTGGGGTCAATATATGTTCTCAGCAACTGTTCATCGGATGAATGAATAAGCAAACAAACTTGACGGTCATCCTTTCTAACAGTGACAGACTAATTGAAATGAGTTGGGTGGTCTCCTGAGGTGATGGTGTTATTTATTTGTTTTAATAAGATTAGTAAGTCAAAATTCAAGGTGCACGAGTCTGGTTGGTTAAAGCAATCTCTGTAATTACTTCACGACTGTAGCACAGCACATCCCGTGGGAAGCAGAGGGAACAGTGGAAGTAACATAAAATACTGTAAACGGGACCCAAAGGCTTAGGCTCCTTTGTGGTTAGAACTGCTGAGTCCGAAGCATCACGGGCTGATCCTTTTCACAAAAGACTCTTTTGCGTCTTCTGGCTGTTAGTGCTTTAAGTTACCACCAATGGGACACAAATGCATTGAAAACCAAAAATACTGCAAGAGGTGCTTTTGTGCACTCCCTTCTCTTCTTCCCCTCAGAAACAAGGCATTGCATTTGAAGTAAGCTGAAGAATCGCTGGCAGTTGGGATCTACAGTTTAGCACTAGCTTATCAGAAACGCAGAAAGTTCTGGAACACATAAAAGGCAACACAAAATAACACAAGATAAAGCGACTTGAGGTTGACATCTGATCAACTCAAGTTCTGACGATTTTGATTACACCTAAGAATGGTACCTGAGGCAGCCAAACCTCACTTCTGAGACAGTCAGGCACTCCTAGATGAAGGGTAATGTTGCTTCTTTCCCTCACATCACCCTCGCACCATGAGCCTCTGCCAGGCTGCACAGAGGAAAGCGCTCCAGTGGGCTTGGCCCTGCCCCACTCTCTCTTCGGCTGGCCTTTGGCTAGATGGGGAAACCCTCTCTTTGCCATTCAGTCTCACTGCTGTATTAACACTTGCCATGTCTTCGGTCACAGGCTGGCCCAACACCCACCAATAACAGACTTTTCAGTCTGCGGTATCACTGAAAATACTAAGTTTTTTTTTGTCTTCTATTCCTCAATTTATTAAATTGTGGGGAGAGAGATTTTCAAGGACCAATTCTGGATTGTGAATATAGATTTTATTTATTGATGGTATCCTTACCTTCTTCCTATGATACCTGACATTCAAACTTACTTTCCTAATTAATTTCTCTCTCTTCCCAGTGTCTCCAATGAGTGACAATAAGCCATTCTCTACTGAAACCTCTCAATCGAAAAGTTTTGATTTTGGTTATTCTATAGAGTTTGGACAGCCATGCTAGGAAAGGGCCTCTTACTCTCCACCTTCCCAGTTAGCATACCCTGGGAAGAAGAATCCAAGTACTATGAGAGTTTTGCCTGGATCGGTGGTATGCCATCCGAGAGACTAGTATTAATCACTGTGTTAGCACACGTGGCTCAAGACATGTACTGGTCTGACTTGACAAAATGAGGTAGAGCATTACAGGGACTGTAATACATGAGGCCCAGCAACTGTGACTGCCAGGCAAGGGGAGAGTCTCAGTGTGTTCGAACAAACCTCCATGAGAGCAGAAACTTTTTTTTTTAATCTCTGTATCCACAGCAACTTGAATGTGCCCAGCACATGGATAACACCCAGTAAATATTGTTGTTAAAAGAATAACAGAATCCAAGGCTGCAGTGCCAGAGGTTTTTATTTAAGATGGAATCACAGTGGGATCTGAAAACACACAAGCAGCAGCTGCGAGGTCTGTGTTCAGGGCATGGGTTGCTTTCATTCCTACCAACCACTCTCTCTAATGCCACACACGAATTTAAATTATAAAAGGGAAGAATCATGAACTACAGGGATAATGGCATTAATATGTCTCTCTTTTATGTGTCCTCAGAACTCTGTAACTAATATTTACTTTATAATGTTCTTGTCTGTATTTTTGTTTTATTTTCTAGACTGTAAGATTCTTGTAGACAGGAAGCGTCTCTTGAGAGCTTTTCTTCTCTACCAACCAATTCGCGTGGTAGATAGCACAAAGTTTCAAGAAGTTCATTAGCTCTTCTGGATGGGGGTCATATATGAGAATACCTCTAAGGAGAGCCTGGTCACTTATAATAAGAAGGTTCAGAAAGATTGGGCTTCCCTGGTGGCTCAGATGGTAAAGAATCTGCCTGCAATGCAGGAGACCTGGTTCAATCCCTGGGTCTCATTCTGGAGAAGGGAATGGCTACCCACTCCAGTATTCTTGCCTGGAGAATTCCATGGACAGAGGAGTCTGCCGGGTTTCTCTATGGGTTGCAAAGAGTTGGACATGACTGAGTGACTAACACTTTTACTTTCAGAAAGATTAAGCAAAAGCTAGTGAGGATCCAAGTTTTCTACTTCCATTTCCTTTAACACTAACCCTTCTCTCTCTCCTTTCAACAATAGTAATGTGTGTGAGGTCTGTCCAAGGCTAGCAACCTTGGTCTCTAGCCTTACGCTTATGGCTTGCCTTTTTCAACGTAGAATCCTCTGGATCTTGGTTAACACAGTATTAATCTTTTCCTGTTATTAGGTTGATCTACTTTCTGCTTAACAAAATATAATGGATGGGATGGTCACTGGCCAGGGACTGGGCTGCTTAAACCAGTGGTGGGAGGACGCCATGGACTTGTTAGTCCTGGTGTGTGGCCAGGAAAGCAGGGTGTATTCCCAAGTGATTGACAGGCCAGCACTGGTGGCTGGGAATTTAAACGCTCCTTATATGTTTCCAAGGGTCGTCCTGCAAGCAGACTTGGCTTCACTGAATGTTAGGTTTACAGGATGCTGTCAAATGGTCAGGGAACAAATCTCTACCCGCACGCACAGCAGGCATGAAGCAAGTCCCGCAGACCAAACCTCCCAACGCACAGCAGCACACTTTCCATGCCCCTTCCTTTCTTTTCTGCACATGAGTTTATTTTGGTTTATACCTCTGATCTCTCTCACCACATTAAAAAGTGCTTGTGGGGAAGGGAAGAGTCTAATCTATTCATCTTCTACAGCTGTTATGTCATTACCACAAACCGAATATGTGGATCGGTAATAAGTGGTGGATTTTACATTCAATTACCCTGAGTAGGTGTCTCATGGAAGAAAGTTTGGTAAAACTGTTATTCTCAGTAATTAAGGAGCTTCAGGTAAATAAAAGGTGCTTAAAAATGAAAGCACTTCAAAATCCTCAGGCAGTTGCTCCATCCTAGCCCTTTCAAGGCTTTTGCTGGATTTATAAAATACACGAACACCATTCGGTGTGCTCAGTCTGACTCTTTGCGACCCTGTGGACTATCGCCCACCATGCTCCTCTGTCCTTGGGGTTCTCCAGGCAAGAATACTGGAGTGGGTTGCCATTCCCTCCTCCAAGGGATCTTTCAGATCCAGGGATCGAACTCATGTCTCCTGTGTCTCCTACACTGCAGGCAGATTCTTTACCGCTGAGCCACTGGCAAACCCTCTGACACCATTCTAGTCTCTTTAACTCGCCCACCCGGCAGCCCCATCATGGTTCTGTCTGCCAGGCCACTGCAAGCCCACCTCAGCGTCCACACAAGACTGGATTCCCAGAGGGCAGGACTGTGCCTGTTTTCTGGGAATCCCTAGGACCAAGCAGAGTACATGGCACCTAGAAATTATAAATTAATATGAATTTTAAATTCATTAATCAAAGGGTCTCTATTTGCTTTCCTAAAAACATAATTATTTCCAGGTGGTGCCAGCAAAATAATCAGAGTATCTACAGAACAGACATCAAAAATGCCAGTAGCATTTCAGAGATTGGACCCTTTGTTCAACTTTCCGCAGGGACATGCCCTCTAGTTTCCTGGCTCATTTGTTACTGGGGGTTGCTATCTCCTGGACCCATACTGTAGTTCCTGCTATTCAATGGTTTTGACATGAAGGGTCCTTCTCATTAGTGTAGACTATTATGAATTGAAGGTAATGATTAGAAATAAATAGGCCGTAGGGCATCTACAAATGGATTCTGAAAATACCTAATACACAATCCATTGTGGCAAACTGGGATCTTTTCTTCTGGATTGAACATTTACAAATAAAATATACTTCATGAGAAATGTTTTAGAAAGTCTAGCATTATCAAGGGCCGATAAAAGCCTACATAGGATGCCACCTTATCATTTTATGTGCAGATTAAAATGGCTGTAAATTTATGTGACCAAGTTAAATTCATGAAAATTAAACTCATTTCAGTTCACTTTTCTTATGCTATGACTACTATCTATGTACGAACCTATGTCCCCATAACCTTGGACCAACCTGTAGTTTATAAAAATCCCATTTCCTATGATGTCATATATGACACAGATAAGTAACATTCTTAGGTTTTGTATTCAGTCACCGTGGATTTCACATGATGCTACAAAAACTGGAGAGACAGTATTGAGAAATGATTACCAGAAAGGCACGGAAAGTTAAGTATTTAATGGAAATAATGACAAGAATGAGCGAGTATGAATAGGTGACAGAAAATATTGATACATACTGGGAGAAGAGGGAGGGAAGGGCATGAAAATATGTGAAAGACACAAGCTGAAGGTGTTGTGAAAGAGACAGGGAAAAAATAATCAAGTGAGCACATCAAGTGATCCCTTGGTATGTGAGCTGGCCTCTCCCAGTGTGTGGGCTCAGCACTTCGTGATCTAACATAAAGCTCGATCATGGGCCATCAGCACTTTGACTCATCCTGATACCCAACCCTGGCAGCAGCTCAGCACCTGTTGTCTAATTTGGAGAAGCCAACTGGCAGCTGCCAGCCCTGCAGACAGCTCCGTCCTCTGGCCCCAGACGGCCTTCTCTGGCCAGTCTGTGTGGCCTTGGGCTCCAGGCCCCCGTGGTGGGAGCTGCCTGCTTTTGCAGCCAGGATGGTTTTAATAATTTCAGCCATTATCCCTGGAAATGTACTGTAACCTGATTTTTACGTTTGGTGTTTCAACTTCTGTAACTGACGATTTCTCAGTGATTCTGTTGGTTGAGTGGTGAACTACGATTTTTCATTTGTGCAATAGTTTCTTCCATATTATTCATTAGGTAATTATAAAAACAACATTTCCCCTTCTATGGCATGAAGAGGAAATTAAACCAGTCTTCCCACACTATCAAAATATTAACCTTCCCCTTAGTTGAATCTGTTCCTCACCAATAACACCTACCATTTACTGAGCATATGCTGTGTGCCAGGGACTGAGCCTGTAGCTTGGCGTGGATCTGTTTTTTAATCCTCACAGCCACTCTTCCACTACGACTGTCATTCTACAGATGAAGAAAAAAGAAGGGCCAGGCGGTCCAAGAACTTGCCGAAGTCCACCAAGCGAGTTAGTGGCAGAACCAAGTTAACCAACTCAGTCAGGCACAAGCTCCAGAATTAGCTTTCTTAGCTCTCTCAGGATGCTGCCTCTGCAAACCTGTCCCCTTAATAAAGGCTACCTAAATTATGCCTATGTTTTCTTTTTTTATTCTTTTTCTTTCTGGATGTGCTATCTTCTTTGGTGCATGTGGGTTTTCTCTAGTTGCCGTGAGTGGGGGGCTTCTCTCTAACTGTGGTACTTGGGTTTCTCATTGCAGTGGCTTCTCCTATTGTGAAGCACAGGCTCTAGACACAGGCTTCAGGAGTTGAAGCACGTGGGCTCAGGAGCTTTGGCCCATGGGCTCAGTTGCCCAGCAGCACGTGGAGTCTTCACGGACCAGGGATTGAATCTGTGTCCCCTGCACTGGCAGGCAGATTCTTAACTACTGGCCCACCGGGGATGTCTGCCTATGTCTTCTTTGAACACTTATTCTCAGGTGAAAGTAAGTTCATGACAAATCTCATTTTTCCATAAAGGGATATATTTGCAATAGAATTCATTTTCTTATGAATGATAACTAAAATGCTTTCCCTGTGGTTCTGTTGTACTATCCACTGAAGAGAGGGGAACTTCTCAATAATATCAATATTTTGTGGAAGCTCTCAATAATATCCATATTTTGGATGTAGCTACACAGTTAAAATTAAGGGGAGATTATTGAAAACCTAAGGAAAGAAAGGTGGTTTAATTTTTTTGAGCTCTACACTTTTAAGATGAGGAAGGAAGTCCTTTGCAATAACATTTTGACTGTATCTACCTGGGTAAAACAAAGTGTAGGTTTGCTACAATTATTAAGATAATATTTTGCAAGAAATTTATGTCTCTGTTCTTAAGGAAAAAAGGTTGCTTTATAAATTTTGGTGCCTATATGACTTAGATTCACAATCTAACCGCTCAGCTCTTCACTTTAATTTGCTTGAGTAGGTAAGTGATGCCAAGTCCGTAACTACAAGATGACATTTTTGCTGTGTTTCAGGAGAGGAGGGTAGGGAAAAGAAAAGAAATGCATGCTTTTTATGGAGACAACTATTGTTTCTCTCTGGGCAAAGCTATAGGATCAAGGAGAAATCTTTCATGTGTTATAAAAACTTCTTCTTTTAAAATGGGTACATAAGCTCTTTCCTTGCCTTTGTTTTCAAAACGATACTGATAACACTGTTACTTTACAGGCCGGATGGGAGGAAAAGTAAAAGGAATGACAGTAAAGCTTCCCATTTTTTTTCCAGCAGTTAGGAAGACAGAGCAAGAAGTGAGATCTTCTTAAGTGAAAATTTCCCAAAGTCCCAAGGAAAAGGGGAAAACTACAGGAGAGTTTCAAGAACCACAAGACTTGGGCTTTGCATCTTGTCAGAAAATCCGCAGTGTTAGTAAAAGCCTGGGGAAAGGCTGGCACGGACCTGACTCAGCAGAGAAATGCCACCCACAGTCACCGACGCTGCTTCCGCAGTGGCTTAGCTGCCCTGTTTTCTCTGGAGGGTTCCCCAGCCCGGCCAACCCACACACGTCTCTCGATGGGAAACTGGACTTTTTGAAAAGTGAAATTAAACAAAGTTGTATAACATTTAAAAGAAGTTTACAATTATGATACTTGGCTTTTTACACGGGCTTAAAGTCAATTTTCTGTTGAATAAATAATATTAACCACACAGTAACCACCTAATCATTTAAAAATGCCTCAAACAGCCATCACCATCATTCTGAATAGACTCCCACTTCTTTTTAAAGTCCACTGTGAAAAAGATGAGGGGAAACAGTACCATTAAAAGAGGAAGCAAAACAGAGTCCGCGTCTGTTTCCATGAGGTCATGCACACAATTGACTACTGGTCAGAGGAATCCAGTCTATACCGAGATGGGGTGTGAAGTCAAAGCAGGTGGCTGGGAGAAGTGAGAACCCTCTCCCACTTCAACCTTTTATATTACTTTATTGCTGCAGCCAGAGGGACAGATAGAAATCAGTGAAAATTCTGTTGATCAGACACAGGAAACAGGACGCAGGAAGATGCAAGTTATATAACCAAGTTCACCTGCTGGAAAAATTGCCAGTTTCATGTGAACTGTGTGTGCATGTGTATGTATCCGTGTGTGTGTGTGCGTGTGCGCGCGTGCACACGCATACTATACCAGGAAGCTAAGCATTTCGAAAGGATCTTCAGAATTATTTCTGGGTAGATGTATTTCTGCATAGCTGTTTTCATCTTTTTGCCCCCAGAAGGAAATACTTCACTTTCAGAATTTAGGTTCCACAATTTTTTTTTGGTTGTTTTATTTTAGGACATTTGCAAACTGAATGATGGTGTCTAGTGGAAAAGCAATTTATTTCCCTACTCATAATATAGCAAATAATTTGCTGTCATATAATTTACTAAATTTTTCTCTAATATTTTCTCTCATATTTGTAGGAACTCAGTCATGGAAAGCAATGAAATATTTCTCCTTTTTTCTAATATTGATCAGCAAGTGCTTTGATCTCAGTAAATGGATGTCAGGTGTAGAGTCCAGAACTACAACATTTGTTGCACCTCCTATAGGAAATATTAGGGCTCTGATGGTTGTCTGTCCTTAAATCACAATTCATCTTTGCTAGGTCTTCAGAGTGCAAAATAGGTGCGGTTCAGAGGAGTGTCAAAGGAACATCAGTGGTTCAGAAGCGAATACCCTTTCCCCAGTAGCGATATACATTGCGGGTATGTGACTGGAATATTTAAAACACCTGTTCACTTGGAACTAAGCCAAATGTGTAATGTGTTAGCGTGCTTGGCTCACTTCCAAAAACATGTATCATTACTGCCATCAAAATACTGAGGAGTCAGGGCAAAGGTACAAAGCTAGAAGCCATGTAAGAAAGATACATTTTATTGTTAACAATACTATCACATTAAACACTGCTGGCTAGCTAGTATTTTAATGGAATCAATTATTTGTTTTTGCGTCAGAAAAGAAACCAGCAGTGTATGGAACTTCTTGTCTTAGATTTGCTAATTACTTTCCTTGCCTTAAAATCTTAATCAAGCTCTCTCCCACTCTCCCTCCCTCCCCCACCCTCTCTCTTTTCACTGTGTTCTTCCCTGGATACATGGTAGTTTGACCCCCATGGACTACACAGTCTGCCAATCTTCTGTCCATGGAATTCTCCAGGCAAAATACTGGAGTGGGTAAGCATTCCCTTCTCCAGGGGATCTTCCCAACCCAGGATCAAACCGGGGTCTCCTGCATTGCAGGTGGATTCTTCACCAAGTGAGCTACCATGGAAGCCCTCAAAATGAACACCAGAGAACAAATTCTATCCTAACTCTATTTGCCAGAGTTCACCAACAAAACTTGGGTAAGCTCCTCCACGTGACAGGGTTCAACCTATTTTTTTTACTTCTGTTTTGACCTTCGTTAATAGAGTTATTTGTGACTTCTAGTTTTTAACCTTTCTCTATCTTTTCCTTAGTTTAAAATCTGTATAGTAAATATTTTATCTCTGAAGAATTTCATGACTTCATGACACAAGAAATATTTATGCAGGTATTATATGTAACAATTTATAAAATACTACATTTTGTTTGAACATAATCACAAAATATACTGAAGATTTCAATGTCCAAGGTGTGAATGTGTCTGTGTGTATGTGTGTGAGCAAAGAGAGAGAGAGAAGAAAGTTAGAAAACATTGTCTGTGTTTACACATACAGGAGGAAGGAGCAGAAGGAAAGGAATTAACATGTTTAGGGCATCATGTGCCCAACACGTGCTAATGGCTATATATGTACATTGTACAAGCTAATGTGCACAAAAAGACCAAAAGAGAGACTTACCATCCCAACTTTACTACTTATGAAGCTAAGCAACAGCAGAGATTAAGACACTTGCCGAAGAGCATGGAGTTTATGAAAGTGGAAGAAACCAGATTTGTCTGACTCTCTAGAACTTGCTTCTGCCCCTTCTCCCACACCACCTGCGGCCTTACAAACCATAATGGAAAAGAATCTATCTATCTATATATTATATATATAAATAATGTCTATATGTCTAATATACCGTACATCATAAATTGGCACATTGTAAGTCAATTATACTTCAATTAAAATAATATCCAAAAAATGGCTGAGTTTTTAGATTATAGGCGTGGAAGTCTAAGGGTAAAGTTTTTACATTTGGCAGTATTGTATCCAGAATCTTGGCCTGTTCATGTGGTCATTTAAAGAGCACACACTTCATTGTGTGTGTTTGTTAGTCGTCCTGTGGTGTCCAACTCTTTGGGACTCCCTGGACTGTAGCCCTCCAGGCACCTCTGTCCACGGAATTCTCCAGGCAAGAATACTGGAGTGGGTAGCCATTCCCTTCTCCAGGGGATCTCCCTGACCCAGGGATTAAACCTGGGTCTCCTGTATTGCAGGCAGATTCTTTACCATCTGAGTCACTGGGGAAGTCCATATACGTCATTAAGAACATCAAAATTTACAGATTTTGATTTCTTCAATTTAATCTAGAGAAGCTTATATAGTTTAAATATGCTTGCTGAAGTCTTTATAATTTGCTTCTTTAAGATACTACATCTGACATTTCGTCTTTAGTCAGAGAAATAAATGCATGTGCATATCATCAGTGCAAACTGAAATTACATGCATATTTCAAAAACAACTTTTTATGTTATAATCATAGCTGTTCACAGTATGGCATAAATGGCTTAAAATATATAAGTATAATAAAGGTTTTAGGCTTTACAGGATGTACACATATACATGTTACTTGTAAAAATTAAAATGTTTTGGCACATTTACATTTTACAATTATATTACTTCTATCTGGTTGTCATTTTGTTATTTTCTGCTTGAGACCATACAGTGTTGTTCTCATACCTTCCGTATTGTATCTAATTCTGCACCAAACATTTGCTGCTGCTGCTGCTGCTGCTAAGTTGCTTCAGTCGTGTCCGACTCTGTGCGACCCCAAAGACAGCAGCCCACCAGGCTACCCCCGTCCCTGGGATTCTCTAGGCAAGAACACTGGAGTGGGTTGCCATTTCCTTCTCCAATGCATCAAAGTGAAAAGTGAGTATGAAGTCGCTCAGTCGTGTCCGTCTCTTCGAGACCCCATGGAGTGCAGCCTACTAGGCTCCTTCATCCATGGGATTTTCCAGGCAAGAGTACTGGAGTGGGTTGTTAGAACTCTTCATTTGTCTGTTTCCTCCTCTTCCTCATTGCCCTTGCCATTTTTCCCACCGCTCCTTCTCTCTGTGAACTTTCAATTCTTAAAACTAATTCTTAAACTAGTACTTTTCAGGCCCTTGCTCCTTTCTTCTTGTGAATCTTTGCATAACTAGTCTTTTGAAAGGTTCGTCTCCATCCGCTTCATCAATTCACAACCATCTTTCTGCATTTCAATTGTTTGAGCTAAAAAGATATCACCAATCATGGCTACCATTTCTAACTTTTAAAATATTCTTTCTATAGTTGTAACTCAATTACAAGGTATCATCATCATAAACCTTATTATGTGCCAGACCCTGTTCTATGCATTTAAAAAATATTCAATCATTTAACTGTCATAATAGCTATATACTAGGTAGTATTATTAAACCCCATTTAGAAAGCGGAAAAATAAAGAGGAAGAACACTTAAGGGATTTGTCCAGGGACATACAACTGGTAAGCAGTAGGAAGGGACACAAACTTGGGTAGTTTAGCTCCACTTTGGGAACTGGGGCTCCCAAACACTGTTCCGCTGCCTCCGCCAAAATCTCATAATCCCTGTTAGGCCATTTTGTCCTGTTGATTCACATATGTATTTTCTACCTTAGCTAGACTGTAAGTTTTGTGAGGTCACAGATGGAAGCTTCCCAACTTGTATCTTTCCTGTCATCACTATAAAGTTCTATATATTCTAGAAATTCAATAATCACTGCTAGAATAAAAATATCTACAGATAAAAGTGGAAACACATGTATACCTGTGGCACGGATTCATTTTGATATTTGGCAAAACTAATACAATTATGTAAAGTTTAAAAATAAAATAAAATTAGAAAAAAAAAAAAGTGGGAGTAAACATCTAAAATACACATATTGGAAGCCCACTTGTAAAGTTGGAGGTAAAAATGGAATTAAAACCTTGCACATATTTGATAACAATATACATCTAATGTCATTGCTTATCACTAATGAAATGGCCATATTAACTTCTTTGCTACATTTAAGAGCTTTTGATGCACAGAATAAACACACCTCGTGTTTAAACCATTCTGCTTGGGTTATTTGGCCTTCTATTATAAATAATGCTGTAGACATTTCAAATCTCTAACAGTAGAAGGTAGTCAAATCAATATTGGCTACATAATACATAAAGAATGGATGCAAATTTTATAGCAAAGAAATTAATTATTAATTTATATCTGCTTACTACTGTAACAAAAATTCATTGTTAGCTTTTTCTGAAGTTTAACAATGCTTCAGCCAAGATGGATAAATTATATATGAAAATAACATTATTTAAAGTAAAAATGCTAATAAAACAATTATTTAATATTTATGAATGTTATACAATCTGTTACATGTAGTAATTCATGCACTGTCTTTTCATATGATACTCTAGCATGCCTATTATAGCTCATATCACTATTATTTAGCAGTATTAAAATGATTTTTTAGCAATTAAAATAGCAATATTTTCTATATTACAAAGGCTTTGCTGAAAAGTCAGAAGTGAATATATTATTAGAGGTTAATTATTTCCAAAACAGAACGTATCCTGCATAGCACAAATGACTCAACAATGAAAATTTTGTTCAAAAAGTGTGCATATAAAAGGCTTTGTCCCTGGAATGCAGCTCTAAGTGGCTCACTATCTAGGTTGAAAATGGCTATGCAGGGTTGTATGTCCTATTTTTCCATGCCTGCACTAAAGATACAATATGGGAATTCAGCTTGGTAATTACTAATACACCACACAGACACAATTACACCCTGTATGCGGCATGAAGGAATCACTTGTGGTCTGCATCCATTACAAAGAGCAGTAGGGGGCCACCACGCAAGACGACAAAATGCTTTACAAGACGGAAGGAGACCAGAGGAGCTGATGTACACAGATACAAGGACCTTGATTCTTCTAGCAATGATTTAAGTCTCTTTCCATCAATTATCGTCCTTTGTCTCAAGAGTCTTATCACCAGCAGCACTACAGGAACTGGGCATAACAATGCTCAGACCCGTATAACCCCATGAACTGTGCTGACATTTCCACACCCTGTTGCTATGTTTGACCTGGTTATTCAGATTACTTAAGCAAAACAAAAAGACAGCGAGCGAGAAAAAAAAGCGTTACCATTGCAAAACTGGTGTATGTAATTTTTTTTTTAAGGCTTACTCAGAATTCCGTTTCTCTAAACTGAAAGCCATCCTACCTTCAAAATGTTCCTTTTCAAAGTAGTTTCTACTCCCTTTATAAAATTAAAAGTGAAAATACGCTTGGATGCAAAGTATAGTTGTAAGAAAAGAGACTAAATACTGGTATATCAAGGGGTTACATACGTAACAAGAGAATTCTATGTCCAAGAGAGCTAAACTAAAATAAGTCA
Organism: Bos mutus; assembly: GCF_027580195.1. NCBI lineage: Eukaryota > Metazoa > Chordata > Mammalia > Artiodactyla > Bovidae > Bos > Bos mutus. The sequence goes on from NC_091623.1 coordinate 19,554,427, forward strand.
GCCGCTCTTTTTAGCTACAATGAGTCACAGGAATAATTTTCTTTCTGCGAAACTCTTTAAAGTTTCGAGTTTAATTGCAAGCAGTAAGCGGTTTTTATTATAACTGTTTCCTCCTGATTATTACATGATGTACATTATTTTACAATACTTTCATTTAAGATGCATTTTTGAAATACATGTTATAATTATGGATTTTTAAGACCTTAGGAAAGTTAGTTATGGCAGTTGGTCAGATTTCTGTGAAACAAAGCCTTGTCTTTTAGAAAATGTTTACAACCTATGAGAAAAAAATGTGTCCTGGGGCTAAAATGTTTATTGGCACCTAGAAGTCTGAAGGGAGACTCAGGCCTGCGGTTTTTGGAGGGTACTTTATCATCGCTGCATTCTCAAAGGTTTCTCTGAATGAATAGAACTGGATTACTCAGCCTTCTATTCCACGCCTATTCCTCTCCATTTTCCTTGGCACGAACTAGAGCCAGGCTATTTTTAGTTAGGCAGTTTTCTATTTTTAGACAACTACCAGTTAGAAGACATTTGTTCGGAAAAAATTTAAACACACACACACACACACACACACAAAAGGAGGAGGGAAAGAAGCTTCTCTTCACATATTGTAAAGCAGCCTTCAACCTGTAACTCCAGGCATTTCAGCTGCTTTCAATCTTGGAAAAATAAAGAAAAATTCAGAGTTCAGGGTTTTAAAAATAAACCTTCCCTCCGGCAAACAGACCAAAATACAACAAGCTGTTACTATGTGAAACAGCGGACTACAAAAACAAAGAACATTCTCCAATGATTGAACTGCGAGAAAGGTTGTAGAACTATTAGGTTATAGGAATGTTACACAGGCATGTAACAATTTTCCAGCCTCTCAGCCAGATGGAGGGTGTTTTAGAAATTAGGGAGAGGGTAGAGGGATCCTCATCTGTAAGGTAAGATGAGGATGTCCGATACAACCTGAAAGTTTCCCTTCTCAACACCAGAGACCCTTGTGTCAAACTTAAAGGTAATTATATTCACTGCATTTTTCAAACATTTGTATTCTATAGAATTTCCCTAAAAATTATAACCACATGTTTACAGAGAAAGGACATATTTAAAAAAAAAACAACCCAGTGCCAATGGGAAACAAAATTAAAGCCTGCTACATATACACATAGATGTGTGTGTGTATGTATGCATTTGTATATCTCTAAATCATTACCTTTATTAGTCTTGCTTTTACTTTACATGGGGAAAAATGACTTGCAGACTGGCTCAGCCTATCAACTTACTCTACTTATCTTTCAAAGTTGTGTTTTCCCCTCTAACGCACCATGAGATGGACGTTTTCATGGGCTCACAATTGAAATTACTTTCTTTTCCTTCAGTTATCCTGCTGTGCCCTAAGTCTTTTCAAGGTTCAGACTGGTGGATAGGATAGTCAGCAGCGCATCACCAGTAACTAGCACAAACTTTAGCACCTGATCTTCATGTTCATGTATATCTGCTGAATGAGGGAACAAATACTGAGCATGCTGTGTCCACAACGGCGTATCGACCTGGAGGACCATGGACTCCTCATGATCACTGTCACGTTTCCTATGTGCTCAGCACAATGCCTTGCACGTAGAGAACACCCCACAAATGCTTGTGGAAAAAACATCAATTCACTAGCCTTTATTAGTGGCAACCCATTCCAGTACTCTTGCCTGGAAAATCCCATGGACAGAGAAGCCTGGTAGACTACAGTCCATGGGATCGCAAAGAGTCAGACATGACTGAGCGACTTCACTTTCACTTTAATTTATATAAGTGCTATCATTATTTATATAAGAATCTGATATTTATTAAGGCATTCCCCGATGGCTCAGTGGGTCAAGAATCTGCCTGCCATGCGGGAGACACAATTTCGATCCCTGGGTCCGGAAGATCCCCAGGATAAGGAAATGGCTATCCACTCCAGGATCCTTGCCTGGGAAACCCACGGACAGAGGAGTCTGGTGGGCTACTTGTTTAAGGGGTCAAAACTGAGCGACTAACCCACACATAACGATTAACAGAAAATGCTATATAATTATTCTCAATATAAAAAACTGCTGCTTCTCTGTCCTTTGGTAAAACAGCTTAAATTTCCTGAACTTTTCCCTTGATGTTGAAAATAAAAACATCTTATCTAACTTAAGAGCTTCCCTCGTAGCTAAGTGGGTAAAGAATCTGCCTGCAATGCAGGAGACCTGGGTTCGACCCCTGGGTCAGGAAGATCCTCTGGAGAAGGAAATGGTTACCCACTCCATTGTTCTTGCCTGGACAATCCCATGGACAGAGGAACCTGGCAGGCTGCAGTCCATGGGGGTCACAGAGAGTCGGACACCACTTAGCACCTAAACCACCAGCTAACTTAACAGTTGACAGTGGGCTCTGACATCTTTTACAGCCATGATCATCCCATCAGCCCTGTGAGCCAGGATGGATCAGGGTGGACCAACTCAGAACGTTGAACAAGTCAGCCCAGGTTATAGAACTAATGTGTGGTGTTTTCATAACCAGAACTAATCTCTCTCCAAATCTGTGGGGCTTTAAAAGTTCTTTCCTACAAGTACAATTTAAAGGAGAACTCTCACGGTAACGCTTCCAACAACATTCTTTAGGAAAATCGCTCTGCAGCTTTCTTTTCCCCCATGTGAAATTAATTCAGAACCACCACCTTTAAGGAGAACCTAGTCACGAAGCCTGGGGAGAAGATAAAATTCCCCGCATACCTAATTAGGAAACATGAGCCTGCGTACGCATGCGCATTCCCTTTCTGGTGGAAAAGCTTAGAGTTGACCTGGTTTGTTTCTGCTCCCCTAGGACTGTCCTTTCCTGTCCTTCCTCCGTTTCTCTTTCGTCCTCAGGGTAATTTCAACTTCAGTGTTCCCTCCATCCTCTCACCTTGATCCACAGAATCCCACTTACTTTAACAAATATTCCTGGGAGTAAATGACACAGCTTTCCTGATTGATTCTCCCTGCCCTGGCACAGACCCTAACACCCAGTAGGGATGCAACCAATGCCTGCCGTGGGAATGAAAGATGGAATGGCCGCTGCAACCTCTCCAGCTCACAGGTCCTTTATTATGTTGTAGCCATCATCCATCACGCTAGTTACTCATCAACAAGAGTGCTGGGTGTGCCAGTTTCATTCTTACACCAGGGCTGCTGAGTAGGTTTCTGGAGTGACGAACATTTTTGGACCCATCTTGACCAACGGAAGCCACTAGTCACATGTTGCTATGGGGCACTTGAGATGTGGCCAGTTAGACTGAAGAACTAAACTTTTGAGTTTATTAATTTCAATTAATTAAAATGTAAATAGCCACCTGTAGCCATTAGGGCAGATCTGTTTCATTTCATCTGAAACCTGGCTGTATTATCCAAAGAGAATTCACATGACAGAAATGACTGTGTCAGATCATAGGCGCTAAATGTATTACTTATTTACAAATGTGTACAGGTATTAAAAGACGCTTACTCCTTGGAAGGAAAGTTATGACCAACCTAGATAGCATATTCAAAAGCAGAGACATTACTTTGCCAACAAAGGTCTGTCTAGTCAAGACTATGGTTTTTCCAGTGGTCATGTATGGATGTGAGAGTTGGACTGTGAAGAAAGCTGAGCGCCGAAGAATTGATGCTTTTGAACTGTGGTGTTGGAGAAGACTCTTGAGAGTCCCTTGGACTGCAAGGAGATCCAACCAGAACATTCTAAAGGAGATCAGTCCTGGGTGTTCTTTGGAAGGACTGATGCTGAAGCTGAAACTCCAATACTTTGGCCACCTCATGCGAAGAGTTGACTCACTGGAAAAGACTCTGACGCTGGGAAGGATTGGGGGCGGGAGGAGAAGGGGATGACAGAGGATGAGATGGCTGGATGGCATCACTGACTCGATGGATATGAGTTTGAGTAAACTCTGGGAGTTGGTGATGGACAGGGAGGCCTGGCGTGCTGCGATTCATGGGGTCGCAAAGAATTGGACACGACTGAGCAACTGAACTGACTGACTGACTGACAGGTAACCTTGAAAAGGGTTTGGTTGCTGGAACTAAAGGGAACAGAGACTGGGGTTGGTTTTAGATTGGAGCTTATTCTCAGGGCAACTTTGACCTGAGTTTTTCTCTCCTAAATGGTTTTCTTGAGGCCACAGTGATGGCATTTGTTTATGACTAAAGAGGGATTTAGAACTGGACCTGGAACAACAGACTGGTTCCAAATAGGAAAAGGAGTATGTCAAGGCTGTATATTGTCACCCTGCTTATTTAACTTATATGCAGAGTACATCATGAGAAATGCTGGGCTGGAAGAAGCACAAGCTGGAATCAAGATTGCCAGGAGAAATATCAATAACCACAGATATGCAGATGACACCACCCTTATGGCAGAAAGTGAAGAGGAACTCAAAAGCCTCTTGATGAAAGTGAAAGAGGAGAGTGAAAAAGTTGGCTTAAAGCTCAACATTCAGAAAACTAAGATCATGGCATCTGGTCCTATCACTTCATGGGAAATAGATGGGGAAACAGTGGAAACAGTGTCAGATTTTATTTTTATGGGCTCTAAAGTCACTGCAGATGGTGACTGCAGCCATGAAATTAAAAGACGCTTACTCCTTGGAAGGAAAGTTATGACCAGCCTAGATAGCATATTCAAAAGCAGAGACATTACTTTGCCAACAAAGGTCTGTCTAGTCAAGGCTATGGTTTTTCCAGTAGTCATGTATGGATGTGAGAGTTGGACTGTGAAGAAAGCTGAGTGCCGAAGAATTGATGCTTTTGAACTGTGGTGTTGGAGAAGACTCTTGAGAGTCCCTTGGACTGCAAGGAGATCCAACCAGAACATTCTAAAGGAGATCAGTCCTGGATTTCTTTGGAAGGACTGATGCTAAAGCTGAAACTCCAGTACTTTGGCCATCTCATGGGAAGAACTGACTCATTAGAAAAGACTCTGATGCTGGGAGGGATTGGGGGCAGGAGGAGAGGGGGACGACAGAGGATGAGATGGCTGGATGGCATCACTGACTCGATGGACGTGAGTCTGAGTGAACTCCGGGACTTGGTGATGGACAGGGAGGCCTGGCATCCTGCAGTTCATGGGGTCGCAAAGAGTCGGACACGACTGAGCAACTGAACTGAAAGAGGCATTTGTATGGTATATCAAAAAATAAAGTTTTAAATCCAGAAATTCTTGAATAAGAGTTACTATTATTCATTTGTATATAAGTTTTTTGTAATAATATTTTATCAGATGTGAGGGAAAAAACCAAATACTCATTGTAGAGTTTACTGTTTACAGTGTTTCTTATCCTAAAACAGTAGCTCTAAATAGTTACTGAGTTTATTTACTAAAACATAAAGATAAGAGATTTAATTGATATGAAGAGGCTTTCAGAATCTAATTAACCTCCCAGCTAGTCATTAACTCTATGACCTTTAGAAATAATTGACAGGGATTTTTTTTTTTTCCCTTATTGAAAACTTCCATTAGGTGGCTAAACTTCGGGATAACACAGAATACGCTAAATGCCGTTGAGACGTGACTGGATAACATGCCAAACAGCTATTAGTAAAATGAGATATATTCCCAATAAGATAATCTATCCACCCAATCTGTTGCATCCATATGCAACATTTGCCTAATTACAGTGCTTTTAATGATGGAGTCTGGAGTCTTTTTCCAGAATGTCCTATGAATTATTTTGATCATGAGGGTAATGAGGAATGTATAGCTGCCACCACTCTGTACCCACTGCTAACCACCAACATCATACTTGCCTGCCGAGTCTGGTCTTGAACTCAGAATCTTCCTTGACACGTGCTCTTGGGAGCCACTAGCAACTGATGGGCACGCACAGGGAGGGCCCGGAGATGCAGTGCTCACTTCACTGTGTGATAACAGGCCTTTTATATTGTGCTTCCAAAAATGTAACGTGCTTGCTTTCAAGAGTTAGTTTAACCATATATCAGTTAAAAAAATTTTTTTTATGGTATGAAAAATGTTCACAAATGTACTTTTCAAACTCCCCGCTGGAGAAAATAGATATCTGGAAAGGCTCTGGCTCCTTGCTACTCAGTTTGGTTCACAGACTAGCAGCATTAGTTATCACCTGGGAGCTGGTCGGAAGTACAGACTCTTGGGCCCTGCCCTGTGCTCACTGAATCAGAATCAGCCTTTGAGCAAGATCCCCCCAGTGATTCAGACTGGGCCAGAGGCATTTTGTCTGAGACTCTCTGATCTCTCTTGTTAGATCCTGGCCAAAGTACCACCATCGCTTCTCTTTTTCCCAGGAATCTACATATGTTGGTCTGAAAGTCTTTTACTTTCCACTAGGACTACAAGAAATATCTCTACATTGTCCCCATGCCTTTTTTTTTTTCCCTTATATAAAGTGATGAAAGTGAAAGTCGCTCAGTCATGTCCAACTCTTTGTGATCCCAGAGACTACATAGTCCATGGAATTCTCCAGGCCAGAATACTGGAGTGGGTAGCCTTTCCCTTCTCCAGGGGATCGTCCCAACCCAGGGATCGAACCCAGGTCTCCTGCATTGCAGGCGGATTCTTTACCAGCTGAGCCACAAGGGAAGCCCAAGAATACTGGAGTGGGTAGCCTTTCCCTTCTCCAGGGGATTGTCCCAACCCAGGGATCGAACCCAGGTCTTCCGCATTACAGGTGGATTCTTTACCAGCTGAGCCACAAGGGAAGCCCAAGAATACTGGAGTGGATAGCCTATCCCTTCTCCAGTGGATCTTCCTGACCCAGGAATCGAACTGGGGTCTCCTGCATTGCAGGCAGATTCTTAACCAACTGAGCGATGAGGGAAGCAACAGCCTTTATCTATCTCTGGTTCTCTTGAAAAAGTCTCACCTTTTATTATTATTAGAACATATCTGACTTCAATGAAGAAAATTTGGTAACTTTTAATATCTATACCATAATGATCATCAGTAAGTTGTTTATATATATATATTTTATATATATACATAAGTATATATACACAGGTATAGATGTATCTGTATATATGCATACATATATGTATATATATCTGTGCATACATGCTCAGTCGCTCAGTTGTGGCCCACTCTTTGTGACCCTATGGACTGTAGCCCACCAGGCTCCTTTGTCAATGGAATTTTCCAGACAAAAATACTGGAGCGATGTGCCATTTCCTTCTCCAGGGGATCTTCCTGACCTAGGGATTAAACCCATGTCTCCTGCATCTCCTGTATTGACAGGCAGATTCTTTAACACTGAGCCACCCAGAAAGCCTCATATATGTGTACATATATATAATATTTATTAAATGTCTACAATATGCCATACATTGAGCTGGCAGTTGAAGTTATAAATAAAACATCATCATGTCCTTCACAGAGAGGAAGTAGGTTTATAATAATTCTTAAAAATGCAGTGAGGCAGTTGAAATAATAAACATCCTTTGATTAAAGACTCATCATCTTTTATTCTGACTCTAGGCAGGACTCTGAAATTGTTCCTAAAGCTTCACTTTTGAGTATTTCATAGCCATATACTTAGTACCAACCCTAAGGAAATAAGGATATTCCACTCTTTGATATCTTATTTGATATGTTTTAAAACCAAATAATGTTACCTTTACCTAAGGACAGTCAATGGCTAGAATGCAACATTTGGTTCAAATGTGCAGTCCAACACCAAGTTGTAGGTGTCGTGAACTCTGTAAATGTCATTAAATATTGATAATGATGATTCAGGCTAAATATGTTTCCCCTTTCACTTTCAGATATTGAAGGAAAAAAACCACGAGGACTTTGGTTTGTTCCAATTCAAGATGATTCATGTAAAATAATAACGATAAAATGGTGATGGTTAATAATTATAAAGCAGTTTCACTACTGACAAAAGGGCTGTATTTTGAAACCTACTGTCTTTTCTGCTCCTACTATTATTAAATACTTTTCTGTTGACTCTGTTAGTACTAAGCCATTAGAGCTGTGTAACTAGAGAGATGAGAGGTAATGTGTTATTGCTTCGTGCATATAACTTGAGTAATCTAACATGCACTTTATTTGTTCAACAGTGATTTTCTTAATAAATGACATGTGAAGCAGCTTTTCATGTTTATAAAATATATGCAAATTAAGCAAGTGCATTATTTTTAAAAAGGAATGGATTTTCAAATTTGACATACAGAAATTCATTGTGGATTGATGAGAAATATGAATATATTTTAGACCTGTTTCTTTTAGACTTTGGGGAACAAATATAAATTTGATTTACAGAGACAAACAAAAGTCTTTTAAAGATATATAAACAAAAACAAACATTACAACTTAGGAGAAATATGCAAAACCTTTTCTTTTACTGTTTTTAACAAAATAACTTTTTTCTTGTTTTCCTTAGAAGCCTCAACACTGAAGGTTTAAATCTTTATGGAATATACTAATCCTTCAATTTTCAATACTATCTATCTAAAAGCAATTATATATTTAGTTTAACAGAGGACAAGGCAGAATTACTGAGCTACTCGCAATAAGAACTATTTTAATTATAATTCACAGTAATCTAAGAAGAATTTTTAATGTAGCTCAAGAATATTACTTCTCTAAGTTTCTGGGAAAAAACTGCTTTTCTGAAGAAATTAATTACTAATTATAAAGTTAAATACTAGCCTTTGCTGCTTCAAGTAAGTTTAAAATAGTAACAAGGAAGACCTACCATCCTTCCGTTCACAAGCTTCACATTTAAAAAAACAGCACACGTTACCTCGTTCACGTGGCTAGTGCTCCCTGTCAGCCTGGACAACTCAAAAGAACTTTCGAACCAGACGGTAAGCTTACTGATTGACTCTGTGGTTACTGGTGTGGGGGCAAAATGTGCTTTCAGTTTTACGATGAGTGTGTAATTCCAGACTGGTGTCTCTCAAAGTGAACATTTATGCTTTGGATTCTAAAATCTCAAGGCTACACAGTTCTTCACCTCTGAAATGCACTGTTCTAATTTCACACTGAAGAATTAATCCTGGTGTTGATTTGAAAACACAATTAGTTGAAATGCCTCCTTTTTCAGATTTTAGTCTAGACCAGTGCTGTCTCACGAACTTTTTGGACATCCATGTAGTCTCCATCTTCCCTTGTCCCATCTGCCAGTCACTAGCCACATGTGGCCGGTAGCTACTGTATTAGATGGTACAACCTAGATCACTGTAGTTTTTGATAGTGCTTTGATGAAATTTATAAAATTTTAGTGAACTGTTTCATTGGAGCTATAAAAACATTTTTATACTTTAAACGAGTAACATTATGCTATATGACAATCCCATGGCTATATCTTATTATAACTGTCTTCCCCTGTTTATTTTTTCTACAGATGTATTCTGATGGCCTAACACTCTCTCAACCTCACATTAAGCCCTGGAGATGTGATGGAAAACAAAATGTGCACTGGCCCTGCCTTCCAGAAGTTAAAAAATCTAGTGTGGAACAAGAAATTGGACAATAGCTTCAACAGTGCTTTGATGATAGAGAAAACAGAACATATTAGAGTCCTATATTATAATATAGGAAAGACAATAAACATAAGTTACAGAGCATCTCCAGGATATTTCCAAAAGTATAAACTGGGGCCTGACTTGAATGAGGGATTAATAAAAGCCAAGCAAAGGCTGAGTAAGGAATGTTGAAGACAAAACAAACAGGGGCTTGGAGAAGCTGAAGGATGTAAGCATCTTTAGATGGCTTGAGTATAGGATGGGAACTGGGTGAGGGGGTGGCTGAGGGAAATAACAAAAGGTGAGGCTAGAGAAGAAGAGAATTACAGAGGCTAGATCACACATGACCTTGTGAGCAATCTTGACCAAGAGACCTTGAGGGACCTTGGTTACGTTCGTATCTCCATGCATTCCATGGCACATAGCACATGGCAGGAATTCAGCCAATCTTTGTTCAGTGAATGCATGAAAGAATGAAAATTAAGCAAATGATCAAACATATAAGTGAATGTTCTTTTTCTTTTAGAAAAAGTATGTGTAACATACACATATAAAGCATATATATTTTCATGTATCTATATTTTTATAAGCATAAAATTGAAACCTATTTGGGTTATATAAGGAAAACTCATGTAAAACAGACATATTTTGATATTTTATATCTACTCCTGACTTTTGTAATACAGAATTTGTAAAGTCCAGTTCCACTATTGGCTGAATTTGCTTTTCAACAAAAATTGTTCTTAATTTTTACCAACTATGTAAAGGAAGTTAACTTACTGATAACCTCCAGGAGCACTGAGGAATACTAAAGCGTATTAGCTATTTTAAGGCCTTTGCAGACCCAATTCAGGCCTTAATTATTACTGTGCAAGGAGACATTTTGCTAGAACAGTCTTTAAATCCAAAAACAGGAATCAGGTAACAGAAAATAAAATTTCATGTAAATATCACCTCTCATTCTCCCCTTTCTTTTTGCCCACCTCACTCACATGCTCCCTCTCTCACCCACACACACTCTCTTCTCATCCTTGCACCTCAAAAAGAAAAGCCAGTAATCTTCTCCTGAGACAGCTGTGAATCAGAGGTTCTTTCTGCAGGGATTACATCCATCTTTTTGATTTCCCAGAGAGCGGCACGGGTTCTTATGTTTTATCCCATGGCCACACAGAGTCACTTAGTCACCAGCCCAGACTAGATGAGCAGCTCAAACAGAATTACTGAGTCACTGAGGGGTGAGAGGTTCCCTCCTGGCCAGGTGCTAAGTGATGCTCCCAAGTGGGTTTTGTGGTTAGAAAACATGCGCTGGATATGAGGTAACCTGTCTGGACTTCTGTCTCTCCAAGGATCACCTGGAATGATCTGGTGATCAACGACCTGTCTGAAGTTTTGTTGAACTGTTTAGCTGAAGCCTTCCTTTCAGCAGTTTGTATTACTTTAATGAGATTATTGCTCCTTTGCCCTCTGACTGTTCCCAAGCTAATTTTTGTCTGTTTCATATCCTTAACACGAATGCCTGTCTCCTGGTTCAGAAGTCCTTGAGCGGTGCTGAACGTAAGCCGGTGCCTGCTAAATCCTTGTTGAGTGAAGAAATGGCTCTACAGGCTTACAGCATGTCCCCTGGGACCTGAGATCTTCAGTTCATCCTGAAGTGCTCAGCCCCACGTCTCCTTCCCCAGCATCAACTGTGGGAGTCGGAAGGCAGCCAAGAGAACTCGGAGTGCGCTAGACAGGCACATGAGGATGAAGAAAGCCGTTTCTGAATACCATCAGAGCCTCCACTGAATTTCCACAGCCTCACAAGCTACCATTTTGGGCAAATACCTAGTGTACTTACCATAGAGTTAAATAAGATGGGCTTTCTTCAAAGGAGGCATTTTTAATACAATGATTGTTTTTTTTTCCCTAACCAGTGGATTAAAAACTTAACACATTTACAAAATCTGGCATATTTATATATTGTATCTAAACAGATATTCAAGCTGCATTATAATATAATAATAAAAAAACCCAGATCCCAGTCTGTCTATTAAGTCTTTGTAAGTCTTTGTGTCATTGTAACTGTAGTGCTAATTATCAAGCAAAGACATGATAATTACAAAGAGCTTTTTTGCTAAAAGAAGGAATCTCTTTCAACACCCACGCGCTGCACAATTTCCTATGACCCTGTAACACTACTCTGGTATGGCCCAGAAATTTGTATTTCAGGCTGAATACTGGGAATCGTGTTATTCCTCTCTCTTCACCAATCTTTTTTTTTCTTGTGAGTAAACTGTTTTCAGAGGGTTAAGGGAGAGGGGTAATGGTCCAAATGGGAAATATAAAACTAATGACCCTTCATGAAACATATTATGCTCCTCATTAAACTTTCTCAGTTAAGTGTATTCCATTAATTTAAAATAAATAGGATTTAAAATTTTACCCAGGAGTAGTAAACTATCCTAACTTTCAACTTTGTGTTAGATCTATTCTAAGAATAGATTTCTCAAGTCCCTGATGCATCACAGGTTCTTAGCCTGCAACACAATTTATGTCTTCGTCTTGCAGAGGTCTTCAAACTTCGTGTGTGTAAGAATTACTTTGGGAAACTTATTACAAACACAGCTTCCCACCGAGATCCCTTCTTCTTCACCAAGGATCTCAGGCACACTGACTTCAGTGAAATGCACTTTGAAAAGTACTCTCTGTATTTTTCTGGCACAAACTTTGTCAAGCTTAGGGATCCCACTTTCTCCATCATCTCAGTTATTACTGCAGTGTGGGAAAGCCAAATGGTGAAGCCTGTTGTGATTCAGGTAGTAGAGCAGGCCAGTCTCGAATCATGATAGACTTATATGTGATTTTCAGAGAATCAAAGCATCTCTAGTTTTGATCTAGGAGCCTCAGAATGTCTTTTTGAGAGATTCAGAACTTTAATCTATTGATGTTAAGGGCAACATAATGATGGAATTGCTACTCTATTTTTGCTTTTTAAAGAATTACATTGTACAAAACTTGCAAATTCACTGTCCTCTTTTTTGAGATGAGAAAACTTCACACCTGAGAAGTAGCCAGTCTGTCACCCAGGAAGACTGTGCAAGGCACGGGCTCCAGTGCAAGCCCTTTGACTTTCAACTCAGTGTTCTTCTTATGACCATGAAGAAGTCTGGGTGAGACCCCCATCTGTCCCAGAATATGAAAATCTCTAGAGTATGTGAAGTTTTAACTCTCCTTTAAACCACAGAGTATATTCCTGAGCAAAGCCCATAGAAGATAATTTTATAGATTTTTAAACTCCTAAGAAAACAAATCTAAAAAGTCAAATTTTCACCTAGATTAATACAGTTCAACTCATTTCCCACCATATGAAGGACAGGAGCCGTTCAAGTTTGATGACAAATTCCAATTCAATTTTTTGTTGTTGCTCTGCAATGTTCATTGTAATGATTTTGGTAATGAAGTGGAGTTTTGAGTATAGAGTTCTGTCTTCAGAACTCACGTTTACTGTGTGTGAATGTATACAAGCATGCCTGTGAAAGCACTTTCACATGTGAAAACACTTATGAGGTTTGACAACTGTTAATATTTATGTATTTTCACATTTATATCTGTGCATGAATAAAATGCTATCTGAAATACATACTAGGTAAATTTTATAAATGATCTTAAATTTCAAGATCAAGGCAAGCCCACAATTAAAATCATTGGTCAGTGAAACACTAAATGTGTAGTAATGCAAATCTGAAAGTATCTTAAAATACACATATTAGGTCTACTTATCATCTACTTTTGTTTCTCTGAAATTATTTGCTTAGTCTTATTAGGCAAAAAATCAAAAAAATATTTAAAAACTTTCAAGTAAAAGTAAAGAAATGAGAATTAATCTTAGACAATTATAACAGGTAAAGAGAAGATGGATGTAAGAGGCAGATTAATTTGATCAGGATTAGAACTACATTTTTTCATAATATAGAACCACTTATAGCAATGGCAAGAATAACTTGTATTCTGGTAGACTGATTCTGAATACATACTTCTGAAACATTTATTTTCTCTTAATTGTGGAAAAGCAGTCATAATCAAGGAAACCATGAGGAGAAAGACAGGTGGATAAAATAGATGGGGACATCTTATCTCTGAATAATGGGGATACATACTTCATTATACCTCTTCCCTTTTGATTTAGTATTCATTGCTTACAAAGGGTACTATAAGGCAATAACATTTAAATAGGATACATGTGGGAAACACTTAAAATTGTATGGCAATGTTACTTATGGTAAGAGATAAAAAATATTTTTGAGTTTCAACATGGTGCTTACTTATTTTTGGCACAATGGAACCATGTTTTAAATCTAACTTTGATAAAACACCAAGTGACATTTAGAAATTAATTTTCATCAGATTTCTGATTCCACATGTATCAATAGCGCTATATTAAATTATATGATTTGGGGGAAAAAACACTTCTGGGAGAATAACTGTCTTTACTCTTTCAGCAAGAATACATTAGGATGAATGAATTAGAAGAGACATAAAGTGAAAAACAAATGAAAAGTTACAGTGAGCTCACTTTAATTTTTTTCTTTGACTATGCTGCCAAAGCATATACTTAAAAGAAACCATGAGTACTATATACTTCAGTATATACTTCAAAGAGATCATGAGAAGTCACCTAAAATGTGGGTGAGCTGTCCCCGTAGCCACACATCCCATTTCTGGTGGCCTGACACTGGGGTGGACAAGGACGGCTCAAGAAGGATGAGATTAATAATTTGACAAGATGCCTGATTCCTAGCAAGGAGCAGATTCACGGAGTCCCTACTACCAGGCCACGCTCACTTCGCATTTTGAGATAGAGAGAGAGAGGGTGGAGTAATAACCGGGGCAATAACTCTGGGGACACCTGCGGGCATATAAACATTTTAGGAAAAGGAAGTTGTGCTTGTGTGGAGGCAGGGAAGAGAGGAGGGAAGGGCTGAACCAAGCGGCTCTGCCTAAGTTTGGGGTTCATCAGGCACGCATGCGCGCTCACCTCCACGATGTCTGAGTTCGTCCGGCTCTCGTGCGGCTCGTTGTACTCGGTGTACTTGAGCAGCACCTTGTCCATGTCCGTGCTGGCGTACTGGAACAGCTTGTTGGTGCTGTTGAAAATGATCAGCGCAATCTCACAGTCACACAGCACGCTCAGCTCGTATGCCTTCTTCATCAACCCAAATTTCCTCTTTGTAAACGTCACCTGGAAGAAAGCAAGCAGGCGGGTTTTTTAAAACAGAGAGAAAAAGCGCGCCTTGAAAAACAAAACAGTACTTTTTTCCCTTTGTAACACCAAGTGTGTCGTGATCAGAGCCCTTGGCACGAACGCATTTGGAAAGAAAGCAAAGAGATCTAAAACCAATTTCTGCTTAGAATTGTGATTTCTAGCTTGCTGCTGCAGAGAAGGCAATGGCAACCCACTCCAGTACTCTTGCCTGGAAAATCCCGTGGATGGAGGAGCCTGGTAGGCTGCAGTCCATGGGGTCGCAAAGAGTCGGGCACAACTGAGTGACTTCACTTTCACTCTTCACTTTCGTGCACTGGAGAAGGAAATGGTAACCCACTCCAGTATTCTTGCCTGGAGAATCCCAGGGACGGGGGAGCCTGGTGGGCTGCCATCTATGGTGTTGCACAGAGTTGGACACGACTGAAGCGACTTAGCAGCAGCAGCAACTTGCTGCTGAATACAGAAACTGTAAATGCCAGATTTTGTGTAAGGCGTTATAATGATGGTGACCTGGGAGCTGTTTTGTTGAGCAATGTTAGCATACTTCTTAATTATAAATCTGGAGCTTGTATTTTGGCTACTCGAAGACTGGACATGACATTATGGACATAGTATTTTAGATCTGTGTTTAAAACTTCTCAAAATTGTTTAGTCTCATGCCATTTAACTGAAAACACTTGAAGGGATCCTACTGTACTTTCCGACAGAGTAATATTCTGTTTTCTAGAAATCCAGCAGGGAGTTGGGAAGAGCTTTAGCCATAACACTGTTAGGGTCTTGGTTTCATTCTTCTGTGTCCCTTTCTTGTTCTCCCAAGCCAGAAATTCTATTGTTATCTTTGCCCTTCCCTTCTTTTACTCCAATCTATTACCAAACCCCATAATTCCTTTCCTCAAAATGTTTCTCAGGTTCACGCTTCCTCGTCTTATTTCCCAGGCGTCTTTATCATTCCCGTCTTTATCAGCTTCCTGTCCTAGGCAATCTTCCTGTCTGAAACCACTCCCTCATTTCATCCTAATCTTCAAAACCTCACTCTTGTCACTGCCTCTTCTTCCTGATGAGTCGGCTACAAGAGCTCCTCTGGCTTCAAACACTTCTACCTGCCAATGCTACCAACTACAAACGTGCATTTCACTGTTCCCAATTTCAGTCTTCAGTAAACTCCGCTTTGCCCACCCAAAACCATGAACTTTCTTAAGCATACGTCTGCACACTTCGTGGTCCAGTGCTTCCCAGCAGGTTTTTGGAGAACAGTATTTCTATAAAATTCTCCTAAGACCAAAGTTCAATGGCTCAATACGTGTAGGAAATGAGGCACAGTGGTATCTTAAGGGCTGAGCAACTTTTAAAAACTTCAACCTGCTTTCCAAACTTATTGTTGACAGAATGTTTACTTCTTTGCTTATTTATTTATTTTGAGGAGCACTTGCTGTCATTCTTCAAAACAAGGTCTCTGAAGTATCTACCAAGGGAAATCCTGACTGACTGAATTATTATTATCAAAGGTGAGGCTTTAAAATTTCCCTCCTCATCTTCAAATCCAACTTATCTTGCAGAGGTCAGTTCAGTTTTATCTACTACCTTAGTTCAGTTCAGTTCAGTCGCTCAGTCATGTCCGACTCTTTGCAACCCCATGAACTGCAGGACGCCAGGCCTCCCTGTCCATCACCAAGTCCCGGAGTTCACTCAGACTCACGTCCATCGAGTCAGTGATGCCATCCAGCCATCTCATCCTCTGTCGTCCCCTTCTCCTCCTGCCCCCAATCCCTCCCAGCATCAGAGTCTTTTCCAATGAGTCAACTCTTCGCATGAGGTGGCCAAAGGACTGGAGTTTCAGCTTTAGCATCAGTCCTCAGAACACCCAGGACTGATCTCCTTTAGAATGGACTGGTTGGATCTCCTTGCAGTCCAAGGGACTCTCACGAGTCTTCTCCAACACCACAGTTCAAAAGTATCAATTCTTCGGCACTCAGCTTTCTTCACAGTCCAACTCTCACATCCATACATGACCACTGGAAAAACCATAGCCTTGACTAGACAGACCTTTGTTGGCAAAGTAATGTCTCTGCTTTTGAATATGCTATCTAGATTGGTCATAACTTTCCTTCCAAGGAGTAAGCGTTTTTTAATTTCATGGCTGCAATCACCATCTGCAGTGATTTTGGAGCCCCTAAAATAAAGTCTGACACTGTTTCCACTGTTTCCCCATCTATTTCCCATGCAGTGATGGGACCAGATGCCATGATCTTCGTTTTCTGAATATTGAGCTTTAAGCCAACTTTTTCACTCTTCTCTTTCACTTTCATCAAGAGGCTTTTGAGTGCCTCTTCACTTTCTGCCATAAGGGTGGTGTCATCTGCATATCTGAGGTTATTGATATTTCTCCCGGCAATCTTAATTCCAGCTTGTGTTTCTTCCAGTCCAGCGTTTCTCATGATGTACTCTGCATAGAAGTTAAATAAGCAGGGTGACAATATACAGCCTTAACGTACTCCTTTTCCTATCTGGAAACAGTCTGTTGTTCCATGTCCAGTTCTAACTGTTGCTTCCTGACCTGCATATAGGTTTCTCAAGAGGCAGGTCAGGTGGTCTGGTATTCCCATCTCTTTCAGAATTTTCCACAGTTTATTGTGATCCACACAGTCAAAGGCTTTGGCATAGTCAATAAAGCAGAAATAGATGTTTTTCTGGAACACTCTTGCTTTTTCCATGATCCAGTGGATGTTGGCAATTTGATCTCTGGTTCCTCTGCCTTTTCTAAAACCAGCTTGAACATCTGGAAGTTCGCGGTTCACGTATTGCTGAAGCCTGGCTTGGAGAATTTTGAGCATTATTTTACTAGCATGTGAGATGAGTGCAATTGTGCAGTAGTTTGAGCATTCTTTGGCATTGCCTTTCTTTGGGATTGGAAGGAAAACCGACCTTTTTCATTCCTGTGGCCACTGCTGAGTTTTCCAAATTTGCTGGCATATTGAGTGCAGCAATTTCACAGCCTCATCTTTACCTGCTGCTGCTGCTAAGTCGCTTCAGTTGTGTCCAACTCTGTGCGACCCCATAGACAGCAGCTCACTAGGCTCCTCTATCCCTGGGATTCTCCAGGCAAGAACACTGGAGTGGGTTGCCATTTCCTTCTCCAGTGCATGAAAGTGAAAAGTGAAAGTGAAGTCGCTCAGTCGTGCCCGACTCTTAGCGACCCCATGGACTGCAGCCTACCAGGCTCCTCTGTCTATGGGATTTTCCAGGCAAGAGTACTGGAGTGGGATGCCATTGCCTTCTCCCATCTTTACCTACTTGCTTGTAATTCCTAAAGCTAGAGTCCTACTCCTTATCTGTCTCCAGAAACCCAATGGATGTCCTCCACTCCTGTGTCTATCTACAAGTCTTAGGAATGTCGTACTCCCAAAGCCCAAATTTCATCTTCAACCTCAAATCTGCTCCCCTTCCTGGGTCCCCGATCTCATTGTAAACTCAGCCACCCAAACTACAGACCACCGAGTTGACTGTGAACACCCCCTATCCCACACTCCTAAATAAATGTGTTGACAGGAAGTGTGGACTAGCAGACAGAAAATCTGACTTCCTGGTCTCCTCACTCCCCGCTCCCCCTTTTGTTAATACTTGTTTTACCTATCACCTTTTATTTTTTGTTATAGTTCTGACCTTTTATAACTTGCATGACTTTCCGGGTGATAACTGGCTTAATGTCTGTCTTCCACTACGCTGCACATTCCACAAGAGCATGTACCATTTTTATTTTGTCCACTACTGTACCCCAGTGCCCAGACAGCAGACATATGGGCAATTATCTAAAAAGGAAAAACTATTTTGCTGTTTTTTAGAAATATCAAAGTGATATATGTTACATAAAACTGTGGAGACTTCCCTGGCTGGCTGCCCAGTCGTTAAGACTTTGCCATTTAATGCGGGGGGTGTGGGTTTGATCCCCGGTCAGGGAGGTAAGATCCCACATGTCACAGGGCCAAAAAACCCAAACATAAGACAGAAGCAATACTGTAACACATTCAGTAAAGACTTTAAAAATAGTCCACATCAAAAAATAAAAAAAAAACCCAAAAATCTTTAAAAAAAGTTTGAAAAAAAAATACTGTGATAGCTTTCCCCACCAAATTTTCATTAAGCAACTCATAAATGGAACTTTAAAAAGATAAACCTATACTTTAATAATGATTATATTCTGATATCACATCTGCATGGAAGGCAGCATGACAGAAAGAGAAGAACATGGGGTATGGATTCAGGGGATCCTAGATTTTAAGGCAGATCTGCTATTTACTAGTCATGAGAAATTAACTTCTTCAAATTTGATTTTTCTCCGAGTTTGACTTTTCATTTATAAAATGGTGATAGCGCCTACTCTTGGGGTTGCTGAGAGGATTATATAATATAACATATGTACAATATTCAGTTCAGTTAAGCTTTGCATTTAAAGTAGAAGCTCAATAAATCTGTTTTTATCCCTTTCTTGGTTGACTTATAGGAAATGAACTTACAAATATACCTGTCTTAGTGGCTCAGAGTCTACTGATCAAGGTTATTTGAAGATCTTACTACTGTCTTCCTGATAGAAAGATAAAACTGAACTATGGAATCTCCACTGATCATTCTTTGGAAAATACAGCATTTAGGTATTTACCAGCTGACATCAGCTAGTCAAAATCTACTAATATACGTTATTTATGCTTCAACTTGGATAATTTTTCTTTTTAATATCTGCCAATGTCTCACCTTCTATTTTATGTTTATTGATTGGCTTACTAAAAAGTACTTCAAATAAAATACAGCTAGTGTTTTCATATCTGATTATCATACTACTTTAGAAGCTTTTTTTATTCTGGTTCATTCAGATGAGTCATGATTAGGGATGAGCTAAATTAAGACTATCTTTTGGAATGGATAAAAATCATTACTATTAATTAGATTTATACAAAATGTCTTTTAATAATTCTCTAGATGTTTAGTTATGCAGACATACCTGCACATTGGTATTTGTTTAGTGAAATAGGTTACAGAGGCGTTCAGTGCAGAAGGCACTGACCCAAAATACTTTCATATATCTAAAACCACTTTTAATCAGACTTTCATGACCACAAACTGTAGGTGGAATGTCTCAATACAGTATGGTTTCTGTTGTACTCAAACCTCAGAATTTAGCACGTTACAACACTCACCATCAAAGTACATTTCAGCACAGAAATATCATTAAAGCCACTATTTGTGTTTACTTTTAGGTGCTCCTCAACATTTGTGTAACCAAATAGGCTGCTGGATAATGCATACTTATTTAATAATACCTGTCAAAAAAGTCAGTGCATATAGCTTCTTTTCATTAAAACTGCAGACTGAAATGATGATAACTGCATTAAAGCATTCAAGAAAATATCTTCAAAATCTACTCTTAATTGTGCTAAATTTAATTCTGTATTATGTTCATATTCTTCATAGCATACTCAAAATGTATTTTATAATGCTTTTTCTCATTGTTCACAGTTAGATAAAATTGTTTTTCAGCATTAAGCTTTCTTAAGAGAACTGGGATATTACTCTTCATTTAAAATATGCCACTCAATGACAAAGATTGCAATTCAGAGCTTTTACACTTAAATATAATAATGTATTGTAATGATTACATTTTTCATAAGTTAAGAATAGTTCGTAATGGGGACAAGTCCATTTCTACTTCAAAAACATATTCGAACCTTAGGTGACATGGAAAACTGTTTTTACAGTAGTTAGGCAAAGAGATGCTCTTTTCTAGTGTGACATCAATCAAGGTGCAGCAAGAAGAGAATAAAACCAATACTGTTTAAGTGGGCACTGAATTTACATTCAGTTTTCAAAATCAAAGAGACTTCACATGTAACATATATATGGAAAGCAAGACGACTCTGTAAACATTGAGCATTTTATGTTTTTTTCTTTACCTCTTGAAACAGTCCCAAATGTAATACTGATGATGTTTTATTAAGACATTTCAGTATTAAGTTGTATGTTAGCCTTGGGTTTTAAATCCTAGCGTAAGGGCAGGGATCACACATGTCATGCTGACAATTACTCTAGAACTTATTAGGTATGAATCAGGGCTTGAAATTAGAATTTTAAATTGAGAAAAGGCACATTAATTAATTATAGAAGTTTTGACAAACCTTTATTATGAGACTTATTCTAATATTGCAGAGTTGACTGGTTGTCTGAGTTTGCCTCCCCCTGAAGACCCCATGTCTGGCCTCACAAGACTGACCAATAGATACTCAATGAACGAATGGATTTTAGAATGGTGTTTTAAACTCTGAATGTCTCAATGAAATTTTCCACTAAAAGTAGATACTTTTAAAAACTTGTGTTTTTAATATATTATTTTTTTCCTGAGGTAAGAAAAAAATAATTCAAAAAGTTCAGAAAAAAGTGGACTTTATTCCTTGCCCTGATGACTCACCATGAAAGACAGACAAATGTGAAGGCAAAAACTAAATTTTACAATCACAGGAAACAAAAGTAAAGGGGGAGGATCTAAGAGTTCAAATGACTGCATTCAACTGAGCAAAAATTTACTGAACTTTCTAATGAGTTCAGATTTTTAAAGAACATGCGTTTGGCAAAGTATTTGATGAAATTCTCATCACAATACTATAGATTTGAGATTAGATGGTAGCAATTTAGATGGTTTAAATATGAATTAATCAACCAGTGTTAAGTTTAAAGACAGTCTCTTGCAATGGCTATGGAGTTCAGTAACTTTCCTGTCCGAGGCACCATTTTTACCATTGGTATAAAGGAAGATGTACCTGGCATGTTTATCAAATCTGCATACAAGACAAGCCCAGGTGATAACCCAATAGATGGCAGAGTCTCTGTCCATATATAACTCCCTCTACAGATAGCTGATTATGGGAAAAGGTTCTAAAGTTATAGTGTTTCACAGTGGGAATTAATTATCCTAATGATCTCTGTTAGTCAGCACTAACTAATCTTTGGTACTATATTCAGCTCTGAGAATTTTAAGAAGACATTAACGATACCGACAAAATTAGAGCATCTATAGGATGGCAAACAAGTCGACATATGGTCTGAGAATAATTTTGCAGGAGAAATCATTGAAGGAATCTGGAATGTTTAAGCCAGAAATGCCAAACACTTTCCAAGAAGATCTGCAGACTTTGTGGCCATGTGAAGAGGCAGATGAGTTATTCTGTCTTATTCTATAGAGCAGAGTTAGCAAGCACTGCTGAAAATCATCGAGGTTCAACATACAGGGAAACCTAGTGATGAGAACTGTCTAACAGAGGACCTAGCCTCATGAAGTTAAGAAGCAGTTCTTTCCTGAATATGTTCAAGTAGGGCTGCATATCAAGGAAGGTGTAGAAGGCGTTCCTGAATTAAACAAGAAGCTGGATTAGAGATCTTTAAAATATTTATTCCAGATTTTAGATGTTCAGATTCTATGCCTAGGTAGCACAGACCTTCAGGTGAAGGGAAAGTTTAGAGTGAATGAAATATGATTTCCAACAGAATCTATTTCTGCAATTTCATTCTGCAGAATGCTTTATATTTTGGTTACTCAGTCTCGTCAATACATTACCATAATCACTTCTAATTTTCATATTCCAAGAAATAAAACTACATCACTTTCTTTTTGCAGTTAGAAGAGATATAAAAAAGACTCTAAAGAAGTGTAGTGGACAGTATTAAATTATGTATAGCACAGAAAAACAACTGTCCAGATTGATAAAATAACAAATTCACATTGTTAAAATATTTCGAAAGAAGCAGTATCTATACATTGTTACTGAAGCTCTGTGGTGTGGAAGCAAAAACATGGGAACTGAAAATCAAGTCTAAGCTCTGCCATGTACGATCCGTGTGCCCTTGGCCTTGGGGAAATTGTTTAACTTATCAGTCCCCCAGTATCCTCATCTGTAAAATGAAGGTAATAACAGGCATCCTACAGAGTAATGATGAGAGTTAAACTAAGGAACACACAGTGTCAGTGACGTGTTGACTGTGAAACATGATACAAGGTAGATAATATTTTTTTTCTGAAGTGTGAGGCTCAGTCACTTCTTGTTATAAACTGTAAAAGACTGCTCTCCTAAGATCTGCTAGCTTGTTTCACCATCATCATGTTTAAGAGTTTCTCTCTCAACTAAACCTCAAGCTTCACTTGAAGGCTGGAACATCTCCTGTCTGCTCTTGTAAACTGAAGTCCCAGAACAACGCTTCACTCAATATTTGTTGAATGAATGAATGGATAGATGGATGGAATAATTACTCATTTTTTTTGTAATTCAAACTGAATCTCTATGCAAGCCCAAACTATGCTAATAGGAAGTTTGCCACTGAGGGAGAAAATTTCACGTAGTTATTTTTCTTTCTTTTTGTCACATTAGCTTACAGTTTACTGTAAGTATGTTTTTAAACATACATTTGGTAAAAATGAATAGGAGAAAAACTGGATTGGGTCCAGTTTGTGTGGGGGCTTGTTGTGAAATTGGAGCATATATTTTTTATAAGTGTTTTTAGATAAGAGTGTTGACTTTGGTGACTTTTTTCTAAGAAGTTCAAAGACTTTATAAGCTATCTTGCTACATCTGACAGCATCTCTTTGAAGTTATTATTTGGCACAGTTTATCATCCCCATTTCTCAGATGATACTGCAAACAAAGGCATGGATTGCCTTATTCCAGCGTCACAAAACTAGTCCTTGATGAACCAGAAATAGAGCCCTCTTCACACAACATCCATCTTTCTTCCCATTAGTTGGCGTTTCTTCCCTCTTTTAGATAACAGTGTGTTTTAGGGGCTGAAAGACAGCACAGCATGGACCTCGACAGCCACTCATCAAGCATTGTACAACAAGAACTGTCAGCAATTCTGAGCAGCAGAAGAAACAGAGTACTGGCACAACTTATTAATTAGTATAAGGATAGCTTTCTAGGCTAAAGTGGAAAAAAAAAAAAAAAACTAAACTAGAATACTAACACTGAGAAGTTGGTTTCTAGGTTCTGACAATAAACCAAAGCTCCTTTTGTGTGGACTCCACAGTCACCTCTGTCCTCAGACCCCCAGACAGGACCGCCAAAGCCAGTGAGAACCACACGTATGCACTAGCGGGCACACACTTGTTCTATATTTATGGATGTTTATTTAAATTTCACAAAATGAGAAGCATTTTGGTTGGTAGCAAATACAAGCCTGTTTACAGCCGGAATAAAAGAGGTGGGTCTCTGATTTACTCACAGTCGATGTAAATAACAAGTTCTAAAACAGAGGACAAGTCCTGTGTCATTTCCTACAGGGCAGGGAAATTAGCTAGACGACTGGGTAACAGAAAGGGCATTTAATAATGAGTCTCCACGCCACACGCAGGCCTCTGTTCACCCTCCCAATCCTGGCTCCATTCATAAAGTCACCTCAGGAGAACTTTTCTGCCACATTTTAACGGTGGGAGTCCTTGCACCTTATAGGCAAGAATAAATGAAAGGAAAAAGACCTTCGGAAATAGCAGCTATTCACATTTATGAGAATAATGGAGACCTAACTCTAAATGACTTCAGATGTATTACCAAGGGGAGTAAGGGTGACTTTATCTATGGATCTCCGGTGTTTCTTCCCACCAATCAGAATTTTTCATCCTGATCTTAATTGAACTGCTCAATGAGTGGAGGACTTTTTACTCATTTCAACTCATAAAGTAACAGTAGTTTCATAGTTTGGGACTAATAAACCCAGCTACTTTTATTTTCAAAGTTTTGAGGTTTTATCAGGTTTTGTTTTGTTTTTCCCAAAGAGAGTCACGATGAATACTACTGTCATCTTACGAAAATATTTTAGATCCACCCCTCCTCACCCACAGCCTAGAGAATCTCTCCGCTTCCTCCCAGTTAAGGAAATGGAGTGACTAATGAGGAATGAGATGGGCAGTTGGCGGATACAATGCGCTCTCTAATCCAGAGAGCATCTAGGTCTTCCTCTGTGTTTAAAGAGTTAGCGATGGAGTCAAGAGTCTGCCACGACAATCTTTAATTGAAAAAAAAAAAAAGGGAAATGCCCTCTTAAATGCTCTTTTTCTTCCCCCGGCTTGTTCCTGACAGTAAGTAATGGTGTGACTGTTCTAAAGTCTTCCTCTTCAATTTTATTTTGTTTAATTCAGTCTGTCATTAGAAAGGCTTGCGAGCTTTAGGCCTGATGATTACTTTCGGTGGGAGGAAGTAGGGCCACTGCAGACTTGTGTTCTAGACAAGCGCTCCTTTATACAATGACGGGGCCTGCCACCATAAATGAAAGGCTCTTTAAAGAGCAGAGAGGGACTCTTTTAAGCAGAGTGCTACCATGTGCTTGTAACCCTCCAGCATAACTTGCGAGGATGAGACAGCAGTGTGTTCTGCTGCAAAGAGGACTATTGTCCTCGTTAGCCTCCAGCAAATTGAGCCCCGTTTCGCTGCAATGCAGTAGGATTTCCAAAGGGTTGCAGGCAATCCTAAAATTCTGAACACCACAAAAGGATTAAAATAGGGGGGCTCAGCGTATGGAATTTAGAACTCTA
Source organism: Bos mutus (assembly GCF_027580195.1). Taxonomy (NCBI): domain Eukaryota; kingdom Metazoa; phylum Chordata; class Mammalia; order Artiodactyla; family Bovidae; genus Bos; species Bos mutus. The sequence continues at coordinate 19,579,709 of NC_091623.1, forward strand.
CAGACCCCCTCACCCTAAGTCAACACCCCAACCCTCAGAACGGGCCTTTAAATCTTGTGCCTTGCACGCTATTTTGAGGAAGTGTAATAAAAGCATGGGGTTAAAATTGAGTATCTATTAGCAAATGCAGAGTCTGAGTTTTAAAACTTGTCATGGCTGATTTCTGATATATTTATATACATGGGGACAAGGAAGATGATAAGCTATAATGATTACACTTAGGATTTAAAAGATTTCATTGTGGTCCACTTTCAAGCTTAAGAATGTTTTGGATTTTAAAAAGAGACTAGATATAATGCAATATGTTTTACATTTTTTAATACGTGCTCTTGAGGTCTGCTTCGTTTCTTAAGAGGCTGATTTACATTCTAAATTCAATCTGCAGATGCAGTCATGAAACAAATACTTATTTCTCTTTATCTTGTATACATGAAATACATCATTTGAGTCTGAAAAGAATCAAATAAACCAGATTAATATTTTGGGGTCAAAAACATGTTTACTAGTTTAACAAAGCCAGAATGTACCTAAGGTAAAGGTCAAAGACTACTTCATTCCCTGCTGAGCAAATGCTCAGGAAGCACATTTGTCTATGTTTCCTGTCATAACAGGAAGAGTGTAACTTCTTCCTTTCCACAATGGCTTCAGTTTTACCTCCCAACTCCAATATTTTCTCCCTCAGGGCCTTCCAAATCAATCCTTGGAAGACAGAAGGCAGGAGGCTGTCTCCCTTGTAGTTTCCAAACAGTTACATTTGTTGAAATGTTATTTAAATGTTAGTGATTTCTTAAGCTAAGCTGTTCCAACTTAAAATTAAAAGTCAAATATCCAAACATTTAGAGCGGTTCTCTTATTCCTATTAGTGGTCCAACATATTTCAAAAGAAACACAAATACATATTCCATATTATGGGATTTCATTTACTTTAACTATGTTGTTATTTTTTTTTCCCCCTTCCAAACAAAGTCATTATTCTTGGTGGGGGCGGGGGTTCCACCTGTCTTCAATAAGACTATCTGGGATGTAAGCTTTAAAAATACTTTTACTATAATAATTTTTGAAGGAGCTCATTTTAAATGAATAAATTACAATCTTAAAGGAAGTCTAGACTGCAAAGTACAAGGCTTTTGAAACAATTAGCAACATGTTCTTTAATCTACAGTTCGGAAGAAACTTCTTGGTTTATGACGTATATACGGTCTATTTATAATGTTAATATTTTTGGTGCTGGTTTCTCAGTAATACAATGTCAGAAAGTTTGTGCATTTGCAGAGCACAAGGGCATCTGCAGCACGCAGAATGATGTGTGCATGCACTCAGAGGTGGAAGGTGCTATTTGGTGCCAACTTGCACCCAGAGTGAGACACGATAAATATAAGCATTGAAATTTTTCTAAGTTACAGTTTTACATGGAAATTGTATGAGATACACAAATTAGAACTGAAACAACAGAAGTCTCGAAGCCCTCAAGTTCAGAGCTTAGTTTTTAAATCAGAGACAGAATTCAAGAGTAGACAGTTACCCTTTGCCTTATGAACATTTTGGGCTCTCCTGGACTTCTCACTAAAGTAAAAACTAATGCATAGTTACATGGCAGTTCAGATAATATCTTGTTGGCAATAAAGAAACAGATCTAGCTATAAAGTGTAAAATGGCCCACACCACATGAAATGTACAGAAAATGTGCTGTGTCCTATCTCTATGATTCGTCTACAGAGCTGGGCGATCATTTGTGAATTGTTTTCAAACTGACAGGAACAGAACAGAAAGGAATGGCTTGATGTCACAGCTGTTAAACATACATCTGAGCTCTTTGGTTATACTTTCTTTGATTTGGAATCTTGCAGAAGTAGTTTGTCACTTTTCCCTTCTGGCTTTCTTTTTCAGTTAATTTCAACTCTCGAATAAAAACTTTTCCTCTTGGTGATTTTATGAATAACAAAAGAGTGACTTAATTTATATGCAGAGGTAACCTCTGAACAGGCACGCACAGGCTGCGTCAAAATACCTTGCGATCGAATTCTGAGGTGCACTGCTGTGTCCTAATGCATTGCCATGATATATCCTACTTTTATTTACTGATTCATTTTCTAAAATTAGTTTAATGAAAAAATTTAATATGAATTTAGCAGTGACCTGTTAAATGGTATTGAGGGAAAAGTGGTATCATCATCACCATCATGAGTTATTTCCAGGTTTATTCTGGATTTAGAGATTTAAAAAAACCCAACACTTTGGCACTGATTGAACTTTTTAATCACTTAATTTTAAAAAAAGGTCCCAGATATTCACCGTCTAACATGGATAATGCTTCTATTGTATTTAAAGCATAGTTTCCTCTCAAATAATTTGTATTTGCTTGACATGCATACAAGCAACTGGCAAGTCTGGAAGTTCTGTTTGTGAAGATGACAGAAGAAAAGTGTGCTCGGATGACTCTCTTCTAACTCTTGGCTTAGAATTTATCCAAAAATATTTTCTTGAAGTAATTTATTTGTCTTTCTATGTTATCCAATTCCTCACATTTAAACATTGAATCTATCTCAACTTCAATAAATTTTATACTAGGTTAGTAGGCTGCAACTCTCAAGTTTAGCACCGTAAGTAGCCCTTTTATTCCCTAATATTCTGGATATTACCTTGAAGGAACATTACAGTAAAAATTCCATTGAAAATTTTAGTTAAAATTCTAAAAACCTAAAATAGAGAAAAACTAGGAAAATTAAGGAGTAAAACTTCATTTTTTAAAAAAGAGTCATTTGAGAAAATCAACGCACCTCTTTTTTTTACAGTTTAGTTTAGAAAATATCAGGTTTAGTTTAAAAACCTCAGTACGTAGAAGTTGTCGGAGATTGCATCTATACTGAACATATTTCTCTAGTTTTTTTTTTTTTTTTCTGAGCCCACTTAAAATAATCATAAGTCATGTAAGGAAATGGAGATAGGGACATAAGAAAAGGGAAAAAGTTACAAAATGTAACAGCTATGACTAATCCCCTTTAGTCATAAGGGGATTCTCCTATTCTATTAGCAGGAGAATATTGCTAATTGTCTTTAATTTGTGCTCCAGATACTGCACTGATAATTACATGAAATTTTGTTTGCTGGCAAAAACTGTTATTGTGCCAGGTCTGATGAAGAAAAGAATTTAAGACATTTAATAATCTTTATGCCTTAACTTACTATATTAGGTCGTAACTGGGTTCTTTGGCAAATATTTCTCCCTGGTAGTCACTCAAATATGTAAATATCTTTTTTAGAGCAAGTCATACAAATAAATTTGGGTGTGTGTCTCTCCTATCCTCTCAAAGTGGAAAACTGAAATTTTTAAATACAAACACATTAAGTAAACAGGTTTAGGTTAAGCATGCCTGATTTTCATATATCTTTTTTCTTGATGTAACAGATATAACAGATTTCTAAGTACATTCTGTTTGCAGAAAGAGTCATATGAGGACAAAACTCATTTAAAAATCTGGCTGTTTCAGAAGCACAGTAACAACTGGTACCATATGAAGGAGGCTAAGATTATTGCCTAATTGATGAAGGTAACTCACAGGTAAGAACAAAAAATGCAGGTGGAAAAAAAAAATGCAGGTGGAGAGACTTGAAATTGTAGTGTGAGAATAAGCTGCAAGCTAGAAGTGATAAAAATGGTGACAAGTAGTTCAGAATAATTTGGTCAGGAACATACATTTGAAAGTCAGTCCCACAAGCATGAGAAATTGGGAAATTACTTCTCCCCATCCTTGGCACGAGCCCTGCCCTGCAAATGTTCTGTGTGATTTTTTTCCCTGTTCACTAGCCATTCTCTGTCATCCTGGCTCTTGCTTAGAAATGATTCTCTTGCCCCTTGTTAGCTTCCAAAGGCTCCTTTGTGCCCCAACTCTACTCTGTTTCGGGCTCCCCTGCTGGCACAGTGGTAAAAGAATCTGCCTGTCTGTGCAGGAGAAGCAAGAGACTCGGGTTTGATCCCTGGGTTGGAAAGGACCAACCCACTCTAGTATTCATGCCTGGAAAATTCCATGGACAGAGGAGCTTGGTGGGCCATGGGATCACAAAGAGTCGTAAGCATGCATACAGGCTCTACTGTGTTCCACTTTTCCTTCCACCTCCCTGATACCCTTTCAAGCGGGTAACAATGCACTGGAAATGAAGGTTCAGGTACCATTCTTTAGGGTGCTTAGTTGTTTTGACAGAAATCACATTAACTATAATAACTAATGGTTCAAAGACCTCGAGTCTTAACAGGGATAACTAACAGGTAAATTTCTCGGGCACTCATCACGTGCTAGGTACTTTACAGTTATCCCCCAGTTTAATTATTTCAATGACCCAATGAAGCAGGTACTATTTTTCAATCTTCCCCTCTACTGATGAGGGAAGCAAGGCTCAGAGGGGTCAAGTTACTTGCTGGAGAGTCACACAGCTAGTAGCAGGCAGAACTCAGGCCAGAACAAGTTTTGTGTGTCTCTAAAACCTATGCTCTTCACCATGATATGCTGGATGCAGGATGATGTATGTAATGGGAGAAAGTAATGACATAAAGGCATTATCTTATACAGAACGCAGCATGAGGTAACCGAAAAACAGCTTACTTTGTTTTTGGATCTGAAAGATTTGGGCTCAAATCCTGGCCACCTCCCAGTGTTAACTCTCTGACTTCAAAGCTCTGCATGATCTGGGCCCTGCCTAGCATCTAAACCTTTTCTCTCGTCTCTCTGAAGTTACACACAGGAGGCTCAAGTAAGTTCCTTGGGGCATTCCTTCGACTCCTCAGCCAGCTCTTCCCTTTCTCAAGGAGCTTTGAAAACACTGTTCCCTCTGGAATGCTGTCTCCTGCCGAACTCTGAAACACCTCTTTGCTCCCATCTTTCAGCATTTCCTCAGGGAAGCCTTTCTCCCACCCCCAATCTAAATAAAGCACCTCCTGTTATTCTTTCATAGCATTTGGGTAGTTTCATTCATAACACATGTGAACCAAATTTTTGTTATATATTTGCATATCTCACGTCTGGTTCATCCGACTAGGCCCACAGGCCAATCCTGTCTGCCTCCTGTTTTTGCCAGTAAAGTTTTATTCAAACACAGACACGTTAAAATTCATGTACGTGTTGTCCTTTGCTGCTTTCACTCAAGGGTAGAACTGAGCATCTGAGACAGAGATTGCATGGTTCACAAGATCAAAAATATTTGTTATCTGGTCCTTTACAGAACCAGGCTCCTGACTTCTACAGCGGACAATAAGCTGAATAAGATTCAATTGGCTTATCGCTGAGCACTTCATGTTAGGCAGGTTGCAAACAAATGATATTTGCTGACTTAATAAATAAATGAATTATTCAGCTGTTAATGGAATTAATGAGGATTAAATGGAATAATAAATATGTAGTTCTTGGTACATGTAGCTACTTTAAAATTATTTGAAAACTTCTGGGAGACAAATTGACAATTCATGATTTTAGTTTTATATAGTAGCTTAAGAAATCACCTCGTTTAGGTTAGAGATTGAGAAATTAGTGCTTTTCATAAACTTGGAGACTCTGGAAAATTAAAAAAAAAACAAGCTGTTACTTTTTCCCTCCCCTAAACTATTTTATGAATATAATCAGAGTTCCTGAAGTTTAGCTGTTGCCTACTGCCATAATGAAAAATAAAGTAAGGGCAAAATTCAATTTAAACAGTCGGCCGCTCTGTTTTCCCACAGTTTTATTTCTTAATGATATACAACTTATCACATCAGCTCTGTAATATTTCATTTCACACTTTAAGTCAGTATTTCTTATTCTGTAAAAACACACCCTGTTCTGTATAGCCAAATAAACACCTGTGATGGCAGGGCAAGCTTTTACTGCTTCTGAGAAAAGATGACAGTGAGCTATTGTATGAGGTTCTATTAAGGAGTCTACAGTGGGGGGAAGCTTCCAAAAGGGCAAAGCAGTGAATGCTTTTCTTTTCAACATCTGAACATGCACTTTAAAGGGAGCCTATGTTAGGGGTGTCTCCTCACTTTGGACGACACGCGGTTGCAGATTTGCTGGTGCTGATTATTAGAAGTGACCTACATCTTCTAGGCTCTCTCCCAAATGGCTCTTGTGATCACTCTTGCAGTAGATGAGAGGCACGCAGATGACTATTTTTAAGTAAGATGGCTGTTTAAGACTGTCAATAGCCATTTACAATAATCACTGAAATATATACTAAAACATGGAAGTTTTCAATTTTACTAATTCTATTTAAGAGTACTGAATCACAAGGCCAACTGAACCTAAAGACTGAAGAAAAGACGATGTATGTATGTGCTAATGTGCTTAGTCATGTCTGGCTCTTTGCCACCCCATGGACTGCAGTCTACCAGGCTCCTTGTCCATGGAATTGTCCAGGCAAGAAGACTGGAGTGGGTTGCCATTTCCTTCTCCAGGGGATCTTCCCAACCCAGGGATCAAACCCATGTCTCCTTGCATTGCAGATGGATTCCTGACCTTCTGAGCCATCAGGGAAGTCCTAAGTAAAGACTACCCAGATCCTACATTCTATAGAATAAAACCAAGGAATTCGTCTTCAGGATTAAAAAAGATAAGGCTAATTAAACTGAATTTAAATAAATTTTATTCTCTTAAAAGTTATTATTACTTCTAATATTGGTGAGAGTGATAGCAACTGTAGATGCAGCTATATTTAAATTATGAAGAAATGGTCACTTGCAGCTCAAAAGTTAGTGTTTTAACATTCTTGCATGCTTATATGAGCTTCGTATTTCTTTATAAAGCATAATGGAAGCTCATGACTTCAACCTGCAAAAACTTTCTTTTGTCTTTGTAAGCAAAAAGAAGATACAATAAATTTCATGAACCCCCATATTACCTGGTATTATTAATAAAGTGTAGATGCTAATTCATATATATTTTTGACTCTACCCCAAACAGGTGCTAGCCCAAACAGTAAGGTCTAAACAGTTAGTGGTATATGATGTTCAATATTTCAGTCTTAATTTCAATTTCAAGCTATAAATCAATTAAAAATACTGTGGGTTTTTTTAATATTGACAGAATTATTGCTTTTTGGCTTGACCCATAGCAATAAACAATGTTTAGGAAACACTGAAGGAATCCATCATAAATCTTAGCATTATTCATCCTTTAGCTCAATTTTCGCCAAAAATAGTTCAAGTCATATGTACCTTAAACACAGTAATTTAAAGGAATATAAACCTGAAAATCTCAAAAGTTTCTTTATCACTTAATGGCATATTGGCTTTGATGGCATAAATAACAACTTGCATTCATTATAATTTACACAAGTAGCAATAAAAAGTTTTAAAGCACAAATAAGTTCTAGTCTCACTTGAAGGTCCAAGAAGACAGAAAGGCACAGTAGGGAAGAAAGAACATTTTTATCTGCGGGAAATTACAGTCTAGCGGGGCTTCCCGAAGGCTGTTCTCTTAGCTTTCAATGGGCAACAGGCAAGACACTGTCCTCCCCCAGGGTCAAGGAATGTCTGTTCTGTAGGTTCCATTATCTATTGCAATGGTTGGAATCTGGCAGTACTGTCTCTTACAACTGGTATCTGTTATTGGTTGCATCCATCCTAATGTTACAGGGAGGCCTGGGCGTGCTGCGATTCATGGGGTTGCAAAGAGTCGAACACAACTGAGTGACTGAACTGAACTGAATGTTAATTTAACATTAACAAACCACCCAACTATTCTTTTTTTGAAGAAAAACAAAAAATTTATTAATATTTCTGTATTCACAGGGGGCTTCCCTGGTGGTACAAACAGTAATGCAATGCAGGAGACCCAGGTTCTATCCCTGGGTCAGGAAGATCCCCTGGAGACGGGAATGGCTACCCACTCCAGTGTTCTTGTCTGAATTCCATGGACAGAGGAGCCTGGCGGGCTGTAGTCCACGGGGTGGCAAGGAGTCGGACATGACTGAGCCAATGACTTATACATTGACACTAATTCACAAGAGCTCACAGAAGAGAAATGAAACTCAAAGAAGCAGTTAGACACTGGAGCTTATATACTCTTTTTAACAAAGGAAAGATGGTTTGAGCTTTAAGGGATGATAAATCATGGGGAAGTGATTAGGAGATACATGGAAAACCAATGGAAAATACAGGTCACTTTAGTAAAAGCTTTTTAAATGCAGCTCCATCTTGGTCACACAGCTAGTCTTACTTCACCTAACTAAATCTGCTCTCCCCAAGCATGAAGAAAAATAGGGTCAAATCACAAATATTCATAATATACAAGTCTTTGCTGAATAAAGCACTTGGATGCGTAAAGTCTTTAGAATAGATTAATTGTACCATAAAGGTATCACTGGAGTTCTAAAAGCAAATAATAACATCAGGTGCCTCTAGGTTTATAAAACTCAAGGGTTTAAAGAAATGGTATGGATTAACTGGTGGTTCTTGCCTGTATGTTTGAAGCTGCTAATACTTTGCGGGGGTATCTTCTTTGTTGTTGTGAGCACAATGGTAAATATTTTGAATGTATTTCAAAGTCTCTTTCACTGTGAACAGAATGAAAACTATTTTTATACAGGATATTTAGCCCATATTATAAACCTTTAGGTGGAGGACCACAAAAGGCCTCATTCCCACGAATCTAAGAATATCTTTATTTGGTGATGTGCGCAGTAGAGCAATATTATACTTATTAACTCAATTATTAAACTATTTATGTTACACAAATGCAGCTTCCATTTAAAATTAATGTTGAAGCAAAAGGTGAATCATCATGAATGTGTAAAGTATAATTTTTACCCACAGGATGATTTTTACCCTGTACCTATAAGAGAATACTAGCACTTAAACAGACCGCATTTAACTCACTAAATCTTTTCTCAATGGATAAGCTCGAAATGCTTTCAATACCCTTAACGTATCTGGGAGGAAATGTAATAAACGGTCCATGTAAATAATAATTCCAAAAAAGTTTACCCCACTCACCTGTCTGTTACGTTCATCCATAATCCTCGTAATCTGAATCTTTTTTCTCCCCATAGTCCCCGTCTTTCTTCTCTCTCTCGTCCCTGAAATTATGTATTTTTTCCTTCCTTTTCTTTCTCTTTCCTGTTTCCTCCAAACAAATCTCCTTTTTCAGCACTTGCGCTGCTCAGTTCCCAAATTCCTGCATTCGTTCCTGCTGAACAAAAAACAAAGATCAAGCACGACTTTAATAGCAAGCCACTTTCATAAGAACTATCACATTCTATTTTTTTTTTTAATTCTGTGGAACTAAACAAATCAAATGAACAGAAAGTAAGTATTTATTAAAAGTACATGATATATCACATGCAGGAGCGTATCAAGTAGAAATGGTTTGTTTTTATAATTAAAAGACTCTTGTAAGTAATTTAACAAGTCATTTAAATGATGAAAACTATTCTTTAAAGCCCAACACTTGAAATATATCTTTTGCAAAGAGTTTCTCAGTATTTTTTTAATGAAATTAGGTGACTATTTTTACCCTTCTGTTATGAAAAATTACCTAAATCAGAGAGTTAATGAACCTTTATGTACCTGTGTATGCTAAGTAGGGCAGCTAATTCATTTCTGAAGGGAAAACAATCTCATGTTTTGACAGCAGAGGTGATAACGTCCCTCGTTATGCAAATAGGATGGACTATTATGAAAGTGCTATTTGATATATGCAAATGTCAACTAATTTAAATCTAAATCCTTTAATCTTACTTTTAAAAAGTCACTGTTATGGGGACACTGTAAAAATAATGTGGGATATTTAATCTTACATAACAAGCAGCTATCAGCTGTGAGATCTCCTTTTCCTTTTGAAAGCCCTTAAGCTATATCTTGAATACAAAAATCAAAAAAGATAATCATTCACAGAAAAGAAAGAAATGGTGCAAAAATTAGAGTATTATTCCATTTATGACTATAAGCTGTCAGTCCCCTATTTTAAAATATTTTAAGAAGATCTATCATATCTTTGTGGGTAGTAAAATACAAAATTATATACTGGATATCTTAGGCCATGAAATAAAATGAGAGAAGTGATCATTGACAATGTAAGATAAATCCAGAGAATCCAGGGTATTGAAAGTATTCTTCTTTGTTTAAATTATATCTGAAAATATTTGAGTGAAAGTGAACTGCTGTGAAATGTGGAAGTTAAAAAAAAAGGCATTCCACGAATGGCTTCTTAATTTGCAAGCAACAGCTTCAATCATTTTATCCCTTTTCCCTCAAAGGATGCAAATACTTAACATGTTGCTCAGAGTTTCCCTGTTTATTTTAGTTGGTGTCTGACAACCGACCTGATCAATTCCCACATGTATTATGTAACATTAAGCCCATGTCCTGGCTATTTAATAGATTATCTGGCTCGAATTCAAAGTTATTGGAACAGGAATTGGAACTGTTGCACACTTGGTCTGATCACATTAGCTGTCTTTTGATTTCTTTAATTTAATTTCTAAATTCTTTATCACCTTGAATAAATTTTTTAAAAGTTTTCTGTGATTATCTAATTGCAGAAACTATTATGATATAATTAGTTCTGGTGGATTAAGTTCTGCTTAAATACTAAGACTATCCATTCTCTTTTTCCCAATGCCTTCTATGAAACTACAGCTCAGTTCTGCCTCTGAGAATATATATATATGTTGAGTAATTTCACGACCACACAGGGCTCATCAAAATGATTACTCCAGCGGTAATTTTGAATGTTGGAAGTAGTTCAAAGTTTTAGACTTATATAAATAACACACATTTGGACAGACAGGAAAAAATTAGCTACAAGATAACATTAAAAATTACATTAAAATACGAAAAATCTGCAAAGCACAACTGCATATTCACTATTGCCAAACATTGTCCATCTATCTATTTTTAGAGTCAGTCTAAAATATCACTCAACTGGACAATTTTCCTGTGTTTCCTACAGTCTTACCTTAGAAGCAAGCAGCACGTTAGAATGGTATTTCCCATGCATGTGCAAGACCCCAAAGAGACAAGCAGGCTTCCTCGGTCACAGAAAAGCCAACCCATGAATCCACAGCAAATGCATAAGGGACAATTTCCTTTCTTTCATTGAGCTGAGGCCGGTGGCACTATCGGCTTACAGGACTATGCCTGCCTAAGCGCTTATTCACTTTAAGGTGGAAGGTCAGGGTGAACAGATTAGAGAGTGGAATGAGGCGGGGAAGAGGAGAACCTCTGCAGATCCTGATTTCAAAATACAAATAACCAAACGAGTAGAGAAACATCCCTGGAGAAGAGTCTTCTCGGAAGGACAGAGTTCCTGATGAATCAAACTTAGAAGAGTTCTTCCATCTCACCACCCCATATTTCACAACTTTGAAACAAGGGACATTTCTTAAAAAGAGCAGAGCAAGGATTTTTTTTTTTTTTTTAATTCTTAAAACATAATGGGACATATTTGCCAGAAAGAAATGGTTTGTATCAATATGTATAAATATATATCTGATTAAAGATGACATTAAATATATTTTCCTTTGTGAAATATACAAGGTAGAGAGAATGCAAGGTTAAATTTTAATAGCATTCAAATATCTTACTTCCCATAAAAATGAATGTGTCTTGAAGGGTGCTGCTTTTTGAACATTTCTGAAATGCAAAATTTGATATGATTAAGTACATATGCAGAAGAAGATGTGGTGATGATGAGATTGTTTTCATGAAGTAAAACGTGCTTTGGACTATTGGGCTTAAAGACTATTTGATTATGGGTCACCATGTTTCAAGGTTGTCAGTAAAAATTCAAAGAGTTAGGAAGGTCAGTAACAGCTCAGTAGCTGTTTTCTTAGCATAACTATTTTTTCAACCTGATTTTTACATAAAAATTATACTGCAAAGTTGGTTTCAAGAATTAGTTTCTAGAAGGCCTAGAGAGGCTGAAGAAGAGATTACATAATCTCATTAATCTGAAAAATTGCTTTGTATGTATATGAAGAAAAGGATATAACAGCTGAACGACATGTAGTAGTATTCGAGTTACACTGAGAACTTTCATTATGTACAATCAACCATAAGCTTAAAATAATTCCAGCAGCCTTGCCGCTACTTCTTTCCACATAAAAGAATTCTTGGAAAATGACAGAGCTACAGAGAAACAATCAGTAATTAAAAAAAAAAACAACAGTCTACCATAGTTACACTCTATACTACAGTCTTCTGCATTTTTTTTTCTTTTGCCAACCTAAATATAAGAAAAATAAAATCAGGCTGCTTACTAAAAAAAAGGGGAACTTCATTATGGCAGGCTTCTGTTCACTTTGAGTTTGGCATAAGCAGATAGATGAAGGCAAAGTGGTTTGAGACCCAAGGAGAGAAGGATTCTTGTGGACAGATGCTAAAAGCTCCTTCTCCCACCCGGGACTCTCTCATTTACAAACCAGTTCCCTTGAGTGACACACACCTCCTCCCCTCTTACCCCCCTCTTTCTTGCTCTCTTCCTCTCTCCCTCCCTCCCACAAATCCCTCCCAGTAACACAGAAGAATCTTGACAGAATGGCAGGAAACACGCACAGGCTGGTCAGGGAAGGATATGATGTCAGCAACCACGAACAATAAAAGGTGTAAAGGTGCTTCCTTCCCTAAACTGTTCCAGAAGTGTAAAATGGGAACCAAAACTCTTCACTTCCTTCTCTGAGCAGAACTGTCTGAGGGTGCTGGGCTGCACACCCCACACAGGGAGGCCTTTGAGAGGTTCAGATAAGGGACAAGCAGAGAACTCCAGACATGGGACAACATTTCTGACTCCTATTTTTAAGACACCTGAGGGAAAAAAAAAAATCCATTTCAGCTCTAGGTTAGTATTCTGTCTGACTGCTGGAAGAAATAAAAATAAGAAGATAAATAAGTTCATTTTGGTGAAGTAGGAGATACACAGCAATGACCATTTACCACGCCTCACCAAAATCATCTTAACACAGCTCATGCAGCCATATAACCTTAATTCACTCCCTCGAGGCACATGAAGGATTCTATACAGGCAAAGAGCCAAATGGATACTTTATTTATTTATTTTTTTGGTAATTGTGAAAAAAATCAGTGTTTGTTGGAAAATACAAAATACACAGATTACTTCTTTGCCTCCATTAAAAAAAAAAGATATAGTGAGGTGGGGAGAGGAGAGATATCTAAGTTATTGAAATTTTCAAAGTTCTTAACAAGAATTCAGATTAAGAATCAAAGTAACTAACATAAACTTTCAGTTATAGTCAAACTATTTATTTTAATCTCATCACTATTAGGTTCTTTCTAACATGGAAATGGCAGTCTACCATAAGATTTCTGTAGGAAGAAAACCACATATCAAGTGGATCTGAGTCATCTTCAGATTTCAATCATCTTCCCACAACACTTTGATTTAGAAATTAAACATAACCTTCAGTTTTATGTTTTGATCTTAGAGTGAGACTGCCATGCCACATTAAAAGATGTGGGAAGAAATTAATTCTCTGCTGCTAAACTTATCTTTGCAAAGCATGTATTTTGCTACAATAAGCACAGTGCAATCACTTAAATAAAAACAGCCTATGAATAATGATAAAACATTAAAAAATGTGATGTCAGTTTGCAATGAAGAATTCTGTTTTTCTTTTACCCACATTAGCAAATAACTTTTTCACTGACTCACATTTTCACTGACATTAGCATCTTCATAAAACGTTTTGAAAACATTCAGGGCTGAAAACCAAGCATGCTACATCATACAAGAAATTATATGGTTAAATAAATACAAGCTGGTTACTTAGCAAAGGACAAAAATGAACATAAGCCTAGTTGCTTCAAGCCTCGTATTACTAATTCAAACAATTAAATGATACATTATTATTTTAAGTGGAAAACGTTGCTCATTATGCTGCATCTAGATACATTTAACTTTCTGCTTTATGATGTATTTGAAAGACATATGAGGCCTTTAATTATATTCTGGTTAAAAGGAACAAGTAGAACTTTCACTTTTTTCTCTTAAGAAGTATTCTGAACTTCAAAAGTGTTAGTCACTCTGTTGTGTTCAACTCTCTGCAACTCCATGGACTGTTGCCTGGCAGGCTCCTCTGCCCATGGAATTCTCCAGGCAAGAATACTGGAGTGGGTAGCCATTTCCTCCTCCAGGGGATCTTCCTGATAGAGGAACTTCCAAAGATATTACAATAATTATTAATCTTATTGTTAGTCAACTGTGTGATGTCTTATGAGCTAAGGAATATTCCCTTGGTCTTGAAAGTTATTCCATTTCTCTCTAAGTTTACCATGTATTATATAGAATGCTATATTATCCTAGGTATGAATGCAAGCTGAGCTCATTCTGACGACACATAGCTAAGACATCCTCTTAAGGATAACAAATTTACCCATTCTTCTCCACCGGCTAAGTACCATCATGCCAAACTAAAGTTATTTTTTTTTATTTATTCCAAGTTAATATGATTAATTTTGAGTCATTTTCAAAACAGTAACATAATGTCACACATACAGATAGTAAATAATGTCAACTGTCTTTCAGCTCCTCACACCCGCCATGCTCCTTCCTACCACAGGGCCTTTGCATATGTAATTCCTTCTTCCTGGAATGTTCCTCCCTCTCCTCTGTGCCTCCTTAACTTCTTCCCTTCCTTTCTGACTCAGCGCCCGTTTCACCTCCCAGAAAGCACTCCACACTCCTGATCACATCAAATGCTCCTGTGAGGGCTCAGAGCACCATGCCTTCCTTTGTGGCATGTCATAATAGAAATTCTGTCTGCTGACTTCCACAACATCTGTGGGCCAAGTCTGGCTTGCCTGACTTTTGCATTCTCAGTTTCTAGCCCAGTGCCAAGCGTACAGTGGGAGCTAATAATTATTGGTTGATTAATGAATTAATTCATTAAGATTTTTATCTCTCAGGTCTTTATCACTATTTTGAATGACTACTAAGAACATTTTTCATTTATACATGAAGAAGACTCACTTAATCTTTCATTGTATTTATATAGCATCTCATATATGGAATAAGAGATTCTGAGAAGTGAGGCTGATTACAGACTAATAATTTAATCACTTAGAACCACTGTTTGTTCCCCTGCCTTACAAAACAGCTGGGAAAGACTTCTTCATCTTTAGGACAGTGTAATCATTAAATGTAGTACTGTAGGTGAAGGCTAGGTCCAAAGTAGGACTGAGAACGTGGCTTACTACTTTTAAGACTGCTTCAGCTTTGAGGCAAATTGAAAGTTCTGTACAATGAGGTTATCAAGTGAACCATGTAATCTTTACTTATACCATGAAGACCTCACTTTGCAGAGATGATGATGGGCAACTTCTGAAGGTAATACCTCATTTATCCACTAGCAATAATCATTATATGAAGAAAAATTTACAGTGTTATAAAAATTAAGAAGCTTCTCATAAGTATCAGTCATGGAAGAGCTTCAGGCTGCAAAAGTGGAAATAACTAGGGAAATATATCAATTTTCCCAATGACCACGGCTGCTGAAAACTCTACATTAATGTTTCTAGTCCTACTTTAATATCTTTCCCCAAGGACAAAAGGAGATGAAATGTATGTCAGAAATATAATAAGGCTAAAAAAGAACTCATTTTGAAAACCCCTGCAATTAATTTAGTAAGTGGGCCTAACCTGCCATTATCACTGATATAAATCATTTTATTTACACAAAACTAGAATTTAAGAGACAGAAATCTTTAAACAACTGTATTTCATTATAAACAATTTAATAAACACAAGGGAAGCACAGCTTCCCTGTCATGATCATCCATGGTATATTTTGCCTTGGACATATTTTTCACAGTGGAGCTTAAACAGTATTCTCCAATCCCCTGCTAAAATAAACTCCGAATGGTCTAAAGATGTCAAAAGCCTTGTGCTATCCAACCACACCACAGTTTTTAGTCTTTCCGCATTGTACTGAGTAATTAAGTCAGGGTTCCATCAAGTCTTTGGTTTCCTGATGTTTCACAACAGCATGTCCACCTTGCTTTCTTCTACAGGCTATTTAGTGATGGGGCAGGGCTCACCACCAACGCAGATCCAGCCCTGTCCTCATCACAAAGCAAGAGCTACCAAGCATCACAGAGTGTGCTCTGTCCCCCAGCTGTAACCGTTCCAAAAGCACATGCATCTGGATGTTCTGTTGCTGTTATTGAACACAGCAAGTTAAGCACTATATGACACCAATATTAGCGAAACAAAAGTGTCAGCCTTCACAGCATACTAGGCTTGAAATGGGGGATGTGCTATTGTAAATTTTCATCTTGTTAGGATAAAAATATGAATTCCTTTTGAAAAACTTATTATTTTCTTAATCTTTAATACACCATATTTCATTATTAAAATGTAAATATTCAACAATTTTTTTTCTCAAAAGCCTGTGTGTATTAGACACAGTTTTCACCCTTACTAATCCATTTGCATGTGTGTGTGTGTGTTTGTGCAGAGGGAATATTTTCCCACAAAATTGCAACAAATAGAAAAAACACATTTTAGTTTTTCATAAGATGTGGGTAAACAACAAGAGTGCATTTTAAGACACCTGAGTACTCCTGAGTATTATCACCAATAAATGATCATAATACTATTAGGATTGTGATATAAATGGTTAAAAGGACATTCTACGTAAAGGCTAAGTAATAAAATAATAATCTGTATTCAAATGTTACATTACATGATTGAAAATTATGTTCTTGAAAATGATTTGCCTCTGTTATTTACTTTACCAATTTATTAACATTTTAAAAATGACCTTGGAATGAGAAGAAATACTACTGTCTTCCTGCCAATGTTTTTGTTCTACATTAAGAAGAGTATGCTTGATAAATCATCTGCTATTTACATTCACTGAATGTCATTTACTTTTGTCTCTAGCTAAACTTTAGAAATGTAGTGTTTACACAGAAACCTTCTATGATAATTTACATAATATTCAAAATGCCATGATCATATC
Source organism: Bos mutus (assembly GCF_027580195.1). Taxonomy (NCBI): domain Eukaryota; kingdom Metazoa; phylum Chordata; class Mammalia; order Artiodactyla; family Bovidae; genus Bos; species Bos mutus. The sequence goes on from NC_091623.1 coordinate 19,596,653, forward strand.
TCAAATCAAAATACAGATATTTGATATTACTATTATATATGGCTCAACATGGAAGCTCGTGATTCATCAATTTTTCTATTTCTCTTCATCTCCTTTACAGCATCCTAATCAACCTAATTAAGGCTTTGTTCATCTGAAACCTCTGATGACAATTTGTTTAACTCTGTCCCACTGTGGTCTTCTTATAAGGAGAATTAAATCTGATCTTCTGACAGCAATCATTAAATGATCCCAACTGGCCCCAATTAAGCCACATGGCTCACGGGCTTCCATACAGTCAAGTGTCAAGTTCCCTGTTTCATTTACACATCATTCTTTACCTTGGTTTATTTTCTTAAAGCCAATTAAGTATATGTGTCTTATCAAGTGGAACTACAATAAATTTCCTTGTGTCCACTAGCTCAAGACAGGGCACCTCCTGACTCCAGAGTCACACTGAAACATCATGCATGACTCCAACATCATGCATGACTCCTGAAGACTTTCTCTCTAGCTGTAGTGCTATTAATGGAAAAAAAAAACAAAAAACTTTATATTTATTTACTCAGGATGAAATTGGTGCATGTGTACCTTCTCAAAGTAATACACATGTTTAAATGGTTCTGGTGAACATAAATCAATAGTAATTTTTCATTTGGCTTATTTACAAGGCTCTTTTAATAGAGTAGTACCTGCATTTAGTTAAGTTTAATATTCCTAAAAAAAAAAAAAAAAACATTTGAAATGATCTCTTTAAGACCCTCTAAAACAGCAGTACCAAAGTAAGACTTCTGAAGTTAACCTTTCTTACCCTTAATTTCTGCTCTAATTTTTCCACATATGCTCAAATGTAAGTTCTGTAATGATGTTCCCAGGCCTTCCTACGTGCGCAGGTAGCCTCAGGATTTAGAGCTCATTGACTGTGTGCTACTCCTGGGAAACGGCTGATTAAAAACAGCCTCTTGAGGAGTAGCTCCTATTCACATCTGGCTCATCTTATTCTAAACTCTAATACCTATGTGGAAATTTGACCCCAAGCTTTGGCTTTGGAGAACCTCAGTTTACAGACCCTTTACCTTAGGTGGCAAGGCAGAAACATAGAGAAATTAATCCCAGTATGACTGGCGTTTGACACAGTTTCTGAAGGCCTTAATCACTGACCTGACTACTTTCCTCTGAATACAAACAAATGCACTGCATTTTTGTATCTAGTCTAACACTAGCTATCAGTGATCATCTGCTGGTTTCTGATGCAGGCTGTCACAGTTCTCAGAGTAGATGGATTAGAACATATCTGCGCATCCTAATCATATATAAAAACTGACATTAGGACAGACGACTGGAATGGATGTTATGCATCCCATAGGACATTAACCTTGATGGAACATGTAATTCTTTTTATCACTGACCAACAGATGTGACTACAAAGAAAAAGGAAAATACAATGGAATCTTTAGCATATTGATGTTTGGCAACACCTAGAAAAAACAAAAAAAGTATGTGCATTTTCTTTATGATAGTTAAATATACACTTGGTCAGCTACTCAATAAATCACTGTTCTTTTCCTCAAAAGAGCAAAATTCAAAATACACATTACAAAACGCTGACGAATTAGAAAACATTTACCAACCTCACAACTAACTGACTCTTCTACAAAATGTCTAACAAATGTATTAAAATGTTAGTAAAGCAAAACAGACGCTGGGTGCTGTATTATGAAATATTTCTCACTGTATTATAGTAATCTCCAATAAGATTTGATGTTAATTTTAGAGCATGCTTCTGCTAAAAAGGGCAAACCCTGCAACAGATTTAGTACAAAGAAGCTGAAAATATCCTGTGGAAAAAAAAATCTGTAGCAAAATCAGCCAGCCCAAATCCTGCCATTACTCAGCACTGCAGTGACGTGCGGATGTTTGTAGTGGTTTGAGGAGCTAGCAGGGGTGGAAACTCTACATACTCGACTCCAACATGATTGCAATTGAACCTCATCAAAGTAAGAGCTCATAATTTGTCACAGAAAACAGCCAATTAACATATGTTAGAAAAAGGCTTCATAAAGATAATATATGATTAAAGCCCCAGTGCAGCTGTTGAAAATCAAAAGTATGCATTTAAAAAAGAAATCCCAGCCTGAGCTTCCGTATGGCTAAACTGATAATGGCTACTATGATTTTTTTTTTAAGTTGAAAAATATAATTACAGTGCTTCTCTTAAGTCTGGGGTTATGGCAAGGGAGAACTGGGTACTGCAGCCCTATTTACTATGCCTTACTTAGTTCTATAAATAGTTGAAGCTCTTGCCAAAACTCTGTAGTTACTTTGTTATAGTGCTATTTTAAACACAGACCTTCATTGTGAGCTAAATGGCCTTCAGGATGCACTTTGTAGTTAGAGCATTCCTCTCAAAACTATATCCTCCCTTTATCTGTGTAAAACTCCAGGACAAGAGGACTCTACATGACTGCCCTGCTGACTACAAAACACACCAGGACTGTGTAACACACAAGTTTTAATACTTCGGAACTTTTGTCAGGGCTGGTGGTCAGAAGGGTGACAGTTAAATGTCAGAAATGAGATTAAGGTGCACGAACGCAGTGCAGATCCTTTTACGGGACACAAGGCAGGCGATCTGAGCCAGCTTTGGAGCAGATAAACTATACGAAACTGTATGTGGTGTATGCTCATCACAGAATTTAAACTAAACTCTAGCTTGGACCACACGGCCAATCAAATCCTGGCTAAGCTGATGTCACTGGAGGCCGTGAGCCAAAATCATGCTGTTTAATATTACACATATCAATGAACAAAGTCTGATCAACAGTCACAGATATATAAATACGTCACGCATTATACCTGGTGCCAGAGACGCCAGGGTGAACAAAACAAAAGTACTGGTCATCACGAAACTGAGACTTTAAGGGACACAGGGGATTTGTATAACAATTGCAGATAGAAAAATAATACAGAGAAACCACCACAGCAGAACAGGCTAGGTAGGGGGTGACGACATAGGAAAGGGGCCCAGGTGGTTAGTGCTGTCAGGGAAAGGTTATTTGAAAAGATGACATCCGAGGCGAGCTGTAAACAACGGATGGAGCAAGGCAGTGTTTGGAGGGTGAACATTTCGGCACCCCACCCATCACTGGGGGTACAAATTTGGCCAATTCACAGTTTCATAAACCTCAGCTGCCTTAGCTAGAGAATGGGAATAATAACGCATACATTCTGTAAAGAGGTTATGAGGCTCAGGAAGAAAAATAGATCCACATTCATTTGCAAAAATTCAGTTAGATGCAATTCAATTTCTTGACTACCCTGTGTAAACTTGTTTTCTTCACTTTAACATGATTTAATTTTATGGAAATTATAAATACTTTGAAACAGGGAGAATACAGTATAATGCAAAACGTTTCTAAATTTGTATTAGTTGAATCCAACAGTGTATCTTCCCTTGAGATGTGGCTGTTTCATTTAAGTAATGCCCACTGGTTGAAATATCAGTAGGTCTTGGGGATATAAGTTCACTTTGCATTGCTAAATATAGATAATACCATGGGCAGTCGGACAAATACAACACAAAATTTCTGCAAATATAAGAATTATATTTTTTAAACTGTATTTTTAAAACTCTTTTAGAAATAAACAATCTTACAGCATTACTAATGTAACCGAGTCACTGTTTTAGGTTGACTTATTTCCTCTCTCATAGGGCCCAACTCCTAAGCAATCAGCACAGTTTTGATTAAGATCTCAGAGATAATGCCAGTGTCTCACTGTATGGGAAATATTCACACATCTTTGGACACAAGCTTCCAATGAGATTAAGCTACGTAGCCTCATCAAGCCAAAGAGATTAATTTCCTACTTAGAAGGAATAGACAAACTGAACCATCTAAAACTTTTTAAAGCATTTTTAAGAGGAAAAATACAAAATTTAAGGATTGCAAATTTTAATAAATAGGAAATTAGAGTGAAGGACAATAGACACTTTGATTTTAAAAGCTGTAAAATATAAATGTCCATCAAAAGAGTACAGAATTTTAAGTCGGGGAAGGGTCAAAATTTCCTATTTAAGGAAATTTTATTTAAGGAAAAGTGGGCATACATTTTAAATTCTCTCTCCCCTGTCATTTTTTTTTTTTTTTTGGGAAGTGGTATAAATTTGATCCTTTATTCCATCATTTTGCTCTTACGTCCTGTTTGGCGAACATAATTTATGTTAAAGTTGTATAATTTACCAAGAAGCCTAAATGAACACTCATCTGTTTTCATATTGATCAAATACCCTGAAAATCTGGAAGTTTTTTTTTTTAAGTCAGGCTGCCTTTTTTCTTTCCTAAATGAATCACAGTATAGACACTTTTTTTTTTTTAATAAAAACTAGCACAGCATCTTCTTTTATGCCCGGTGCCAACCAATACTTCACATTGCACACTCGCGTCCCTCCCTATCTTGTCCAGTGATCTGTGGAGGACGCTTCTCTCCCTTCAAAACTCAAGTCATAACTGCACACAAAGCAGGCACATAAATACTAATTTCTCCCCTCTATGTGAAGCATGCCCCACTTGATTTTTCATTTCATCGCCTTTCTTTATCTCTCTTTCTACATGCTTAGAACTGAGGGGATATGGAAAGTGAAACTGTCAAAGAGCTAGGAATAGAGGTGTTTTCAGACGAACAGAACGTTTCCTCCCTAAGATGCAGGCAGGACAGGCAAGCAGGCTGCACAGGGCTGGGGGCTGCCGGCCAGGGAGAGCGGAGTCGGGTCGCAGGCCTAAAGCCTGGCGGGTGGCTCCTTATCTCAGCACGTCTACACATTCCGTCCCAGGCTCTTCTCAAGGAAAGCCCAAGTCATCCTTGGCAGATAATACTACATGGAAAGTATTACAGTACTTCCCCTGTAACAAAGACCATGCTATGACACGAGAAGTTACTGACACAGGCAGCTTTTCGTCCTGATTCTCTAAACCTTAGGGTCTGTTAAGAAAAGCACCCAAGGGTGGAAGCAAGCTCATGAGTCTTCTTAGAAATCCCAAAGTGTATTCCAAAGATCACTGGTTTCTGGGGATGCCAACAAGTGATTCCCCACCCTACAGCACCACCCCCCCGCAAGTTAGAAGATGAAAAAAATCAGGAAAATAAGATTTCTCTGCTACAGGACTTTTCATATTCTTTAATGTGTGTGACATCAGAATCTGGAGTATTCCCAAATTTATCAGGAATATCCCTTGGGAAATGCTAGCTTTAAAGAAAGGGACAGGCTCCTTTCCTGTCTACTGAACACAAATGCTCTAAAACAACACTTAGCTCAGTGACTGGCTCAAAGAAAAACCTACCAGTACTGTTGAATAATAATTGATAGGAACAAACTATTCTTTTAGCTCGACAAAGGAACACAAACATAACATCAGGTGCAGAAACCTTTTTTAAAGTAAAAATATTAATAGAATATTTGGTAATTAGTGTAATTTGTGTCCAAAGTCCAAAGCACTGAAGGGCAGTAAAGTGCATTGTGGAGAAAGCTCTATTTGGAATTGGACTCTAACGCGGGTTCTGTTACCCACAAGTTGCAAGTCTTTGGGTCGGTCATCTCTGTTGAGTCTCATTTTCCTCAGACATATAAAGGGAGCTGGGTTCAGTTTCTAAAGCTCCCTTTGCAGTTCCTAAATGGTATAAATTCAATAAAGGTGTAAGACAAAATGAAGTCAGAATGCTTTAGAGAAACAATTAAGCTGACAAAAATGTTTAGTTGCCTGGTAAATATAATCGCTTTTTCAAAAAAAAATTTTTTTTTTTGCCTTGAAAAGTTGGTTCACCTCAGTCTCAAGCAAAATAAGCAGTTAAGATCAAGGTTACATTACATATTTTGGACTGCTAACTATGTTTAGAAATTTACTAAATAATTAGCTGTAAGTTATAAAATATCATAACACTAAAAACATTACATCTATTGACTCTAACCCTCACAGCAGCCTACGAGGCAGGAACTATTACCATTTCCCTTTGACAGAAAAAAAAAAAAAAAAGAAGACTGGAGGACAGACAAGTTAAATTACTTGCCCAGGGTCACAGAGCTGGTGTTAGAGCTATAATTTGAATCCCTGCAAACCTAGTCCTAGACTTAGTAATCGAACCACACCCTCTGCTACTCCTCTACAATGCAAGGTAATATTCAAAAAAGTAGTACCTTAAATTTAAAACTATACACAGAAAACAAGATGTTTAGAGGGATTTAGTGGAATCTAAGAAATACTTTTAAACTCAATGTTCTTTCATGTATCTAACATTTTCTTACCCTTGATGGCAAAAGGAGAGTTTACTTCACTGCTCCCAGGGGAACAGAGTGAAACTTGAGCTAGATACTTTCCATTAAAATGTCAGTATTTACTGGCTGATCAGCACCAACGGTTTTCTCCCCCTTCCTTTCTGCAAATGAATGTGGTTGCTCACAAGAGAAAGCAGGTGAGTGTATATGAATCAGCATATATTCATCTCGACTCCTGGTAAAAACCATCAAAACAGGTGTCTTCCTGAGGATGGGTCAGGGGATCAACCTCATTTATGGTAAGATAAGAATTGCAGAGAAGTATTATAGACATCTTATTTCCAGGCTTAGGGTACTCATCTTGCAGTCCTTCAAAGTATCTCGAGTAGGTTTCTAACCTGGATCTAACTAAGCCTGGAAAAACCCTGTCATTATCTTTTCCCCACCCTCTTTCTATTCCTCCTCTTTCTCTTCCTTCTTCTCCTCCAGTTATGGTCTACTACAATATCCCTCTATAGGCAGAAGAGTCTCCACTTTAGGATTTTATACATTTACCTACTGATTTAGAATTGTGTTGGAGACCTCTGGATATAACTGCAATGCAAACTCTTGGAATATATTCTTTTTAGAAGTAATTTTATGGCTATCAACTTTATAAGACACACACCTAATATAATACACAAATTAACCTCACAAAAGGTTGGCAATCTATTTACGAGAGCTGGAAGAAAAATCACACACTGGTGTGTTAAACAAGTTCACATCATTTTTCCCCTCAAAGTATCACATAGCTTGCTCTATCAGAGCTACAGTGCATGACAACACATGACAATATGTAGTGAATTTGTATATTTTCAGCATGTATCAGCCTTTCCTCCTACTTTCATAGGTAGAAATCTGTGGTATAGATAAAAGCACAGAGGTCTTCCCTTATGTACTTATACACGTTTACTGTACCAGCTGATGAGTACCATGGGTCAGACCCACTCAAAAACTCCTCAAGCGACAAGGGCACATTATATCCAAGTCTGAATTCAGTTTAAGATGCTGGGCAGGTGACTGTAAAGTGAAAGCTCAAAATGGCTACCCACGTATCCCCGGCGCTTTGAGAGAGCTTGTGGTAAACAGGAAACCTCTGAGATTTCTAACTTAGCAAGAAAGGACCTGTTGGCACATACTGCCTTTCACAGTGAAGACACCTCTGGAATAACTTTTCCGTTGGTGTCACTCATGCCTGTGGGTGGATCCAATACTAAGAGATTTGAGAAGTGGTGGGGGAGCACATCACTTCTAGGTGCTAGGAAAGGGGACATGGTTATCAAGAAACTACTTAACAGACCAAGTCATTATCTGGGCACATTCCTGAGGATTCCAAAATTCAAAGTTATAGGTAAGTGTTCATCTTTCATATCTTAATGAACTGGAAAACAAAGAAAAATGGCACAGACTCTCCCCAGTTCCTTTGACAAAATATAGATAAGATGAATATTTAATTAACTGCTTCTCTAAATTTAATATGGAGAATTTCAGGATGGGCTTGGACATTTCACTTGCCTTAAAATGCCTCTTTATGAGACAGATAAATTTTGCTACGTTACAAAAGAGCAAAAAATGTCTTTTTTTTTTCCTTTTGGTATAAACACATATCTACATTTCCATTCAGCCAAGGTAAGAGTAGAAATGCCGGATATTAATAGCAGCAGGGGCCATGCAAGGTCATATCATTTTTCCCTCCTTCAGATAATACTATACCCAAATTATTTCATAAAGATTCCACCTCTCCTATTTTTAAGGCCTTCCGGAAAAAGGAGCAACATAACCTTCCTCAGTAACCTATTTTGATATCTCACAACTCTCACTCTCAGGAAATTCTTACTTATAGCTAATCCCTCACGGAATACTTTATGTCCAGGCCTGTTGTTCTACCTCTGTACAGAGAACAACACTGGATGAGCACGTCTTGTGTCGTGGGCTTTAAGACTGTGGACTGAATTGCACCTATTTCTGCTGTTCTTTTTCACCCATCCTTGTGGCTCTTCATTTCAAGTCATACCTTAGTTCTGGAGTCCAAAAATACACACAGTACTAAAAAAAGGCTCTTGTATACTTCTATCAGATACATATTTTTAATTATCCACACACTGCATGAATTTTAAAGTAAATGTTTACCTTTTCATTTATTCCAATTTTGCATTTTTTTCCCTTGCCAGATTTGCTTCCAGCCAACTCTTCCACATTTTACATTTAAAGAATTTATTTTCTTTCTCCTGGTATTCATGATTTCTGACCACTTCTCCAGTTTACCAAGGTCATGCTGAGTTCTGATCTCATCTTTCAAGGATCAGACCTCAAAAAGTCTCTTTACACAAGACTCTATAAATTAAATGAACAATTTATTTATTTCAGTATTCCTTTAGCTACCATTCAAATCTGTGTGGTTTCGAGAATATCTTCTCAATTTAAGGACAAGGATGTCATCCAGAACAAAATCAAAGGCCTTGGAAAGTTGAGATTATACCTATCCTTCTCCTTCACACTCAGACAGTTAAAATATACTGACATGACCAGTTTTAATACTGACACCCAGGGTGTTACAGGATATATAACAAATCATTGTGATGTTTTTCCTTGTATATTTTTAAGTCTGCAAAGAGAGTAACGATGGTTCTCTGGTTCATCCTTTTTTTTAATGTCCTCACTGTAATGGTTATCTTCTAGTCTTTATTTAAAAATCCTTAAGAATAGTAGCTTGTGGCCCTGCAATGGCATTATGTTACAAGAATTCCTGCTACTAAGATTATCTTAGGCTTTAGTGAGACTTACCCAGCAGTTCCATGAAATTTGCTTTGTTATTTAATATCACTTGATTGCTTAGGTCATACGTACATGTTACATTTCACGTATGTGGCTAAAAGCATGAGGTCATTTTACTGCTTAATAAAGGTAAAAAATAAAGGAAAGAAACATTTACTTCATTCAACAGTTTTTTTTTTTTGCAGTAACTACTATGTTCCAAGCACTATTCTAAGAGGTCTATCAAGGGGTAAAACAGACAAAAATTCATGCCTTCATGGAACTTAAAATATTTCTGATATTATCTATATTTACTTTCCCCTCCACATGAAATATGGCCTTTTTATCCTTTGTTGTTGCTTTTGGTTAAAGTGAATAAATTTGTAAATATCATAATTTTGACTCCCCTTATTAAAGTTTAAGCTTTCACTATACCTTAGAACTTTCACTTCCATATTATTAAAAAATTTTTTTTCTCACAATACTTCTTTATTCCCATGCCTCATAAGGTTTTTCTTTAGCCAACCAGACATTATTCTCCCTTTTTAAATGTTTGTGATACAAGATGAAGTAGTCTTTGACTACTTGGGCAATCCTCTATCCTATATACTAAATTTTCTAAAAATACCTTTTAAACAGTTCCATGTCCTCTGAAGATCTGTTTTATTAAATTCATCTTTATTGTTGATTTCTTTAGTTCTTTAATTCCTGCTTATGACTGGACCTTAAATTAGTATGAATCTTTGGTCAATCAGCCAAGTTTGATTGACCTAAACTAATTAATGAATAATATTGTCTTTGCTTTACTGAAAGAGAAATAAATTCTAATACATTAAGAAAGCCAACTCATTTTCATATTTCCTGATTATACGTCTGGTTAAGGTTTGACTGAAATATTTGGATATTTCTATTATACTAGGAGAGTCTCTTGGACTGAAAGATCAAACCAGTCAATTCTAAAGGAAATCAACCCTGATTTCATTGGAACAACTGATGCTGAAGCTCCAATACTTTGGCCATTGGATGTGAAGTGCTGACTCATTGGAAAAGACCCTGATGCTGAACAGATTGGAGGCAGGAGAAGGGGACAACAGAAAATGAGATGGTTGGATGGCATAACCAAGTTTGAGCCAACTCCAAGAGACGGTAAAGGACAGGGAAGATCTTTACTGGCATGCTGAAGTCCATGGGGTTGCAAAGAGTCGAACATGACTAAGCAACTGGACAACAATAAATTGTACTAGGATAAGGACAAGTGACTCCCTACTGTATAATAAAAGATAGTAGATTAGGAATGAAGTACAACTACAGACATCAACTGTACGGAAAAAATAAAAGATACACAGTAAGAAAAATTCTTCCCTGAAAGTTCATGGATACAGTTCAGTTCAGTTCAGTCGCTCAGTCATATCCTACTCTTAGCTACCCCCTGGACTGTAGTACTCCAGGCTTCCTTGTCCATCACCAACTCCTAGAGCTTACTCAAACTCATGCCCATCGAGTTGGTGATGCCATCCAACCATCTCATCCTCTGTCATCCCCTTCTCCTCCCGCCTTCAATCATCCCAGCATCAAGGTCTTTTCCAGTGAGTTGGTTCTTCGCATCAGGTGGCCAAAGTATTGGAGCTTCAGCATCAGTCCTTCCAATGAATATTCAGGACTGATTTCCTTTAGGATGGACTGGTTGGATCTCCTTGCAGTCCAAAGGACTCTCAAGCATCTTCTCCAGCACCACAGTTCAAAAGCATCAATTCTTCTGTGCTCAGCTTTCATTATGGTCCAACTCTCACATCCATACATGACTACTGGAAAAACCAAAGCTTTAACTAGATGGACCTTTGTTGGCAAAGTAATGTCTCTGCTTTTTAATATGCTGTCTAGGTGGGTCATAACTTTTCTTCCATGGATACAGTATCAGCAATCAAAATGACAGTAAACAAAGAGTGGGAGATCCTGTGAAGATTCTTTGCCAAAATTTTAGTTTTCATTAAGTATGTTGAAAAGATTCTCAGGAAAACAGTCAGATAAGGGAGTACACATCTCTTCTGTGTGGCTAGATGTATGCCAATATGCCAGCTTCATAGGTAAGTTTTTCATATATTTGTGAGCCTAAATAATAACCGTTTTTAAAAGATGTTAATCTACATTCGGTTTTCAAAGGCTTTTGAAGGAAAGCAACTCTTCTTTGCTAGAAGCCTTGAAATCAGGATGTACACCATCCTATATATTTTTTTTCTTAAGTTAAATAAACAGTGTTAATGCAAACACTCCATAGGGTAGCCGCCGCACTCTGAACTGGAGAGGGCACCTGATGCTCACCACAGCCACCACAGAAACTTCTGCCTCTCCTCCAATTCTGTTCTAGGAGGAGAAGAGTGTGCAGTACAATACAGAGATGGGCACACCACTGACAGACGGCTGGGAGATACAACAGACTGAGTTACTCTGAAAGATCCTAATATCTGGCCTGGTGTTGCCTTGTCTCTCTCAACGCTTTCCCTAATTCATTTTTTTTTAAATGCAAGGCTTTGTAAAATGTCTCTTTTGATTTCTTTTGTGTTTTGTTTCTTTTTTAAAATCACATCGTAAAAAGCATTTCTATTTAGGTCTATTTTTCCATTAGCCGTTTGCCTTTCCCTAAAACTTTAACAGCCAACTCAATGGACATGAGTTTGAGTGAACTCCGGGAGTTGGTGATGGACAGGGAGGCCTGGCGTTCTGCAGTCCATGGGGCCACAAAGAGTCGGACATGACTGAGCGACTGAACGGAACTGAAAACTTTAACTGTATTCTATGCTTAAATTACCCAAGCACAGACACGTTCCATCACTTAAAATATTTTCAAATATTTTGTGTGTATGTGCTATTTAAGTTTTATTTTTAAAAATCAATGGTAAAACAATAAATTGTGGGAATTAAGTTTTAAAAACCCCCAAATCTATCTCTAAAATTCTATTGAGACATTGTGCAAAAGTCAGACACACCAATTACTAAGTAGACAATGTATGCTACACAATCACATTTAAATTACGTTTTTAATATTTCTGAAATTCAATTTTTGCATTTCATTCCATTTTTCCTAATACAAAGTTTCTCTACAAGAAAGTGAGAGGCACTGTCTGGATGATACACACGTCTCTTTCATTTTTAATGAAAGATTTTATGATCTATTGAAACTAGTATCTATGGCTTTCTTTAATCCAGAACATTATCATGTTAGGAGATTCTATTTCAGATTGGAAATATGGAAGGAAAATAAAGATCTAAACAGTAAAATTTGAAGTTTTGGCAATAGAATTTTAATTAGTGTTGACAGTTTATTCCTGTGAAACAATTTTTAATCATCCTAATAATAGTGATAGTTCATTGACTGAACATGTTCCAGGAATATTATTTCTATTATTTCAACTGAACCTTATACTAGATTAGTGTATATTATCATGATCATGCTTCATATTACATTTCTGATTCAGAAAAAAAATCAAGGCACTGAAAAAACATAAAACCTGCCCAACTTTACCCCATAAGTAAGTAGCAAAACTGGGTTAAGGTAAGACAGCCAAACTCCAGATTCCAAGCTTGTATTCCTCTGCCATATGCCTCATGTGTTAGGCGGCCTTACAAAATTCTAATGACATATCTTAATCATCTAGTTTTAAAATTTTATATATGAAGGGCCTAAATCAGTTGACAGTAAAATAAAATCCAGTATATTCATGATCTGAGCTTTTACCTAAAAACAAACCTCAAAGTTTGATTCCCCCAGAATACAGAAGGGTGTTTCATTTTCTCTTTGACTTTGCCACGTCATCCTTTGAAACTAGATTAACATATTTGTACCTTAAATGTAATACACCAAAAACACTAAGTAACTTTAACTTTTTTACTGCTTGAAATTATGCTTCTTTTGTCTTTGAACTTAATGTACTTCTATTGCAATATTTCAAGAACAACTCTTTTTCCCCATGGTTAAGATTTTAAATAATGTTACAATGCCAGCAACCATTTACTTATAAATTATAGCCAGAGATAAGATACCTCTAATTTTCCATTTGGTGGATTCCTGGGTAACATAAACATAATAAGGAATTCTGATTATATAGATCAACTTGACAGGAAATTGGAAATAGGTGCTAAAGGTTAAATTTATAGGTACACTGATGAGAAATACAGGATACTATAATCTGTTGAACATGCCTTACCTAATAAATTTCCATGTCCTTCTTATCAAATGATTCTTAACGGTTCTCTGTATGAAAATAATTCACCTTTTGCACTGTAAATGCCTCACTGATTGAAAACAGCTTTCTAATACTGTACATATATGTGAAACTCAAAAATAAAAATGACCAATGAATTTGCTTTAATTCCAGAAATTAACTAATTTGCTTTCAAAAGTTAAACTGGAATCAAAATTATGAATAATGAACACCAAACGGAAACTGTCAGATCCTCCACTGTAAATGGGCCCTTCAGTGCTGTTGTCAACAGCTGGTTCAAATGGCCAAAAGACCCCAGAAACAATTCAGGAAGGAATCGTTCTTAAATGGATCCATTCCTTTATAGTCACTGCTCATTTCCTGTACTGAAATGTGACGTAGGAGTAAATGTAAGAAATTATAACCTGCCTAGAGGCTTTTTACCAAGCCCAAACTCCATTTTGTGAAGCTTCTTATATGTTATAGGCATTTTAGTACAGATAATTACTAACTATGAGATTACAGTGGCAGCAGGACGTTTTAATAAGATTACAACTTTAGTATTTGCCATGACATTTTCCATTAATTTACCTGAATCTTTTATGTACCACAGTTCCCTTCTTATGTGACCACCTACCCTGAAGTAGGAAGAAATAAGTAGTGATATACTCGGAATTTCTTTTGCAAACTCTAAGAAGTTATGATAAAAATACATGCTTTATATTACATAATTCAAATATTTCCAACATGGTAATAACAATGGTGCTGAGTCTTTTTATAAAATACAAAGAAATTTCTTCAACAGTGAGTTTTCAACCTATATCTTCTCTATGGGTTTTCTGCTTTTTAGAACTTCGGTTATGAGTGGTATAATAAAATTTGACTATAGATTTACACTTATAATAAAAATAAAAGTGCTACCAATATATAATAGTTCCCTATAATGATGGGAAAATGACAGCAACAATGTTTTAGATAAACTGTCATTTCAGAGAGCAAAGGGATAAAGAAAATCATTGAGAGATCATTTAAAAAATGTATTTGTTAGGATAAAAGAAAACTAAAGCGTAAAATTCCAAAGGGTCTTCTCTTTGTGCTTAACATGGTAGAAATATCATTCAAATAGTTTATCCCTGCAAGGAGATTACCTGTAATTCTGCCAAGGTCACTGCCAAGTTGTATTAATGGCCATGTTCAGTACATGTCAGTCACATGAGTTAGAGCTGCCTTCTTCTTCTTTTTCTCCTGCATAATGACCTCCCTCTTAATGCACACTGACAAATTGAGGTGAGTGAATATGTTTTTCCAAAATATAGACGGAGGAGTTCCATTCCTCCAACTCTCCTTTTTTAATTGTACCAAACATGTGAAGTGTAAAGTCTGGCAGGAAAGAGGTTTTAAATATTCTATTGTAAAAATTGAACCATTTTTGAAAATGGCACTCTGAGTCTTAAAGGGAATTATTTGTGAATTTTCTTTCACATGCACATTTGCTTACATCACGGCAAAAGTGTACAATATTTTTTAAGTGTAGGAATGACATTTTTTTTAATCTAAAAAATGTCACTGGAACACAGAGTTAGTAACAGAATGATTTAGTGTTCAATAGTTAAGCTCTATTGCAGATTTGTAATTTTCATTTATCAATATTATTCATCATTTACAGAAGAAACGTGAGAGTGTAGGCATAGTGGCTTCTGAATACATCTACTGACTAGAGTGCAGCAGCAGACATATTTATGTACTTAGAGTAAAAATAGATGAACACATCTCCTTTACAGGGCTTACATTTAAATAGAATAAATCACACCCTCAAATAATAAATGATATTCTAGTATGTTATAATAAGACCTGCTTGTAAGAGACATCTCTATTAAAAATTTACCACTTCAGTCCTGGAATACCAATTTAGTCCTGGTCTTGAGATTAGCAATATATTAAAAATATCTGGGGAATTAGCAATTTCAATTCTCAATTTAATATGAGAACTTGGCACTGATTTCTTTGTTTCACTTACATATTTTAATTCATCAAAACATTATTGAAATGATTGGGAAAGAAAGGAGTCATGAAGAAGCACTCCCCTGCTTACATCAGCTGACCTGAACAATATTTTAAAACTATATTTAGAAAAAGATAAAAAGAGCTGAGTACAGCAAGAATTCTCCATGCCAACTTCCTCTATTACCACTTTTCTTTTTTTCATTTAGTAACTCATCTATAAAACAATGACTTTAAAAAAGAAGAGAATAATTTCAGGACCTCTGGAAAGAATTTTAAGTCTGAGAAGATACAAAATTAGTTACAAGACTAGATAAGACACCAATCTATAAGCTTTCATATAAGATTACTATTTCCAATTTGTTTATCTCATTTATATTTGCACAATTTTTGGTAATGACTTGGGTCACAAATGTGTTACAAAGAAGTTTCTCAAATTTGAAGCTGAATACAAACAACTATTAAGTTATAAAAATTGGATTTAAATCTATAGCTTTTATAAAGTACCTGAGTAAAAACTGGCACTATATAGAGTGCAAATAAATTCCATTCTGCAAACTTACAATTATAACCAGTAATTGGGCACAGGGTAATGTAACTAAAATTCATACACAATATTTTAGCTGAAATTTATAATCCTACACAATAACTTTTACAAAGATGATGCAGAATAATTTCCTATTAAAAAAAAATTCTGCGAAGGCACATTGCAGAGGACGCAGTAGAGAGAATCTACATGATTTAACAACCTAGTGATAATCTGTATCTGAAAGTCCAACGCTATAGAGGCTGAAAACTGTTTAGTAGAAAATAACAAACCTACTTCCAGCAGTTTGTCTGAGGGTTTAACTCTCTAGTTACACAACATCTCTAACTTTGTAGAGTAGTGGTAAACCTTTTATATGGATAAAACCCATCTCCTTTAAGAAAAAAATTCACATTCTTCACACATTGATGTCTTTCTACACAAAAATAATAGCAGGTAATATGGTAAGTGTTTTATATATAATATTTCTTTTGTAATTATTTTAGACACACTAAGGTAATAAACTGAGACACATTTCAAAAACTTTTTAAGTAGTGGAATTTGACAGTGCACAATGTTAACTAGCTATTTTCAACTTTGGTAAGCATAAAAAAAAAAGTCATGAATTTATCCCCAGTGATGAGTGGGGTGCAATGATGAAAAAGAATACAATTTAGATTTTGGTCAAAAATGGACATACTTGAGCATAAAATTGTTTACTAATGACACTCTTCTCCGTGAAAGAGTTGGTTAGAAGATTCCCTCTGTCCATGGACTGATTATTTAGAGTTATACTGGGCCTGTATGGCACTATTTTGGTTTCTCAGACGGAAACAAAAATTCTTCAGTATTTCTGAAAAGAATATGGTGGTGCTAAGCACTTTAAAGTATTTTTAATTTACTTGTTTCTAGTTAATTTGAAAATAAATGACATTCATAAATTCACAAGCTTCAACTGTCTAAATCTTAAGAAATCACATATCTAAACGCAAGCCCCACATGATTTTGGTTATTCTATTGAATGCTATGGTAAATCTTTCTTGTTTACAAGTATTGAGAAATCGGTTTCTTTTTTTTAAAAAAGTCACACAGACATAATAAAATAAACTGAAAATGTGTGGTATATGGCTAATACAAAATGTCATCCAAAGCTTAGTTTAATATCTACAATAAAGGTTTCAATACATTTATCCATTCGATTTGTGTCTAAACATTCAACTTCGTTTCAAAGGGATTAATGGCTAAACCTATTAAAGTTCAGTTTTCTCTGATGTTTCAGGGAAATGAATCTGAAAATTCCTTCAGGAAATTATCGGTTGTTAATCAATATTTCAAAACTCATAAACTTCCAGCAATTGGTAAACCTGGTATTCCCCAGGTCTATTTCAAATTTAATAATATGAATTGAAACTGTTAACATTTTACTACAAGAATTAAAAAAACTTTGTAAAGGTAAATCAAGTAGTAAATCTGCCTTTAACGACTTTAACTTGTAGGATGATGTAGGTAATTATAAAATCTATGTCCTAGACCAGCTTCCGCAAAAAGCAAAACCTAAAAATCTTTCGACGAAAAATTTCTTGAATATAAAAATTTAAAAAGGATAATGATCACTGATTCTTGTGTCCTGAATTGTTCTACTTAAATGTATTAATTCATTTAATCCTCAAAACTATCTTACAGTAGTGCATTATTGCATCGACTTCACACATGAAGAAACTTGGACAAAGCAGACTTCTCTTGCACAAGGTGAGCGGCGGGTCTGGGGTTGGAGCCCCATACACAATATGACTCCAGCATCCACCCTTTATGTCATGCTACAAAGAATTCAATATTTTAATAAAATCTGGTGTCTTACTTTGATTGCTTTAAGAGCACGTGGATGGTAACTGCCAAAGAAGACAAGAGAATGGAAGAATATAGAGTTGGAGTAGATGCTAGAAGGTCATTGCTCTTTAGCACTGTCATGATGTTCAGAACACCCTTCATTTTAAAATGGAGCCGAGAGAAACTTCTAGTCTCATGTACTGACTTTGACTTTGGCAATTCCTTTGACATACATTCCTACATAGATATGTACATATGTGTTTCTGTATAACAGATATCATTAAGAACTTATACATAATGAGTTTTTAAACGAAGAATATGTATCTTTTCAGTTTAAACCTTGTTCTGCTTAATTATTAGAATAATGGTAAGTCTTTGCTTTATCTTCCAGTAAATAACCACACATTTTGATATCAATCAACCTGTCTTACAAGTACTGGATATAGATTTAATGAATTTACTCAGTGAACACCTATCTGCTAAAATTTGACAGATTTTTTTCTACTAACTTTAAGCTTCTACATGCTAACATCTATAAACTATCAATGTAAATTTCACATTCTGTCTGACCAGCTAGCTAACTTAAGGTGCAAAAAGTCAATATTTTGTGATGTATACTTCTATTTTTAAATTAAAATAACATTCATTTATATAGCTGTGTGCATAGACTATAATTATTTATCCCAGGTATCTGAAATTATGAAATCTATTTTCAGCATCTCAAAAAGAGTAAAGGATTCTAACTACACTAAAATGTACTGGGGTAATTATTACTTGCATGTGTGTGTGTGTGTGTGTGTGTGTGCGCTCAATCTTGTACAACTCTTTGTGACACCAAGGACTGGGGTCTGCCAGGCTCCTTCGTCCATAGAATTTTTCAGGCAAGAAAACGAGTGGGTTGCCATTTCCTACTCCAGGGGATCTTTCCAACCCAGGAATCGAAATCACATCTCCAGAATCACTGCTCAGGCAGGAGGATTCTTCATCACTGAGACACCTGGCAAGCCAACTCTTACTTGAAGATTTATAATGCAACCAATACAATCAAGACTCAATCTGTAGGGGCTTTATATATCTAGAATGCAAACTATCAAACTGTATTTATATTTTAGGTTACAATATCTCCAAAATGACAAATGGAAACTTAAATGACTAAAAGTAACTGCACATGGAAATAATTCATGCAGAATCCTTTATATTCCTTAGTAGTACAGTTGCTAACAAAAGGTTATTAGTATCTACTCAGATATTATAGTATGATTAAAGAATTTTAGAACTATATATTGAAGTACATATTCAATATTCAGTACCAACAGAATCAAACTTTATATTTAAAAAAATTACATCCTTTTACTATACATCTTGTATCAATTTTATACAACTAAAACATTAATTTTAAAGCTAGTTCTACTAACAAATATTAGGAAAAATATATATCTAAAAGTACCAGTGGGAGAGATGCAAGTTGGGATGAAGACAGTACATGAAACAAAAACAATGAGAGAAGAATCAGAAGAGTCAGAATCATACTCTGAAGTCAATTTCTATAAAAGAACATTCAAGACAATGTTCAACTTATGTAAACATGGCTTTCTGGCTGCATTAACCATCATTTGAAATAAGTGACTATACAATAAGAAAACAATTTTAATAACGATTTTTATCATAATTATTCTATTTTCCAAGTGATCATGAAAATGATACATATGCAGCTCTTAAGAATGCAGTGTTTAAAAAAAAAAAAGAATGCAGTGTTAAAATGTGGCTCTAGCTAGGGTGGGTACTTAATGGATAATGAGGTCTAGACTGGACTTGAACACCCTTGAACAAAAGTCACTTATCAAACAGCTGTGTACACCTGTTAGCCAAATACCTTCCATTAGGACAACTGAGAAGAAATGTTCTGTAGCTACACAATGCCTAGACATTCAATAAACTTAAAACAATGGTTAGTCTCTACACTTAAATGAATACAGGCAATTAGAAATTGTCTGAATAGATGAAAACCACGCAAAATATCACTTCTGGATAAAAATATCCCTGAAACAAATGTATCATGAGATTGCTGATGAAGAGTAAAACTCCGTGATTTGACAATCATTTTGTTTTTCTTATTCCCTTCATATAGTGATGCTAAGTAACTAGCAGTGGAATAAGTAAAACGTTTGAATCAGCTTTTATTAAGTGTTGACTTAATGCGTTTACAAAAAATACAAAACCCTTTCCAAAGTACTTGGCTCTTCATATATTTATGGAATAAGAGATCAACCTAGGCAGCTATGTATCACAAAACAAAAAAATTCCAACTTACGTGAATCAGTTGGATAAAACGTAAACTCCAAACAGAACCAGTAAGATGCGCTACGTGAGTGGAGTGACCCATTGTAGCGTGGTTTACGCTCTGAAGTGGCTCTACGTGCAGGAAGGAAGATAAGCAGCAGACTGGGAGGCAAGCTGGAAGGCTGTCAGTCCCAGTGCCGTCCTTGCTAACAAACCTGAAAGTGTGCTGTTCCTTGCGCAGTCTTGTCCGACTCTTTGCGACCCCGTGGACTGCAGCCCATCAGGCTCCTCTGTCCACGCAATTCTCCAGGCAAGAATACTGGAGTGGGTAGCTATCCCCTTCTCCAGGGGATCTTCCTCACCCAGGGTCTGAACCCACATCTCCTGCATTGCGGGCAGGTTCTTTACAGTCTGAGCCACCAGGGAGGCAACAAACCTGAAGAACTGACACAAATTTATAAAAGAGCTTGGAATTCTTTCTCAGTATTATATATTTTTTAATCACCATTATTAACTTTTGAGACCCTCTGAGACTGAAAAAGTCTTGATAAATGCTACAGAGAATATGTCAAGAAACATTTAAAAATATATTTCACATTCCAGCTTATTTTCTTGAGTAATCTGAAAATATTTTTATCTCCCCAAACTACTTTAATTTTTAGAAAAGAATCATTGAAGTTTTCAGGACAGTACTACATAAAGTAATAGGGTGATACTTTTCTTTTTAATAATTTTGGATACTTTTCCTTTATTTTTCACAGTTTCTTTTTCCAATTCAGAAGAATAAAATATCTAGTTGAATTGATAAGCAGAGTAATTTAAAAGGCAGTGAATAAAATAATGTATTTCATGTTGCATGAATTTTTTTCTCTTCCTTCATATTCCTGCAATTTGAATTATGCACAAATTATGGTCCAACTCTAGATGGTTCAGAGAAAAATCTGAAAGGATTTTAAAAGCCATGAAGTTAATAAACACCACGAACAAAAACTTTTGAGTTAAATATATGGAGTACTGTTTTTAGACTCATAAAATTATGCAGCAAGGTACTCTCTACTGAGTTAACAAATTTAGGCATTTTCTGATCATGAAATCCATTCTGCAAAATGTCTAATTCAAATAAACCCAATGCATAATCTCCACTTTGCTTCAGGTACAAATCACCTCATGACCAGGACTTAGAAGAGATTCTAAATTCAAGTCCCACCAAATTTTTCCTCAATTTAAGTCAATTCAAGTAGACTACCCATCTACAATATGTTTGCGGAACCTTCTCAGTCATATCAGGGGAGCCCAAATGAACAAGACTCCACAAACATTCTGAAGGAAGTGAGTGGAAGAATTCATTTGCTCATTTAATAAGTATCTATTAACCATAAGGGATTTCTTTGGAAGGAATGATGCTCAAACTCCAGTACTTTGGCCACCTCATGCGAAGAGTTGACTCACTGGAAAAGACTAATGCTGGGAGGGATTGGGGGCAGGAGGAGAAGGGGACGACAGAGGATGAGATGGCTGGATGGCATCACTGACTCGATGGATGTGAGTCTGGGTGAACTCCGGGAGTTGGTGATGGACAGGGAGGCCTGGCGTGCTGCGATTTATGGGGTCGCAAAGAGTCGGACATGACTGAGCGACTGAACTGAACTGAACTGAACCATATGCCTGGCAGGGTCTAGATTTTGGGCACATGGGTGATAAAACTCAAATCTGGCCTTGGACATTCCTGGAGGAGGCAATCCAATAAGTTTATTAGGGGTTATGGAAAGCAGCAGAATACAGCTGATAAGGTACAGAGTTGCTGGTAGCTCAGAGGGTAAAGAATCTGCCTGCAATGCAACAGACCTGGGTTTGATGCCTGTGTTGGGAAGATCTCCTGGAGAAGGGAATGGCCACCCACTCCAGTATTCTTGCCTGGAGAATCCCATGGACAGGGAAGCCTGGTGGGCTACAGTCCACGGGGTCACAAAGAGTCAGGCCTAACTGAGCAATGTTCGCTTTTCACACACTGGAGCCCAAATGCCAGGGTCCTAATGTGAGGCTAGTCAAATCCTTGACACTCTCATCCAGGTGCATATGCTTGCTACTTGCCTTCAGTCTTCTTGTTCAGATACCTCTTGGGAAGTTCTTACTTGTATATTCCACATTGTTAGCTAAAGATAACTAATAAACATTTGAGAGTGATGCTTATTATATATCTGAACAGAAAAAGCTATTCTAAAAAGCTATAAACTAAGAATACTTGTAAAGGTCTCCTGAGGAAGGTGGTGGTGGGAATTCTGCACTTTAAAGGAACATTGTATATGATTCTGAGGTACTGCATTGTGAAACGTAGAAATTATTTTCATTATTTTCACAAAAATTCCATCTGCCTCATCAGGGAAAGACTGAAGGCAAAAGAAGAGTGGCAGAGGATGAGATGGTTAGACAGCCTCACTGACTCCACACACATGAATCTGATCAAACTCCGTGAGATAGTGGAAGACAGGGAAGCTTGGTGAGCTGCAGTCCATGGAGTGGCAAAGAGTCAGACATGACTCAGTGACTGAACAACATCAGAGACTGCTTTGGCTAAGCATTGCTGGTGAAGGAAAGTTTGCACAGTCCAATTCAGCTATTTGTATTACAACACCTGTACGGCGTTAAAAAAATTTCTGTAAGTGTACAATGGGTTTCTGCGGGCTCATGTGAGAAGTTAACCATGTAAAGACTGTTTCCAGGAAAAATAAAGTATCTGTTTCCAATTATAAAAATTATTGGGGGACCAAATTATTCATAAGTGGGGGATTTGACTGTATCATTGGGTGCATAGTGGCACACTAGAGTGTACACTCAAAAGGCATGCATACAATGACAAGATACTTTCAAGATCTTCCTTTAAGATCAAGTTCAATAGTTTTCTCCTCTGTGAAATATTTCTAGAATCCTCATGCAGTACCCATTGGGCCTTTTATTCCCTGTGTTATCAGAGACAATAGAACCAGCACGCCATAAAAATCAAAGGGAATGTAATGTCACATGTGAAAGTTCCTACATTAATTCAAGAATGCAAGAATTCTATATTAGAAGGAGAATATTTCTTTTTTCAATCTCCTGCATAATATCCCAGTTTGTAACTCTGTGTGTGTGTGTGTGTGTGTGTGCACACAAGAGCATTCTCAGTTGTGTCTGTCTCTTTGCTGCTCCATGGACTGTAGCCCGCCAGGCTCCTCTGTCCATGGAATTTTCCAGGCAAGAATACCAGAGTTGGTGGCCATGCCCTCCTCCAAGAGGATCTTCCCAGCCCAGAGAGCCCAGATCTTCCTGAACCTGCATCTCTTGTGTCTCCTGCATTGGCCGGTGGATTCTTTACCACTGGGCCACCAATTAACCAGTTCATAATAGAATATTAAATATTCACTGCTAGCTCATCCTAGGAGATGTCAATAATTTGGAAACTATACTGATACAACTAATTGTACACATTGTTCTGGAAGAGAAAAACTTCTTTTCGCAGCTATGACTTACATGTAAAGCTAACGGCAGCAAAGACCGCAGCTGCTAATATACTTGTTCATTTAGGAACAAGTCCAAAACTCCTGAGGTTTTGTTTTTTTTTGGGGGGGGGATGAATTCATTAGTGTTCAACAAAAGGCAGACCTTAGTTTTTTTTCTTTGAGAACATAACAGACACATGGGATACTATAACAGACATTCATATGTTCCTTATACAACTCAATAAAGTTCTCTAGTGCATTCCACAATAAAAAATTTTAAATCTTAGAGGCCTTATCACTTTATTAAATACTTGCTCTGAGTAGGAAAGAGTATAAATTTCCTTTATGTAATGGAAATAAGCTATATTTTTATGGCCAGTTCAACATTCAAATAATGAATAGAAACACCCATGAAGTGCTATGTTCTGCAGGTAGGAAAAAAGCAGCAGTTTCTTTTACATAATGGAAATATATTGCATTTTACCGCAGATTCAACATTCTAATAATGATAAGTGCCAATGAAATGAATGAAGTGCCTTCTAATTTTCTTCCATGTCCCTCAAGGCTGGAAAAAGAACAATCCTGCCACTTCTGTGAACAGGTGAATACATGAATGAAACTATTACTTTGTAGGTTTCTTTTTTTTTTTAATGGCAAGGTAGTTCTTTGGCACACTATTCCTAATTACCAGGAAGCTGTGCCTGCAGGCCACAATGCTGGGTTTGTCCATTCCCTGTTGCCTTTAACATTTTCCCCTTCTAGAATCATAAAACAAAATGAACTGAGTTTTGTTGCTTTGTTGGTTTTTTTTTTTTGAAACTGTAGATTTTTTCACCTTAACAAATACCGTATTCCAGAGCCTACCTTTCAGACACAATCTTAGGTCATGTCTGTGTGCCAACTGCAGCCACTGGGTTTGGTCAGACTCTGTCTGCAGGGCTGCCCTGCCCAGCAGAGCCCCGCAGCCACAATCTGGAAGCATCAGCCCCACCACGTGCGTGACATTAAGATGATCCACAGCAATCCTGCAAGACTACATTTTAAGGAGAGCTTCCAATTTGCTGTGGTTGGCATGACCTAATTTTGGCTCGAAAGGTACATTTTTTCCCCTCTGGGTTTTACTGACTACACATTGGAGAGAGAAAAAAAATTATGTTCTTAAAGGGATTCTTACTCTTCCTTAAGGAAATTTAGGGAATTTAACAACTGTTGGCCTCTGGCTAACATGCGAACTAAAGTCTTTTTCCAGCTTCGCCTACATCTTGACCCCTCGTGCCAAATATTTCACGCAGTCTATTTATAAAGTTCATCACTTCCCCTGTTACTTCATCTTTAGAAATGCCAATAATTTAGAAACTGGAATGATGCAGCTGGTGTTACAAACTGGTAAAAGGAAGATTCTACGGAAGAGATAATTTCCCTTTGTATAACTTCAGCAATCAATTTATTTTCTTCTCAATTTTATAGCTAGAAGGGAGGTAATGCTAATATTCCTATTACTTAGCTCACCATAGATTTACAGACGATTCAAAGTTCTAAAGATTTTCAATGTTGACAGTAGTTTTTAACCCTGTCTGCACATCTGAATTACTTGAGATACTTTCAAAAATGACTGATCTCTAGACCCATCCCAGACCAATGAAACTGGAAATGTTGGAGCTGACTCCACAGCACTGTTATTTTTTAAAAGCTCTCCAGGAATTTGAATGTAAAGTCAGATCTGAAGTCTATTCCATTAAAATCTCTTAGAAATATAGCACCTCATTACAGGTATGTTGTAGCATTATTTAATTTGGGTATATATGTTCCTGAAATTTACTAGTCTATTTATGAGCTGACTGCCATGAAAACACTTCTCAGTTATTGAATGATGTGAGAAAAAAAGCTCATCTGGATAACCTCACTGACTCTCAACAGATTTGTAAGTTGCAATCATAGAAAGCTCTGCCTTCCTGAGATAAGAGAGCACTGATAAGTATGTCGCTCTTCTGGAAAACCAGCATCAAGAGCTTCGAGGACTTAAAAGTCGCTTGTTTTCATTTGGATCATACTGATTTTTTGGAGAGTTTCCAGTTGCATTAAAAAAATAAACTCACCTTATGATATTTACTGACTTGTAAATCTCTAATAATATGCTAATTGAATTCAATGCTGTGTATTTAATTTACTCAAAGTGAAAATTTTCTAACTGTATTTGTGGTATTAATGCGTTATCTAAGACCAAATCCAGTTCATTTTATGACTTCCAGAAAAATCAATCCATTGGATCAAAGTACCTGGTCTTTCATAACTAATTTAATTTTCTAGTCACTGGGATGTGATTAACAAAGCAGTGCAGTTCAGTTTCCCCTCTTTCTTCCCGATATGAAGCTGGACTTAGAAGGGATCTGGTTTGTAGAAATAACATGGTCTAGGAGCTGAAATGAAAAGTTTGTTTACAGACTTGGAAGTTTATTCCACTATATAATTAAGACCACCATCTAACCCCCTTTATATAAAATTGGATGCGGCTCATTTTACAGTAAAGCTTTCTATGAAAAAACGCAACATTTTCCTATGTAACTTGCGGAACCAATACATTTATTTCCTCTGCATGTCCTGCCTTTTCTGTCTTCTGAAGCTGAGTGTGTGTTGTATGTTTGTTTGGCTATATAGAAAGAACAAGTCCAGTTTCTTGGATTCCATGTATCTTATAAAGTCATGGCTTGCAATGTCTAACAAATTTATTCTCTTCTTTTAGAGTACCCTTAATACAGTAATTTTAAAGTATACAATAGGCTTCCCTGGTGGCTCAGTTGGTAAAGAATCTGCCTGCAATGCAGGAGACCTGGGTTCTATCTCTGGGTCAGGAAGATCCCCTGGAGAAGGAAAGGGCAACCCACTCTAGTATTCTTGCCTGGAGAATCCCATGGACAGAGGAGCCTGGAGGGCTACAGTCCATGGGAGTTGCAAGAGTCGAACATGACTTAGTGACTAAACCACCACCACCATCACCACCAAAGTACATGATGTTTTTTCGTAAGGTTATGACATCTAAAGTCCTTTATTTTTAATTTTTTTTAGAACAAGGGAAAAAAAAGAGAGAAATACCATGTGAAGTTTTTTTCTAAAATTATTTTTTGTAGCAGATAAAAATTGCATCTCCAATATGAAGTATTCCTGGTAGCATGTCACTGTTGGTACTCTTCTCCCTCATTCATACCCTGTTCTACATCCCTGTCCAAACAGTGAATTGCAGAGGAGGACTTGGATCAGGCTGTCCTTCCTTTCAGCTGTGTCTAGGAAACAGGGCCTGAGTGGGAACAGAGGAAGAGCAAACCCCCAAGTCACCTCGAGGTCTGTAACAGGGAGGTTTTCTGTCATGCCAGAGAATGGAAAGGGGATTAGCCAGACTCTTCCCACTTCAAGGAGCATCCTCGCAGCTTCACTGAAAGAAAGTCAAAGTGAAGTCGCTCAGTCCTGTTTGACTCTTTGCGACCCCATGGACTGTAGCCTGCCAGGCTCCTCCTTCCATGGGATTTCCAAGGCAAGAGTACCGAAGTGGGTTGCCATTTCCTTTTCCAGGGGATCTTCCCGACCCAGGGATCGAACCAGGGTCTCCCGCACTGCGGGCAGACGCTTTACCCTCTGAGCCACCAGGGAAGCTTCATTAGCTGTTACCAATTTCAGAAGAGACTAAAGTCTTGAGCAAGGCCTGGGCAACCTCTCCCAAAGGGCAGCAAGTTTGAGAACATGGCAGGCCGTAAAAAAAAAAGAAAACTTCTAAAAGTCTGTGACATTTTTGGTGATGAACTGCCTTTTCCAGAATACTGCCAGGATTTGACTCATCATCTACCACTCACTTTAGGTGTCCTTTCTTCTACTGAAGACTGACCTGACCAGTCATCTCCCAAAAAAGTTGAACATTAACCATTTTACCTTCAACACACCCGTAGGACACTGGTGATCACATGACATTCACAATTGCACCTGAAGTTCATGTCCCTCGCCAGACTGAATTCCTCGGGGACAGAGAAGACTCCATCTTTCATTTTTGTATCCTTAACACCTTGCAAGTCATTTCCCTTTAAACACTTAGTGAATGAGCTAACTGATTAATAAATTCTGAGTTGATGTCCAAGAGGAAGTGTTAGGGAATAGCAGTAGACATTTTACGGACAGAACCAAAGACAGTTTTCAAATTATAAGCTTATTCATTTAAATTTCAGAATGCATGGAGTTGTATGACTAAGTTCAAAATTCACATGTTTCTTCTAAATAGTGGTTCTCACCCAGACTTCACATTAAAATCACCCAGGCAGCTTTGAGAAATAGCAATGCCAAAAGAGCAGGCTGATTTAATCCAAATCTGGAAGTGGATGGGCATGAGCAGTTTTTTAAAGCTCTCATACAGTCATGATTGAGAACTACTGCTCTAAACTAACTGTATGCAGGACAACCAAAGTTTCATACCTCTGACCTTGTCACTTCACATATACCCAAGATCAATTAGAGCTCACAAATTTGTATGGAGTCTGTGTGAAACTGGTAGTTGATTTTAGTCCTTCAATGATCACAGCTTTTTAAAAAAGGCTTTCAAAATGCAATATTAACTACATCATAATCCTCTTTCAGAAACATTACTAATAACTTTATCATTTATAGAATTAGCCAGTAGCTATGATTCCTCCCCAGCCTTTGAGTAACCCAGGCCTGCTTAGTGAATTCTTACTTCCTCTACATTTAGAATACTTGTTCTTATGTATGGACATTCAATATAAATCTGGTGTTTTATGGAGTCTTAGAGCGTGCTCTACAATTGGAAAGCTCCAAGAAAGGAATTCAAACAACTATAGTCAAAATCACATTAGGAAGTATACTAACTAGTTGTTTTGTGTGAAAGATAAGGATGCACATAACATTACCAGTACACTTACTATTGTGTAAAGCACACAAAACTGCCCAGGCCAGTGGGCACCTCAAAGTGACATGGAGGCCACTTACCACTGTGGCCAATTAATTCCAAACTACATATCTAATTCCCAAATCTTCAAGTCATATTTCTAATAAAAGCATTGTTAAATACAGAGAACAAAGACTATTTTGGTGTTTGCATGGTAATCCAAATACGCATTTGATTCTCTTCAACAGCAAAATAAAGCGAACCAAATGCTGTTATTAAATTCACTGTGGAAATTTGTCAAGGAATCCATGACGTAAAGATACGGCAGTTACTAATTTTGAAGTTCAGAGTGTATACATTTGCTAATTCAGAAGTATCTGAATCCTGTCTGACCTCTGACTTGTCTCTCTCCTCACTTCAAGAGCATAGTAATGCTTTTATGAAAAAACAAGAAAGTTGTTTATTAGAAGAAAGAAATTTTATATTATTTTTCATAGTAAAATTCTAAA
This sequence comes from Bos mutus, assembly GCF_027580195.1. NCBI lineage: Eukaryota > Metazoa > Chordata > Mammalia > Artiodactyla > Bovidae > Bos > Bos mutus. The sequence goes on from NC_091623.1 coordinate 19,625,393, forward strand.
AGTGATCCGTTTCCTTTTTCAAAAGGCCTTTTACTGAATATAGAAATATTCAGTTAAAAACTAAAAGCCATGCATTTGGTGAATAAATGATGTAACATTTTCTAGTTCTCAAATATAATGCAAACTGTTCTAACTTCTCAGTATTTCAAATCTTCCTGGTTTTAATGTTTTGTTGTTTCTCTTTTTTAACTACGAAGAGAATATTACAAGGTGTGCCTGAATTAAAAATTCTCTAGAATATGCACCTGCATGAGTTAAATTAACTACTGAAACACATTTAATATCCATGTATAAACTGTTACACAGCTTTCATTCTTAAAATTTTATAAATTCCTACAATTCCTTACCCACTAAGGGTTAAAAAACGGTTAAAAATTAAAGCAGTTTAAAAAGTGAGAAGCAAACTGTATCTCACGAGATGGAGATGACATAAAACTAGTTGTTCACATTTCAGTTAAAGGTAATACTATAACTGGAAAAATCCATTTTCACAGATAGTAATAAGCTGTTGCTTGTGAAAAGAAATTCTATCAAATAGTTAATATACATATTTTCCTTTCCAGGGTAACAATATAGAACTGTATCATGGACCAAGAATTAATTCATTTCTCCTTAAAAAGAGAAATATCACCACACCAACATATCACACAAACATGGGTATAACATGTCATTCTGGGGTTACTGAACACTTTTCCCCATGATGCCACCAAAATTAAGTTTCTATAATTGAGTCATTTCCGTTTTCTTATCTCATTGCTAAGAGAACATATGTGAGACTTTGACTGAGTGCGTAAGAGAGTGGACTCGAGACTGTCAGTCTGAAGCTCTAGCTCTGTCATTAACAAAGTAGATCTCTGTTAGGCAAGTTGTTTATTTCTACCTCAGTTTCCTCATCTATAAAATGCGGATAATAACAGTGCCTGTATCATTTGGTTTTGAGGAAAAAATGAGTTAATACTCGTTAATGCTCAAGCTCTTAAACCAGTGCCCAAATATATAGTAAGCTCTTCAAGAAAGTTAGCTGTGGGAATAGCTGTAATTAATAATGCTTTCAAATGAATAATACATGCTTTTGACACATGTCATAAAAGTTACTGGGAATTATTAGAGACATCTTGAGTAGTGATGCTGAATAAAAGTATTTAAAAGTGGAATTCCTAACTCATAGTTGAAAGTATCAATTATATTTATAGAAGATCGGTCTTACTTCCAGCCACCAAGCCAGCAAGAACTGAAAACCAACTGGTCAACATATGTTGATGCAGATGGAAAAAGGCTACAACTGTCTTTAAATTCCCCAAAGAAAGCTGGTGGAGAGCCCTTCTGGTCACTGCAGTCCAACCTATCATTACCCGTGCAGTGAGACTCTTTTGATGGGTTTCTTGTCTATGAATAATACATATTTTGGGGACAGCTTTACAAAAATAATCTTTCTTTGCTCCAAAACGACCTATGACTAAGCAGATGCAAAGAAAGAATTACCTCCCAACCACAAGGCAGGGTGGTACTCATGTCGGAAATTGAGGCAACTGGCAAAATCCAAAAGTATTTTTGAGATAAACTGGTCCTGTAGTTTATATTCTAGAGAACCAGGAGAGTTTCAAGCTTCAAAATGACTCTTCCCTTAATTGTTAAAAATAAAATTGGGAAAAAATTTTAATTGTTTTTGTGTAAGGAATTATTAGATAAAAGAGCTTATCTTTTTTTTTTTTTTTTAATGTGGACCATTTTTAAACTCTTTATTGAATCTGTTACAATACTGCTTCTGTTTTTTATGTTTTAGTTTTTTGGCCAGGAGGCATGTGGGATCTCTGCTCCCTGGCCTGCTCCCCCTGCACTAGAAGGTGAAGAAGGCTTAACTGCTGGACCGCTGGAGAAGTCCCTAAAAGAGCCCATCTTTTTAGATGACCTGGTATTCTATATACTAAGTATTTCACAATGCAAACCATCCTTGCAAACATTCTTTAAGTTCTGTGAATATCACTAAGAGGACTGAGCTTTTTTTCCCCCAATGAAATTTAAGTTTGTATTTACACTCTGAATGGTAAGCAGAGGATTTTAAAGATTAGTCATTCATGATAAACATGATTAAGTTTGCCTATGAAGTTTTGCCTCTAAATGATCTGTGTATTCAAACTGTAGCAAAAGAAAAGATTCTGGTTTTGTTCTCTCAACCCTGGGACTCCTCCCCCAATATCAGTAGTAGTCAGTCAATGAGGTCAAGTCTACCATCTTGTAATACAAAATGATGTATGTTCTCTGTTCGTTCTCAGCCCCACTGCCGAGGGCTTTGAGGGGACGAGTAAGAGGCTCTGACATCTTATAGGGTTTGACCAAATATTCTTTACAGTTCACCAGCTGTGATTCCTGGTATAGAATAGCCTTCTTAAGCCAAGAGCAAACATTGAGGATTACCAAAACTAAACAATTCAAGTACCACAGGCTAATTAAAAACTAAAGTTATCTGACACATAATGTCATGAATAAACTAAAACTTTGGCTAGAAAAAGCGAGCTCCAGAACTGACCTCGGTCACACATCTTAAATACATGTGCCCTGCCCACATTATCAAAAATGTAACAAAATCAATGCATAGACATGTATATACACTACTGTATTTCAAATTTAACCACCAAGGACTTTTCTTTCTTTAGCTATTAAGAAAACTTACTATAACAATCATTTGATATAACTCTAGAAAGATAATTTAGCAATTAATCTATATCATGTGACAAGAGAGCCAATGCATGCCAAGAAAATGATTTTCTTGCTAAAATTTGTGAAGCTGTTTGAAGAAGGTCTCTATATGTGGCAGTATATCAGTTGTGTAATCAGAAAAAAGTTCTGACATAAGTTATATCTTAAAATATATTTCATAAATTTTCTTTATATAGAAACCTAATAACTAGTTTTCCCATATAAATATACACGCTGCTGCTCCTGGTTAGTTGCTTCAGTCGTGTCCGACTCTTTGTGACCCCATGGACTATAGCCTGCCAGGCTCCTCTGTCCATGGAATTTTCCAAGCAAGAGTAATGGAATGGGTTGCCCTGCCCTTCTCCAGGGGATTTTCCCAACCTAGGGATTGAACCTGGGTCTCCTGCACTGCAGGTAGATTCTTTACCACTGAGCTATGAGGGAAGCCCATAAATATATATAATTAATGCTTAATTTGTATAAGTGATTATTCATTAATAATCTTCATTTTAGTTCATATGAATTACAACTTTGATTAAGAATTTTTTAATTTCCCAAACTTTGAGTTGATCTTCATATCAAAAATTATTTTAAAAATCTAAAATTAGCACTTAAGTACATTTGAAAATCTTCAGTTCTGGGAGATAACTTAAGTACCATGATCTGTACACAAAAGTAAATGTGTATCCATTATCTATCCACATGTGCATATATATGCAATATGTACTTACTACTCATAAGCTTCAAATTCTGCTAACTTATTGAATTCATTTTTTTTCAGGAATAAATACACGTTTCCATTGCTCAGTTTTTCTTTACTTGTACATAAAACCAGAGAAATTGTTTTATATGGAGAAGACAACAAAACTCTGAATATTTATTTAGAATATTTGATAGGAACAGAGATGCCTTAACAAATAAAAATTAACTTCAGAAATATTTACCTATTACGTTTTTAAAACGTGGATATCTATGAAGGAAAAAAAATGTTAAATACTTTGAGAGTACAGATTATCAAAGGTCGTTATACAGAATAAAGATGTATTTGATAGTATGCTTTTGATTTCATTTAATGGTATCAAAGACTTAAGGAAATCAACATTATCTATCAAGTCAAATAATGATACTAAACAGTATGTCATGATATTTTAAAAAATAAAGCCTTGATTTAAGTAGGAGAGAATGCTTGTTGTTAGTATATGTAATTTAATGACTATAAGATAAATTCTATAATTAGAAATTTGATTTTTCATAAATATCTTTGGTCTATTTTAAACATCCCTATGAAAACCTACTCTAAAATTTAAATACAATACATTTTGTTCATCATCATAGATGTTTGTGAACTTCTAAAATTTTATTTTTAATAGAAAGTGAATATTTGGCCAAAACTATGTTTGGAAGAAAGCTTTTGGTCTCTGAATATTATAAAAGTTTCTTAGAAATCTCTTAAAGGCTGAGTACAATAAAACTAGGGCAATGCATATATTCTCAGTTACTCTTAAAAAAAAACCTGTAAAAGTGACTATAGTGGCATGTTCTGACACATTCTTTTCATAAACCGAACCCTGTTAGTGACAGCAGAACAGATTGTGTGCATCTGCTGGGAATGAGCCAGATGACAGTGGAAAAACGCACATGGATACCTTGGCACAGCAAATAAAAAATGGAGAAAAAAAAGACCTGGAAGAGAAAGTGCTCAACTTTAATTGAAACATTCTTTCCAACATGATGAACTTCATCCAACCTCCTCTTGTAGCCTGTCAATTTAACATGTAAGAATGTGTTTTAAAAGGGTCCTTTGTAAGTTAGAGCTGTTTTGTCCTCTCCTTGTACTAAATTTTTTTTACTAAACTTTTCAGTTTGCATCAGAGTACAGCCAATTAGCAATGTTGTGATAGATTTAGGTGGACAGCAAAGTGTTATCTATTCTCCCCCAAACTCTCCTCCCATCCAGGCTGCTACATAACATGGAGCAGAGTTCCTTGACCTTGCAATAAATATTGACTCAAGTTTTGGATTATTTCTTCAAATTATGGCAAATCTAATAAGCATCTGGGTAGAAAAAGAGGCCAAACCACTCTACCACAGTCTGGTAAGAGAATGCTAAACTTCTAAAACCCTTTCAGGTTCAAATCAAATTTTAAATAATCTGGGTTAAGTTCTGAATTATATGGCTATTACATTGCCAAGTGCTAGAGATACCACAATTCAAATATTCTGCAAATGTGACTATTGTAAATGTTGCTTGCACTCAATAGTGCTACAATATTTGATTTTATGCTGATCAACCACAATATTGTTTAAACAGTTGGCTCAATAGCACTAGAGAGGTCCATACATAAAAACAAATGTGCTTCTATAAATCATATCAGTAAGTTATCTTGGATGTTCTGATTACAACGAAAATTTATTCTATACAGTATACAATGCAAATTTTAAATTGGAGACGAAGTTGTTTAATAGATCAGTAGTCTGACTGAAGCAGCTGCAGTCAAAAAAAAAAAAAAATCTGGTGATTAACAGCCATTTTCCAGTAATCATAACCCTGGAAAGGGCTACTGAGCAGGGGGAGGGGGTGCAGATGGGAGTAATTCTCTAAGCCCATGTGCCTTAGAGGGCTCCATCATCTTCATGCAGACTTATTATTACTATTATTATTATTTTTAAATTAAAGCTTTTAGAGACATCCTTGATTGCAGAGTTGGGAGCTGTCCATGCTGTTCTACCATAGGGAAGTCCACTCTGCAAGTATTCCTTGCAATGAGCATTCTTTATCCAGGCATTAAAACAGGGCTAGAAAAGAAAGCTGAAATGCAAGGTGTACACTGAAGGGGTGTTATTCAAGAGCATGAGAATAATTTCAAGTAGTTGCAACTCCACAGGCTGCCTCATCAACACTACCTGTCACCCAAAATATGATTTTCTTTTTGAGAAATTAAGTGAATATAAAAGCGGAACAAAAAAGGGGTAGGCAGACTCTGAGACCAGACTTATTCCCATTTTCATCCACATCTTACCTAAATTTGTTTGTGTTATCAAAAGGTATAATCCTCAGGTAAACGTCTGCATTTTCTGCACTACTTTGTATTTCTTCTTACACAAAGAAAAATGCTTAAGTTCATTTTTTCATCATCTCAAAGTTGATAAACTATGACTACAATGAATAATGCCTCCAAAAAGGGATAGATAAAAGGGGAAAAACGACAATAGAGGTGCTTTTTATTTATTTTTTAACTCTTTCAATAAAATATATTTTATCTTTACAAGTGAACAGAATTTACTAATTTATTCAACAAATCTCTACAGAATACCTGTTATATGCAAGAGTGATTGTGAAGGAATAGAAAGATGAGTAAAATGACACTCAGTCTTCACAAATTAATTTATCTCCACACAAAGTCAAAATTATGTAATAAGAAAAATAAATACTAATAAATCCTTCAAAAGTGGTTCATACTAATGCTAAGAGAAAAAAACCCTTCAGAATTCTCTGTGATGTTGTTTTCACTATTAAAATCATGTAACAACTCTATGTATCTCAAATACTTCCTCTAAAATGAATTTTTATTAAAACTAAGCAGTAATCTATCTGGAATTCAGAACTTCCAATAAATGACTTATAAAACTCATAGATGAAATTATTTGGTTTCTTTGGTTACATTTCTGGTTCTAAAAATAATGTGGTATTTATTAATAACATCTGATCTGTGAAAGATTTTTATTTTCTTGAAGTATACTGTACTGAGTGATCATTTGCACTGACCTCATGTAACATCAGAATTAGAGACTTGGCCTGAAAGTGACCCAATTTTAATGGTATGAAAGTATTATTGACAAAAAGTTCAAAATAATGATTCCCACCAAGCATTTCTAAATGCTCATCATTGGCAGGAAGATAAAAGAATTAAAATATAGTGTAGTGCTGTGATAATAATTCAGGCTTCCCTGATGGCTCAGTGGCAAAGAAACCGCCTGGCAATGCAGGAGATGTGGGTTTGACCCCGTGGTCGGGAATATCCTCTGGAGAAGGAAATGGCAACCTACTCCAGTATTCTTGCCTGGGAAATCCCATGGACAAAGGAGCCTGGCAGGCTTCAGTCCATGGGGTCGTAGAAAGAGCTGGACACAACTTAGCAACTACAACATAATAACTTACTAATTACTGATCACTTACATTCATTTTTATATGTATTATCCTGTTTAATCATTACAACTTTAAGAGATGGGTATTATTCCCGTTTTACAGATGCTGAAGACAATGCTTTCTGATGGTTAAATAACCTATCTACAGCCACTACCCAGTAAATGGAAGACTGGATTTTGAACCCAGTTTGATCTTTGTTTTTAACCATTACTGTCCATTGCTTATGGGTCTACTTGTCTAATAGCACATATATGTAAAATTAAAGAAATTATATTAAGTATAACAATGGGGTCTTCAAACTCTATGTCTGCAAATCAATCTGATTTTCTCTTGCATTCATCTTTATCCTCTCATACTTTTTGTTTCTCACTCTCTTTGCATTTTTTTCAACCCATCTTTTCCTCTATACACACACACACACACACACACACACACACACGTCCTTTGGAGTTCTGACCCAGCACTTCAATGAACATAATCAAGGCCTAAATTTGGTTCAACTAGTTCAATAACTGTACCATCTCCTCAGACTTCGTAGCACTATGCATTTTTGACAGGGATGCACCATTTGCTGACTCTAAAGCTGTCAGTGCTTCCTTACAAAGACACCATTCTAAGATCGGTGTCTAGAGCTCTTTCGTGACATGGCATTGGGCTGTGATGAACCACATCAATCTCTCAAGTGTCAGAAGATAAGTTAACACCTGAAACAATTCTATAATCTTTCCTGTGTAGCGAAAACAATATAAAAGTGCACTTGCTTTCTCACAATACCAATATTCTGAAGCAAGAAGAGAACTCAAGAGAGAATCAAAAAACAACAAAAACTGAAGAAAGAACAACGTCAAGAACTCTTTGATTTTTAAGCTAAAACATGAGAGAAGTCAAAAAATATCACACGGCGCTCAGGCTAACTCAAGAAGGATCAAATAGTCCTAGAAGGGACACTGGCCATCCATTTCAACAAAAGGACCATATGGAAACAAGCAATGGTTCTGAGTATCCTACCCGGCCCTTCACAAATCTATTAATGTCATCGTGAAATTTTCTTTTTGCTTTTTCTAAGGGGGAGAAACACTCAATGGTGACAAAAATGTAGCTAAAATTATTTCCTTAACCTACAACCTAGACAGATGCTAGGTTAAAAGTGATCTTCTAATAAAAAATAGAAATGAATGAATGAATACACTTCTTAAAAAAAAAAAGCCAGGTTTGCTCCTCTTCGTTTAGTTAAGAAAAGTAACCTTGATGAAAGTAGGTCTGGACTTACACCTTTTACAAATATATTTAACTGTTATAAAAGAAGGGTAAAAAGACCAACTTTCTCAACCACCAAACCTTTACTTTAAGACCCTCTGACAACTTAAGTCTTCTCAAATGTGAACAGAAATAAGGCAGCTTTAAAAAAGTACATGGTAATTTACTCATTAACTGTTTAAAAAATTTTTATTTCTTGCCCAGCGAATTACCTACTTTAAGAACATCCAAGAGATTAATGTTTTAATCAGGCATAGTTTTGTAATATTTAAATAGTACGACAATCCATTTTCTATTAAAAATTTATCCAGGGCACATATTGAACAACTGAAACTTTACAGTGTGTCTAACAATATTTATTGAGCGGTGATGATTCAAATTAAACTATGGTTCGGAAGAATTCCAAAAAAGATAAAGAAATCTCGTACCATATCCTAAATGAAAGCATAGTTTTAAAGGGTGAATCTGAATTTTTAAATAGAATGTCTAATTTTGTACAAAATAAATATCAAAAATTAGTGACTCCTATGTAACATATGTAAAAAAAAGTTTAAAACATATGTATATTAACATATGTAAAAAAAAGTTTAAAAGTTTTCCTCTTGTTAATGGGGTTTGAATGTGTGCCAGGTGTAGGGTTCTTACTCATAACACCAAGAAAAGCCATTGTGATCATACCCTCACAAGTTTCCTTTTAAAGTCCATGTTGTGTTAATTCCTTAACACTCCATTAGGAAATATCTGCATCCACAGAAAATAGTTTCTTAATATTCAAACATAATTAAAATTATCTTTCTTATCTGTTTTAGTTAAGGAGAAATAAAATTATGTTTAACCATCGGTCTGATGCGGTAAATTTTATACAGGCAATTAATAACTGGTTTAGTGGGTTAATGAATAAACTAACATGTATATGCTATTTGTATACTGTGAAATCAATAATCTAGTTTAAAAATAAAGTTGGAACAAATATTTATTACATAATAATACTTTCTACTTAAGGCTTTCACTTAATGCACTTCTACAACAGAAGGCCAGTTTTAGAAAGGTATGCTGGCAATAATTTGACTCCACTTCACACAAATCAGAATTCTACTACAGATTGAAAGGAGCCATGGCAGCTAGAAATTATTTTTTAATAGGATTTTAAAAAATCACGTTGCTAATGGTTGAAAATGTAACTGGTAATTAAAGAATGGTTTTAACAATTTTTTTTTACCATATTTTACAAGAAGTATAAGCTTTCACACTACACTTTCAAATGCAAAGAATATTAATGCAGATATTTAGAAACTGATGTATTTTGCATGGTAATAAATACACTATCCACAACACACCTTTCAAATAAAGAACATAAACCAAATCTGAAAACTAAAGCCCGCATTTTCTCTCTTTGTATTTTGACCTCGTAATCATTAAAAGTGTGAGTGTTTATCAATAAAAGCGACTGAAGTGCCACGTATTGTGGTAGAACATTGCTATTTCCCCGAGATAAGTACAAAAACCACTCAATGTTAATTTGCATCACAAAATGACCTAACATATCTGGAATATAATGCACAAGCTTCATTGAAAAGATGTCATTACATTTTTCTCAGCAAAACAAAAAAAAATACAGACATCTGATTGGGCCTGTGTGTGCTGGAGGAGGGGAGGGTGGGGAAGAGGGCTCATTTTCTATCTTACACCTATTGTTTTAGGCATTCTAAACTGCTCTAGGGGAAGCAAAAAGAAACATGCTGAATTCACTTTGCAGTTAATGTCTCAGTGATTTAAGAGGCAGAGTTTTCAAGTTAAAGAAGGGAAACGTTATGCTTTTCCTTTCCCAGAGCGAGTGCCCAGGAAGAAGGCCCTCTGGTCCTTAGCCTACGCAAGGGGAAAAAAGGACATTACTTGGGGCTGAAATCACTCGGAGACATAAGTGGGGAAGTTTAAGATGTGGCACTGTGTGCTGTGTCTGGTCTGCAGCCAGGAAGTTTTCATTTTGTAGCTCTGCTGCCAGTACCTGCCCTGCATATTCAGAAATAAAAATACACCAGAACTCAACCTCAGAAACTGTGGATGTTACAAAGAATTAAAAGAGTTTATTTTTCTTTCTTTATCCTGAGTGTAATTACTGTTTTTAAAAAGAAAAGAGCTGAAACTATAGTAACTGGAGGGGTTTCTTTTTTTTCCCCTCCCCTTTTAAACTCCTCAAACTACCTTCCCACAAAGCCATTTAAGTTAAATGGTACATTTACAGACTCACCTACATGAAGGATATAACTTAAAACATCTGCTTAGACACGTACGTTTTGTTCAGATATAAAGAATGTGGCCAGAAAGCTGAAAAATATAGGGCCATTATATTCTTAAAATGTGTGTCCTTCTGTGTGTGCGTGTGTTCATTCATTAAAGAGATTTTTGACTGCAATTAGGTAGTCGGTCCTATAAAGGTTTCCTTGTGTGACCATGATTTCTAAAAATAAAATGCTCCAGTGAATATTTCTGCTAAATAATCACATCTTCAAAAACTACTTTAAAGAAACCCCAATCCCTCATGTTACATTAAGCAATAATACCAGCTTCCAGAATAAGCCTTGGTTGTATACCTCACGCATGGTCAATAATTAATTAGAAGGTTAAAAAAAGTCATGTTTACTCTATTAAGTAGGAGACTAATTTCCTTATCTGTCCCCACTTATTTACGCTCGTGAATCTATTTCCTAATTTTGCAAATAAATAAGCATATCTAAAGGCAAAGCTGCCTATTTTCAGGGTTCCAGGAAAGATGCATTCTCGAGCTATCATTCTAACTTGCTGAAAGAATCACAGACGTGTGAGAAAGTGAGAGGGATAGTTGTTAGCTGTTTTTAAAAATACACTTCACATTCTATCAAGACCATTATCTATCGCTTTTTATATCCAATATGCTAGAGATCCATGGTATCAAAGAACAATTTATATGAATTCTTCATGTGCATCTTATCTATGACAACAAGATACAAGAGGAAAACCAGACCACACTCAGGCTAGTCTTTTGGAAAAAGCAGGTTCTCACCAGGGACTGCTTCAGAGATCAGTATCTCCAGTCTCTAGAAACAAGTTCAAGGTACTTTACTTAAATCATTACTACAAGATTTGCATTGTCATTCCACATGAATCGCAACCACTTGCAAGATGAACAACACCGTTCCATTCATTTCAAACTTACAGCATTAAGAATTAATAAAGTCTCTATAACATCTGCATTATTAAAGAGTAATGATTCCTGCAGAAATCTGCCTGTAATAGGTTTACTGTTTCTATTGCTTGTAAGATCACCGATTTCCTTTATAACGTTCTCAGAAGACAATCTTCATGTATACTTTAAACTTTGTTTACAACTGGCTATATTTTAAAAATAGAGATTTAACTGAAGCAATATAATGACAATGTACAAGAATGCTTTATGGTGAGGACAAATGAATGCTACTCGTATTACCACCTCACACCCAAATATTTATATAACAGGTATATAATTTCCATATTTAGTAGGAATATGACTTTCCTTTTTGTAGTTAATGTTAAAATAATTCCAAAGAAATGTTAGATAATACTATATTGGATAATCTTCTTTTTTCTAATGATATTCTTTGTTACAGAATTTTCCATAATTATTTTTCTTGCACAGACAAAAACTATTGATGCTATCTACTTATTCTTAAGAGAGGTCGCGAAAGGGTGCTTTTAGCTCTCTTTATGTCTCAACACATCTGTAAAATAGTTACTATTGAGATCTTGTTTTAAGCAAAATTAATTCCAGTGGGCTTTATAGAAGTTAATATCAAGAGAACAAAATTTTCACAGACTATTTTTCAGCATAGACTTTTTTTCAGTGTGAGAGAGGTTATCAACAAGAATTGCTTTTAAGAAAAACCTGACAGTTTCCTTTGCTCGCTAACTATAGCAAATGATCAGAAATTATTTTCTTTCTCATGCTGTTATTCACTTACATACTTGCTTCAATTCTCCAAGGGAAGAAATGTGGCTCTTGTGGGAAAGGTCCACCCCTTTCTACATGTTTGCTTCCTTGAACGAAAGGAACACACCCCCTAACATTCTTTGAAATGTGTCCAATATGCAAAGAATTGGAATAGCACTGTATTACTGACCAAACTAGAAAATCTTAAATGAGTCAAATATTGTTAAACTGCGTGTGTTTGGGGACAACTAAATGATGCATACAGAGGTAACAGAAATGAACTATGTTCAGCCTCTGCCTGGTGTCTATGTTTGGACACTCAGAACACTTGTAAGTGTTAATGGAAGAAACCTGTGAGTGTTTTTGTGCACCTGTGTACGTATGACAACTCAGGAGGAGGTCCATAAATGTTACAGATTTCTGAGTGCAGCCTTTGAACTTAAGACCCATTAGAAGAATGGTTCCTCTTTTTCATAAATTCTTTAAGGAAAAAAATACCCAGAAAGTGAAATATCCATCCTTCATAAGTGGAATCAGAAAGTTGTCTGAAATCACGTAAGTGCATGAATATTCAAAGTCTATGCTCACTCTCCTCATGACAGAAAACTCATACCAAAGTTGGTATCCTTTAGCTTGTGCGTTTGACAATTTTTTGGTCATGAAAATTGTCCTCTAACAAGTTTTCCTTCTACTATGTAGAAGCCAATGTTCCAAGAGCAAGTTATTTCTATTCTTATTGTCTAAAAATGTGATATACTTCATATTTGTAGGTATCTATACCTTTATCTTTACTTTTTCCAAAACCCTCTTTTCTAATTCCACTTTTACACAGAAATTTCCAAGTGTAAAGACACCGAGTGAGCAAAATTTTATATCTTTTTAAAGATATTCAGTATTTAAATGGTTAGTCCCTTTGCAATTTGTTCATCAGGCACTTGCTGATGAACTCAGCTATACAATTTTCAGGCCTACAAAATGGAAGCTCTGCTACTCTGCCTATGTTTTATCACTTGGAATAAGAGTGAATATAAACAGTGAGTATATGAACTGGCGCTGATGGTAATAAACTTATTAAAACTTAGTAAGATATTGTTATGGTCAAAGAAAACCTGCAAGTGTACCACAAATCCATTCAGATGAAACATCTCATTCACTGGAATTTCCTATCTTATTATAACAATGCACAGAAAATTAAACACATAAATATTAATTTTATGTTATCATAGAAGATGTAGGCAATGAAAACGCAATGTTTACATTTATGGGTGACTCATTAGTGTTTTATTGTGTGAAACACTAGGAGGCATCAGTTGGGTAAAAAAGGACTTCAATTTTTAAAGAAGCAAGAAATTACTGTAGAGTTGGATGCATAAAAAGTAGGGGTTTTCAAAATGTTATTATGTAAACCAAAACTTTTTCTCTGAAATAAACTCTGAAAACATCGCATTTTGTTGTAAAGAATGACCTTTGTAAAATATTCATGAAATAGATATACTTTGACCAAGAAACACCTATGAAGATCTACTTCAAATATATAAATTCATTAACTATGTAATTTCACATTTTTGTGAAGAATATATCTGGTAACAGAATAACATAATGGCTATTGACTACCATGCATTTTCTGCTCGGTTACTCAATACCGTAACTGTATGTTTTATTTCTGGCAAATTCTGTTTTGTGCTCTCTACAATGCCTCAGAAAATGTCTACTGAAATTAAACCTTATAGTAATAATTGCTTCTCATAAGCATCCAGAATTTGCAGTCTGTTCCAAAAGAAGTGATGGAACTTAAAATGAAAGCAATGAGGATGTACATATAAAGTACATGTTTTTCCTTATTTTACTATTGAAAGCCTGACGTTTGAAAACTGAGTTTTCTACTGTTTGAATGGCTCTTCATAATGATAAAGCAACAGGGTCGTGGTATACTTATCTAGCAATCATTTGAAATTGGAGTGTCTTGCCATTTCTCAACAATCAGCTTTTATCTTTGACCTATCAAAATAACATGTGAACTGCGTAATCCGCCTTTTGTAAGGTGCACAGACTCTGTTGTCGCTCCTGGTTTTGTGAATTGCCTCTGTAATCTGGTTTGATTTCCTAAAGATGACAGATCTCGGTGAACAGTCAGGCTTTACTGAGTGCAGGGCAGTCCACGCGCCCATGAGATTAAGGTACAGTGCTGAGGACGGATCTTAATCACCTACCCTTCCACATGCAGCACACAGACTGAGCACCAGTGATTAAATCTTTTCATTGTGTCCAGGCAATCACTGTATTCATAAAATGAATATGTGCATTTTTATAAGTTTTAGATATTAATTTGCGTGGTGTTTTCTCAGAGGATGTGCTTTGGGAAAAAAAGAAGTAGAACTTTATTAATAGTCTTTTTAAAGTCCTCTCTGTGATCCTTAATTGCATATGAAATTCTTCCATGTTATTCTGAATCATGTCTCTGAAGCCAGGGTTCTCTATTTAATAACTCTTTTTTTGTTGTTGTTATGAAGTACAAGTGTCGCTGCACAGATATTTCCCCATTTTTGTCACTTTCTGAGATTTCATACACTCAAAATATACCACATGTGGAGTTGGGAAATAAAACCACAAAATATACTACAATAAACAGAAGAAAGTTTTGAAATATAATGTTAACAAATGCCAAGGAGTTATTTAACTCAGTTGTTTTATAAAATAAGTTTAAACACAATAAATCATTCATTGAAAAGATATGGTTGTAGTGTTATACAGTTTATTGATCTGGTAAAGTGAGGGCCAAGGAAGAAACTCATAGACATCTGAAAAATATAAAACATGATGCTTTTCCAGGATTCAGTTTTGAATCATTAGATAGTCCCTCTGCCTCTTGGAATGGACCATTTCCCCTAGATTTTGAAAACTGAATATGTTTACAAAGAAGAAAAGAGGCAAGGTACAGTAAACTCCTTGTTATTTAAATTTCATGTATTTAATTATAATATGTTTTTGTTCTGAAGAGTTCACATATATGATTGCATACTTTTAAAGTATGAACAGCTCCGGAAAGCTCAAAAATTGACTTATTATTATAAAGTGCTCATTTGTTATTAAAAACTAAGAAAAAAAATTTAATAAAAGTTACATCTTTATATTGTCTTTCACTATATTCTACAGCAATCAGAATGTAATTAATGAATGAGGTAAAATACTGTCTTTAGTAAGAAGTCTGGAAAATATGCCATAAATATTCCAAAGCTGCATGAATTACATTAGTAAAAAACAGTAGATTTTTATAAAGTTTAGTAAAATCCGAAGGAAAGGTAACTACCACCTATTGTCTCCTTAACTTGGCCAGGGGACCATATTTTAAACAAACACTGAGTTTAAAGTATGTTTTGATGAAAACTTTTAGGATTGAGTTAGAAGTCTAATACATAGCCAAATATACTTTCCTACAAATAGAATGAGATATTTGATTTTAGAGATTTGTTTTCCCTATTGAGATAAGACATTAGATAGGTACATCTCATTTTATCTGTCAAGTTCTGAATCTACTTGCTTTAGGACTACCTCTTTATCTTGATAAATAATTTCATGCACACACTGGAAGACAATAATATGGTTTATTAACTGCACAATATTCAACCAAAACTGCCTGTGCCATATTGGTACATATTCAATGTTCTCAAAGACTGGCCAAGACTGATATTATTTTATAAATTAAATGTTTTAGTTTCAAATTGGAGATTGTAAATCTCTTTAAAGCTAAAATTAGTATGCAACGCAGAGGTTAAATGGGGTTCACAGGTGGTCACATTTCCATGTCTTACCAAGTCCCTAGGGATCAGAGTTATTATATTCTATATAAACATCTTTACTTTGCAACCACAATTCTATTACAAGGTGCCAGTGAAAAAGAGGCTGGTCACTCTTTTTGACTGGTATAATGAGGTAGCTAGAGTTCCTTTCATAGCACTTAGAAAATACATGCAGTCACTAACCATTTCACAAGACAGTTACTATTAGAGTTAGAATCAGATTCACAATAGTAAAATGCACTTTGTGTCAAAGCAATTCTCCACTGAGGACTGGTTAGAGAACTGGCAGAAAGCCTGATTCTACTTATTATACTGTCAGCATTTACATATAAAGGAATTTTATACAAAAGACACACATTCCTAAAATGTGAAGAAAAAGGGCTTTTCCCCAAAATGGTAACTACTGGACCTAGAATAGTCAGACATGTTTCAGACATAGAATTTCCTTTAAGAATAACTAGCCATATTCTGGGAAGGACATAACACTACTATTAAATTTAAATACTTGCATAATATTTAATAACACAACAAACAATGTGCCACATCTGTATATACTTCCTTTGTGCCCAACTTTATCACTGAGTTTGGTAACTTTCAGCCAAAGTCCAAACAGATGGCAATTTCAGTGACTTAACCTTACTTGTTTTTAAACAGCTATGTATCTGACTTGACCTAAAGAGCAGTGATATATACTGAAGTCTCAACAAGAATTGTGAAATGTGTAGACTACCATGGCCACTGTATCACATTTTGTCCACATTAGCCCTCATCAAGCCAGCACTTTGGTAATGGAAGGAGATGCACAAAGGTATACTCTGACAGACAGCCATGCTTCAGCTCAAACTAATCCCAAGATTTAGTGGCTCAGAAGCATAACCCAAAGCAAATCAGAGTCTCTGGTGGGACTCACAGGAGCATCTTTCCATGGTGAACTGCCGGCTAAATCTTAAGGCATGTACTTCAAGGTCACAGAACATTCTGTGAAATACTAAAGTCCACCAGGCTCCACATGCTCCACCATAGCAAACATGCTAATGACGTGCACTAACTTCATGAAACTTTAAACACACCAATGTGACAAGAACAAGTCAGGAGTGATTTCAGCAACTGATAGCAAACAGATAGGACTATCTAAAAAGTTACTTTTAGCCACACACAAGAAAATCATGGAACCTAAGGAAAAAAAATGCACAACAAGCCTCAACTTCAACCTTCAAAAAGGCACAGCGGTAGACCCAGTGCCGTGGAATATACTGATGCAGATTTCAGAGACAATGCCCCGGCTATTTCTATTTCCTGGAGAAATGTCAGAGGTACTTACATGAAGGAAGAACCGATCAGATTAGTCCTTGGGATATTTTCCTTTTTCTTAAGAGAGAGAGAAAGAGAGAGAGAAAAAAAAAAAATAAAACACGACAACAGTAATCTTTACTTCGTCCAGCCTTGAAGTGCTTCTCCACCTGATTCAAACATGCAGTCACGGCGACCCACACAGAACCTTCAAAGTCAATCCAATAGCAGCCCGAAGATGTCTGGGTGTACGCGTGTGCTCAAGTGTCTGACTGCGAGCAGAGCGAGCAGAGCTGGAGAAACGATGTGTGTGTGTGCGCGCGCGCGAGCGCGCGAAAGGAGCGCGCGCGCGGGGGAGGCACGCGCAGGGCCGGGCCGCGCATTCGCGCGCGCGTGCGCGCGCCAAGGCCGCTTGGAGGAGTGAGGGGAGGAGGAGGAGGAGGGAGGAGGAAGGGGAGGAGGAGGAGGAGAAAGTGGCTCTCGGCGGCCAGCCGGATTAAAAGTAACCAGACTCGTCCAGAAAACTGCGTCCAGGAAGGAAGTGACAGAAAACGAATGGGAAAAGGAGAGTCCGCTCACAGCCTTTGAAACATAGCGTCAAAAAGGCGAGGGGCGGGGGAAGTGGAAGGATATTGGGAGGGGAGGCGGGGGTGGCGGAGAAAAAGGAGCGCACGGCTTGGGGTTCTAAGAGGCCCATCCCATGAAGCGCCTCTTGCCTTCTTTTCCTTTATTTTATTTTGCCCTTGCCTTTGCGAGCGCTGCCTTTTTTCCCCCTCTCCCTCCCTCACAATCCCAAACCGTTGACTCCCTCTCTCTCGCCTCGCGAGCTGGAGAAATCATCAGTTTCACTCTTGCAAAAGGGGGGCGGGACCAGACCTTGGAGCAATTTTTTTTTTTTTAAATAAAACAAACATCCAGCAGTTCCCTCCTCACCCCTCCAGTCTCAACTAGATTGATAAATTACTCCACTACACTACTTTAATTATGTATATGGTATGCAGAATAAATCACTGAACATCAGTACCTCAATCAAGCACTTTTAAATGATAATTGCATCTTGGGTGAATCAATCTTTCCATTCCTGACATTTTGCTAATTTTAGTTTTACGGTAGGGTAATGGCACATGCCATACGCAAACCTAATGACAATCCTTTATTGCTCCAGCTGAAGACGACACCGCAAGCGCTGGCTCCCGGCTCTCGCTCTCTCCCGGCGCCGCCGAGGACGCTCGGAGAGCCGAGTCTCCGGCTGCGGCGCGCTCGCTTCCCCGGGGGACGCAGCGAGCCAGCCAGCGGGAAAGTCCTTCTAAAGTCGGGATCTTTCCTCTGACCAATAGGAGCGCGACCCTAATAGTTGCTCTTGTGACTTCCCCCGCCCCCCTTCCCGTTTGGAGACGCGTTAACCACTTCATTCTTCCACTGGTCTGAGCGCTCCTCCGTGACTCACGCGTAAAAAGCTCCGGTCCAGGATGCCTGCACCACTCGATTCCAGCGCGCGGTTTTCCTCCACGCCCTGAATACGCGGGGTTTCGGCCCCGAGAGCTTGGAGGGCTAGAAAGGGGGCCGAAACGCTTCTCAACTGGTAGTAATGTACAAAATGATAAACGCATGACCGGCATTTGAAATCTTGACTTCATCTCGGGGCCATGAACTTTCTAATCAGGTTAGAAATATTTACCGAGGCGGCAGCTTCCCCGGAGGTTCCCCCCGCCCCCCACCTCCCACAATCTCTCTTCCACACCTTAGACTGGATTTTCTTCAAGGCATTAACATGTAAACTAACCAACTTCCCGAATGCATTAGGCTTCCCTATCCGATAGCTGATGACTTCACTTATCCTGAAGAGTTTCAGCTGCACAGGAAGCAGCAATAGAGACTGATAAGGAAGATACTTGTGCTAAGGTTTGAGCACAGCAAACACTTTTCCTTATCAAAAAAAAAAAAAAAAGGGTTAATATTCAAGATTTAGGAAAGATTACTAGAATTGAGCACCTCCTCTCCCTAGCCAATTACACCACGCCCAATTAAGCCAAAGATAAAATATACCAACTAGTCCACAAACCATGAAAAGATCAAATTACATGCCAGTAGAACTATGGACTATATAAAATGTTTAAACCAAATTAAAAAATTTTAATATCGTGAAAAGGGAAAATACATTGGGGAAATTAAAATGTGGATGTACAAGAGTACACAATAACAGTATACTGAAATATCTAGCTAATTAAAGATATTTCCTCACTTAAAAAAAATTCCTTTCAGCACTGTGTGTTTAACCCAATGACTAGATGCATTTCCCCTTAAGTTCTGCACTGTGCCTCTAGTCTATTTTAATACATGAGGGCAGTGTGAATCAGAAAGCCTCCGTCTTCATTGTTGGGCTATTTGATCTGAGTAGCTTTTCTCACAAGAGTGGGTTCAACATTTAGGTGTCTGCCCCAAGGCTTCACTTGAAAGGGGAAGGTTGATTTTACAGGCAAGTACAACTAGCTCATCACCATTATGACTATCAACCCAGATAAGATGAATCTTTTGCTGTTATTATAAGAGAGCATGGCAAACTGTCACAAAGCAAAAACCACCTGAAATACTATTATTTCTTGCAGATTAATACCTACAATATATTTGTTGGCCTGTTTGTTTTTCATCTGGTGAGTTTGTTACTACCATGAATTTATTTTAATAATATGGCAGAGATAATCTATATCAGGTTTTAATGTAAGGTACAACTTCTAAAAAAATCCAAAAATATAAAGGTGCATTGACATTTTTGAGTATTAAGGTATGTCTATATATAGTGGTAAAAGGAAATTAATTTTTCCAGATTCACAAATGTCCTGACAAAACAAATTATTTGTAGGAACATTTGTTTATTGCATGATGTCTGATATTAATGTAATGAAGTGTACCAGCTTATTTTATAGGAGCAAATAGACATAGGCAATAGATGATTTTTACCACAGTACACTTTAGTTTTATTTTCCTTAAAAAAGAAACTTTTTACCTTTTAACATTTTAAAGAATTATTTAATAACATTGTAACAAATCCTATAACCCCACGTTGTGGATAATTTGAAAATAAGATCTGGATTGATCTTATTTGAAAATAAGATCTGGAAAATAAGACCGCAATTGGCCTTTTAAAATATAGAATATTCCCCTCAGCAGATTTAGTTTCTTAATTATGTGTGACCCAAGTTAATATTAGCATGAGTTTCCTTCCCATGAGCCTTTACAGTTGAAGTGGAACAGAAGAGGTTGTGCAGAAATACACAATGGAAGAAAGCCATCTGAGATTTAAAATTATTTACTGGTAATCCAGAGTGGTTAATCCAAGGCGTGCTTTGTGTTCATCTTCAAATGCTTCTGAATTTTTTACCAAAATCATCCTCATTCTCGCCATCAAATGGCACTTTGCTAGGATCAAAATATTTTCTGGTGCAGGGAGGAGTCTGTCCTACGTGTTAACAGGCCTGGATTCTCTGGTTCAAGGTTTTTGCCTAACTAATGAGTGTGTCCTTTCTGGGCTTCAGCTTGCTTACACATTAAATGACTTCTTCAATCTATTCCAATTCTGTGATTGGAAAGTAGAAAATTCTTATATTCTTTAAGTGAATTGGAAGCTAGTGGCCTATCCTGTTACATAAAAGGTGATGATATTTCCTATAAGAGAAAATGATGTCTGGGATTGAGATACTATTTAAACCAGCTCACCCCCTGTCCCCAGTCACCAAATATTGCTTTTAAAGTAAGTATCATTAAGTGTTGTATTAAACATGTAAATATATATTAAGTTTTTTTTCCCAAAAAATAACTGTTTAGCAATATATTTAAATAAAGTGCCACAGAAGGTACAGAAAGCATGACCCTCAGGATTTAATTCTAGGGAAAGCTCATTTCTAATTTCTGGTCAAGGTTGCATATCATCTTACTCCACCCTCCATTCTTTATTAATTTCCTACATTAAATCAGCAGTCTACCTGTACTCTGGGGTCTGCCTGCTTTTAAGCTTGGCCTACGCTGGGTGTAGCTCTTGAAGTGAGCTTTAAAAAATTATCCTAAAGTAAGCTGGGTGGTTGCCACAGCAACCCACCCTAAACTGAAGAAAGTCTATAGATTAATCTACCCCTCAATATTATTCAACTGTGTAGTATCTGTTCTTCAGCCAGAATACTTTCAACACAAACATGATTAACACAGAAGTTCAGATATAAAAAGTAGTAGGATAGAAATTCCAAGCACATAAAAAATGTTATATCTTTTTTATAGTTACAGTAGATATGATATACATAACTTCCCCTGAAATGGATTCATCGTAAAACAGACTTGTAAAGGTATGCCCTAAAAGGTGACACGTGAGCTTTAAACAAAATGCTATGGTATTGCTATATAATAGATCACATAATGGTTATATAACACTCATCAGTTTTATACATGTTTACAATATAAGTACCTAATGACAAAGAGTTTGGCGGTTTCACCTTTATGAATTAACTTTGTGATGGATGATAATAACAAATGTTAAGCACTCACCACATACACATACAGTCATTTGCCTTCCATTCTTCACTTCATCTCTTCATAGAAGTTACTTCACAGTTTGCAGCTCTTCTTTGGCACCTTAAAAATGCAAAAGTACAAGGTAAATAATTTAAAAAAATGTTAAAGAATGTTGATATTAAAATACATTCAAATTAATTTATTTCTGAAACTTCTAATCTGAAGAAACATTAATGTTAATTCTAATTTTAAACCAAATGAATGTGTACTGAATATAAAATAATTCAAATGACCATTAATTGTGACAATACTTATAACCTTTAACATAAATAGTTCCAAATAGATAAATTTCAAAAATTCTTTAGGTACGGCTTTAGTTCATTGCATGGTATATACACCATATGGACTGCTTGTGATTGAGAAAATCTGCAATATAAAAAGGATTTGTTATTCCAAGCCAAGGTTTAATCATATCCTTTATCTCATATTTAAAGATTCAATATTTATCTTTATTTTAATATCTAATGAAGAATTACAAGGAAAAAAGTCAAATCCATCATATTCCAAGCTAACAAAACTTGTCAGGTTGGGATACTGAAGTTGCAACTAAAGTTGCTAAAAGGGCTTATTTTATATCCTTAAAGGCCAATTTTAATACTTTGGGATTAATGATGTGAATTTAGTACACAATGAATTCTATTACCAATAGTACCCGAACCTTCCAGTGTTTACCTGTACTGAGCTCAGACAAGTGCTCATGTATTCTGGTCTCTGAAGCCAGCTTTCAGTGACTCTGAGCACACAAATGACCTTTCCCTTGGCTTCAGAATGGGTCTGGTCTTCCCAACTGTGGGACAATGAAGGTCAATAACCATTTTCCCATTTGTATTAGCAAGAAGATTTTTTGTAGTCTGGAGTCATTAAGATTTATAAAGCCTCTAGATTTGGGTTGACATCCTTAAGATTGATTTTTATTTTTAAGTTGCTTCACAGTCAAGGAGACATGAAGAATTTTGACCACTTTTATTTCAGAGGTGTTAGCTCAGTTTAGTCTTTTAGACTCAAGTCCATAGTGAGTTAGTCTCAGCTTGGTTCCCTTTCTTCAGCTCTGCTTGGTTTTTAAAGTCTATTAAGTAGGAATCATAATACACATCTCCCAGGGCCTTTTCACCTTACAGAAATGCAATCTCCATGAAATAATGTCTGAAAGATATGTTAAGGCTTTTAAAAATGCCACTACAATTATGATACATTTCTTCCTTTTCCTGGCTCAGTATGCCCAAATAAGGCTTGATCACAAATTTGCTTGCGAATGTGTAGTTCATTAAAAAAGTATCCATATGCATGGCTAAATTTAATAGACTTTACCTTTTACTTACAAAATTGTTAAATGTTCTTCGGAACATTGATTCTATTCCATTTCTTGAAATATCACAGAAACCTTCAGTTCAAAGAATGGATTTTCACACTTCCCCTTTTAACTTTTTTTTTTCTTCTAGATACCCGTGTGCCCTTTAATTTTAAAAAGATCTTTACCGGGGGTAGGGATGGGGGTGAAAAATACCGCCCTGCGTTTTTGGTGCCCACTTCTTTGTCTGGGGAATGGCAAGAAGGGGACTGGGATCCCGTACTCAAGAGCCCCTTTTAAAGACCCAGACCGGGGACGCCTCTGGTTTCAGCAGCTCCCTCCGCTGAGTTATTGATTGCAGGCAGCAGCAGTCCCTCAGGTTGATTTGTGTGGAAAGTGAATCCTCGCTGGATAGGCGTTCAGCAGAGGCGCCGCAGCCGCAAAGCCAGCCAATTATTGCCGGTCCTCCCCTCCAACCCCGCGCTCACTACCTACACACTCCTTGCTGTGTCAGTCTCCACTTCCCCTCTACCCACGATCCACCCCCCCCCGCGCGGACGGAGCCGAGGGGGCGGTGGTGGGGGGGCTCCCTCCCCGGGAGCGTTTCTAGAGCTCGGAGGCAGCTCGCAGGGGGTGAGTGCGCCACGTGCGAGCGCCCCGGGCGAGCAGGAGGCGGGCTCCGGCCCTTCTTGGGGCCTGCTGGGCCTGGGCGCGCGGATGGGGAGTTCGGCGGGGCATGCATCGGGTGGCGTCTAACAGCGGGGCCGTCCGGGCTGGGGTTGGCGGGGGTTGGGGAGGGGGGCAGGCAGAGGGCCGGTGGCTGGGCGAGGAGGCCACGTTTCGGGCTCCGGGAATGGAGGAGGACGCAGACGCTGGTGGGGTGGGTTTTGCAATCGAGGGGGGAGCGGTGGCGGCGTCAGCAGAGTTGCCCTGTTGGTCTGGGATGGGGACCTGGAGGTATTTACCCTGGGTGGGCGAGGGACAGCCCCGCAGACTTTTCGGGGCGCGCTCCGAGCCCGGCACTGGGCGAGCCAACCCACGCACGTGCACAAAGCGCTGGCACGCGGTCGGCTGCGCCCGCGGCCGGAGCGCTCCAACCCTGGGCGAGCCCGGGAGAGCGACCGCGTGGTGCGCGCCGGTCGGTTCCCGCGCCAGCCCCGCCTGCTTTCTCACCTGGCACGCAGACAGGAAAAGGACGGGGTCCCCGAGGTGGATTTTTTTTTTTTTTTTTTTTAAGCTCACGTTCTCGGGGGTCCAAAGGACCGTTTTAAAAGATGAACAACCAACCATTGGCTTTAGCAGGGAAGCTGCCTCAGTGCATGCGTTCGCATCTTGGCCAGAGAAAGGCCACCAACTAGCTACAAGGAGAAATGGGATACGAGGGAGAAAACGCACACACAAAACCCCCTAAATGTTCTTCCCCCTTTCTTCTCGCTTTACTGGTTTGCACGTGAGAACCGTGCGGGGATCGCTTGGCTAATTATCATCACGAAATGGAAATACCTGTGCTGTGTTTTGATCTGTCCGTGGAGCTCTGGGAAGATAACGTGCTCCAAAGTCATGGTGGAATGCCTGGCTGTGTCGATCAAAGGTGTAGAATGTTTATCTTGTCACGCCCTTGAAGCTATAAGCCGCTATCAATATGGCAGCCCCGGGCGCATGGGGTTCTTTCAGTTAATTAAACTTATATAAAATTTAAAATCAGCTCTTCAGATACACTAGTCACATTTTGGGTGCTCACTAGTGGCTACCCTACTTGACTGCCAGAGGTTGACCGTTTCCATCAGTACCTAAAGTTCTGTTGGAATGTGCGGCTGTAGAGGTTTAAATGAATATGGGTAAAAGAAAGAACCTGCTTTATGACACAAGTCAGATTTTAGGACACTCTTGGCATTTGTGTTTCTTGGCACTAGTGAAAAGTTGTAAAGTCAGAGTTTCAGTATCTTCCTGCTGAAAGAGGTCTTAGGAAACACTTAACACAGTACTTTTTTACAGAGAAGGGAAGGTAGATGTGTGCCCCCAAATCATGACATCAATTTGGAAAGAAGATAAGGTCACCTGACAAGGTATAGTACACTTTCTGCCAGACCAGGCCCATTGCCTGGAGTTGGTGAGGCAAATTAACTCTACAGAATGGTGACCTGATGGAGGATTTTAGACACGAATACCCTTTACAAGAGCAAAATATTTCTAAGTATTGTTCCAAGAAGAAATTCCATTTAATAAAGAATAAAGTGTGTGAGAGTAAGTAGGGAATAACACTATCTCTCAAGCTAAAAATGTATTATTGGCAGTGTCATGGATTACATATAATGCTTTTTTAAAGAGACTAATTGGTATAACATTGTGATTAGTTGTACTTAAAAATTCTGAGGAAATGGAATTATCTTTTTAAAGTAATAGCTAAAAGCACTCTTAAGGTCAGGGAAGAAGGTATGATATAAAGTGAGAATTGTTAGCAAAGCATAATCTTTCTCAAATTCAATGAGGGTATTATCAAATACATTGATTATGTCTTAGACTCATATCACTAGCATGGCATTTGATTTGAAGTGTATGTAACATGAACAAAACCTAATTACAAATTACAGTATTTGAGAGATGAAAGACAAAACATCATACAGATTTAGAGGCAAAGCACAAACTTTCTAACTTCATTGCTTTGATTGGTTGGTTTTGCCATGATTATCCCCTATGTTTCTTACTGTTATTTCAGGGTGAAATGTTGGTATTAATTTTGGTCGTTTATGGTAATTAGCTTTTAAGTTAAGCTGACTCATTTGAAAAGACTCTGATGTTGGTAAAGATTGAAGGCAGGAGGAGAAAGGGATGACAGAGGATGAGATGGTTAGATGGCATCACCGACTCAATGGACATGAGTTTGAGTAAGCTCTGGGAGTTGGTGATAGACAAGGAGGCCTGGTGTGCTGTGGTTCATGGGGTCTCAAAGAGTTGGACACGACTGAACTGAAGGACCCCTAAGATTTCATATGAGTACTCATGAGTGATAGCTAATTTTTAAAAAATAACAAAATGTTTTTTAAAGCTTGAATTTCTCCTGAGCTGATGTCTATTTGAATTGTTGTCTGTCTTCTTTTATTAATTTACCATTTGCATGTGGTTCGTGCGTTCTTCCTAGTCTTCTGAAATCTGATAGCCTAAGAGAAAATCTTGTAAATTCCTGAAGTGCTTGCAGTGTGCTAGAAACTTCAACCTCTCCATGGCTGACTACTGAAAAGGCTAGTCTGGCTAGGGAGAATATATGTGACCAAAAGATAATTGGCTCTATCCTATGGGAACTGTATAGTTAATACACAACTTATTGAACTACCGTTTGTCTCAGTTTCCTCATGGATAAAATATAGAACAGAAAGTGCTACCCTCAAAACTTTGTTATGAGCATTCAGCAAGAAATTCAGTGTGAAGCACAGAGCTGGGAAAGTGGTCAACTACAGTAAAAGTTAGCCATTCTTATTCTCCAGCAAAGAATTTCTACTTCTCCACCACTGAGTTTCATTTTCACCCATACCGGGTAGTCGCACTAGAAAAAGTTGGAGAAGTAGGTTGTCATAAGGCTGAGGATTAGTTCTGGATAAGCTCTGTTTGTGAATTTTGCCTTCAAGAGATAGAGATCTCTTTAATCCTAAAAGTTCCTGACTCAGCGGCTGTAGGTGGCTTTATTTCCCTTTCACAGGCATCCTGAGAGAGGCTTCCTTATGCTTGTTAGCGGCTTGGTTGTTGAAAAGGCACTGGAAACTCCAAGTCCATCCTCTATTCACCCTGGTTGACCTTTTTATGCTCTTGTCAGCCAAGAAAACATTGATATCTTCGGTCTCCCACTAGCTTGAATTCTTCAGGGCAGAGCCTGCTCAGATTATCTCCTGAGGTCATTCCAAATGTCTGATGGCCATCTA
The DNA here is from genome assembly GCF_027580195.1 of Bos mutus. Classification (NCBI taxonomy): domain Eukaryota; kingdom Metazoa; phylum Chordata; class Mammalia; order Artiodactyla; family Bovidae; genus Bos; species Bos mutus. The sequence continues at coordinate 19,652,286 of NC_091623.1, forward strand.
TGGCAGCAGGGCTGGGTGGAGGCCTGCCGGGAAGGAGGAGCCCGTGGAATGTCTAATGGTGCCTTCTGTTCAAGTAGAAGAACTACTCGAAGTAGTTCCCTGTTGGACTCATGATCAACTTTACAGCTATATCTAGGAGACTGTTTGCCACTTCTTGAAAAACAGAAACCATAGCATTTTGCATTTTTTGTTTGTTTAATAAAGTCCCACTTGGGATGTGTGTGATTCCTATTGATGTCATGATAGGTATAAATATGGACTACAGGAAAAAAACAGACTGAAGATCATTAATAAACAGTTTATATCTGGTATTCATGTTAGCTGTCCTCATCAAGAACACCAAGTTAAGGGGAAAGATTCTTGAAAGGACAGAATAAAGCTACCACAGTACCTTGTTTCTTCTCTCTAGATAATTTTCACCTTGTTTCCTCTCTCTAGATAATTTTCTGAATGATGGTTTTTTACTTAGCTGAAAACTTAAAAAATTATTTCTAAAATATTTCATTTATAAGCTAAATTTTCAAACCAAACCAAACAATATAAAATTGTATTTTTTTCAAGAAGGCAAGATCATGCATAGATATATATGTTTGCAATACTCACTAGATTTAAAAACAAAAAGATACATATTAAATCTATATTTCAGTTTACTAGAGAATTAATTTGCGTTATTTGGGTTGCAGTCTCTATTTTGGCATATGATGAGAACTGAAAGTAAAATGCAATAAAACTTTTAAATTTAAGTTAGTGATTAAAACCAGTTTGTTTTTAGCAGTGGATACTAGTTCACTGGGGCTCACTAGTTCCCTGGTGGCTCAGTGGTAAAGAATCTGTCTGCCAGTGCAAGAGACACGTGTTCAATCCCTGGGTCTGGAAGATGCTCTGGAGGAGGAAATGGCAACCCACTCCAGTATTCTTGGCTAGGAAATCTCATGCACATAGGAGCCTGACAGGCTACAGAGTCGCAGAAAGAGTCAGACATGACTTAGTCACTAAATAACAACAACTAGTTCATTAAGTCAAAGATCCAAACCAAAGAGGTCTAATATCTTATTGAAAAATTTTAAAATGAATTTGTAGCTAAATATTTCTATATCAATAATATTCAGATTTGTAATACAAATGTATTTGTAGTATATGTACAAAAATATTACTATCTGTTTAGAATGTGGGTGGGGCTTCCCTGATAGCTCAGTTGGTAAAGAATCTGCCCATAATGCAGGAGACCCTGGTTCAATCTCTGGGTTGGGAAGATCCCCTGGAGAAGGGAAAGGCTACCCACTTCAGTATTCTGGCCTGGAGAATTCCATGGACTGTGTAGTCCATAGAGTCTCGAAGAGTCGGACACAACTGAGCGACTTTCACTTAGAATGTGGATTGAAATAAGTTCACAGTGCATAATGACCATTCACTACTTATCAGTGTTGGATCAATACTCAATTAACTCCTTTATAAACTTTTTCTTTTTATCTAAATAACAGTCTCTTAGAAGGTACTACTCTTCTCCCATTTTATACATGTTTAAAACTGAAGCTTAGAGAGGTAATGCTACCTGCCCCAAGTCACATAACTCTTAAGTGCCAGACAAAGGACGTGAAACTATGTTGGTTTGTTTCCAATAGATGTCCTTCTATTATAAGCCCAATAGGGCTTCCCTAGTGGCTCAGACAGTAAAGCGTCTATCTGCAATGCAGGAGACACGGGTTCGATCCCTGGGTTGGGAAGATCCCCTGGAGAAGGAAATGGCAGCCCACTCCAGTATTCTTGCCTGGAAAATCCCATGGACTGCGGAGCCTGGTAGGTTACCGTCCATGGGGTAGCAAAGAGTCGGACACAACTGAGCGACTTCACTTTCACTTTCACAGTGCTTACTGCATCATTATACTCATAAACCTTTGCTCACTTATAGGGATGATGAGAGCAGGGCATGATATAATTGACACTTTTTCCCAACCAGAAAATATTTTACAAATATGTATCTAACCCTGTGTCATCCTCTTCAAGATAGATGCCTTAGGAGGTTATTTGCTTATTTCAGTGATGAAGGCTCAACAGAAATATCCTTAGGAATTTGCTCTGTAGTCTTAACAGTCTGATTGTTAGCAAATCATTATCATTAAGGACGAATTTGTTGCTGAAACTAAATCCAAACCAAATGTAATGAACAAGGTGCTTGATAGAAACTATGATATGATTATAAAGCACCAGATTATTTGATATATGATATTGGTGTCCTAAATTGACACTAATCACAGATACAAAAGGGAAATTTCAAGGGTGTCCCTTATATAAATGTGGTATAGCCTTTAAGGAGACATTTTGGTGAGTAACACTCATGAAAGATGTGATCATTTTTTAAAAAGTCAGCTTCACTAATGAAAAGTTGTGCATCAATGTATGAACATTATGGGAAATACCTTTTCGGAGAATGTATGACAGGAAAGGGTAAATCAGAGACCCTGGGTTAGAATCCAGGCTCAGACACTGAGTAACCATCTGACCTTAATTTTCTAAATGTCCTCATTGTAAAATGGGGAAAGTGATGGGAACTTCCTGGATGGGAAGAGGGAATTTTGCTGACAAGAGTACATGAAATTGTATTTCTGTAACCACTTAGTGCTTGGCATACAGAAAATGCTCAATAAATGTTAGCTATTGTTGTACTGTTCACTTTCAAGGGCTATCCATATTCCTGAAAAACATCTCAGTGTCTGTTATCTTAAAATTTTAGAAGACCACTTCTTTTCTATCAGCTTCCATGTTTCAAAGCAGTTTTATTTCATATTAGAGCATTCACATTTGAAATAAATATAGAACCTATTTGGGCTTCCCAGGTGGCGCTTCCAATGCAGAGACATAAGAGATGCAGGCTTCAGTCTCTGGGTGGGAAAGATCCCATGGAGGAGGGCATGGCAACCCCCACCACTATTCTTGCCTGGAGAATCCCATGGACAGGGGAGACTGACAGGCTACAGTCCATGGGGTCAGAAAGAGTTCAACACAGCTGAAGTGACTTAGCACACATGCATAAAACATATTTATGACCATATGTTGATCAAGCCAATATACATTATATCAAGAAGTCTTATGTTTTGGGATGACCAATTTATATTATCCTCATCAGTGTTCCATGTAATATTCTTCTTGGAGACTTTTATTTTGTATTCATACTTGACTTTAGCAGACTTATGGAGATAGTTATATATCCATTTGCCCAGAGTAAGGCTACATCGGGCTTCCCTCATAGCTTAGTTGGTAAAGAACCTGCCTGCAATACAGGAGACCTGGGTTCAATTCCTAGGTCAGGAAGATCCCCTGGAGAAGGAAATGGCAATCCACTCCAGTATTCTTGCCTGGAAAATCCCATGGGCAGAGGAGCCTGGCGGGCTACAGTCGATGAGGTCGCAAGAGTTGGACATGACTTAGCAACTAAACCACCACCACTACCACCACCACCAAGGCTACATCAGAATAATCAGACATCTTCTAAACTGCTTATTGATGACATGATCTTACTCTGCAATTTAAGGAAACTTAGCATAAATATGTAGAATATTATGCTGTTAAGTATAGCATACTCTTGCCTGGAAAATCCCATGGACGGAGGAGCCTGGTAGGCTGCAGTCCATGGGGTCGCTAAAAGTCGGATACGACTGAGCGACTTCACTTTCACTTTTCTCTTTTCATGCACCGGAGAAGGAAATGGCAATCCACTCCAGTATTCTTGCCTGGAGAATCCCAGGGACGACGGAGCCTGGTGAGCTGCCATCTATGGGGTCGCACAGAGTTGGACACGACTGAAGTGACTTAGCATAGCATAGCATAGCAATATTACTATATTTATTATAGATATGCTTCCTGTTCAAGCTGAATTTTTAAGTCCTTTCAGATCAATACTCTCTGCGTGGTGTAGGCAATTGGTGAGGCAGCTGAGACTTGTTTCTGTCTCCCTGCTTCCCTCTACTCACCTTCAGTCTGTCCTCCTTTGCCCTCTGGCATGCTCCGCTCACCCAGCAGCACTGCTTAAAATCAATAATAGCTCTTTATTGAGCGCCCCTATCTCCTCATGGCCTCTCCCTGTGGTGACCCACGAGGTCCTTTCCTTTCCTCAGAAGCCTCCGGGATTCTCCTGGCCTCTGTTCTACCAGAGGAGCCAGGCACTCCAACCCCACTCCCTCGGTGACACAGTAACAATGCGTTGCTACTCCTTTCAATGAACTTCTCTTCCAGAGTTTTCTGCAAAGGGTTCAAAATCCAAAGGAGTATCCGTGATGACTGAGATTCCACAGATGCCCTGCCGTGTTGGTCTGGAGTGCTTTGGGGAGGAGACTCTGAGAACGTCTCCCGTTTGTTTGCTGACAGAGGCGTGTCCTGGGTGCAGATCAGTGGGCAGCCTGGCTCTCGAGGAGGAAATTTTACCGTTTTTGAAAAGGTTGGAATTGAAAAACACGTTGTCTGTCAGCAGAATATCTTGATGCTTGAGAATTTGCCTGCTTACTATTTAAAATAAAAAAACAGCACTCTGTGGTTCCTGCTGCTCCGCTCACCTCTTTTGTCCCCTCTTTGCACACGGTTGCTGCGTGTGCCGTGGCCACAGCCTACTCTGTGGTTCCTCGGTCTCACCCTGTGCGCACTCCCTTTTGTTCCCACTCCAACAGCTCCCAGAGATGTAATTAGTGAGTATTCTTCCAGGAACATCTTGAAGGAGATATAAGAACTCCGTGTTAAGAATCGTGCTGCTTCCTGGATGAAGGGAAGAATTTGGTAGGGTTGGGGAGAGGTACAAGTTTGGAGGGGAAAATGCATTCTGCCCTTTCTCTCCTCTACAAAATCCCTGATAAAGCCTCTTTCTATGTGCAGAGGTGGGGCACGTAAATTAAATATTTCTCAACCTTGTATAGCACTAAACCTGTAAACATGGAACATCCATATCAAATCACATCACTTTATTCAGAAACAAAATATTCTAAGTAAAAGATTTTAACACTACTTAAAGTGGGGCACTAAGAAATATTCTCGAAGAAGGCAATGGCACCCCACTCCAGTACTCTTGCCTGGAAAATCCCATGGATGGAGGAGCCTGGTAGGCTGCAGTCCACGAGGTCGCTAAGAGTCGGACACGACTGAGCGACTTCACTTTCACTTTTCACTTTCATGCATTGGAGAAGGAAATGGCAACCCACTCCAGTGTTCTTGCCTGGAGAATCCCAGGGACGGGGGAGCCTGGTGGGTGCCGTCTATGGGGTCGCACAGGGTCAGACACGACTGAAGCAACTTAGCAGCAGCAGCAAGAAACATTCTACAATTTTTGTATTCCTTTTGGCTCCTTTAAGAATGACTAAATAGCCAATCGATAGATATACTCCCATTTTTAAAATTTCCTTCCCTTTCTCTCTTTCCTTTTGTCTTTCCTTCATCTTTTCTGCTCCATCTTTTTATTGTCAGCTGTTTGTTTTTTATTTTCAGTTGTAAACTCAGTAAAGCGTCCTACCATGGCTGGCTATTAATCAGGTTTTTTTCATTGCTTTGGAAAACTGCATTTTTTGTTTCAGAACCATAGGATTTCATTAATAATATTTTCTATTTATCTGAATCACTCCAAAATAAAATACTGCTAACAAAGCTGCATATTTCCTAAACAACCTGTGATGTATACGATAGGCAATATGGTCATAGAAGAATTTCTATGATTATTTTTATTAATCACTATAATTGCTCTTTGATTACAATGATGATTAACTCACAGCAAATAAATCACATGCTTATGTTGTTTATCTAGTATTTGTGTTCATCCATCCACACGTCCTCACCTCACTCTTATGTAGCTGTGAGGTTCTGGTTGGTGTAGCCGATGGCAAAAAAAATGACTCACACACGGGAGAATAGAGCTTGTGGTTTCCTTACGTTATAGCTAGGCTGTAAACTGTTAAACTTCCTAGGTCAGTGGTGATTAACTGAATATTCCAAAACTTGAATGTCTGTGCCTACACATTTATAATAACCACTGTCTGTGCTGTTTATGACTTTCCTGAAGAGTTAGTTCAAGCCATTTTTCATATTTCAAGCTATACTATCAAGTGCCTGAAACTTAAGTAGAACTTGAGACTGACTTTTGCCTTATTCGCTAGTAGTGGGTAAATTTCATCATTTGCCAATGCACATAAAAATAATTAAACTTTTAAGCACAATTGTATCAGATAGTAAATAACAATGTGCGTGTAACATCTGTTTCCATGGGTTCACTTTGATCATTCAGGTCTTGAGATCCCTAAGTTCTAGTTTTCCTGCTACCATAGAGCAGGAGAATTGACCCTCTTTAAGAAGAGAAGGCTGTGGTAAGGACTGAACAATTTAGTACAGAGAACAGCTTAGCAGAATGCCCAGATTTCTGGGCCCTACTTCAGGCCCACAAGGCCTCAATCACAGGAATCAGCATTTTAACTAGCTCCTCCAGTATTATGTACATTTTGTTTGCAATCTACTGCTTGAATGTGCATGCGTGCTCAGTCGTGTCTGACTCTTTGTGACCCCATGGGCTGTAGCCCTCCAGGCTCCTCTGTCCATGAAATTTTCCAGGCAAGAATATTTGGAGTGGGTTGCCATTTCCTTCTCCAGGGACTGCTTGAATGTAGGGGTGAGCATAAAATCTGCAAAGACCTAATCCTATAATCTTACCTTTTCTCTATTATTCCTTCCTGGCCTCCCAACTTAAACTTTATGAAACTTTCCAAGTTAGTGAATGCCTTTCAAAATAATAAGAATGAGAGTTCAAAATGGTACAGATTTTTTCCATCACCTGTCTTGGTTCATATTATAAACAAATGAAAAAAACATGCCACATGTATTCTACCCATGGTAGTCAGAAAATTGGTTGAGCCATTCAGTTCAGTTCAGTTCAGTTGCTCAGTTGTGTCCGACTCTTTGCGACCCCATAAATCGCAGCACGCCAGGCCTTCCTGTCCATCACCAACTCCCGGAGTTCACTCAAACTCACGTCCATCCAGTCTGTGATGCCATCCAGCCATCTCATCCTCTGTCGTCCCCTTCTCCTCCTGCCCCCAGTCCCTCCCAGCATCAGAGTCTTTTCCAGTGAGTCAACTCTTCGCATGAGGTGGCCAAAGTACTGGAGTTTCAGCTTTAGCATCATTCCTTCCAAAGAACACCCAGGGACTGATCTCCTTTAGAATGGACTGAACCATATGTAGACCTAATTTTCCTAATTTTCTGTACACTTCTTCATCTTTACTTATCAAAGGGGAAGTGCTTATTTTTCTTGGGTGGAATATGTTCTTGGGATCCCAGAATCTCAGCAAAACCGGTAAAATGAGTTCTGGCTCCAGGAACCTCTACCTTTAGTGACAACTGGCTGGCAAACACATGCCTGCTTCAGTGACCACCAGCTGCTGTAAGCCCAGATTCCCTACGCCCAGGGCTAGCGTTGTTCTTGATCATGTAAGAAATGTGACTTTTTCTGAGAGAAGCTTTCAATCAATACAAATGTCCCTTACTTCCTCCTAATTACCTCTGTCTGCCGAGCCATCAGGAGAAACCTTTACAACATGGGCTTCCGAGGCCACACAGGGATCCACATTCCCAGGCTTTTAACCTCTCTCCATACCCAGCTGCTGCCATTAGCCTCTCTTGGACACAGATATTTTTAACACTTCGGATTGGGGGGGAGCCTCTACCACGCCTGTTTTTTGTACCAGTGTTTTTCTGACACAAACAGACATATTCATGTGCTGGCTTACATTTTTTTTTTTCCATTAAAAAAATGTCTCCCTATTGTATAGCACAGGGAACTATATTCAGTTTCTTGTTATAACCTATAATGGAAAAGAATCTTTCAGATTCTTTTTCAAAGAATATACATATATGTATATATATGTATGTATAACTGAATCACTTTGCTTACACTTGTAATTAACAGAACATTGTAAAGTCAACTATACTTCAATTAAAAAAAAAGAATAGGAAAAAAAGGGTCCCATTTTATAAAACTGTAAACGTTAAGTGAACATTAAGTCCTTTGTGTCAACTCAGGCCTATAGAACACACTGAAAAATTCAAAGCTATCTGTGATAATATCATCCCTGGGTAAGACCTTGCATGTTTTGTTACCAGAGTACCCAAGTGGGAAAAATATAGCCAACTGAACAGTAGTGTATTACAAAGTGATTTTGTTTTGTCTGCTGATTTCATAAGTTAATATTGGTGTTTTAATTATTTGGAATGCTGAAATTGTGGGCTACTTACAGCAATAGGGAGAGGGCAGGGCAAGCCATTGCCGACAGGAATCCACCAATATGGCCTAGAATCCTTTTGGGATGTGTAGCAGAGGAAACCCCTTCTGTTTAAAAACTAAAACTTCCTTTCCTGCGATTTACACATAGCCCAGCGAAGAGTCTCATCCATTCCAATTACAAAATTACTAAGCAGTGAAACAGAGACAGCTCAGCTACCTGCTTCTACTCTGGGTGGACAACAGTCTTCAGCTCTAAGGAGAAAACATTTATGATTCTTAAAAGCAGACGAGGGACAATCTATCACCCTCACTAACAGCCCTTTGAGATGCAGGGGAATGATTGAATTCATTTGAAAGTCTAGTGATTTTGCATATTTTGCTTTGACACCCTTGTCTTTCCCAATTCTTAGGAATGGATATTATTTACTGATTATTTTGCTTGCAATTGATTTGCATACTGTTATTGCCTATTGTTAAATGGTTTGCTGATTAATGACTAATGTTGATTTGGACCAAATGTAATAGAATAAGCAGATTCATTTGTAAATTTAGATATATAATTTAGTTGCTAAATGGTATCATAGAGCTGTTGGAGATTATTTTAGACTAATTCCTTGCAGGAAAACCCTGTCCACAGTTTCCTCCCATATCTGATATCAATGTTTTAAGTACCCCCCCCACCCCCAACTCCTTTTACAAAAAATTCATTTCCGTGTTTGGATTTTAAAGCAGATGCTTCTCAGAGGCAAATATTTCTTCAAAGCCCAGGGTTAACATAAATTATTTTACATTTAGAATATGGTAGATATATTCTAAACAATTTCTATTCTGAAGGGTCAGAAAACATTTGACTATATCCTCATGTCTGTGAATCAGTGTATTGTGCAGCATTATAAAAACTCATAGCAATATTACTTTTTATTAATATAATTATATGAATAAATACAAAACACTCATGTTAATACAGGATTATTGAGTTATAGAATTTCTTAGCTGTTAGAAAACACTTGCTGATGAGGCCTCTTGGGTCCAGAGAAGTTTAGTAATTAACACACATATACACACACCAGCTAGTCAGTTGTTGAGTCAGTTATGTGAACCGTTTAATATATTCTTCTCATGAGTATTCTATTATACAAATGCTTATACTTTGGTATATTTGGTATTTTTAATTATCCCCTAATATATAAGAAATTTTCAACCTGAACTTTTCATTTCTACATTCACCTTCTCAACATTTATGCTGCCATTGATTATATTTTACTTCTGCTTTTTCATAAGCACCATAAACATTTTCAGTTTAGAAATCAATTTAAATAATAAAGAGAATCTAAAAAAGAATTTATACCATAGATATTTTAATGTGTTTATGCTATTTTATTAAACTACATTTTAATATGCTCTGATAAAACTGTATCTCTTGAGTAAGGTATTAATTTGGTAACTGAAAATGGTTCTCCAAAGGAATGTAAATCACATTAATTTTTCATGTATACTTTTTAAACTTATAGTTTGACAGTCCACATGTTTAAGTCTAACAGAAGAAAACAAAAATCACTGGATATGAAGTTATGAGACAGACCCAAGTCTACATCTACATCCTCATGGTTGGTGACCTTGGATAAATTTCATTTTTGTGCTTCTGTTTCATTTTCTTTAAAATGAGTAGTTGAAAGCTTCAAAGACTCAAAGATTTCATGAACTTAAAAGAAGACTGATTGAAAGAAATGCGTGGCCATTATTACCTCGCTGCTCAGTTTATTCATGGACACATACTTGTTACATACATCTGAAGTTTCCTTAAGGAAATGAACTCTGTGGATGTGATACTTGGCCATTGAGAGAAGTGGAATAAATAAGAAAAAGAAGGGGGAACAAGTTAGTGACAAAGGAGCCGTGGTAAGCAATTAAAATGATTCCTCTTTTACTTCTTTATATCTACAGTCTAGTTATTCCTATTGGAAAACCTACTGGCACCAGGTAATATCAACAGGGATGAGTAATATGTAATTTTTATCTTTACTGGGTTACATTTGGCCCACAGACAGTTGACAGCTGTCAGTCAGGTGGCTGGTCAATGCGGAGATACATATAAAGCTGCCAAAGTATTTTTGTTTCTTTAAATACTTCCAAGTAAACCATTTTAGCTGGAAACTTCTTTGTCCTGTAATTAAATAGATTGATATTCGGAATATGACTTATTGAAGTTATTTGCTTGGAGAACCAAGATTTTCCCTATGACCATATAAGGTAAACAAAATGTTTTTCAAATGTCTTTCTGAAAGGGGAAAATAATTATTTTTTCTCCACTAAAAACTGTCCTTAAGATACAAAGATATATTGCAAATAATGCTTAAAGTGCATGTATTTTAAAATTAAAGTTTTAGGGCATATATGAGTCATTGCAACTTTAAGCCAAGTTTCTAAGACTGATTAAAAGAAACCATCCCCATACATTGTGGGGAGTTGGCATAGGTATTTTTCTGACATGAAAGTTGAAGGTTTATCAGAAAGGACAAACATGTAGTTGCATGTTGAACTAGGAGTTAAAACTTTTTCTTATAATTAAAAGAATTTATCATAGAATTTTAGATTAAGCCAATAACTTAGGGCAGGGTTAAAATGATAAATTTTAGTTATGTAGAAATATTTGGGCTATTCCTAACAATGTTTCTCATAGGTTGAGTCACACTTAAATAATTCACTGAAGTCATAAAAAATAATTTGGAAGAAGTTTTTGTGTTGCTTGTACTTAGTGTTAATGACAAATATTATAATTATAGCCAATTGTATTGCATATAAAAGTTTAATAAATACAATTCTGAAGTTGACTTAAAAATATATGTTCAGTTTTGCAGTAGTCATCTTTCAAATTGAATCCTTTCTTTCAAATATAGGATTTAACAGAGCAGATTAAAAAACAATGATCAAGTGCATGGAGTGCATATTCATTCTTTAAGAGGCTAATGAAGTCATCTAAAATTTTCAGTGACCACGGTTACTCAGGTGCCAAAATCAATATGATGAAGTTGATAAAATATTACATAAAAAGAGCAGTTTGAAACCACAATAAATACATGAATTAAAAAAAAATAAAATGGACTTTACTTTTCTGAACCACATTCTACATGTAATAATTTATAATGAAAATCAGATCTGAGTTTTGAGATTGCAAAATATTGTTTCATTAAAATGTAGATGAGATTATGTTTTAAAAACATTACTTTTTTTGGTGGGGTGAATAATTTCTGGTAGTTTTTTAAACCACACATATTTCATAATTAAACAGCAATTAAATTAATTTGAAAGAGAATGATACATATAAATTTGTAACATACCTGTGTCATCATTGATCTGAAAATTGTTTTAGATATAGTGGTCATTAAAAAAATATCAGACCTTGTTATTTTCCCACTATGTGACAATGTGTTAAGCATATAGATTGAAAATTATTTATGGGATCATCAGAGTAAAATAGTTGTCTTATAGTATTAATTTATACTGGTAGGAGCATTTCTCTTCTTAAGCACCACCAGTTCTACCCTCCACAGCCCAGAAAATTGATTTTATGCATAATAATTTATAGCATTCTTGATAAATGTATGCGTGCATCTTTTACATTCATTAGTCCATGTTGCTTGCAAATATGGAATTTGGTTATTAAAGTGGTTTCATATGTTTACTATGTATAGTCCCTAGCTTTAAGCTCCTGACTTGCTTAAATAAATGTTTTCAATTTGCTATTATACAACAATTTGTAGAGAAATGCTGTGAAGCATAGTTAAAAGAATGAGTCCTTGAAATAGAATCACTTTTTAAAAATATGTCCTAACATGTGGTCTCATTTTTCCATATTTTGCATTAATTAAGATCCTATTCTGAAAAAAAATTTTTGCCTAAAGTTTTGAATTCACAAAGTAAAAATACCAAGTATATAAAAGTGCTAATTTTGGAAATCAGTGACGTAAAAACATGCTTTAGTAGTGTATTGTTTATTCTGAAGACTTTGCTCTAAAGAAACTCTTTGTCATGAGAAAATGTTGCCACTTCTATTTGTTAAATATTCTGTGCAATACATGTTTTAAAAATTTATTAAAAATAAAATTAATTTCATATTCTCTCTAATCATATTCCTGTCACATGCACACATAAAATATTCTAGCCCATGAAACTTTTGAAAAGAGCATGTACCATTTCACATTTTAGTTTGGAGATTTATTGAAAAATAACATTTTATTTAGAATGAATAGATTATGACAGATTAACAAGTGTCAAAATGATATTTATGTATTTATTTGAATAGTCTAGTATCATATACATAATTAATTCTTCATCTTTCAGATACTGAAGAGAGTAATGAGTGAGAACAACATTAAAAATATAAAGTATTTTCTTTAAAAAAAAAAAAAACTTTGTTCTTTCCTCTAAAAAACTGTCAAATGGTAACAGCCCTACTTTCTACGCCAGGAAAACCCACTGTTGAGTTAGTTGGCTCTGATTCCAATGGTCTCATCAGCTTTCTGAACGTAGGTACCTCAGCAGTGCCTCTTCCAAGATAACAAAATGAACTTTTAGAGATTAAAAAAATACATTTTGGCAATTGAAACTCACCAGCGCCTTTCTGCTTCTCCAGGAAGTTGTACCCGTCAGCACCTGCTGAGGGCTTTGTTGTCCAAACTCTGACAGGTAAAAAAATTCCTGTAGAATAAAGCCAGACCAGCTGGCTTTGAAGAGAAACCCCCCAGTTTGGGCTGCGTTTGTCTCCTCTCCTTTTCTATGAAGACCCAGGCTTTCCCCCCTTGATCGTCAAGCCGTAAGATGCGTGATCCCTGTGCACAAGTGTCTGGCAGGCCGAGGTGCACCTGTTCCTGTCACTCTGGAGTAAATTTAGCTGTAAAGGTATCACTGACAACCAGACCTTTGTCAGAGCTGGCAAAAGAACACAGAACTGCTGCCCTCCCCCACCCCTTCCAAACCCCTTCGCTGCTCGTTCAAATGGAAAATGTCAAATCGGAAGTCTATCCAAAAATCATTCCTGAAAAAATGAGATTGCTTTCATATGGTAAAAAGTAAGTTTCCTTATTTCACATAGACTTCAAAATTACATTTCCAAGAATAATCTTGGAACAAGACGAGTTTTTGTTCAATTAATTGTGGCTGGAAACTTTTTAATGGAAACCTAGCACACACTTACTTCATTTCGGGTTATTAAATTGCGTGAAGCGTTCAAGTTAGTTGCCATTCTTTGCTGTAGCTCATTTGTTCTTTTCGATCCAAAGAAATATTAGACGGTTAAAACTCATCACATAGGAGGGATTAATCATGCTACCAAAATTAGAAAACATGTAGTTCTGAGAGACTGAATGTCAAAATTGTATGCTCATAGCACTTCAACGATTGGGACTCGAGGATCCCACTACAATATTTAAAATGGCAGCTAAGGAAACCCTGAGGTGTTTAGGAGTGGGCTAAAGCTAGAGTTCTCTTACTCTGATTACAGTAAGGACATTTATCCTTTATGTGAATTTTTTAGATTCACTTCTTTATTGATGCTTCAAGAACAATTCTTTTTGAAGGAAAAGAAAGAGTCAGGCGGTGTTCATTGATTCATCTGACGTCAATATAGTAGTCAAGATATATAAAGCAGCCCAAGGAGTAATGTGCTTAGCCATGGCATTCAGAGTTTCTGCTTTAATAATTATGATTCCTTCAATGGTGTTAAAAAGAATTGTACAAAGTACCTGTTCTCCTGTATTATTGCCGTTTACAAGAGTTGGGTGTGACGAGAAAAATAAATCTAGGTCAAAATCAAAAGTGCTTTGTAAAATAAACAAAGTTCTTATTTACTTACTATGTATAAACAGCCACTCACCAAGCCTCATTTCTCCACAGGGCACCACTTTCAGATAAAAACATAGACCTGAATGGCATCATCCAGTATCCAAGGAAACCATGTAAGTACCTCTCTCACTGTGTACTTCTCTTATTCAGAGTTTAAAAGCTTAGCTGAGTACTGAATAAGTGAGTGTTTTTATTTAATAATTATACGGGAGGCACTTTTTAGGAGCTTGCTAAAAAGAAACAGGTTCTTGATTGTTATGTGCATCATAACAAAACCATTATGTTTTGATCATATTTCATAAAATTATGTGTTTAGTCACAACCTCTCCATGAATTCTCATTCTTAGGTACAAAACAGCTACTCAAAGTCCTAATGAATTGAGAGTTTCCAACTTTTCAAAGACCCATTAGTGTCTAGGAGACAATATTTCAGAGGCCTTCTGCCAGGAGTAGTTACCTAATTGTAATAATACTTCTTAAGTTTTAAAAATTAAGAAAAACGACTTGGAAAATTGGTATTTTGTTGGTAAACATTTGTGGCAGTTTATTTGGTTTTAGACTTGCTTGGGAAGTGTGCAAGGGAGCAAAGAGATGTTGAGTGTTTAAATGACCCAAAGAATCTTGAAAGCAAATGTAGTTTCCAAAATACAAAAATCTAATTGCAGAATGATTTGGGAGGTTGGCTCAGCATTTTTATTCTTCCTTTTTTTGCCCCCAGGCTAAGGTATATTCTGTGGCTAATTTCAAGGTGCTAAGTAATTTTTTAGGAACTATGGAATCTTCTATGGAAATCTAGTTTCACAACAATGTGAAAGATTCATTTCTAAAATAATTGGATTGTTCTATCAGGTATTTCTTTACCTGGACTTTATTATGTTTTTCATATATGACCTTTCTACTTTTAAAATCAAACTATTTTTAATACTAAGTGATTATTCATTACACTTTACTTTCTGATGAAAACACTTAAAAGTATGCTCATGTAATTACAGACCTTCTTTCTTACCACGTGGATCAACTACATGGTTTAACCAGTCTTTTAAATTCAAATGTATTACTTCTCTCAAGGTTTTCAGGAGTTGTGTTTAAAAGCAGCTGGTTTAGCCCTGTGATTTGGGAGTTTTTCGTATTATTTGTATTTACTTTTGTTACTGTTATATTTCTGTCTTTGCTCTGCCGCATGGTTCACTGCTAAGCATGAGTAACAGAGATGATCTCACTAACATTTTTCTCCACTAAATTAGACATACCCTTCACCTGGTTGGAAAACCTGGCTAGGCTGTGAGGGTTTTGTTTAATGCTACTTATGAACTTCACCAGTGTGGAGTTGGAAGCCTGCAGTACTGCGCTATCCATCAACTAGGAACACCTTGCCACAAAACACAGGTCAGGCTGCCGCTGGGTAAACCTTGAAGCAGACCAGGGTTAGAGCAGACTGTTATAAAGAAAGAAAAATGGAAATTCAAAGGAAAAACTAGCTATGTTATAATTCCTTATCTAGAGGAAATGGAATTTTTAAAAATTCCATTCTCCGTGTCACAAGAAGAAAAAGAAAATCTACACTGCAGTGCTTATCGCACAACTTTAGTTACATTATAATATGGATTTTCCAGGAAAATCATTTAAATTTGAGAGGTTTAATTCAACCTCCTATACCAAAGGAAAAATGACTTAACAGAAATAAATTGGTCTGTGCACATCAGTTCATCGGTAGTGGTCTCTCTAACAAAGACCATCATTATTCAGTAGAAACTTTCTGTGACGATGGTTGTGTTCTCTATTTGCCCTGTCCAGTATGGTAACCAGCAGCCATATGTGTCTGTTGAGCTCTTGAAACATGGCTTGTGCAATGAAGAAGCTGAATTTTAGGTTTTATGTAACTTTAATTACTTTAAATTTAGATAGGCCATATGTGACTAGTGGCTACTGTACTATATTTTGCTTAATCAGAAATTAAAATACCCTCTTGCAAAGAATTTTTAAACCTTTTTAATCCTTTGGTATCTTATCATATAATGTCATTTTTATATTTGCTTTAATATTTGAATTATCATTGTAGTGAAATTTTTAGAACTTTTCCAGAGATAAATGTTTTTAATAATATTGATGGGAAGATATTATAACATTGTTTTCTAAGCCAGGAGTAGCAGCTTTTGAAATGGCTATTGTAAACAAGACTGTGTCTAAAAAGAAAAACACTTTAATGAAAGTTCTAAATGTTGTTGTTCAGTCGCTCAGTCCTGTCCGATTCTTTGTGACCCCATGGACTGCAGCACACCAGGCTTCCCTGTCCTTCACTATCTCCCAGAGTTGCTCAGACTCGTGTCCATAGAGTCAATGATGCCATCCACCATCTCATCCTCTGTTTCCCCCTTCTCCTCCTGTCTTCAGTCTTTCCCAGCCTCAGGGTCTTTTCCAGTGGGTCAACACTTCGCATCTGGTGGCCAAAGTATTGGAATTTCAGCTTCAGCCTCAGTCCTTCATATTAATATTCACGGTTGATTTCCTTTATGATTGACTGGTTTGATCTCTTTGCTCTCCAAGGGACTCTCAAGAGTCTTCTTCAGCACCACAGTTCAAAAGCATCAATTCTTCAGTGCTCAGCCTTCTTTATGGTCCTTCTTTACATCCATACATGACTCCTAGAAAAACTACAACTTTGACTATACGGACTTTGGTGGCAAAGTGATGTTTCTGCTTTTTAGTACATTATCTAGACTTGTCATAAATTTCCTTTCAAGGAGCAAGCATCTTTTAATTTCATGGCAGCAGTCACCTTCTGCAGTAATTTTGGAGCCTAAGGAAATAAACTCTGTCACTCTTTCCATTTATTCCCTATTTACCATGAAATGATGGAACTGGATGCCCTGATCTTAGTTTTTTGAATGTTGAGTTTTAAATCAGCTTTTCACTCTCTTTCACCTTCATCAAGAGGCTCTTTAGTTCTTCTTCTCTTTCTGCCGTTAGAGTGTTATCTGTATATCTGAGGTTACTGATATTTCCCCTGGCAATCTTGATTTCACCTTGTGATTCTACCAGCCTGGCATTTTACATGATGTACTCTGCATGTAAGTTAAATAAGCGGGGTGACCATATACAACCTTAATGTACTCCTTTTCCAATTGTGAACCAGTCTGTGGTTCCATGTCTGGTTCTGACTGTTGCTTTTTGACCTGCATGCAGGTTTCTCAGGAGGCAGGTAAGATGGTCTGGTATTCCCACCGCTTTAAGAATTTTCCAGTTTTTGTGATCCACACAGCCAAAGGCTTTGGCATAGTCAATAGAGCAGAAGTAGATGTTTTCCTGGAACTCTCTTGCTTTTTCAGTGATCCAAGCAATTTGATCTCTGGATCCTCTGCCTTTTCTAAATCCAGCTTGTACATCTGAAAGTTCTTGGTTCATGTATTACTGAAGCCTAGCGTGAAGGATTTTGAACATTACCTTGCTAGCATGTGAAATTATATGCACAATTGTATGGTAGTTTGAACATTCTTTGGCATTGCCCTTCTTTGGAATTGGAATGAAAACTGACCTTTTCCAGTCCTGTGGTCACTGCTGAGTTTTCCAAATTTGCTGGCATATCGAATGTGGCACTTTCACAGCATTACCTTTTAGGATTCGAAATAGCACAGCTGGACTTCCATCACCTCTACTGTCTCTGCTGGTAGTAATGCTTCCTAAGGCCCACTGGACTTCACACCCCAGGATGTCTGGCTCTAGGTGAGTGATCACACCATCATGATTATCCGGATCACTAGGACCTTTCTTATATAGTTCTTCTGTGCATTCTTGCCAGTCTCTTCTTAATCTCTTCTGCTTCTGTGATCCCTATTGTTTCTGTCCTTTATTGTGCCCATCTTTGCATGAAATGTTCCTGTGGTTTCTCTAAGTTTCTTAAAGAGATCTCTAGTCTTTCCCATTATGTTGTTTTCCTCTATTTCTCTGCATTGTTTACTTAAGAAGGCCTTCTTATCTCTCCTTGCTTTTGTTTGGAGCTCTGTATTCAGTTGGGTATATCTTTCCCTTTCTCCCTTTGCTTTGAAGAATTCACTTATAATTTCTGCAATACATCCTTGCATATACTTCCCAAAGTGTAGCCAACCTACAGTTGATTTTGCTTCCAAAGCACACATCAGGTTTAAATCCACTTGCAAGGCCTTTTCAGACCTTTAGTGAAAATGAACATCAGGATGCATGATGATATTTTAAAAATAGTACGTGTACAGTGGTATTATAGACAGAATGATTACCTAAAATACTAAGAATTTAAAATTACATTGATTTTTAAAAAAAATCAGTGAACCAACTCATTTCTTGCATATATGTAGCATATGGGTTATTTGTAGGATATTGACTGTGAGGAATTGTTTTAAAACAGAAGATATAGCACTCATCCTCTTAGGAGTTCCATTTATTGGAACTGAACATATCCTTTTGGAGGATGGGATTCAGATAAGGTAAAAGAGAGGAGATTTCTTTTGGCAGAAAACCTTGGACAAGCTACTCAGAGTATCCTTCCTACTGTCAAAAAAAAAAAAATGAACGAAAGAAAAACAGTTTCTAGATAATACATACTCTCCTCTAACAAATTGTTTGACTTGAGAAAAGAATTTTGGACATCTCCAAAGATTCCTTTCCTCTCACCTCAGAACCCAGAAACCACAAAGCGTGAGCAGCAAGTGGAGTTGCTAAGCAAACAGTAAACACGGGAATGGCCAAACAGAATGGAATGAGCTGTGTTGCAGGGATGCTGTGGGGAGGATGGCAGTCACATGCTCTAGCAGACCTCTCGTAACACCTCCCCTTATTAAAAGAACAGGAAGAAGTAACAACCACATGCATATACCCAGTTTTCTGGTCTCCTTTGATGTCTTTTGGTGTCTTAGATTAGGTAGTCAACCATTTGTATGCTGTTAGGTCTTCAGAGAGAAGGTCCATCCTTGCTTAAAAGCCAGTGTTCTGTGTAGAGACGACGTGGTCCTCCATGAGGAGATCCGACATATCGGTCTTCAGTGTCCGTATAAAATGTCATCTCTGATATCTCTGTATCTGAGAAATTGTTTTCATTTGGACTGTGACCTCTGAGCCCTTAGTTACCACCTCAGCTGTGTACTTTTTTTTGGTATGTTTTCAAGTTTATGGACTTCCCTCACAGCTCAGTTGGTAAAGAATCTGCCTGCAATGCAGAAGACCTGGGTTCGATTCCTGGGTTGGGAAGATCCCCTGGAGAAGGAAATGGCAATCCACTCCAGTACTCTTGCCTGGAAAATCCCATGGACAGAGGAGCCTGGTGGGCTACAGTCCATGGGGTCACAAAGAGTCGGACACGACTTAGCAACTAAACCACCACCTCCACAGGTTTATTTATCTAATTTGTTATATGAAGGTTCCAAATGTATTTAAAAGTAGAGAGAAGGGTATAAACTTGTGTACAGTTACACCTAGCTTCAGGAACTATTGTCTCATAGGCATAGGCATTTTTGTTTCCTCATATCCCTATTACCACCTCTCATCCCATCCCAAATTATTTTGAAGCCAATGCCAGACATGACATCATCTCATCCTTTAATTTTTCAGTAGCTAGCTTTAAGATTAGAACTTTTTTTTTTAACTGAGAAAATGAACCACATCTAAAACCTAAACCACACAGAAAAAGTCGATATTTCTTATTGTTATCAAGTAGGTACAATCAATATTTAGATTTTCTCAGTGGTCTCAATAATTTTTTAATTACTTTTTACTGTTTGAAACAGAATACATATAAGATCCATATATTGCAATTGGTTGATATTTCTCTTCTCTTTTAATGTGTAGGTCTCCCTCCTTTTAATGTGTAGGTCTCCCCCCTTTTCCTTATTTGTTGAGAAAACTGAATAGTGCTTGTAGAGCTTTCCATAGTTAGTATTTGCTAATGCATTCCTTTGGAGTTGTTTATAAGATCCTTTGTCCCATGTCTTTCCTCTTAGTTGGTAATTAAAACTAGGAACTTGACCAGGTTCATTTGGAGAAGGCTGAGCAAAAGCTATTGGTTCTCTCTCTGTGTGAGATGTTAGCAGGTATTGATCATTGCTCAGATCCATTTATTCCTCAGAGCTAAGGAATAACCAGCCTTGGGTAGTTTCCTCACACCTTTGCTCAGGTCAGTACTCTGCATCTGAGTACTGATGCAGAGTGGGACTCTGCAGGTTTTAGGAGCGTTGTCTGTGCCGCACGCTCTGGCCTGGGAACTGTAGCCACCTTGTTCTTCAGTGCGTTCAGCTCCGTTTCCTCAATTTGGAGGTTTGTGTCCCTTGAGTTACCATTTCTCTGCCACTTCTAAGAAACCCTCAAGACACTAAGCAGGGAAATCATGAGATTCACCTCCTTGGCTTCTCATCTCTCAGAGATCACTGTTCTTCATTCCCTGATGTCCAGTGTCTTAAAAATCATTGTTTCATATATTTTATCAGAGTTTGATGGTTGTTGTTGTTTTAGGAAGGAAGGTACATCCAGCCCTTCTTAGTCCATCTTGGCTGGATAGGAAGTCTCTGCAATTGTTTCTTTAAATTGTTTGTCTGAAAAAGTTTAACCATAGCTTATTAATTCAAGGGCTTCCCTTGTGGCTCAACTGGTAAAGAATCTGCCTGCAATGCGGGAGACCTGGTTTCAATCCCTAGGTTGGGAAGATCCCCTGGACAAGGGAAAGGCTACCTAATCCAGTATTCTGTCCTAGAGAATTCCATGAACTATGTAGTCCATGGGGTCGCAAAGAGTCAGACACGACTGAGCGACTTTCACTATTAATTCAAACACTATCTTAACATGAAGCTCAATATTTAAAGCAAAGTGAAAAATGTTGGAATTGAAGTGTGCCTGTGTGTGTACTTTGGAACACTGCTGAAGTCTTTAAACTGCCAGTGCAACCTCCAGGATCTCTTGCTGACATTTTCCCTCCCAATTAACTATGCTTTTTCCATAAGATGAACCCTGTTTTATTTCCTGCCATTTAGAAGCGATTTTGAGGTTCTTTTATTCATTCCTTCAGCAAATATTTTGAGTGCCTACTATGTATTGTGTAAATTGTGGGAGATCCAGTGAGGAATACAATTCAACCTATCCCTTTAAAAATCTTGCCATTTATTTTCACCCTAAAACTTGGACATGGATATTCATAACAGCTTTATTAGTTAATAGCCCCAAACTGGAAATACCTAAATATCCATAATAGATGAGTGGTTAAATGGACAGTGATCTATCCATAGTGTGGAATACTACTTAGCAATAACGAGTGATGAACTACTGTTAAGGGTAACAACTTGGATGAACCTCAAGGAACTTGTGTTGAATGAAGAGTTTATCTTAAGCAGATAATTATTGCTTGTTTTCATTAATATAACAGTTAATAAAAACATAATTGTAGAGATGGAGGACAGATTAGTGGTTGCCAGGGGTGAGAGGGCAGAGGAGGGAGTAGGTGTGGAAGTGAAAGGGTGGGGTGCTGGGCATCTGTGGTAATTGCGATGTAGGGTCTTGATGTGGTAGTGGTTACTCAAAGCTACACATGTGATAAAGTTACATACAGCTACACATGCACACACACATACACACAAATAAGTGCATATATAACTGGTGAAATCTGAATATGCTTTGTGGATTGTAGCAATGTTAATTATCTGGTTCTGCTATTGTAGTTGGGCTTCCCTGGTAGATCAGATGGTAAAGAATCTGCCTGCAGTGTGGGAGATCCGGTTTGATCATTGAGTAGGGAAGATCCCCTGGATAAAGGAATGGCAATCCACTTCAGTATCCTTGCCCAGAAAATTCCATGGACAGAGGAGCCTGGTGGGCTACAGTTCATGGGGTCGCCGCTGTTGTAGTTATGCAAGATTTTAACCCCTGGGGACAGGGGCTGGGGAAGGGTACATGCACAGGCACAGGACAGTTCTTTGCACCTTGTTGTGAATTTTTCAGTCAGTTCAGTCGCTCAGTCGTGTCTGACTCTTTGCAACCCCATGAATCGCAGCACGCCAGGCCTCCCTGTCCATCACCAATTCCCGGAGTTTACTCAAACTCATGTCCATCGAGTTGGTGATGCCATCCAGCCATCTATGTGAATTTTTAGTTATTGCAAAATCATATGATTTTTCTTAAAAGGGCTTCCCTCATAGCTTAGTTGGTAAAGAATCTGCCTGCAATGCAGGAAGCCCCGGTTCGATTCCTGGGTTGGGAAGATCTGCTGGAGAAGGGATAGGCTACCCACTCCAGTATTCTTGGGCTTCCCTTGTGGCTCAGCTGGTAAAGAATCTGCCTGCAATGTGGGAAGCCTGGGTTCGATCCGTGGGTTGGGAAGATCCCCTGGAGAAGGGAAAGGATACCCACTCCAGTATTCTGGCCTGGAGAATTCCATGGACCGTGTAGTCCATGGGGTTGCAAAGAGTCAGGCATGACTGAGCAACTTTCACTTTCACTTTCCTTAAAAATCTTACAACTTCGTGGAAGATACAAGGAATGAAATATCCAGTTACAATCAGATCAGATCAGATCAGATCAGTCGCTCAGTCGTGTCCGACTCTTTGCGACTCCATGAATCACAGCACGCCAGGCCTCCCTGTCCATCACCAACTCCTGGAGTTCACTCAGACTCATGTCCATTGAGTCAGTGATGCCATCCAGCCATCTCATCCTCTGTCGTCCCCTTCTTCTCTTGCCCCCAATCCCTCTGGGCATCAGAGTCTTTTCCAATGAGTCAACTCTTCGCATGAGGTGGCCAAAATACTGGAGTTTCAGCTTTAGCATCATTCCTTCCAAAGAAATCCCAGGGCTGATCTCCTTTAGAATGGACTGGTTGGATCTCCTTGCAGTCCAAGGGACTCTCAAGAGTCTTCTCCAACACCACAGTTCAAAAGCATCAATTCTTCGGCGCTCAGCAGTTACAGTACATCGTAATAATACTCAGTTAACGGGAAATGCTATGGGGTATGTGTTTGGAGGAATACCTTATTCTCAAGTCCAGAGGCAATGTTTCTGCTGCTCCCTTGTCTCCTGCAACTTCCCAGTCAGGCTCTACTTCTAACTGTGTGTGTGGTCAGTCACAGCCGTGTCCGACTCTTTGCTGCCCCATGGACTGTGTACTGCCAGGCTCCTCTCTTCATGGAGTTTTCCAGGCAAGAATACTGGAGTGGGTTGCCACTTTTCACTCCAGGGGATCTTCCTGATTCAGATTGAACCCACATCTCGTGTGTCTCCTGCATTGGCAGGTGCATTCTTTACCATTGTTCCATCAGGGAAGTCATTTCTATCTGAGGGACATGCATAAGTGGTAAGGGACTTGCAGAAGGCTTGTGAGTAACCTTCCTCCACCCTCACCACACAGAGTGATGTGCCGTACTCGTTAAGACCTCAGCAAAATATCTTCACCATACAAGGCAAACATTTTATAAGATTGAGCGTGTATAAAGTAACAGGAATCTCATGTTCTCACGACATGTTCAAATGGAAGTTCAAAAACCAATTCCAGATTTAAATATCAATGAGTCTTGGATTACACACAGCTTTGGCTCATCTGAGACCCTGTTCTGCCATCAACCCGCATCAGCTAAAGCTTGACTGTGACCTGTTTAGAAATAACCTTTGTGCGTGACGACGAACACAGAGCTGCAGTGGGTTTTGTACATACGTTGTCACTTGTTACTGTAATGTATTTTAAATCAGTGACAGATTGTCAAATCTTTTGCATTTTCAAAAGTTATAAAAGTTTTTACCCCTTGAAACTAAGTAGAATGTATATATTATTTCTATATGTTGGGGGGTATATTTTGGTTTTACTCCTATTTAATAGGAAGCACTAGAAAAGCCACTCAGTGTCAATTTATTCTCTTGTCACATTGTGACAACTCCGTTGTCTTAGAACTTTTGCCAGGATGTGCCTGTATTTCACAGATCCGGACAAGGTGGGCTTACGATGTATGGACTAGAAATGTTACGGTATTATTTGTCGCTGTTGCTGTGCCAGCAACTCACCCCTCCTCTCTCAGTGTGAAGAAGACCTCCCTGGAGTTGCTCTTGGACTAAGGAAGGTGTCTGAGTCTGTGCCTGTGTGTGTTACAGGAATATTCCCTGGGTAGCAAACATCTGTAGACTTTTTAATCCAATCTGAGTCTCCCTGAAATAGGGTCTCAAGATGCACAGATAGGCACCTTTGTCTATGAACATAGCAGCCACTGTGAAATTTCCTACATCTACTTTGGGAAATTCACACTTAGTTCTATCTTTTGAACTCATTCTTATTTTTTAAAAAAAAGAATTGATGAAGCAGTGGAGTTTTGACCCATCTTTTTTTCAAATTTTCCTAAGATAGAAATAATACGTTTTTGAGTTAACAGGTCATTTATTATCGATCAGATCCTGAGATTTTTTTTTTCTAATTTTTTTTTTTGTGGTAGCCAATTGCATACTACTTTTTGACATTTAATTAATTTTGATTTTCTGAAATAAAAACCTGTTATTTGTGTGCTAAATCCTTTAAAACTGTTTAAGAAAACAGACAAGACTATGTCAATAGTACAGCTGAATATTTCTTTCTTGTTTTCTGGTAATCTGTGCCAACTGGATGGTCCTGAGTTTTATATAACCATGATCTTTTCTGTATCTTATCCTATCTCTATATATCTTAGAAAATTATTACTAATTCTTATTTATTTCTTTAAAATGTGCTTATAAAGACTCTTAAGGTTGCATAACATTCCACATGTTATGTGCTTTTCCTGCAACCTTAAGATTCTACCATGTTAGTCTGGTTCTATAATACTATTAAATAATATTATAAGCATTTTTCTTGGAGAGGAATAGGGATTAACAGGAAGCAGTGGCTTTTTCATAGATTTGGGAAGCTCTGAAATGTTTTTTTTTCTAGGCAGCTTAAATATCCTTGAAACATTAATTTTGGAATAAGAGTTGCATAAGCACCAGTGTAATTCCTCCACTTTATAAAGAGAGGCACCGCCACCATCTGCCTTCCTTGCCCTGCGCGTGCTTGAACAAAACTGAGCTGAATGTACTGGCTCCCACCTGTACCCAAGCCCGTCAGTGCCTGGACCAAACCCAACGAGAATAGGAAGCATATTTAGAGCCTTTGACTATTTCTCCCTCAGTGGGTACATCTGGTGCCCAACAACAGCTGCTAGTCTCACTGCTCATTCCCAGCTCAAATCTCTGTAGTCCGGTGGATCCTGGAGGCCCTGACTCTAAACCTGGCCCCAGGGGCCCGCCTGGCTTCATGGTTACAGAAACTATCCCCTTTTCTCTCTTTACAGGTCTAGGTCTCTGCTAGTTCTTCTTGGATCTTTGGATGCTGTCTCTTCACTTTCCACTGTAGTGTCTTACAGAATATGATCAGATCTGAAATGACCACTCCTCGGCTGATTTCTAGGTATCCAGGTAGTGGCTCCTTCCTCTGCCTGATCTGATACCAAGTTACTGGACTACAGTCCATAGGGGTCTCAAAGGGTCAGATACGACCCAAGTGCCTTAGCATGCGGGCACCCACAGCTGCAGATGACTTCAGCACTTGCTGTACCCTTTGAATATTATGCCTGTCTATCTCACTGAGCCTTGGGGGGCAGCCTTGGATGAGGCCAGCGCTGCATTTATGATCCCAAATGTGAGAACTGGCCCAGTATGGCCAAACAGCCATTCTGCCTCACACCTGTAACTGGGAGAAGGACCACCGGCATCATGTGTCTCTGGAGAGTGGCCTCTCACTGATAACACCATAGTCAGAGGCTCACTCGCTTTCTTTTCTTTTTTTCCCCATGTTTATTTATTTATTTTATTTGGCTGCATCGGGTCTTAGTTGTGGCACATGGGGTCTTTCTCTGCAGTGCACAGACTCTAGTTGTGCTGCAGGTTTGGTTGCTTCAAAGCATTTGAGATCTTAGTTCCCCGACCAGGGATTGAACCCTCGTCCCCTGCATTGCAAGGAAGACTCTTAACTACTGGACCACCAAGGACGTCCCTCACCCACTTTCTTATTTGCTATTTAACTCTTCCTAGTTCCAAAAGCTTTTTCATAACTTCACAATAAGATGATTACCATAACGAACGGAACTGAGGCAAGTAAGAAATAAGTGGTAGGATTAAACTGAACCAGAAAATCTAGTCCCTGCTGCAAAATAGCCTGGAGTTGAGTAACTTGACTTTTAGACTTAAGCTTTCTACCAGTCAGATAAAAGGGAGGTGTAAAATTGATACATTTTGGGGAAGAATGCATTTTCATTATATAAAATTTTTGTATCTGATTATCATATTAAAATGCTAGTGCATGCTGCTGAATTTTAATCCTTCCTTTCTAGCATGATATACTTCAGAAAATCATTCTTCTTTAAAATGCCTTTAGATGAGCACTGTTCAGTAACTTTCTAGAATCCACAGTATAAAGTGCAGAGATACATGTGAAAATAATGATATACATATGCTGCTCAATATATTCAAAAATATTATTTCAACAGGTAATAACTATAAAGTTATCAGTATATTTTCTTCTGTAAGTAAGTCTTTCAAGTCCAGTATATATTTCACACTTACAGTATTAACTCGGTTTGGACTGGTCATAGTCGAGTGCTCACTAGCCACTTGTGGGTTAGTGGGATAGTGGTAGAAGGGGCCAGTCTTTGTTGTAATATCCTTGTGATAATTTCAGTCTTGGGATTTCTCAGCTACAGTTTCATCAGGAACCTCGTAAGGCAAATTCTTCAGTGTTCCTTGTACTGAGTGATCATTAATCTGGAAGTTATCCTTTTATGTGGCCAAAACAAATTGATAAGAAGAACAAATAAAGTCAGTCATTATCAAGAAAGTGAATAACATGCTTTGAATACTTATGGACCCTCACTTTCAATCCCTCATCACTAGTGAATGCACTAATTTATGTTATCTGGGAAATTCTCTTGATCTATTTGTATGCCACCTGTTTCCTTAAGACTTCCATGATTTCAAGAGCTTTCTCTTCTAGGGTTCCAGCAGGAATTAGTCGGTATATTTTCCAATGACATTCATGGCCTTTTGCTTGGCATACAGTTTCTGGTTAATTTCTTTGTTAGCCCCCGGTGGAGAACTGAGACTTGTTGACTGTCCTCCTTTCCTTCCATTTGCTTCATGGAGTAAAGTGTACTCAGTAATTCTTGTTGAATGAATGCATGTGTGTCTTCTCCTCTGACTTATGGTCTGGAAAGCAGGGGCATGCTTTTGACTCCTCTGTTGTATTTGTAGCATAGTGTGGGGAATGTGCTTGATGCTTGGTGAATTCTTGCTGACTGGACCCGGGACTCATTATTGGCCTTCCTAGTGTTGGTCCAAAGCTGTATCCTCAAACTGTTAAATTACATTCCCTGAAAAGAAAATCATTGTTTTCATTTGGAGGAAGAAATACAAACACACATCACCAACCTTCCTTGCTGGTTCATAACTGACTCTATGAAAAAGGAAAGAATTAATGGAGAGACTGACACTAACTTTAGTTGAATGCCAATGAAGTAGAATATATAGTTTTTTGCCAGAAGGAAAAGTAGGGCTCTTCTT
This sequence comes from Bos mutus, assembly GCF_027580195.1. Taxonomy (NCBI): domain Eukaryota; kingdom Metazoa; phylum Chordata; class Mammalia; order Artiodactyla; family Bovidae; genus Bos; species Bos mutus. Next base: position 19,679,926 of record NC_091623.1, read on the forward strand.
AAAATTTATTTTTAATTCAAGTAGAACTCTCATTGTAGGTGCTAAGCATTATGATGAAAGAATATAGTCTCTGCATATTTGAGTCATTCATTCTTTTATCTGTTAGACACTGAACACCTGTTATAATTGAGAAATTGTGTTAGGCACAGCGGATAAAGACCAAAACATTCTGACCCTCAGGTTGCTCCCATTTTAGTCGGCAAACCAGAACACTGCAAAGACCTTTTTAAACCATTTTAAAATGTAGAGCAAGCTAGCTACTAATGGGAAAAAGATTCAGTAAATCTAATTTTCACTCTGTTTTTCCTTCAGTGGTGTTGGCTAATAAGTATTTTTAGAATAAATGTGTATATAGTGGTTTGTTTTTTAAGATGTTACATTATTTGGCATTTATTATATTTTATTTATTTCTTTGATTGATTAATTGCAGTTAAATTACCTTAGCATGCTAGAACAGATTTTACAGATTTTGACATATGATTAAATAGCATAAAGCATAACTAATGTGGTTTTTAGTGGCATGCTATGTATTAAAGCATAAAATTTAAACACACACTTCATTGGGAATTTTTGCAGTTACAGTGAATTAGAAAGATTTAGATACTGGAACTCTCCCTCACTGCTCCATGCCTTAAGGGAGGGGCAAGAATTTTATAATTAAGATTATTATAGAAGAGTATCCTGACATAACTGATTGACTTTAGTGATGTGCCTTGAAAGTTCAAATTCAAGGTGTGCACTTATTTCAGTCAGCTGATTCTGAATGTTTAAATAAGAAATACTATTTCTGGGTATTCTGAATAACTCGTTGTACATTTATTCCTAATAGTGAGCATTTGGACTAATGATGGATTACTAATGAGCATGTAAATGTACCACCTGATTACATTAATATATGATCTTTCATGACGAGGTCTGAAATGAACATTTCTAATATGTATTTCTTTTCCCCAAATAGGCACTGTGGTGTATCCTGAGCAGGACCGAGACAAGGGTGTTTTTCTTAAGAGCCACTGATTTAGTCAATTATCAAAAATCACATTATAATAAATGCTGTTCTAAGAATTTTGATTAACCTTTAAATAAATGTTACTTTGAAAAAAAAAACCCCTGCCAAATGTGTTAATAATAAATTGTGAAGTGGTAGTAATTGCAAGTATGGCTTTATAGATAATATAGTTAATTGATACCACCCTCTCCAACATATATAGCACATCAGCTGCTACGAGGCAGTGTGATAGTGATGGTGTCTATGGTGTTTTTGATGCATTAAGGATGATATGAGCAAAATGGAAACTTAGAGTGCTCATCAGGGTCATTCTCTCATGGACATCTGATGCCCATGGTCAAGTAAATTTTTAATGACACGTAGTCACTACACACCTTTCAGCCTTCTGAAGAGGTAAGTGTGCATTGATCTGTCCTAATTAGCCTTGCAGAGTACTTCAGACATTCTTGCATGAACACTATTATTTAATAAAATGGGGGCTGTTTTTTTTTCCCCACAAGCTCAGCACTTGGGCCTTGGATGGCTGTACGGTTGCTGGTTTGTTTTTTCTTAAACTCAGGTCTTAATGTTCATTCTTGTCTTTTGTCTAGCGATGTAGTATCAATGCAGCTGCATAAAAAAGTAAGCAAAATTAAGGAATGGTTCTGATTTTGAAGGTTTGCTGCTATTATAAGAAACCCATAAAGCACACATCCATTCCTTTCCTAATGTATAGGGTGCTGACTGCATAAAATTGCTTAAAGAGACATTAAGGATATACAGGCAATTCTGTTGAGGTGTGCAGTGGGATGCTTTTATGTTTGGCAATAAAGGTGGCCCTGGGATATCTGATTTGCAAAATAAAAGGTAGCCAAAGTAATTTGCAGTTGTTCTAGGTTGAAACTTTAGGGACATCTTCTTTTTAAAAGGAGTTTACTTTTCCTTGGAGTCTGGAGTCTATAAACAAGAGTCCGGAGTTTGCTTAGTGTTGGAGTCAGTCAGTCAGTTCAGTTCAGTCGCTCAGTCGTGTCCGACTCTTTGCCACCCCGTGAATCACAGCACGCCAGGCCTCCCTGTCCATCACCAACTCCCGGAGTGCACTCAAGCATTGTCTATTATTACCTCATAGGATTTGAAGGTAGGGGAATTTCTAATGTAGATGCTTCTTACGCTTGTGGTAGTATTTGGTTCCAAATGGGATACAGACCTATCCCAGGGATAAAGTCTACAGTCAGAACTTCTTAGAGGCATGAATATCACTTGGTAGATGTGGTTCACTGGTTATTGGATTATTTTTTCTTAAGAAAATGGAACAAGAGTAGGCTCCTGTTGAGCTGTAGGGCTGGTCATTGATGACAATGTTTGGGGTTACCCTTGTCTGCCAGGAAATCAGGCATCTCTTCCTGCTGTTTCATAGCCACAGAGTTGGCTATCAGACACCTCAAATGCCTCCTTTACCTGTTTGCTGAAACCTGGAGTTGCACAGAGATGAAAATTTGAGGGTTTTACAAATATCCCTTGAAATGTTAACACTTCATATAAGCCAGACCCATAGAACTCAGAGTGAGCGAGCTTACCAGCTCTTTCTGGAGAATAGGATTTTGAAAGTGGGGTGGCTAAAAAAAATGAGGACACTGAGTAGTAAGGGTGTAAGAGGAAGTGCCTTGTGAGCTTAGTAGGGCAAGATAAAAGGCCAGGTGGGAGGAGGATTAGAACAGAAGAGGACAAGATTTGCTTTGTCTACCCTATAGGAAAGCTCTGAAAATGTCATACTTTCTAATTACAGTTTTAAAGCACTTTTAAAAATCCTAGTTTAAAACTGGATTTGTTTTCAGTTTTCTTAGGTATAAAATTTATGATTTCATTGCTGTCACATGTTTTCTTTGAATTACTTAGTTCAGGTATTTCAGTTCAGTTGCTCAGTTGTGTTCTATTCTTTGTGGCCCTGTGGACTGCCAGGCCTCCCTGTCCATCACCTACTCCCGGAGTTTACTCAAACTCATGTCCATTGAGTCGGTGATGCCATCCAACCATCTCATCCTCTGTCGTCCCCTTCGCCTCCCACCTTCAGTCTTTCCCAGCATCAGGGTCTTTTCAAATGAGTCAGTTCTTTGCATCAAGTGGCCAAAGTATTGAGTTTCAGTTTCAACATCAGGTATTTAAGAAGCATTTATTGCCTAACTGTTATGGGCTAGATAGTATGTTGGAGGCTAAGGAAAAAAGATGATTCTCGTCTATCATGTTTCTGTCAGTTACTATGCTTTAGACTATCGGTAACAGAAAACCCAACCTCAAATGGCTTTAGGAATAAGAAAATTTGTTGGCCCCACCACTGAAAGTCCAGCGGTAGGGTGGAATTCAGGAACATTCTAATCTAGTAGTTTTGACTTAGTTTTCCTTTCATCCTTTTTCCTTACCTTCTTGGTGAAACAGCTTCCTCAGGGGCTAGTACCAAGACAGCTATCAAGCAAGAGGGGCTACTTCTGAGTCTTTCTAGAAGAGTTAGAAAGGCTTTCCCAAGAGCTTCAAAGAAATCTTGTCTTGGATTTTATTAGCTCCAAGAGGCCAAGCCTTTGCAGGCAATTACAGGACTGGTGGTTATGGCTATATATGGGTTTTGTGGGAGCATTGGTGGGGTGGGGAGTGTGGGAGGATTTTCATTCTAGACTGATGGAGATGAGGGATTCAGGAAAGGATTCCTTGAAGAGATGCTGCCCAAACTAAATCCAGGAGGATGAGAAGGAACAAGGCGGTGGAGAGGGTATGCAGGAAATGAAGGGCATGGGCGCAAAGACATAGACGTGAGAGAGTGCATTGTACAAAAGCAGCTCCCTTATTCACTCCTCAAGTCTCAGCTTCACCTTGTCTTGCAGGAGAGGTGTAACAGAGCCTTGTGTGGTCCCCTTCTTACCTGTACTTAGCCCATCTTAACCACTCACCACGCTTCACTGTTATTTGCTCACTGCCTATTCTTCTCTACTAGACTCTGTGAGGGCAGAGTCCATGCCTGTCTAACTGCACGTCTATTCCTGGTGCCTAGCATGTTGCCTGGCATCACAGGGAGCTAGTAAGTGCTTGTTAAATGTACAAATGAATCAGTGATCTGTTATTCTTTTATTAAGGGCTTCCCAGGTGGTGCTAGTGGTAAAGAACCCGCCTGCCAATGCAGGAGACGGTAAGAGACATGGGTTTGATCCTTGTGTCGGGAAGATCCCCTGGAGGAAGGGATGGTAATCCACTCCAGTATTCTTGCCTGGAGAATCCTATGGACAGAGGAGCTTGGCAGGCTGCAGTCCATAGGATCACAAAAAATCAGATGCGACTGAAGCAACTTAGCATACACGCACATATTCTTTTATTAAATGACAGAATTTGGACCTCTTCATTTCTACATTGATAAGAATGGTAATAACATTTATGGTCCTGATTAGGTTTCTTATAAATAGTCATGAAATGTGGGCAGTGAAACATGAGTCTTGCAGATTCTGGGGAGTTTTTTGACTCTGATATGATGAACTAGTCTGGATAGGATTTTTCTTAAGCATAGTTACACATATCTATACACTGCACAGTTCCAGAATAGGATGAGACCATAAAAGTCAATGAGACTCATGTGTTGGATGAGTCTTTGTCTATTGGAATGCTGTCTTTCCTCATCACATTCTTAAAAGGTAAACCCATATGATACAATTCCAGCTCAGGTGACTTTCTGATGTTTCTTTTAGTTTTATGATTTTAGAAGCTTCTAATTAAATGATTGGAGAAGGCAATGGCAACCCACTCCAGTACTCTTGCCTGGAAAATCCCATGGACGTAGGAGCGTGGTGGGCTGCACTCCATGGGGTCGCAAAGAGTCAGACACGACTGAGTGACTTCACTTTGACTTTTCACATTCATATATGATTTTATTGATATTAACCGGAAATTACCTTTCTGTCTGTTCTTTGATGTGTAATATACTAGTAGTGGACCATGGAGTTGGGGAAAGATTTTGCTGGATTCTACTATACTGCATTTTCCATTTGAAGTTTTAAAGTAAGCTTTGTATATTGAAGTAAATTAATGAAAAGATGCTTTTGGATAGAATGGTATATAGTACTTGCTGCTCATTATCACCAGTATTATAATTTATAAATATAAAGCACCAACTATTGAATATCTGAAATGTTTAACTTGGAGAAAAAGAATGTAATAATAATATAAAATAATATTGATATCTCATATTGAAATCTAACCCCCAGTTCTATTTGTGATGTTAAGGATTTTTTGCAGTGGGCTAGTGAGTCTCTAAAGATCTCTACAGCAAATTCTAGATGTTTTCCCAGAGTTTGTCACAAGTCTGTTTTGTGTAGTCTTTCTAAATACTTTTAAATGTACCTGCAAGTTTGAAGTCTCTTAATTTAATGAATTCCTTATGATATCAACTAGACAGGATTGCTTTATTGATTAAGACCTCTTTAAAAAGTTTATTTAGCTTTTTCTAAGTTATAAAAACTATTTTAAACATGGAAACCACTGTTCCATTAATTATAAATAATTTTTACACATTTTCACCCAACCTGTAATATATTTCAGACAGTTCCCATTAGAAGACATTTTTGAGCAGTTCATGGACTTATAACCCCAAATTTCTGCTTTCTGTAAGAAATTACTTTGGGGGGCAATTAATAACAATAAGAATTGCAAAAATGCTCCCACTTAATACCAGTCCATTCTAAAGGAGATCAGCCCTGTGTGTTCTTTGGAAGGAATGATGTTAAAGCTGAAACTCCAGTACTTTGGCCACCTCGTGCGAAGAGTTGACTCATTGGAAAAGACTAATGCTGGGAGGGATTGGGGGCAGGAGGAGAAGGGGACGACAGAGGATGAGATGGCTGGATGGCATCACCAACTCGATGGACATGAGTTTGAGTGAACTCTGGGAGCTGGTGATGGACAGGGAGGCCTGGCGTGCTGTGATTCATGGGGTCACAAAGAGTCGGACACGACTGAGCGACTGAACTGAACTGAACTGAATGCCTTATTTAGTGTTATCATCAAAGATAACATTTTCCTTTATATAAATATCACATTCCTGTAATATTAATAAGTTCTTCATTGTTAGGAAAAATTAGCTTTTTAAGGTACATTATGGTTCTATAGTTATATGTAAGAAATAGAAAGAACTGTGTAATTAATGGACACTGCAAATGATTTATAAGTTTCCTATGTAATTGTGACAGGTGAACACATATTCTCTAATTGAAGGAAGCAAAGGAGACGAATAACCTTCTCTATCACAAAGTATGATTGGTTGGGACATCCTCTGCTTTGAGACCCTGGGAAGGAAAAGAAAATAACCTTTGTTGAGAAGTTTTTTGGAGGTTCTGCTGTTTGGGGTAGAACAACAGGACTGGTGGGCTTCCCCCGTGGCTCAGTGGTAAAGAATCATCCTGCAAAGCAGGAGCCGCAGGAGCCGCAGATTTGATCCCTGGGTTGGGAAGATCGCCTGGAGGAAGGCATGGCAGCCCCCTCTGGTATTCTTGCCTGGAGAATTCCATGGGCAGAGGAGCCTGGCGGGCTACAGTACATAGGGTCGCAAAGAATTGCACATGACTAGAGTGACTTTGTATGCACGCATGCAAATCTTTGGTAGAAATCTTCGGAAAGTATCTGGTTCGTGTTTTCCCTTCTTCTACTGAGAAGAAGACTGGGCTTAGTGAAGTTAAGCCACTTGCCCAGAGCCTTGCAGCGAATGAGCCTGCAGAGGAGCCTGGGCTAGTACTGGTGTCTCCTGCCCTCAGACTTAGGGATGTGCTCTGCACAGCATCAGGCTGCTCTCTTGGACTCTTCAATGTGAAAGAAACTTAACCACATGTGAGAAGCAAAATCCTTTTGCATGAATTCATTAATAAAAATATTACGGTGGTTTTGCAGTTTCACAGAGTGGAGCTTTACTGACTTCAGAAAGTGAAGGAGTTAAGCTCCCCAAATACTAAATGAAATCTACTCATAATTTTTTAAAAAAGCAAAACTTATTTAGGAAACTTTTCCTAAGTTCACCAGAAGCCCAGGCTCCTCTTGGAAAGAAAGCAGGTTGAGGCTGTTGAAGCTCAGCTGTGCATTGTGTTTTTCTCCTCCGAGAGCTTGGGAGATTGGCATTACTCCGCAGCAGTGTCACAGCCCGCAGTCATTTAATGCCTCTTCTTGTGAGGCCAAGATTCCACGCCCAAGTGCATTTAGTAGGTCAGTACAGTAATTTTAAATGTCTTTCTTTCAATCTTTTGCCATCTTCAATTATACCTTTCCACCCTACTATTTGTGTAATTTTCTTCTGTCTGAAGTCTCTTTACTGTTGTTCTCTATTGCACAGCATGACAAATTACCCATCAAGCCATATCTTTTCAGCCCAGAAATGCGCAATAACACGGAGTCATGGCATTATCGCATGTTGTGCACTTTATTTCCTCACAGTTCATTCAAGTGTGTCACTTTATTTTCCTGGCTTCCTTTTGTCATCACGGAGATTAACCATTTTATCCTTCCTAAACTTTAGAAACAATTAGAATTTCATTATAGTGGAAGCTGAGAGTGAATGCTTGCTCAGTACTATATGGAGTATACTTTTCATATTATTAGTGGCAAAATTAAAGCCATGAATCCTGAGTCCTTTCGAAGGAGAGACTTCAGAGGTTATTATACAGCTGAGTAACCCTGGCTCTGTACAAGAGAATTATTTGAGCCTGTGGCCACCAAACACATTAACTGTAAGAAACCATTTAGCCTGACATTGAGTACCTGATTCTTCTGTTCTCCTGCGAATTATGAAACTCTCGGGGGCCCGTGTGTTCTGTACACAAAATCTTTTTTTCCTCTTAGCTTTGGCTAACTACCAGTAGTGTATAGTGTGCAATGAGATACAATAGACATTGCAAGTATGTGTTAGAAAATCAATTGGTATTGATGCTGTAATCAGCAGGGCTGCAGCTGGTATGTAGACACATCACTGGAAATGGTGATTAAGATCATATTCAAAAGCATTCAGAAAAACCCACAACGTTTAGATCACTGTTCAGATAGATTGCTGTTTATTGGGACAGACGAGTTGGACAGCTCGTGGTATTCCTAGATGCTTCTAAGATGTTTTTTAACTTAATATATTTTGTATGTTAAATTTGTATTTTAAATGTTATATTTATAGTATACAGGATAGTGGTTGTTGGTAAGCCAACAAACAAAAAGTTCAAAGTTCTTTGGCCATAGCCAGCTTCCAGCCTGCCAGATAATAAATACAAGCTGCTCTAGGGAGAGGGTAGGAGGAGGAAAAGGGTGTGGTTACAGTGTGGCTTTAGTCTGAAAACACACCTCCTGAGTTGGCTGAGAGGGCAAGGGGAGGAGAGAGACAGAGAAAGAAGAGAGAGGGAAGGAGGGAGAGAGAGATGGCGAGAACAAAAATGAATGTGAGGTAGTCTGGAGGGGAAAGGCCATGGGAAAAGCCAGTAAGGATCGTGGTGTGGCAAAGGATGTTCTCCGAACTTAAATAAATGGAACAGTGGGAATATGAAGTGAGGTTCCCTACCCAGGCATTTCCTACCCATGAGCAAGTAATTAGCCACAAATATTAGCTATATATGTCATTTAGGAGAACTTTAGGATGAAAGAGACTTGAACTAGAAAGGGTGGTTGCTTTCATAAAATTCATTTTCTACTCTAGATCCACGTTTTCCTGTGAATACCTTTAGGTTGTACTAAAAATGGGGTGATTGAAATCTCAACCACATATATAATTTTCAATTTTAACTGTTTTGAAAAATAGTGAATAAGCTAGAGGTTTAATTTGGTATGGAAGTCTTGTCTTTTTCCTCTGCATTATCTTTGACACTCAGCTAAGCTCTAGTCTAGAAGTATCAAAGCCCAGCTAGAAGATGGAAGAAGGAAGCCAGAACCAGGGAATGTGTCTTTTAGAAACAGTGACCACAAAAAAGGCAAGCTATTGATGTTATCGTTAAGGTTGGTAAGCTGCTATTGGGAGAGGAAAGACTTAATGCTTTACGACAGTAGTTTTTTAAACCATAAAACACATCAAGCCTTACTTACCATATGTGATTTTTAACTAGCAGCCAGTAAAAAGAAAAGAAAAAAGGGAGGAGTGAGCGATTTCTAGGGAATGAAAGAGGAGATAACAACAAACAATTAAAAACTCGAGAGAACTTCCTTGCTTTCAAAATACTTTTAAATGTATTTTTCCATGTTAATCACAAGCTACAAATAAAATAGAAGAGAAATTATTAAAGCCCTTTTAAGAAATAGAGAAAATGAGACTCAATAGAAAATGTATTTTTAAATGTATTTTAAATGTATTTTTCCACGTTAATCACAAGCTACAGATAAAATAGGAGAGAAATTATTAAAGCCCTTTTAAGAAATAGAGAAAATGAGACTCAATAGAAAAGAGAGTTACCTGAAGTCACAGAAGGAAGTGGACAAAGCAGTGCTACTAGAACTGAGGCCTCTAGAACTCGGCTGTGCAGTTTGGTAGCTACCAGCCACTGGGGCTGTTGAGCCCTTGAAAGGTACCTAGTCCTATTTGAGATGCGCTGCACGTATAAAATACACATGAGATTTCTAAAAGCTACTACAGAGAAACAGAAATATTCTACACAACGTTATGGACATATGGGACTTCTCAGGTGACTTAGCATTAAAGAACCTGCCTGCCAATGCAGGAGATGAGAGTTTGATCCCTGGGTCTGGAAGATGCCCTGGAGAAGGGAATGGCAACCCACTGCAGTATTCTTGCCTGGAGAATCCCATGGACAGAGGAGCCTTGTGGGTTACAGTCACTGGGGTTGCAAAGAGTGGGACATGACTTAGCGACTAAACAACAACAAAAAATGGATATATTGGGTTAAATAAAAATATTATTGAAATTCATTCATTTATTTCTATTTATTTTTTAATATGGCTACTGGAAAATTTTAAATTACTTATGTGACTTGCATTATATTCCTCTTGCTACTCTCGGCACCTCTTCTAGGACTTTCCAGAAAAATAAAGGGAAGAAAAAAAAGGAAGGGGAACTGGGTATTATAGAGTGTGAAGCATTCATTCTCCAACTGTGTCTCAGTTTTATTTATCAGTTCAATTCAAAAAGTCATTGAGTACCTAATATTTACAAAAGTGATTCTAGGCAATATATCGAGCACATTTTGAGGAGAGGAGAAATGAATCATAACGGGGAGAGACTGTCTTTTCTGGAATTCTTTAACCAGTTAGCGGAAGAGGCATACAAAGGATTCTCTCATTAGATTTGATCAGATCTCTTCTAAAGAACTGAAGCAGTGAGGAGGTGCAGAGCCCGAGATTTTGCTGGCTGGGTGGGGACGTTGGTCTCACCCACCCAAGGGCATTTGATGGCAGGTGCAGGAAGGGGGTACGCCGTCTGTCATGTGGCCTATCCAAGTGGAGTCCACCCACATGGGGGAGGACCTTGGCCGAGGACAGACGTGGGAAGCACGTTAAGGAAGAGCTGTGTGAAAAACGCAGCTAGAGTAGGAATAAAGGAAATGTTGAAAAACTAATGAACCATAAGATCTCCGTAATCATCTCTTAATAGGCACATTGTTGAATAACACTGGTGTGCGCTAGGTTAGTTATAACTTGTTACATCCGATTTCCTGAGCTGCATGGCAGTGCACACCTCATTCAGGAGGAAAGGACTGAACCCACTGTTGTCACTTAGAACACACCCCAGTAATTACTGCCACAGATTCCCGTCTCTAAAATATTAATATTTTTACAGGAACCGTTTGCAAGACCTGAAGCGCAATAAGGGAAAATTGAACGACTCTTGCCGTTTTTCAAGGTTTGAGCGGAAGGGGGGAAAAAGAGACTTCTGTGATTATTTTAAATGAAATTCCACTTTAAAACTTCTCAATCTATTTGAAATCTGTCATTTTAAAATTAATAACTGTTTTCCCTTAACGCAGTCTGTGTAAAGAAACCGAATCCACTTCTGAGCATTTCTCCTGCCTTCCCAGATACATGGAAATTCACTACTGTTGCTGACAAACAAAATGCCACAAGATTTGTCATACAAATCACATTATAAGAGGTTCCAAAAACTTGACAACGTTGACAGTTGTTTTCAGCAAATGGCTGCTTTACTCTCTACTGTCAATGTTGATGTCCTCGTGCACGTGTAAAAGAGCAATGTGATTAAGGCAAGCTTGTCCACGCTATATCTGAGCCAAGTTTTCCGTCTCCGCGTGGCACTGCAAGATTGCTCAGCTGTTGCAGATAAGGCAGGAATAGCTAGCAGATTTCTGCCATTTAAAAAAAAAAAAAAAACATTCTCTGGGCATGCATTTCTGTAGGAATTTACCAACATCTGCTGCTGACCTAAGTTTTCTATAGAAGTGGCATATTTAATTTATATAAGTAATTCACAATGGTGTGGGTCAAGCCTGATTTCCTTCGGAAATAATGAGTTATGTTCACCAAGAAGAGACAAGTTGACGTTTAATAACATGTACATTCTCTAAATTGTCATTGTAGTCTCAGCCCTCACACTTTCTTGGCCCATCTTACATTTATTTTCTGTGTGTTCTCTAAATTATATTTCAGCAGGAAACTTTTTAGAAAGAAGAATAAAGAGCTGAGAGATTTTGGTGATTCCACAGAAGGCCTACATTTCACACTTATCTTTTTTTTTTATAGGCTCTCTGAAAATGTTTGATTTTTGGAAGCTAATTTATTCTGGGAGAATTTTGTAGTTGAATTTTAGCATGACTTAAAATTGTCATATGTGCAGTCCTCAAAAGAACATACAGGGTTTAGGTATTTCCCATTGTCAAGATAACTTTTGACTTTGGACATGATTTATTTATCATTTTGTTGACCACGGCTCAGTTTTGAAATTTACTGTATGTCTGTTGATACAATTTTAATTCAGTTTCTTTTAAAATGTGAATGTTCTTCAGGTAAAAATACAAAACTTAACTCAGTCCTGGCAATTCAAACCTGTCTTGTAATGCATTTGCTATTTGATTCATCTATTCTTATTCTTGGTCACCTTCTAGTACAGCTGCATGCTTTAACTGTCTGACTGGTCTTTGAAAATCTTAAACCACATTCTTTGGAACAGTTGCTTCATGTTGGTTGAAATTCTCTGTGGCACTTTTTTCCATTCGCAGGAGCCAACAGCCACCATAGCAGACACATAGTTTCCAAGAACTTAGGCACGGTTCATGATTCCTGAATCTCAACAATTTCATGTAGAAACTGCAATGCCATTTACAGTGTGTAAAATCTTTGTGCTTTAAAAGTTTTTAAAGGTATACATTTATGGTGCGATGTTAAATTAGCATACATCATTTTAAAATATTTTCATTCTTACAGTTAGCAAAGGGACACAATTTTAAAACCCACTATTAAAATTAATCCAATTAACCGAATGAGTAATTAGCTAAAGATATGAGTGAAAAATTAATTTTAGGAAAAATTTAGGATGAAAAGTGACTTGAACTAGAAAGGATAGTGGCTTTCATAAAACACCTCTGTATTTTCCAATCTAGATTCACGTTTTCCCATGAACACCTTTGGGTTGTACTAAAAATATAACCATCTAAAGTTCAAATTTTAAGTCCCAAATGACTACCTTTCAGATCCAATGAGGCATCTAAAAATGGGTCAAGGTAACAACGCATAATTTGAAAAGTTAACAAAAAGTTGCTAATGGAATAAAATGAAAGTCAATATAATTGTGGTAACCTTTAACACCTGTCTTATATCTGTTGTCAGTTAAACATTTTAGGAAGCAGATATTCTTGTGGAAAATTTGCCACAGTTAGCATCTTTATTTTCATGTAGTCAAGGGGTGAGACAGGAGAAATTTCTGATTAAAATCTGACCAAATCTAGTCAGTGTTTAGATCCATCTGACCAAAAAAGCATGAGTGGTTTATAAAAAAAAGTTGAGTAAATAAAGAGAAGCAAGATGTGTATGAATAGATAAGGGCATGCAGGCAGGAAAAACATGGCTCTTTTTTCCTACAGATTTTCATGCATTTTTATTTTGTAAAATTTCATCACCATTTTATTGATGATGACTTTTTGTACTTGAATAATGATATCTCATTTATGAGATTTATGACATTCTGGTCTTAGCCTCTTCCTTGGTTTTGATTTTGTGTGTTAGTCCAGAAGTGCATAATCTGTCCGTAAAACTCAGATCTTCTCACTGCCAATATCTTCCCAAGACTCTGATTCAATCCAGTTGTAGATATGTTATTGATAGACAAAAGCAAAGGGTGAGGAAAATAAAACCGTTACTTGTGTAAATAGTATAAAAAGAAATTCTTTTCTCTGAGTAGACACGTACAGTCACATTCTTTAATGCACAATTTGAGTTCATCTCCTGACGCAATTGTTGTCAGAAGAGAAATGAAGATAAGTTGTTCTTTAGGGACTTTTGTGAGATATCAGAAATATATCATGTAGGTATCTCAAACAATTGTATTTCTCCTTACCCTATCACTCCATAAGGCCATAAAACTCCTCTTTGCAAGGTGACCGGATTTTACTGGTGGATGAAGGATGATGTGACTGCTTTTCATTTGCTTCTGAACTTTCTCATGATACTGAGAATTTCATGAGACAAAAGTAATGTTATCAATCATGCTATAAATACTTATATGAAAGTTTTATTATGTTTTTCTGGGGTGTGCAAGATGAAATTCCTTTTACTGAACATTCGAGTGTTCTGAAATATTTTACTGGTGGGTTTTATTCTGTGTCATTTGGGTTTGCTGCAGAATATTAGCCAGGGTTTGGGGATGGAAGTAACGTTAGAATAAATGGCCACTGGAGAACTGGAGAAGCTTTCTCTCCAGGGCTACTCTGCTCTGGCTGTATGTTTGAGAAGGGTAGTATGCAAAGACTCTTAAATGGTGGGGAGGATAGAGGGTTACTAAATACATCACAAAGTTTAAAATGGTATGTTTTGTTTTTCTGATGGATTATCAATTGTGATTAAAAGCAACCATGACCTACTGTCACTCCCCAGGATAAATCTAGATTCTTCTGTGTGGCACAGAAAGGCGCCATGCACCATCGACTTTTCAGACTCTTCTGTATAGCCTCTTCATAGCTACACCAATCTAAGAATGGCTGAATATTACCATGTTCTGCCCATATCTGGAATGTCTTCCACCAGGAAACCATTTCAGTTTCTCCACCTTTGGAACATGTATTTACTTTCAAGATGGGGTTCAAATGACATCTTCCTGATGAAACTTTCCTTGACCACCCAAGAAAGGCATGAGATCCTTCTATTTTGTGTTTGTTTTAGCATTTATTCATAGTGCATCCTACTGTACAGGATTTGAAGGTACCTTTATCCCTCAGGCTAGACTGTGAGTCTTCTGAACGTAAGGATTATATCGTATCCATTTTTGTATTCCTTTGATCTTGCATAGTGCCAGGCCTATGGTAGATGCCATTTAACTATTTGTTGATGGTGATGTAGCTTTGTGTAGTATTTGTGTCCCAGCCTCCAACCATTACTGTGAGTTCACCTATCGTCAGAATCTCTCATGTACCAGACGTGTTGAGAAATCTATCTACGAATGAAATGCTCTCCATACCTATCATTGACAGTTGAGAGCCCTTAAGGATTCATTTACCTTAAATAATAAGTTTATTTTATGTGCACTTCATTTTGTGGAGCCAGCATCATTGCTTTTAGTATAACACTTCATACAGAAGAACTAATTTAGATACATTGCAACTCGTAAAGATGTAACAGAACCACATGCCTACAATTTTTATTTGAAGGTATTCACTGCAGCTCAGAACTAAAGCTGGTAGAGAAAATTAACTCTAAAACCTGAAATACTAATACTTCACATAGTAACTGGTCAGGTTAACCATTCAGACGATAGCTAGGAATTAAGAAATAATCAAAAGGGCATAGAAATGCAAAGGAAATAAGTTCCCAATGTCAATTATGGTAGAAGAGCTCCTCATTCTTCCACTCAGACAGGGCTACTTATTCTTATGTTCCAATTCTAACAAGCTTTTGTTTGTTCACATGCCTTTAGGAGATTCGAAGGGGCAAATTACTCAAATTTGGGATGATTGAACATGTAGATTCAGGCAAATGAAAGAAATGAGAAATACCAGCTGATAATCTGATTCTCGAATGTCAGAGAAAGCAACATTAAGAAAAATAGAAGATGAAAAGACAACTATATGTAGGATATTTCAATATAGTTCTAGCTAATCTAGTTTCACCTCTGTAGAGGGCCAGTCTTCTCTACTGTCTCCTATCTGTTTCTCTTTTTGTGTTCTAAGGTCTTTTGCCCTATTTTTGTTTGGTTAGATACACACCATTTAATTTTCCTAAACCTCATTGTGAGGGCCTTTAGAGATGAGCACACTTTTAAGCACAGGATGAATATGTGAGCTAAACATCGGGGTACTTCACTACCCTTCGCCTGCTCCCCAGATTCCCCCCTTTGGACTCCCCCTGTATAAAAACTTCTGCTTCTGAATCCCTGTGGCTCCTGCTCGTTCTTCATGGAGCTCCCAGTACATGCCTGGTCTTCACCTGACTTCCCCGTGTGCCCACTCCTTGGATGCCTTCAGTACCTGTCAGACTAGTGGTCTGTCTGGTCTCAGGGCATGGCCTTCCACTGCTGACTAATTCTGGAAAAATTGACTCTGGAAGTTCAAGGTAACTATGAAGTTCAAGATAACTTTGAAGCAACTCCTGATTTTGTAGCTGACTCACTGGAAACCTCTCCAGTGAGAGCAGCGATGGGTTTAGGAGGTCAGGGGAGCAGTAAAGATTGTTGCAGAAACCATGCAGTTTTCATAACTTAATTCTTGCCTGGAGAATCCCATGGACAGAGGAGCCTGGTGGGCTACAGTCCACAGGGTCACAAAGAGTCAGACACAACTGAACCATTTACATTGTCCGTTAGACCATGAACTTCATGGAGACCATCTTCCCTATCCAAAGATGCTTCTCCTCTAACAACTTCCCCGTTGTGAGTTTCTTTGCTTGTCTCGCTGGCTGTTGTAAACCTCCACAGACAGAATCCTTCAGCATGGATGTGTGGTTCTGTCCTACTACGCCACCCAAGTGAAGCACGTGCCTGGGGCTCTCGTTGTTTAGCACTGCTTTGCTGACTATGAATTTTGAACTACTAGTGTTAACCACCTTCCACTTAGTGATAATTTACTGTTCTTATTCTATTTCACACTTGTGTTTTAGATCAAGTTCTTATGGTACAATTTAGGCGCTTTTATGTGCATTCCTGCTTGCTTAGATAAAATTACAACACATGGCTTAATTAGTAAGATGCGTATGTTCTTGAGGGAAGACATACTTCCCACCGATCTCTTTTCCCATTCCCAGCAAATTGCATCATGAAAATGTTTTGGAGAAGAAACGGTGCCTTTCCCTGAGTGGTATTTATTATTATTTAGCAGTTCTACAAAGTGAATGACTAATAATTGGGTAATTCTAACAAAACTTTCCCATTTATCTTGGTTGAAAACATTATCACCATAATACTGTAACTTCCACGCTAAGGACTGTTACATGTATGTGACTAGATGGCTATCCCTGAGGACAAATTTGAAGCCCTTTGTGAACTAAAGATTGTTTGTCAATAGTTATCATTATTCGTCGATAGTGAAAATTCTTCTAGTCATTTCTTGAGGTCTTGAGACCTTGTAGTCTTCATTTGAAATACCTGTTGCAAGATTAACATACTAAACAGCTACAGTTTAATTGAAATCATTGATCAGTTTGGTGAATATAGGCCTAAGGAGATAAATATAGGCCTAAGGAAATACAGAGGTGGCTGCCTGGAAGAGAACAAAAGGTGGCGAGAAGGGTTCTAAAAGTAAGAGCTGGAAGCTCTGAATTTTTCTATTATTCATTCATTATCTAAGTTCTAAAAATCACTAAATCCTAGTTATATAATTAACTTACTGAATCATGTTGGAGTTACCTCTAATTTTTTTTAATAGGACCTATATTTTCCAAGTCCTTTATTTGAATTTATATATTCGTTAATTTTTTAAATTATAGAGATGTTATGGTTTCTTTAACTCTTATGTTATTCCATGAAAATAGCTGTTTTCCTCACCAGTGACCTCTAAAGTTCTCTTCAGTC
Source organism: Bos mutus (assembly GCF_027580195.1). Lineage (NCBI taxonomy): Eukaryota > Metazoa > Chordata > Mammalia > Artiodactyla > Bovidae > Bos > Bos mutus. The sequence goes on from NC_091623.1 coordinate 19,697,082, forward strand.
CTAACTTCCTGTGATCTCTCTTGGTAATTTTTCCTTAGGGAATTTCTCAGGATGTTTGGTTCTGGCTCTCATTGGGTAGTGGAGCCAAGTTGGTTTCTTATCGCTCTGAGGTTGTCAGTTTGGGTACAGTCTTGATGGAGGCAGCTGATCCCACCAAGATAACCATTCAGTAAAATTTTGGCACGAACCTGACATTTCTTAACTATATTTGGCTCATCATATGGCATTGTACATAGACTTCTTGCCTTTCTCGCACTTATACCTTTAAGAGGGATTTATAACGCACTCACTGATGGTTTCCTGTTGTGCTTCTTAAAACACAACACACCATTGTGTTAGTAAATACACTGCCCAGAACTAGGAAGACTGGAGATTTTAAATTTTAATCAGAATTTCTCTGTTGGCTGGACAGCTTCCAATGAACTTTTAGAAATATGGAAATTCAATATTTATGGTGAAGAATTAAAAAATTTTTGAAACATTTGCAGAAAAATTGGGTTTACTTTGTAAAAGTTATTTATTTCATTGGCATGAATTAAAAGTATGTCATAAATAATAGGTATTTTGTCATTCTTTTTTATTGATTTAAATAAAAAGGATATGATTAAGAAATCAACCCATCAGATTTGAGATATATCATGAAACTTGCATCTATTAAACCTTTAATAATTGTAGTAGAATGGAAGAGAAAAAGGTGATAGTAAATGAATACATTATGTGTAAAATTACTGGTAAGACTAGTGGATTCTAATCAATACAATCTTCATAAAGATTTTCTAACAAATGAGCATTTACTGGATAACTATAAAATTGGTGTAGTCAGCATGCCTTTATAACATTCAAGGAAAACTGTCCGTGATATAAGAAATTGTGGATATTTACTTTTGTTATAATAAGTGAACAGAATCTGCTGTTTTGCAGAATTAATGGTTATGTATGAAAAAAAAAAAGTCACAAATATTGTCCATTGAGGCAAATGTTGAAGCTCTTAACTGAAATTAAAAATGTTTCAGTACAAACTCCTTTCTGTGGGTCTGCCACTTTAACTTTATGGTGAAAATCAGTAAGAAAGTATAATTTCATTCATAAACAGTAAGTTTGAATAGCACTTGCTCAGACTGTGGTGGGTGCACATAGTGAAGTCAAGCGGTTTGTTTTGCAGTCATACATCAGGGGTGCAGGTTCCCTGCAAGGAAGACAGGGAGCAAGTTTTCAAAGAAGTGAGCTTTTGCTTACTGTGACTTAGCTGACTCACTCTGTCATAGGGGATAATTTCACTGTGACCATTGAGATTTCTGCTATTTTCTTTCTGGGAGAAGGAATAGATGGGTTTATTTTAAGTACTGGGCAAAGGGATCGTTAGTGGGAATTCTGCACGAAACGACCCAAGATGTGAGTGGACAGGAATCATTCATATTCTTAAGATAAGTTACTTCAAAATATGAGTATAATTACCCTTGAAATGTTACTTTTGAGTGTTTTTTTTTTTTAAGTTTTTTCCTTTTTTTCTTTTTTCCTTAGAAGGTGAAGGAAACACTTACAATAATGACTGGGGTGAGTGGTATTTTTAGGTCAGAATTGTCTGGCAGTCCTTCTTTTCATCTTCAAATAAACAGATGACCGTGTATGTAAAATAACTATTATATATGCTGAAGTATTTTAAATCTGCCTCTCATGTCTGGCACGCTCCGGACATCACCTGCAGAGATCAGTGCTGCTGTCCTCAAGTTCCTGCTTTGCTTGCGTGTTCACAGAAGGCATAGAAGACTTCTTCATGTGTTCTTGCCTTCCCGTCGAGAAACTCAACTCCAGCTAATGAATGCAAAGAGACAGGCCTGTCCTGTGCCAAGGTGGTGTGCAGACGGCTCAGAATCCTCTGGGGCCCCACTGGCAGCTCTCAGAGCATTCCTGGGTTTATGGCCCCCTGAATATCTTGGGCAGCGCTTGTTTCCCGAGCTCTGACCTGTTGCTGAGTCAAGCCTCTATGTAAAAAGGAGCACCCCATTTTCACAGGGGCCACTCAGCAGAGCGAGTGGTCACAAATTTTGCCTCTTCTGTGTCCACAGTGCTTGCTTGGGTTTCCTCTCCAGAAAAACGCATCAACACGTTTGCAGCTGGTGGGGATAACTGCTTTTTTATCGCCCATTGTGGAATGCATACCAAATAAAAACCGCCACAATGTGTTAAGAGGCAATCCCGTATGCTTTTCAGGTTACTCAGATGTTCCAGCACGCATAACCAGCCATCAATATAAGAAATTCTCCTCTAAGCTGTTAGCATATTACAGTCTGTGACTTTTCAACTCAGGGAATGGCACTCATTTCTCTCTCTGTCCCATTCAGAACAACTTCTCCTTTATTGCATTTAGAATAGTGTAACTGAAAGGCAGTAAGGAAAGGCAATATCACAGAGCGGTTCACATTACGCTGAATTTTATTGTAGTCTGACATTGTGAGTGAACCTTTGGAATCCTTGAAGGCAGCACAGAGGCAAAACCTGCTTCTAACGGACTGGAGGAAAATATTCTGACATAGTGATAAGTGGGGTAACTTCTAGAAATCGTGACTTGAAAATATTTTCTGAACAAGTGCAATTTCTGTTATCCCAATTCACAGACTCATCATTAGAACAGCCTGCCATTGGCTAGAACTACTAATTTTTTCCCCTTCATTTTTTAACATGAAAAGTCATCTATAACTCTTCCAAATTCCCACTAAAAAGTGCTTGTCTTCTACTCTCTGCCAATTCTTTTCCCCAATGATTATGATTATTTCCAAAGTATTAGACTTTAGATGCTGCGAGAGTATTCATTTTAATCTGTTTATTTTCCAATTGTAAAATGGACAATGTGTGAAAAAGCAAAAGTGTTAGTTGCTCAGTTATGCAACCCCATGGACTGTATGTAGCCCACCAGGCTCCTCTGTCCATGGGATTCTCCAGGCAAGAATACTAGAGTGGGTAGCCATTCCCTTCTCTAGGGAATCTTCCCATATGAAATTTATTTATTTGTTTTGTAAAAAGCAACAAATCATTAGCTCCGTCATTCTCTGCTCTTGAAACATATGGAGTTGGATATTCTTTAGGTTTGACAGTTTGGAGAACTACCATAGATTTATTTTTCAGCTATTATGGGAATTTTGGTGAGAATAAGAAAGGCCCATCAACATGGGGTGCTTTCTCTTGAATCTTACGGTTCAAATTAGAAACAAGCTTAATTAATATGACTGACACGTTAGAGCCACACATTTTTACAGGATGTCAGGAAAAGAATCTCCCCTTTTATTAACAAACTGTTTTTCCCTCTCTGCTCCGTCACTACCACTGCCGTGTCCCTGATCTTCACTTTTCCCCGGTTAACCTCTTGTGTTGTTGTGCCTGGCACATAGTAGGTGCAGGGTAAATATTTGTGTGTGTGTGTGAATGAATGAAGGAAGGATGTTCAGGACACAAGAGCGTCTTGGTTCACTTGAGTCAGCAAGGCTCTTAGCAGCGTTCAGTGTATAAACTGGATGTGTTGTTGACGGCTTTCTTTGCTCTTTGTGTGCACAAGCTAAGAATAAACAGCACTGGAAGGAGGGAGGGCTTCATTCATGGGAGGATTACACCATCATAAACTCACCAAAGTGTAGCACACAGAGCCAGTGATCACAGAAGACAGGCAACCCAGGCCCCATCATTAAATATAGAAGCCTGTCTTCACTGGTTTTATCCAAACAGACTCCCTGTATTTTGGAAATTTCCACCACACTTCCTTTTGAGTTGCTTCTTTTTTCAAGATACCAAGGCTGACGCTTTATAAAAGTGGACTTAGTCAGGGAAGCTGGTGAAACGATGCTGTACATATTCCCTTAGCCCCCCGAGGAGACTGTGGTGTTGATGCTTCTAGGCTGACTTTTACGTACCTGACAACTTCTATATTCTGGTTAAGATTTGGGGGTTTCTTTTCTAAAAAAAAGTGGTCCTTCCTAAGTGAAAGCACCTCATGGAATAGAGCGCTCAGTTTGCACTCAAGACGACAAGCAGAGTAGAAACTCTGATGTTTCAGGAGTCGGAGTTGCATTACTAAATAATTTCTCTTTCTCTGGACCAAATAATAGCTATAATTTCTCAAATCTGTGTCTTTAATTGAACACCAGCCATGTAGAGAAACTCAGGTAGAAGTTGCAAAGTTATCTGTGATTTACCAGAAAGGTTTCACACACAAAGGCTCAATATTTTTTCCTTTTACTAGCGAATCATTTTGTATGTATGTGTGTGTATCTGAGTGTTAAGTACCATCTTATTTTTGGTTATTTAAAGTATGCAGCATGTAATCCTTCATATAATAATGAAAATATTTAAAATATTTTTATTGCTTTAAAATAGTATTTTATACAATGTTTTTATTAAGTTTTAAAATAAACACTAAAAATATTTTTAAATAGTTTATTAAGTAATCTTGAGTGTTACTAAGAATTCACTAAAGTAACAAAACAGTGAGAATAATGGTGAAGTTGCAGCAAAGGGAGAAATGTGTTCCCGGTGTTGAGGTGAGAATGTGATAATCAGACTATGTGGATTGACAGTACTCTGACCTATTTTCCCATCTCTGAGTAAGATCCTGTGTCCATTTGGCTTATTTTAAAGATTCTGTAATGCCTCATACTAGTTTAAAGTAGCTTGAATATGTTTCTGTTCCTTGTTCCCCGAAAAAGCCAAACATACTCATGGTATGAAGGGAAAATGGAATCCTATAATATGTGGAAGTTATTTGTAAGTTGTAAGCTAGTGTTCAAATATGAGGTGGCATTAGAGAAGTTTAAGACACAAATTAGCCTCAAAACATAAATGCTTATTAAGGAGAAATTTATTTGGTCGTCAACTCAAATTTCAGTTGTGTATGTATTTCTTGACTTTACAAAATAGTGTCAAGGTGGTCAGGACTTGCTGCAGTAAGTCCTTACCTGACTACTGAGCTTTTGGCAACTTAAGCTCTTTGGTAGAAAATCTAGTTGCAAAACTTCTAGCGAATTTCTATAGTAGATTTTTATCTGGAGTCATATCAATGATTATTTCGTGTAAATTAACAAATTTAGATATCTTTTTCTATCTCAGAGCAGATTGGAAGGGAGAAGGTGAAATGGTATTAGATACATCGTCTGTGAGAGGAGCAACAGCAGTAATATCTTAAAGGAGAACCTGGAATTGAAGGAGAAAGCAACCAACTTTAGGGACAAACATTGTATAATAATGTTTAGGGACAAAAATTGTATAGTACAATGTGGAGCTTCACAATGATGACATAAGACAAAAAATTTAAATTGTGTATTCTAAAAGATTTTTTTCTGCCATAAGAGAAAAACTTACGGCATAAAGCAAAGAACTAAAGAGCTTCTTGAAAGTGAAAGAGGAGAGTGAAAAAGTTGGCTTAAAACTCAACATTCAGAAAACCAAGATCATGGCATCTGGTCCCATCACTTCCTGGCAAATAGATGGGGAAACAATGAAAACAGTGACAGACTTTATTTTCTCGGGCTCCAAAATCACTGCAAATGGTGACAGCAGCCATGAAATTAAAAGACACTTGCTCCTTGGAAGAAAAGTTATGACCAACTTAGACAGTGTATTAAGAAGCAGAAACATTACTTTGCTGACAAAGGTCCATCTAGTCAAAGCTATAGTTTTTCCAGTAGTCATGTATGGATGTGAAAGTTGGACCATAAAGAACGCTGAGCACAGAAGAATTGATGCTTTTGAACTGTGGTGTTGAGAAGACTCTTGAGAGTCCCTTGGACAACAAGGAGATCCAACCAGTCCACCCTAAAGGAAATCAGTCCTGAATATTCACTGGACTGATGCTGAAGCTGAAACTTCAATACTTTTGCTACCTGATGCGATGAACTGACTTGTTGGAAAAGACCTTGATGCTGGGAAAGATTGAAGGCAGGAGGAGAAGGGGACGACAGAGGATGAGATGGTTGGATAGCATCACTGATTCAATGGACATGAGTTTGAGTAAACTCTGGGAGTTGGTGATGGACTGGGAGGCCTGGCATGCTGCAGTCCATGGGGTTGCAAAGAGTAGGACATGGCTGAGTGACTGAACTGAACTGAACTGAAAGATTTTTTTTTATGGAGGCAAGAGCATTTAGAAAACATTTTAGAAACTATTTAATAAAAATGGTTACAATTTAAGTGTTTTAGTTTATATCCTCAAGAAATATTTATTCAGAAAATTAACATGTGGGAGTGAGTGGTCATTTACTCAGTTGTGTCTGACTCTTTGTGACCCTGTGGACTGTAGCCTGCCAGGCTCCTCTGTCCATGGGATTTCCCTAGGCAAGAATACTAGGCTGGGTTGCAAGATCCACTCCTCCAGGGGATCTTCCTGACCCAGAGATCAAACCTGTTTCTCTAGGTCTTCTGCATTGGCAAGTGGGTTCTTTACTACCAGCTGCATCCGGGAAGCCACATCTGGCACCATCTCATTAATGACATGGTACTGTATTTAGAATTGAAGTCATTTGCCATCACTCCTCTCAAAAGGTGATCTTTTTTTCTCCTATCGCCAGCCCTCCAAGACTTAATTCTCAGAAGTTTTGATACAAATAAAAAAATTCTTTGGTAGATTGTAATGTCTTCTTTTTTAATAAATTGAAATACAGTTGGTTTACAATATTAGTTTCAGATGTACAGCCTAATTTAATAGGTTGTACTACAGCAGGTTGTAATATAACAGTCTTGAAAAGCACAAGAATTGGAATCTGGAATATCTAGAAAACAGTTCAATAAAATGTATATTCTTCTACTCTTTCTTTGATCCTGATACATTCACTATTACCTTGATGATGTAAATTATGCAGGTAAATCTGGGCAGGTAAAATTATACTGACACCACTGCCGCTACAAAAATTGGCATCTGAACACTGAGTTTGGAGATCCTGTGGATATGACAATAAGAACCCAGGTTTTTTATATTATTTTGAAAAAATTCAATATGTAAATCATGTTTTTTAGTAAATGCCTTATTTTATGCCTTCCATGTAACAACCGCCCTGTTAAGGAAAGTGCTTTTTTAATTTTTCAGTGTTAAAGGTTCAGAAGGGAACTAGAATTAGTCTGCGGAGGCCCCTAGCCTCTCATTATGCTATTGTTTGACCAGGAAGACTTGCTTATTCTCTGCTCCCCTCCTCCGATGCACCCATCATTTGCACGGGGGAAAACTACCTTCACCATTAAATTACTCCTGAAAATAAAATAATGCCACTAACATGCAGAGCTGTAGACAGCTAGGAGGAGAGGGCTAAAAGGAGGTGCACATGCCTTCCTCCATTTCCTTTCCTCAGGTCCGGGCCTGGATTGTCAGGTGCCAATTAGCTATAAATGGGCTTCCCTGGTGGCTCAGATGGTAAAGAATCTGCCCACAATGCGGGAGACACTGGTTCTATCCCTGGGCTGGGAAGTTATAAAGCACCTTGATTTAAACCAGTTCATTTTCTGCTCTCGGATTAGAAATTTATTTTCAATGAAGGTCCTCATTGTTACAAAACTCTTACTTTTTTCCCCTAATATTTTATTTATCTATTTATTTGGCTGTGTCTGGTCTTACTTGCAGTACACGGGATCTTTTGCTGTGGAGTATGGACTCCCTGCGTTGGGAAGATCCCCTGGAGAAGGGAAAGGCTACCCACTCCAGTGTTCTTGGGCTTCTCTTGTGGCTTAGCTGGTAAAGAATCCGCCTGCAATGCAGGAGACCTGGGTTCGATCCCTGGGTTGAGAAGATCTCCTGGAGAAGGGAAGGGCTACCTACTCCAGTATTCTGGCCTGGAGAATTCCATGGACAGTCCATGGGGTCGCAAAGAGTCAGACATGAACTGAGCGACTTTTACTCACTCACTATGGACTCACTAGTTGAGGCACGTGGGCTCAGTAGTTGCCACCCGTGGGTCTAGTTGCTCTGCAGTATGTGGGATCTTAGCTCCCCAACCAGAGATAGAACCTGTGTCCTCTGCACTGGAAGGTGGATTCTTAGCTACTGGGCTAGCAGGGACATCCCAAACTCAGTTGTATTATAGCAAAAATTTGACTGATCCATGAAGCATGTTTTAAGGAGAGTCTACCTGATCCTGAAACAACACTAGACCACCACTGATTCAGTTCCACAATTTTGTCATCTTAATTGGCTCTTCAGAGTAGCCGATCACCAATCCAACCAACTATGTGGAAACTGGCCATCGAGATACCTGACTCTAACAAACTGGTGCTGTTACTCCATGTTACCCAGCCTGGCCTTAGAGACTGAAGGCCAAAAAGCATGTTGAGTTTTTATGGTAAAAAAGTGCACGAGGAGGGCAACTACATACTAGGTTACCTTCCCAGTTTGACCCCTGTCCTTGGGTTTTTATTGCCTGAACTGGCACCAAAGAAACTCCTTGAAAATAACACATTCGTTGTCCATTCAGTGGTTAATGATGCTTAAAAAAAAATCACAGTTTGTTACTGTGACCTAAATTATGCCAGAAGCTGTAAAACCATGGTTTCTTTAAATTCAAATATGACCCACATGCTTTAAAACCACTACACTGACCCTATAGTACTGTTGCTGAGTATGCGTGTCCACACACACACACTCACACACAAAACACTTGGCATTAAATGACTCGGTACAAGAAATGGTATTTTTCAGACTTCCATGTTGAAGAAAAGGCTCATGAAAGAGATGTAAGTGAGCTTTAAGCCAAACATTTGTTGGGCTTTGCTGCAGCAGGCTGCAGGAATGTAAACTTTTTTTTTTTTTTTTTTTCAATGACTTCAGCTCCTAATTTGAAAGCTAGGATTTTTAGGAGTGAGCAAGAGACTATATTTGGCCAAAAAATTCTGCTGGCTTGACTTAGCCACTCTGCACATTCAAAACAATACTTCTTTATCAAAAAAACAATAGTCTGTTTTATTCACAGCACATGTAGAAGTTGGAACATCGACTAAATTCCACTTTCTTCTCTCGCAGTGTGTCTGTAACCAGCTAATGAGCTGCAACAGAGCCTGGCCTTCATTTTCAGCAAATTAAGTTCATCCCTCACAGGAATTGTGGTCTGGCTGTGGCACCGCTCCTAGGTACGGGTGGGACTTGTTTCTTCAACCAGTTGTAGGTTGCCCACATGGGTACGTGCTGTCGCACCACACAACAAAATCTTCTCTATAATAACCCGTCTAAGTAGCCTTTTACCCCTCAAAAGTAGATCCCATTTAATTTACTTTGTGTTTATAGCACTCCCTCCCAAACCGCATCATTGGCACAGACTGATATTTATACAACTTTTTATTTTAAACTATTTATTTAGAGTTGAGACTTCAGTAGCACTCCCTGTCAGATTCATTGACCGTGCTTAAATTCAGGATACTGCAAATGTAAATTGGGAAGAGTGATGTGTGTTTTTGGGATTCATTTCTCCAGCACGCAGACACCCACACAACTCTCGCTGAAGTGAAGGGAGGTTAGACGTGTGGATAAAATTTTGTGTTGCAGATGGCTGGTAGGAAACTTCCCACTGATGGGTGGTTTAAAAAAAAAATTGCTCTTGCCTATTGTGTCCCCATGTTTCTTCAACAATAGAGTTGATCAGACAAACAATTATGTAACATGGATCTAAAAATTTCTGGTTCAGAAGTATCAGTGTCATTAGGGATCTCTTTTCACACATAGTACAGAGTTTCATTACTCAATTATTCTAATGGAAGTCTCTTCCATTAGAATAAAATATAATAATTAGAATAGGTACTTGCCACAGAAGGAAGGGAAAATAAACTTCTTGATTATGTATCTGACCTCTGCTTTGGGGCCTTGTACCAAAGTTATGTTTTTCTTAAATCCAACTTTTCAGTTTTGTAACTTTTAAAGTAAGGAAAGATGTAAATTTCAAATCACCATTTAACTACAAAAAAAATATAGTGGCATATGATCAGGTTGTTTTATTCATGGTGGACATTTCATACTATTAATGATATTGAACCTTCATTTTCTATGAGGTTCTGCAAAATGTTCTTAAATTCCCTACTATTTAGTGATCTGAAAATACAAATAAAATCTTGCTCACACCTTTGATCCTTTTTTATTCTCTTCTTTTGGTGAACTCCAATCTGTTTTCAAGTCCTTGGCTTATATATTCTCCTCTTCATATATTGTGAAAATATATGAAAAACATATGAAAATACATGAACATATATGAAAATATAAACATCTTCTCAAAGAAAAATGTAGCTGAATTGCAGTGGGATCATTTTTTAAGATATTATCCAGTGCCCCTGTCTCCTCGTATTTCCTATATCCCCTACTCTTCCTCTGCGTTCTGGAAGCTAGGCTACTTCAGGAAAGAGACAAAAAAGGAAACAAGTGGCCATAAAGGAGTCAACCTCTTTGTCTTTGTAACTTAAAATTAAGGTCCCAATGTAGAAAATAGACTTGAAAGAATAAGGGGTTAGCTTCTGTTGTGCTCTCCTCAGCCCAGGGTAGGTAGAGATTTCATGGATTCTAGGAAGAGAAGAGTTGAGACAGGAGAAAAGGAAGTTAGATGCTGGTGGGAGCTGGTGAGGTCTTGCTTCTAGAATAAGGAGGATGTCCCCAACTCTTCCCTGTCAGCTCAAGTACCTGTGGCTTTCTCACAGTGTCCAGTGTGAGGGATGATACAGTGAGGACTGGATTTCTCAACCCCACTCTGCATTCTAGACTCCCTGGTACTTTTTAAGCCTCCTGGAGTTAGAGGCAACCCAGGGGAGACGGGTTAGAGGAGGTCTTATTTCTATCACTGTGTTAGTGTGGGCTTGAAATAAAAAAGAAATTGTTATGGAAAAAGAAAGAAAATGCTGTTGTTTTGCATGTCTGAGTTTGGTGGTTCCAGGTTTGTATGCGTCAAAGAAAGGAATTATGCCGTTACACTCCTTTGTCAGAGTATGTGACGCGTACGTAGTACGTACGCAATGAACAGTCGGTAACAGAATGAAACAGTATTAGAGAGCCGGGAGCTGCATGCCAACTGCTCCCTATCTTTGATCTGGTTTCTCTGTCGGGTCAGGAAGAAAAAAAAAAAGTCTTATTTTGGCCTGTTGCAGGCCAGCTTGGCCTGTTTACTCCTGTGGTTTCCCAAATTCCCAAACAATGCAACATCACCCGAAATTACACTTCAGGGCATCCTGGAGCATTTCTGCTGCCCACCCTTCTTTCAGGGAGTCCACTCCAGCTCCCTGTGTGCCCGATGCTGTGCTTGCTCGCTGTCACCGAGCCACTACACGCATCCACCCCAGGGGAGTTAAGCGGGACCACATCAATGCTGAGGAACTGGCTGTCTTCCAGCCCTGCGCTGTGGGTCATTCTGTCTTATGCTTTGGTGAGGTCTATTTTCTCCGTGGCCTTTCAGTAGGGAGAGGGGCCTGGGATAGGGCAGAGCCCAGAAAATAGCAACAGAATGCCCAGTGTGGGTGGAAATCCTCCCCTTTCCTCTTGAGGAGAGGAGATCTGATGAGAGGACCTTCCACTTAGACATTCTCTTCTGGGCTAATTTTTCCTCCGCTTTTTTGTTTTTTGTTGTTTGTGGCACCTGTAAACCAGATGGACTATCCACTGACATACTGAGTGTGTAGGATGAGGGGGCTGTCCTGTGCCCTCCTTCAGCCCTCAGAAAGGCGTATGCTGTCTCCCTCATGCCCTGTTCAGACCTCAGTATCCATGGCTTGTGAGTCCTGCTGTGTGATCCACGAGGGTCTCAAACACTTTCAAACTTTAGTGCGTGAGCTGATGACTTTTACATAGAAGACTGACATGCATGAGAAACCGTGAACTGCCCTCCTCCACTCCTACTTCCCTCCTTTATCTGGATATTTTTGGTTGTTGTTTAGCTGCTGAGTCGTGTCCAACTCTTTTGCGACCCTGTAGACTGTAGCCCACCAGGCTCCTCTGTCTATGGGATTTTTTAAAGCAAGAATACTAGAGTGGGTTGCTATGTCCTCCTCCAGGGGATCTTCCTGATCCCAGGATTGAACCCGTGTCTCCTGCTTGGCAGGTGGATTCTTTACTGCTGAGCCACCCGGGAAGCCTTTATTTTTGGTCGCAAGAGGGAAAAACTCAACTCAGGCTGGCTCGACAAGAGTGAACAGGCCTCTTTAGTGAAATGTGGTGTAATGTAGGTGGCTCCATTTCCTCAAGAAAACTGGGTATTTTTCTCTCTTACTTGGCTTCTCAGAGCTTCCCTCATGGTCACAGGATGACCGGCTGACACCGGGGCTACCTGTTTACCTGTTTATGTCCAGCAGAGACATAGGAGCACCTCAGGGACCGCCTTTCCCAGAAGTACAGTTCAGTTCAGTTCAGTTCAGTTGCTCAGTCGTGTCTGACTCTTTGCAACCCCATGAATCGCAACAGCACGCCAGGCCTCCCTGTCCATCACCAACTCCCGGAGTCCACTCAGACTCACGTCCATCGAGTCAGTGATGCCATCCAGCCATCTCATCCTCTGTCGATCCCTTCTCCTCCTGCCCCCAATCCCTCCCAGCATCAGAGTCTTTTCCAAATGAGCCCTCAGCAAATTGTCCTGAAGTTGTATCTGCCCAGTTCTGAAATACACATCTTACACAGGCAACATGTCACTCTCCTCCCTCTTCAGTTATCTCCTCTCCCATCTATTTGGTTAAAGTAGATAAAAGGAAATGAGGACAGTATAACACATCAGAATGGGACTGGATGAAGCTGCATGAAGAATATACTGTCAGTGACACAGGCTCCAGCTGCTTGCAATTAATCACTCTCACTTAATTAATCAATCAATTGAAGCTGATTGGGGCTGTGAAAAGAGTTTAGCAAAGCTGTGTTCAAGCTCTGACATTGCTGTTTACTGGATGTGGAATCCCGATCAGTTTGTTTCACCTCTGAGAAATCCAGTTTTCTTGTGAGTATCAAATGAGATGCTCATAAAAAGTCACTGATCACTCCTGTGTTCTCCACATGCCAGTTATTATTGTGGGTGTACTTGTTATTATTTTTTCCTATTTTACATAAGGAGCTGGGTCTTCATTGTAAGAGTCATTCCCCATTCTGTACTGAAAGGTTTTGAGGCATATCATTCACTCAGAAATGAAAGTTTATGGACAGTTTGAAAGGAGCAAAGCAGTGTGCCAGATGCTAGGAATATGGTATGTATATGTAAATATGAGTATTGATTATCTCTACAAAGTTAATGTAAAATGATATAGAAAAATGAGTTGCATCTTTCAGAGCATATCTAGAAAATTTGTTATTTTTTTTCTCCTTGAATTACCACCTCTTATTTGGTAACTTTTCCCACTTTATTTTCTTTTTCCTCATTTGAGTGAACAAAAGAGAATTCAGTCACCTGAGGATTTAAGTCAACTAGATTCCCATTGATTGAGTTTCCGTTATTTATGTATTATGTTAAGAAATTATATGCTAGATATTGATTTATAGATAATTTGTAATGTAACATGTATTCCTAATAGCTCAGCTTTTTAAAAAAATAGAATTTTTCAGCACTTCTTTAGAAAATCTTATTCCATCCTCCTCCTTGGACACTCAGTTGTGTACGACTCTCCCTGCAAGGATACAGGAGTGGGTTGCCATTTTCTCTTCCAGTGGATCTTCCTGACCCAGGGATTGAAGCTGCATCTCATATGACTCCTGCATTAGCAGGTGGATTCTTTACCACTTGAGTCATGTGAAACATGAATATTAACTATAATGTAAATTGTTTTAAAATTTTGAGTTCATGACCATTGAAACAATATCTGTCTTTCCTCATGAACCGCCAAAAAGTTCAGTGTTAAATGGAGTCCATAGCTGAAAAATGGTCTATTAGATTCTTGTGATATTTCTCTTTACTCCTTTTGTTTCATCTTTATTTGATTTAATTTTAACTGATTCGTGTTCTGTATTTCAACATTTTGTTGTTGTTGTTTAGTCGCTAAATCGTGTCCAACTCTTTTGTAACTCCATGGACTGTAGCCCGCCAGGCTCCTCTGTCTGTTGCATTTCCCAGTCAAGGATACTGGAGTGGGTTGCTATTTCCTTCTCCAGGGGATCTTCCCAAACCAGGGATAGAACCCATGTCTCCTGCTTTGGCAGGTGGATTCTTTACTACTGAACCACCAGGGAAGCCCTTCAACATTTTAAGTTTGTTTTTTATGGAGGTTAAAAGGAAAAAAAAAAAAGTAAGTGAAAGATTTGGAGGGAAGGAGAAAAGCAGGGATGAAAGAAAAATAGAGAGGGTCTTGGAGAGAGGAGTGAGCAGCTCAGAACTCAGCAACAGTTTGCAAATGAGAGGGAATCAAACAAGAGACAGGTTGTTGCTTAGAAAGTGCAGGTGCCAAAAGAAGAAATGACATCCCAACTGAAGGTCACGGATTGAGAAAGAACTATTTCATATGAAGAACAAAGAATTCGTGCCAGCTTAGTGACTAGAGTTTGGAAATCATGGTAATGGAAAGTGGAATGGCAGTGATGCTGAAGGTTTAAACCTGGCTGATCTCAGAAATGGTGTGAAGATGGGGAGGGAAGAGGGGAAGGAGAGACTCAGGCCTGACACGGTGCTAGCCAATTTACAGAAAGCCCTTCACAACACATGCATTATCATATTTCATTCCCAAAATAACTGTGCCAGGTATTAGTATTCCCTTCTCGCAGATGAATAAACTAAGAAAGAGCAAGTTCTTTTACTTTGTTTTTAAACTGGTAATTCTGACTAATACATACACAGAAAAACCAAGCGGAAACCCAAATGGGTATTTGGTCGGTTTGATTAACATAGTCATTTAGTGGGGACAATTCAGGTCAAAAAAAGATCATCCCAGGCTTCTCACCAAAGACCATGTTGAGATCTTGTATGTGTGTACAAGAATGTGTGTCTGGAGAGGGAATTATTTTTACTACAGAAACTTGCTTCTTTGTGTTGGTTATGTAACATTGACTTCACTCACATAGCAACTTGGATGTGCTTGGGAAATGTTGCTCCATTATTTTGTCTATAACTACTCTGGCTCTCATAGAAATTTAAAGTCCTATGCAGTTTAAAATTCAGGCCAGTCCAGTAATTAAAACCATCCCCTAGGTAATGCTGCTCTTGTAGGGAAACATGCTTAGTCCCCCAGGTTTCCCAACCTTCTGTCACTCTTAGTGGTGGAGTGGTAGTGGAGAGCGTCTTTGTGGGTGTAGTCTCCTATTCCTCTGGATTTCGGGGTGATATCCCTTGTCTGAGGCTGCCTGCCAATGCAGAGGATGCTAGAGACGTGGGTTCGATTCCTGGGTCGGGAAGATCCCCTGGAGAAGGAAATGGCCAATAGATGAGCTCCTAGGAGTTTGATGTGGGGTGGGCCTGGGATGAGGGGCACAGGTTCATTCTAGAGTCAGATATGGAATTTGAGATTGCCTTTCTCTTGGGCTTTCCACACTTTACCACTCAGAAGAGTGAAGCCAGAATGCACAATTGGGTAACACTCTCAGATTGCCTTCCACACTCCACCATTCTCAGAAACATAGGAAGTGGGCTTTTGCCCCCTTTTCTCTGTGTCCTAAGCCCTTTTCCCATAAGGTAGCCTGCCGCATGGCCTGGAGAGTTCACAGGTGGAAGGTATACTCTCTTCAAAACAAAAATTCTGTGGTTGAAGCCTCTGGGCTTAGTCCTTGGAATGTTAAATAGGAGCTAAAAGATTTTAGCACATCTATTTACTTTCCACAAAGCCTTGCTCTCAAATTAAATTCTTCTGCTCTCCTGATACAGGGCAGTAAGTTTTCTGGCTCTGCCTAGGAGGTGAGAGACTGCAAAGAAACATGATTTAGGGGATGCCATGAAATATATTGATTTAATGTTTGCAAAATACTATCCATGGTACAGTTACATAGACATAGTCAAAAGTCCTAAAATCTGGGTAGCTGCACGTGCAGTTTGCACCATCTGCATGTGTGCTCAGTCACTTCCATGCAACTCTGTGCAACCCTATGGACGGTAGCCTGTCAGGCGCCTCTGTCCATGGGGTTCTGCAGGCAAGAATCCTGGAGTGGGTTGGCATTTCCTTCTCCATGTTGCACTGTCTAGTTTCTGGTAAAATTAACATGAGAATCACTTTCTGATCCATTTTGTCTAGCAAGTAGGAAAGGTGGAAAGCCGGTTTCATTGTGAGATAAAAATGGATAAAACTGGTAGATTATATTTAGAAGACAGCCTGTAAAAAATAGCTATTGTGACAAAAAACAGGCAAACACTTCTTTTATCAATAAATAAGGAATTAACAAAAAAGGTGACTTTTACAGTGTAACGTTCCGAAGCTGTTTTTAAACTGGCATTTTTAGGAATTGTTTTCTAAGTGTTTTGTCAGGAAAAAAAGTGTCAGTAAATTTTATTTTATGAATGCTGCAATTTAGAGTTCTGTTCTACACGATGGCAAAATCAACTCACTTCTATACTTATTTCCCATTAGATTTTAGTATTTGTAGCAGGCCTTGTCAAATAGAGGTGAAAATTAAATTATGATAACCTGAAAAGTGTACCTAGGAAATCGTGCGAATTCTTTAACAAAGGCTGTATGTTTGCTGCATTCAAAGGAATATTTCCTTCGTGGTGCAAAATGATAATTAGAAGTACTGAATTAGATATTTGTAAGAGAATAGTGGAAATTACCCACTGTTGCACTGCATTGTATCTTTTAGTTTTGGTATTCTATTCTAATTATAAGTGAAAATTTCTCCCAAATTCATCATAAAAAGAAACACATATAATGATTACATTTCCTAAAATAATCTCTGAAATTGTGAATACATTTATTTGTGTTAATGTGAGGTTTACAGTTTAATTTAGATGATAGTGCTGTGGATTGTTTTTCTGAATAATTTCATTTAAGGACACTTTGTAAGAATAAATAAAACCAAAAGCAATTATAACATGAACCCTTCTCTTCTCTCCTGTATCTATGAAACAGCCTAAGTCCAGAATCTTTTTCTTTACTGTGCTTGTCAAATTTCAATGTTTAAAAGTTTTTCATTCAAATATACATATATAAAATTACACATAATGGATACCGAATTATGGCAGTGCTCTTTATTTCCTCCTTGTCAATAGTTAGATGTGTATCTATCACTTACATGAAAGTGTAGAACTGTAATTGCTTTCATCTTGTTTCCTGAGAAATGCCAGTCCCTCTTTTTGACTTACGAACTTAGAAATATAGACGTAATGTAATATTCTTACCCATATTCTTATAGGTTTTTTTTTCCTGCCGTTTTTGGTGACTTAATCATAAAAATGAAAATTTAAAGGTGATTTCAAAAGTTGTCTTCCCCTACACGGGGAACTTAGGCAGCATCCCTGGAATACAATTTGGCTTTAGGAAGTGATACATATTTTAATACAGGGCAGAGGAAGATGCATGGTTATATATGATGCTTATAATCACTTTAATTTCAGGACTGTAATTTGTCATGATTTCCAGAAATATTTTTTTATTTTTGGAAAAGGAGATTTGTTGACTGTGCGCACTATAGTAATTACTGCTTTTAATGGAATGTGTGTCTTAAACCTGAACATTCTGACAACCAAGCTGGGGCTTGACATTCTTTAGCTCTCCTTGTCCTCCGTGAGGTAATATACAATTTAGTTTCAAGACTAGTTATGTATCATTGTCAAAAGCTTTTTCTTAAATATATGAAGAAAAATATATTTTCAAATATTTATACCTTCACTGTGTAAAGTTTTATCTGAAAAGCAACACTAGCATGAAAATGTGAAAATGAAGATTTCTCTTTTTAAAAATGCATTATTCTTTTGGTGGCCTAAGATTTTTAACATGATTTTTAATTTGTCTCAAGGCCTGTGGAAAGAGATTGGCTTTCTAGAATGTACATGGTTGAGCATCGTACAGAAATAAATATCTCCCCCTTGGAATTTAAATTGTATCTAGTAGTACTATTTTTATACCTCTTACTAGGAAACGAAATACCTCTAAATTTAGTGCTTTGGAATTTTATTTCCACTAAAAATTTCTTCAGATATGTGAGCACCATAGTAACAGCTTTGCAAGCTGATTCTTCATTACAGTTCCCCGATAAGAGCTTCACTCAAGACAGTTCCTCCGGGATGACTGAGACTAAAAATCAATTCTGATAACATTAGGACAAATTTAAAGATGGGGAAAAAAAAAAAAACAACAGTCAGAGCAGCATGCATGCTGTGAATAAACAGAGCTTCCTTTTCTTATTTTTTTTTCACTCAAAAGCTAAAATGTATTTTTTTCCAAAAGTTTTTATTTCTTGTATTATTTGATATCTAGGTAGGATTTATACACCTTTGGAAAAAATAGTTCTTTTACCAGAGATATGAAAGATTCAGCTGAACTTATTTGTGGCATAGGTAAATCTCTTTTGTATGCTTTATAATCAAACATTTTGGCAACACCTACAGGTAAGTAATATGGCATGTGAAAAGAGGAATGCAATGAATCTATTTGAATAAAAAGTTAATAATCAATTCATTATTTTCGAGAAAATCATTGCATTTTAAAAACCGTGTAGTACACTAGACTGAGCTCTGATCATCTTAGAAAGAAGTCTGTCAAAATAAATCAGGTTGATAACTGATTAGCAGAACTTGTAGTCTGTCATTTTTAAATATGTGCCCAATTTCTTCACATAAATCTTACCTTTAAAATCTTCAAGGGGAAAATTTATTTTGGGCACATTGGCCATGAATATCAGTTGACATTTATACAGTGCGCAGAATTTATACTGTGGGTTAGGATGTCGGCCATAATTCTAGGCTGATAGTTTGTAAAGGGAAGATTCCATTTTGTACTGTTTATAAAATGTTACTCTGCAGTTCCATGCTCCAAGACTAACAAAGTCTCTCCAAGTATAGTCAGGCGCTGCAGTTTAACTTATTGCATTCATTAAACTAGGCTTAGATTGTCCTAATTATATGTTATCAACAATTAAGAAATGGATCACATGCCACAGACTGGCTAAAACATTCTGTATTCTTGGCTGGATGCCAGTGGAGGTGCCAAGTTCCATTCTACCTTGTCATCAGCTGCATCTCTGCTTCTGCAGTACAAGCAGCAGCTGTGCTAGACAAAATAATCTAAATTCTCACATGTACTTTTCCTTTAGGAAACAGCTCACACTGAATTGCATTTCTGGTGTGAATAGTACTACACCTGAGTGAGTTTGCCCTGAAAAAGGATTTTATGCAAATATAATTTGTAACTGATATAATCTTTCATGACTTTCAAATGCATTTGTCCTATCAAAATAATGGTCTTATGTTTCATGCTGAAATTATTACCAAATGGATTCTGTGGGTAGCAAAGTACTCTTTGCTCGTTCGGCAATGATTTTCCTATACCTCAAATTACATAATTTTATAGGTGCTCTGTTTCAAAGGAAAACAATCTTTATTGATCCAGGCAGTCAGAATTAATCATGGATCTCTGATCTCAAAACTCCTGGCAAAATCCTTTTATTCAGAACACTCGTGTGCCAGACGCTCAACACTTCACAAATCCTTGTGGGATGATGGGTTTTTCAAACAGTCTGATTGTTCAATCTAGTGTGGCTTCTGGAAGTGGAGATTCAGCAAGGCTTTTCCCTGAGTGGAGGCAGGCCCAGCCAATTTTATGGAGAGCTAAATTTGACCCAGCTTTTGCTTCCAATTGTCATCTTTGTTCTTGGTAAGGTTTAAAAAAAAATGGATGTTGGATGTTGTTCTCCTTTCCACATGTTTGATAGAGAGTAGATCCGGGAGTAGCAGGTATATTTCATCAGAAGCAGAGGGTAATGGTGCCAGGATACCATGCTTGGTATTTAAATTCCAGCAGCCTAAGGTCCTGTGCTCCTTGATTGGATCCTGGAATAGACAATCATGGAAAGATAGTCCCCATGAGAACTGACTTTCAGGTTCACCACAGAGCTTACATTTGAGTTGACATGTATTTTCAAGTTCCCAACTTACTTGATTAATAAAAGCTTTACTGCCTTCTACATGAATCAAGCTGGAGGGGTCATGGTAAATTCTCAATTAGAATGAGAAGATATCAAAGAGATTCAAAAGATCCAGCCAAGGTCCTCTGCCATTTTGTAATGGCATCTGCTGAGTCATTGCTTACTGGGCAGAAATTTTTCAAATTTTACTTCATACTAGGAAATCCTTTACAATTCACAGAAACATGCCAAGAAATTCTTTTGCCGAAACCAACTTCCTGGAATAATTTCCTTTGATTTCACATAAGATTGTCCCTTTTTTTCTCCCTATAGTAGATGATCTTTCTAGAGATTCAGATAAGTGCTCTCAGAGGAGAATCTATTCTATTACTGGATCTAATCTATTCAGTAATCCGATCTGATTACTATATTAGCCTTTTCTGTTCAAGAGCCAACCTGTCTAATAGTTTCAGTATCTGTATGCATCCTCTCTCGTCTTCAGTTCAGTTCAGTCACTCAGTCATGTCCAACTCTTTGCGACCCCGTGGACTTCAGCATGCCAGGCTTCCCTGTCTATCACCAGCTCCCGGAGCTTACTCAAACTCATGTTGATCGAGGGGGTGATGCCATCCAACCATCTCATCCTCTGTCATCCCCTTCTCCTCCGGCCTTCTATCTTTCCCAGCATCAGGGTCTTTTCAAATGTATCAGTTCTTCGCATCAGGTGGCCAGAGTATTGGAGTTTCAGCTTCAGCATCAGTCCTTCCAATGAATAGTCAGGACTTACTCTTGGTTTAGTACTAGGCACCAGGCTATAATATAAGAAATGCACGTCCAAACAACATTCAGTTTTTTTTCTGCCCTTGGCAACAGAGTCATGGTGAAGCAATGGGCTTGCCTGCCTTAGTCTTCCCAGCCTCCCTGACACACAGAGCCGTGTCTGCCCAGAGACTGCTAGACCACTGAGGCTCTCATCTGATGGGCTTTCTATTAGTATAAGCTATTGTCTAGGTGTGTCTTTCACTCATGATTTTTTGATCCTTTGGGGAGGTACTCCAAAGATGTTCTGTAATTTTTTTTTTTTTATTCATTAAAATTCCCTCTATTCAGGCACTCAGGGCCAGTGCACTGGGATGACCCTGAGGGATGGGATGGGGGGTTCAGGATGGGGGACACATGTACACCCATGGCTGATTCATGTCGATGTATGACAAAAACCACTACACTATTGTAAAGTAATTAGCCTCCAATTAAAATAAATTAATTAATTAAAGAAAATTCCCTCTGTGCTTCAAACTTACTTTCCTTCTCATCGTTTGTTAGAAATAACTTTTTTTCCCCTCCCGTGCTTCTTTATTATCTATTGCTCTTCTTGAATCTTTTCTTTTTGAAACAGACTCTTTGGTTTTCCTTTGTTGATATTTTTCTCCATTACTCTCTTTCATGTTACCATTTAGGCTGAGGCTAAATTGCTGGGCCAGCTGCTCTCTTTGACCTGCTCTAGACTTTGCCGACCACATCACCAACTGGCAGGGTGTGGTGCCTTGAGGTCTTCCAGGGGACATGCTTCCAAATGGAAATAATGGAGTAACATTTCTGAGTTATAATTTATGCTCAGCATGAGAGAATCCCAGTCAGCTTAAGCATTTTAAAGCACATTCACTATATTACTGAAATGCATATTAAAAGTCTGCATCTTAAAATCAGTCTACCCCATATTGATACTGCGTGTCAACACCTGATTCAGATAATGGTCGTGTGTTAATAACAGGACCAGAAAGAAGCCCTAAGGAGTCATCCAGTATACTCATCTTCTAGGAGGCTATTCTTCGTAGAAGACTGTCTTGTCTTTTCTTTAAAAATGCAAAATAATTTTTCTTACATTCTTGTCTATTGTTTTAAGATGTGTACAGCTTACTGAATTATTTGAGATAAATCCTATTCTTTCACTAGCTTACTCTTTCACAAACTCACAGGCTCACAAACATATACATATGCTTACAAAGATAGGAAAAATAGGTTTTTTGGTTCATTTGTATCTTGAAGGGGAAACTTCTTTTCCTGTCAGAGGAGTAGAGGTTAGTTTGATTTTGCTTCAAAATACTTAGGACTAGAACCAAAGTACACTTGGTTATTGTTGAGAAAGATGTTTTTTTAATTCAAGAGCCCAATGGGGCATTTATATCACTTGCATTTTTTTCTACTTCATCACAAGCATCTCTTCAGCTGCTGTGCAGTAAAAATGTGTGCAAGTGGTTTCTGGTACTTCCAGGGAGGAAGCCAGACTGCTTTGGGGAATGCATGGGACAAAGGGAGGCCCTTTATGCTCTGTAGCCAGCAGGACAAATCACTGAAATCCTCTTAGATATTAGAGGGGAATATCCTGAGCTATTCTGAAATCTCAAAAGGACTAACAAAGTTCATTCCATTTGTCATTGAAATGTGACAGTGATATAGAACAAAACCTTTCCGCAGTGGGGGCTGGCTGCACCGAATTCCTTTTGCAACAAGGAAATTAGGTCACAAGAAATTTAGGTCAACACCTTACAGAAATGCCCCTATGCCTGAAAGGAGCCAGGAGAACTTACACCGTCACAAACAGAAAGGTTATTGTTTTTATATTTAATTTGAAAAATGGTACCTTCCAAAGCTTAGGGTGATATAAACTCAGTTATGATTCAGCAAAGAAAATTACCTCTTGCATCACTGCACTGCTCCTGCTAAATCAAGGGGCGATCCTGAAGCGCTTCTAACCAAGCCCGGCCTGGCCGACCTGGTTTAATCATGCAATTCAAGAAATATTTATCAAGCCTTCATTATGTGCAATGAACCTATTAGAAAATTTAAAGGTTATGAAGATTAATAAGCACTCTATTCCCACCAACTCCGTCTTTGCCATTAAGAAGCTAGATGCTTAAGGAGGAGGAGAAGGTTAGGGAGTAGATGAAAGTGCAATATAACCTATAATTCTTTAATTCACCTATAATACAGTAAATGAGTATCTACTCTGTGCCAAAAACTGGGGAAAGTGATGTACAAGAGTTAAAGCAAAATGACTCTGGTTGGAGAGAAGAAAGAGATAAGGTCAGTTTGGCATGGGTGTGTTTGTGTGTGTGCAGGCTCAGTCATGTCTGACTCTTTGTGACCCAGTGGATTGTAGACAGCCACGGTCCCCTGTCCATGGAATTTTCCAGACACGAATACTGGAGTGGGTTGCCATTTCGTTCTCCAGGGAATCTCCCTGACCCAGGGATTGGACCTGTGTCTCTTACATTGTCAGGCAGGGTCTTTACTACTGAGCCACCTGGGAAGCACCTTGGCATGGGTAGGAAGGAATAATTTCTTGAAAAAAGGGCATTTTAAATGAACTTTAAATGGGTGTCATTTCAACAGATGGTGATCTGTCAGAGGTGCTTGAGTGGAAGTACTGGGAAGAAGGGCACAGGGGCCAGGGTGCCTGGAGAAGGGGAAACAAGCCATGGTGGAGAGCTTCAGGAGCAGACAGAGGATGTGCAGAGACAAAAATGGGGGGAGGAAAAAGTGTGTTGTATCTGGGCAACAGCTAATGGTCCATTTTGACAATTCTGAGCATAGAACACAGTACAATTCACCCTGAACAATGTGGAGGTTAGGCATACCAGCTCTCCACACGGTGGAAAATCTGCCCATGACTTTATAGTTAGCCCTTGGTAGACACAGTTCTGGGCTTCCCTGGTGGCTTTGATGGTAAGGAATCTGCCTGCAGTGCAGGAGACCAGGGTTTGATCCCTGCACGGGAAGATCCCCTGGAGAAAGGAATGGCAATCCACTCCAGTATTCTTGCCTGGGGAATCCCATGGACAGAGGCTACAGTCCATGGGGCCACAGAGAGTTGGACACAACTAAGTGACTACACACACACACACACACACACACACACAGTTCTGCATCTGAGGGTTCAAACAACCAGGGGTTGCTTAGTACTGTAGGGTTTGTTGAGAGGAATCCGCGTGTAAGTGGACCCATGCAATTCAAAACCATGTTTTTCATGGGTAGACTGTAGTTAGATAAGGTGAATAGGAATCCTTTGTAGACACACCCTGGGAGCCAGACTAGGGAGTGGCATGCACAGGGTGAGCCATCCCACAGCCATGGACTCTGGTGACTTGGATGGCCTTTCTGATCCATGAGATGGCTGAATAAAGTCTAGCAATATTAAGCCATAAGTCTTGAGCCATTGTTCTAGAATGTCTCTAGATATTAAGTTACTTGATCAACATCTATACTACGAGTGTAGAATATATATTTTCTAAAAGAAACAAGAGGAACTTTACTACATCCAATTTTTACCTCAAATCTAATTTGGTGTTTGGCCAGTTTAAATAAAATAAATGAATGAGAAATATAAAAAAATGAGCCTGGTTTTTATTTTCATTGGTTATGTGACCACCTTCTCACTACATACATCAGTTAGCAAAGTCTGCTTTCAGCAGTGGAAATTTCATTATCACATCTAATTCTGGTTTGGTAGCACATTAAACTTTCAAACGGTTAATGACTCTGGTTTTCTTTCTGTTCAGCTTTACCTTTCATAAAAGCACCAGCATGAGGAAAGAAATGACAGTAAGACTGAATTATGAACTTTAAAAAGTTGAGAACAAGTAAGTGCTTGTCCTCCGAAGGCTGCTCTCTCTGCTCTTGATTACCTGTCTGCGATAGGTCAGTGGTGAGCGCTGCATGCCTGCGGTGATGGTTGTAGCAGACGGGCAGGTGAGGGACCCAGAGGGAGCCCGTTTCTCTTAGGCTCTGGTTAACACAGAGGCTGCCCAAACTCTGCGTAGTAAAATGGCTTTTTTCCTAGACTTACTTCCAGTATCTTCAGTAGGTATTGCATTACAAATGCAAAACAGCATTTGTAATGAAGGATGGATTATTTTCCTAACGGCATATCTACAAGTTCTTCCAGTGTCTTCAGTAGGTCATCATTTTAACCAAAAAGCAAAACAGCATTTGTAATGAAGGATGGATTAGTTTCCTAATGGCATATTTAGAAGTTCTTTAGAAATTGATGAATGGGCACCTTCTGAATGAGGCTTTCATCCCAGAAATCTGCTTTGTGTGTACGTAGCGGGGGTGAGGTGGAGAAAGAGGGTGTACATATGTGTACATGTAAATATACACGTGTTTGTTTACCTATAGATGAGACATCTATGAGATGTCTCTGTGTGCACTCTGAGATATATACACGCCCTCACACACATGGGATTTAGATGTTGATGGGAAATCTGGAAGAAAGAGATAAACAAAAAGTAATTGATCTCTTATGGTCTTTTCTCCATGCAGGGTAGGTACTAATGTTCTTCCATCTTAGATGAGTTTGAGGCTCAGAGCAGTTAAGCAAATTACGACTTAGGCAATGTGCCCAAAATTTAAAAAAATGAAACTGGAGAACATTGGGCTCCTCACCTGGGGCTGCCTGAGCTCCACCACCCAGATCACACACTTACTGTCTTCCTGTTTGTCCTCCTCTCTCCCTGCCTTCCTCTCATCCTTCCCATCTGGTCTTTTATTGAAGAGTCAAATGGCTCACAAGGGAAATACCATTAAGTCAGTAAAAATGACTTGAACCCATTAGAAAAGATATCACATAGCCAAAGAAAAGACCAAAATAAGAGAACACAATGAGGCTAGAGGCAAGTTTAGCCACAAAGATGACCCTAATCTTTTTAGCAACCCTTCAGTTCACCACCAGTGACTCAGAAGAACCTAATCAACAACGTCACAGTTTTATCCAGCTTGGTCTTTATGGTGTCCTATGGCATTACATGGAGAAGGCAATGGCACCCCACTCCAGTACTCTTGCCTGGAAAATCCCATGGATGGAGGAGCCTATAGGCTGCAGTCCATGGGGTCACTAAGAGTCAGACACAACTGAGCGACTTCACTTTCACTTTTCACTTTCCTGCATTGGAGAAGAAAACGGCAATCCACTCCAGTGTTCTTGGCCTGGAGAATCCCAGGGACGGGGGAGCCTGTTGGGCTGCCCTCTATGGGGTTGCACAGAGTCGGACACGACTGAAGTGACTTAGCAGCAGCATGGCGTTACAAGTTTCAGGTGATCTGGCTTTAATTTCTCGCTTTATTATCACCTTCTAGGTAGGTGTGTGCTTGGTGTCTACACAGATGCTTGGACACAGAGAAGCAAAATATGGAGAGATGGGGTCCGCACCTCAGGCTGAGTGTTCACCTTCTCTGGAACGAGAAACTGTCACCGCTAAGGAATACTGTCACCGCTAAAGAACACCACACTGTCCAGTATGGGGGCTGATCAGAGAGACTGTTCATGTAAGACTGAATCTTACAAGCAGTGATGCCACAGGCACGCCTACAGGAGCGTCCCCAGGCACGCGCATGTCTCACAATACCCTGTCCTATCTCTTTCTCTTTACTTTGTCATCATTTGTTTTTTATTCTCACTGCTTCTCATAAAAAAGCCTTTCTGCATACCTTGCAATTGTTTCACGATTCTGCAGTTTTCATCTAGACCCTTACACATTCTGGGAATGGAGTGCTTGCACGGCGAACATAGTAATCACAAATGAATGCCATTCTGTGCCTTGGTTAGATGGGATGACTCATAAAGCGGAGTGCTTTTAAGAAGCGCTTGCAGATGAAAGACTGGCTGTGTGAAAGTGTTAGTTGCTCTGTCATGTCCTTTGAGACCCCATGGACGGTAGCCTGTCAGGCTCCTCCGTCCATGGAAATTCTCCAGGCCAGAATACTGGAGTGGGTTGCCATTCCCTTCTCCAGGGAAATCCTCCCAACCCAGAGATCGAACCTGGGTCTCCCGCACTACAGGCAGATTCTTTACTATCTGAGCCACCAGGGAAGCTATAGGGAATAGCAAACAACTGTGTCAGTGTGAGGCCTGACACAGACTCCAGAAGTTGTCAGGCTTAGTTTATAAAGAAACTAAGTTTTCTTTAGTTAGTTTTTAAGAAACTAAGTTTTAATAAGTTTTCTTTATTTAGTTTTTAGTTTATAAAGAAAAAAGTGGACTTCAGGTTAATTTTATGTGATTGTAATAGTGTTCCAAGAGAATGTAAGATAATTTTCTGTCTTGTCTGCCTATACTCCATAGGGAATAATAATCATGGAAACATTATTTTTTCCTTTTTATTAAATACAATTTATATTTAGCTTATTAAATACAATTTAATAAAAACTTGCTGTTTAGAAAAACTACTAAATATAAATTTTATTGGCCTGATTTGTTTTTACAGAAATACTGTCAATCCAATAGAACTGAAAGAGATCAGAATATTCTTACATGCACTCTGAACCTAAGATTCTCCAGTAAATCAGAGTCAGGCTCCATAAAAACCACTACGCAAACTAGGTCACAGATAACAAGGTAGCAATTAAAATGCCTGCATCAATTATTTGGTTAAGTTATTTCCTAATATTTCACTCTGTAGGATGTTTTATATAGGACCCCCATTTCATACTCTGTTTTAAAGAGAAAACTATTTTTTAACATTAAAAAAAAACTATTTATAGAATCATTTAAAATATGATGAATGGAAAAAGAGTACTCATTAAAAAAGAGGTGGGGGGAATTACCAGAGAACTCTCATTTAGAAATCTCTTCAACTAAATTATAGTTGATGTGGTAAAGAACAAATTTAATATGTTGCTTACAGAATATAATTTGAAACATTCTAGTTTTCCTTATCTCTGTTCTAGGAAATACGCTTCTTCCAAGAGTTGATTTCTTGCCGCAATTTGCATCAGAGCTTTCTCCATTGTTGTATCTTCCTTTCGTAAGCCTAGATTAACCTATTAATTTCAAAAGCCGTATCTTTCACAATGTGCTAGGAAACCAAGCCTGAGCAACCAGAGCCTTGCACAAACAATTTTATCAAGTGTGTTCTGTTTATTTGCCCTACTTGCTCCTTATAATTAAATTCTTATACCTCTCCCCAGAGACAACCTGTGTACTTTGAGTTGTGCATAGGGTAACTCCCATATGTTAAAATAGGTTGTTCACAACATTTCTAGTATTACCAAACCTCCTTGTCACCTTTGGGAACCACTTCTTGTGAGCTTATGGTCATGTGTTTGGCTGTAGGATGGAAGTCAGAAGAAGAAAGGTTTCAAACTACATGAAAGAGCTGAGTGAGATACCACTGATTCAGCGTGTGTCCTCATTTCCTGGGGTTCACTGGCATATATTTTCTAAAAAAGGAGTATTAGTGGAAGGAACATTCTGCCAGATCCTGTGCTTCATGCTGGAACATACAGATTTGGCCCTGGCCCTTGGGGAGTTCATTTCCTTTTGGGAAAAAGAAGGCATACCTAGATCACCATGATCCAAGGTAGGTGTGGGGATGGTGGTATGTGCAGTGTGGAGCCAGCAAAGGGTATGCTCCTTGCCTGGCCAGGGCCTGGGCGTATGGGGAGTGGGCAGAGTCAGGGACAGCTTTCTGCTTGAGACCACACGGAGTCTTAAAGACTGAGCTGCAGTCGTCTGGGTTAGAGGGGGGCAGAATTGATAAGTGGGGGATGGGTGGGGGAGCAGATCAAAGGAAAAGGAAAAGAAGGAAGGGGAACTCTAAGCAAGTGGTAGAAGTATGTTCTTCTTTCACCACTTCATAAAGTTCTTCCATTTGAGATAGAATTCAGTGGATAGTGAAAAGCTAGGAAGTACCAGTTAGCATCCCTTGGCTTTTTTTTCCCTTTTCCTTTGAAAAATGAGAGCATTGGCTAGAGTATCATCAAGATTTCAAATTATAGCACACACACACACACACACACAGAGGAATATTATTCAGTCATAAAAAGGAAATCCTATTATTTGCAGCTTCATGGATGGACCTTGAATACATTATACTAAGTGAAATAAGTCAGAGAAAGACATATAATTTCACATGTATTTGGCATCTAAAGCAGAACAAAACAATCCCACCCCCACCCACAAAACTCACAATAAAAGGAAACAGGTTTGTGGCTATCAGAGGAAGGGGGTGGGTGGGAGGGGAATTAGGGGAAGGTGGTCCAAAGGTCCAAACTTTCATTTATAAGATAAATAAGTGCTTGGAGTCTTCCCTGTTAGCTTAGTGGTAAAGAATCTGCCTGCCAGTGCCAGAGACACAGGTTCAGTCTCTGATCTGGGAAGATCCCACATGCCGCAGAGCAACCGAGGTCAAGCGCCACAACTACTGAGCCTATGCTCTCCAGTCCAGAAACTGCAACGACTGAGCCCATGGCCATGACTACTGATGCCTGCTTGCCCTAGGGCCCATGCTCCACAACTAGAAAAGTCACTGCCGTGAGAAATCCATGCACGGCGTCTAGAGAAAAGCCCACACAGCTGTGAAGACCCAGAGCAGCCGTACATAAATAGATAAATAAAATTATATAAAGAAATAAGTGCTTGGTGTAATGGGTATAAAAGACCCAGCACAGCCATACATAAATAGATAAATAAAATTATACAAAGAAATAAGTGCTTGGATGTAATGGATATAACATGAATAGAGTTAACACCACTCTATGATCATATAGAAAGGTTGTAAGAGAGTAGATTTTAAGAGTTCCTTACAAGGAGAAAACATTTTTTTCTTTTCTTTTTATTATATCTATATGAGACAATGGATATTAACTAAGCCTATTGTAGTCAGTTCATAAAATATGTAAATCAAACCATCATGCTCTATACCTTAAGCTTATACAGTAAAATCTATCAGTTATTTCTCAATAAAGCTGAAAACAAAGTTGAACATAAAAATATTTCTTCAAGGCTCTGAAGAAATCATGTGATTTATATATTTAATTAAGATAAGGGAACAAACCCTTAAAGTGTTTGCTATTAATAAATAGATATTATCATTAGGAAAACAATAAAACTATGTTTCTTTTTAGACACAATTTAAAATTGAAATATTGGACTAGCATGGGACTTTCTCTTCAAGGAATCTGATTAAAATCAGTTACTACACAGAGATTTACTTTCACAGGAAAGCATTTTCCACGTATCAAGCAAATGCTGTAGTCTTACTGTCACTTTCAGAAGTTGAGATTCTTTTCGAAGTGGGAGTAGAGGATGTAAACCGTCCCTATCAATGAGTGATACGTTTCTATTAAAATAACTTTACACATTTGAGGTATTGTTATTCTTCTACTTTTAAACTGTGGGAGAATTTGAGGAATTTTTACCATATGTTTTTGTACCAAGGTGTAGGACTGTGATTTTTGTACCAAAGGTAGGACTGTGATTAACAACACCCAATTGTGAGGAAAGTGCAAAGTTCTAGGGCTGGTGTGTTAGTGCCATATTGTCACCCAGGCCTCAAGATTCTTCTAGCTTTCTGCTTCACAGCTGTGATAGAGCAAGTTCTCTTCAGCAACCGCCCTCCCCCACGCCTTCCAGTAGCATCTGCTTACATTTTATTGGCAGAATTTTGTCATGGACCACCCACCTGCAAGAGAGGCTGGGAAATACAATTTTTAGCTGAACACTTTGCAACCCTCAACTAAGCTGGGACCAGTTAGTGAGGAATGTAGATTATAAGATTATCTGTAATCATGTATAACTAGTATATCTAGTATAACTTGTATATCCATTGTATAACTAGTATAACTAGTCATATCAGCTGCAAATCTCTAAGTTCAGAAAAATAGGAATCTGACTCAGAGTTTCAAAATAAAACAAAAGTCTAAGTGAATGAAAGAATAGGATGTCTAAGAGGAAAGTCAGGTTCACTGCCTAACTGTACTGTATTGTGATTTTTTTCATATTTGTTGGCTGAATTAACTTGAGCTACTATGAGGTAGATAAGCAGAACCTGGCTGAACAGTTAAGAGAAAGGGGTGTGTGCAGCCTGTCCAACTCCTTGCAATCCTATGGACTGTGGCCCACCAGGCTCCTCTGTCCATGGGAATTCTCCAGTCTAGAAATCTGGGGTGGGTTGCCATGCCCTCCTCCAGGGGATCTTCCTCACCCAGGGATCAGACTTGTGTCTCCTAAATTGCAGGTGGATTCTTTACCATCTGAGCCACCAGGGATGCCCAGGAGAAAGGGGATCTACGCTCCAATCTTTTTGTAACTTGTAAATTTATCTTTCAGAGTACCAGAGATGATTAGTACTTTTAAAAATTTTCTTAAAGTTATGAAACACTGTTCAAAAAAAATGGTGTTCAAAAAAATAGTTAAGATCAGTACTCCTTGGATTGAAGGGCATATAGTGGTGGTAGAGCAGAAGTCCCAGTTGGTTCTCTTCCCAAAGCCTCTACGGGAAGAGACTGTTTCTGAGGTCTTTCTATGTCATTTGTACATACATAGGGACTAAACGCTAGTTGCCCTGTGAACCTATTTAGTGCCACTTTGAATACATCCAGGCATTGTTTTAACTGTGTATAAAATATACTATCTTTTTTAGGTCTTCAACAAATGAATTACATTTCTCTGTCTTTCTGCTATTATTTGTATCTGTCTCTGTTTTGTAAAATGTCTTACTACATTCTTTTCAAAATGTGTGGAAATGATGTGATGGTCCTGGGAAGTTCTCAGAAGTTTGCAATTTAGATTTTTGCATTTTTCCCCTACTGGTTTGGCCTCCTACATGGATTTCTAGCCTTTTTAAAAAACCCGTCTGCCCAATACTTAATTCACATTTACAACATCACACATAAGAGCACGGGGGGAGTAATAATGTTTTTGCTTCAAAGGTCATCATAACAGGAGGTCAGTGAAAACTCAAACATGGCTTTAAAAACAGGAGAACAGAAAGACGCCCACAAGACTGAGCATGTGGATTGAGTGCTAGATGGGTGGTCAGCCCTACCCAGACAAACCAGCAATAGTCCAACCACATAACAGACTGGGAAACTCCAGAGTTGCTAACTAAGAAGCCAGTTTTATGTTACTTAATTTTTTTTCAAGAATTCTATTTCTAGTCACTACTATCAAGGGGTAGAAAATGTGCTGATTTCTTGAGTTACTTCATATTGGCCTTTTATATAAGGTGATTTTATGAAGATAATAAAATTCATCTACATTTTGGAGTTTCATGAACAGAAAGCAATACTTCACTCAGCGTTTTTCTAGTATACCAGTTGAAATAACCATAAATATTCTTTATTTTTTGCATAATGCATGTTTAGAAATTAAAATAACATTTTTTAATGAACTAATGGTTAGCATCGGCTTCCCTGGTGGCTCAGCTGGTAAAGAATCTGCCTGTAATGCGGGAGTATAGCTTTTTTAGTTTGATTCTTACTAGTCTGAGTAGAATCTCAGACTTTAAAAATCTTATCATTTTAAGTTTGCCTGTTAAATCAAGGTTTCTGAAGTATTCCCTTTTTTGGGGAGGAGTATGGAATCACAAGTTTGGAGTTAATCACATTTAAAACATTTCAAAGTTTTCAAAATTAATTTGGAAATTGGAATTTGTGAAGTATCTGAATTGCGGAACTTCATGCATCTATTCAAATAAGAAAACATTGCATAGTGACAGTTGGATCATTAAATAAAAATCCCAACATACTTGTTTAGTTATTAGAGCTCATTATTTAGGATATTTGGCACTCACATTCATTAATTTTTTTGGGTCATTCGCCTTTAAGATGGAATCAGAGACAGTAATTCTTTCATATTTAAAAAGTTAATGCCTTTGTTTTTTGTTGTTTTTAAACCAAATTATATTTGAATATTTCTTGCTTAGATCTTTTATCCTTGTTTCTAGACACATATATAGTAACTCTTTGACATATGTGATGGAATTACTGGAGGATGAATAATCCAAAAATGCATTTATCAAAAACAGTTTTCTTTTAAGAAATCATGGCAAAAGACTTTATGATAAAATTTTCAAAGCAGTGTAGTTGCTTGTTAATTTTCTGTTCATTGGCAAACCAAACCAAAACACCAAAAACTAGAGTTCTTCACTTCTGGGTATCTTTTCTACTTTACCTGGTTATGCCATGAAGCTCTGGCTAAGAGATAGCCATGGAGCAAGATTTCCATGATATTTTTTTTTTCCCAGGAAGCAAGACACTGAGGATAGAGTTTTTCTTTCCTGATTTAAGGCTAAATCAAAAGTGTCTGAAATTCCAAAAACAGACTTTTGCAGTGTGGGTAGCTCAGGTATAATACAAACTCTATCATCCAGGTATATTATTATAAAACTACACAACAGTCTGGAGTTAGCAGGCGTACAGTAGACTGGTTAGTGCACTACTTGCACAGAAAGCATGCAGTTTAGACTGAAACTAGGGTTAGTTAGAAGGGCACACTACACAATTATAGAAATCAGAAAGTGTCTGTTCTAGTTAATCTTCTAGTAGCTATCTCAGCTCACCCCCAACTGACTTCAGCGTCTTCCATCTCCAACAGCTCATTCTCAGGATTCCCTATCTCACGTGAGTTACTGCAGCAACTGCCACTGGTTCTTCTTTGTCCTTCACACTTCAACCAGAATGATTTTTAAAAAATACCGATTTGATCTAGCCACTCGCCTGGTAAAATTTCTGAAGTGACTCCTCATCAGTTTCAGGGAAAATCCAAACGTGGCCCAAGAGGCTGTTGACCATCGAGGCCTGCCTGCTCGTTCAGCTTCATCTCTATTCTCCATCCTCCTGCACACCAGGCTCCAGTTACATTAAAAGCATGAAGCTTCTTAATGCACCATCAGGCTCATGAGTTCATGCATTAATATCTGTGGTTCTTGCTGCTTAGACTTCTCTTCTGCATTATTTGGCCTAATTCCTATTCATCCTTCAAAACTTAAAACACAACCTCTTCCAGGAGGCTTCCTAGACGTATCCTCGGTTCCTTCAGAATCTTCCAACATACACCTTCCTCAGGTATCTGTCACTATCTGTGGATTCACTGTGGAACTCCCTGAAGGTAATGCGTGTTCTTTGTATATTAGTATTTATAAAGTGTAGTTTTAGTACTTGACCCTCAGTAGCAGCTCGCTAAGTATTTGTTGAACAAATCAATGATTGGAAACTGTTGTTAGGCCTCAGTTAGCTTGGAATAGGTTACTTAGTAATTTGCCTCTTGGGATATGCAGAGCCAAGGTAGTGATCTGTGTCTAAATGGACTAGATTTCTTGTTTGTATATGTGAACTGTGAAAACCAAGGTGCATAATCTATAAACCAACTTAAGTTGATCTCTGGGATAAGAAGACCCTAAAAATGTTCTACTACTCCTGATAGAGATAGTGGTAGAGATGAGGAACCATTAATCGCAATTATGGATGTTAAAATGAAGATGTGAATCATGGTGCTATGGAAAAATTAATGTAAGTATTTCCCATTCATGGGACTTCCTTGGCACTCCAGTGGTTAAGACTATGCTTCTACTTTCGGGGGCGTGGGTTCAGTCTTTGGTCTGGGAACTAAGATTCTGTATGCATGTGGGATGGCCAAAATATATAAATTAAAGATAAATATATATTTCCCATGCAGCTATTATTACTCAGGAACAATTTATTATTATTTACTATTCAGGAATAATAAAATTAGGAGGACATGTTCAAGTCTTTTTGTTTTTAAAAAATGTGATCAAGGAAGAAAAGAAAGATACCAAGGAATTGTGTGTGTGTGGTGGGGGAGTGTGTCTGGTTAATAATTCTTCCTGACATTTATACATTTATATAAATTGTGTGAATTTCCAATAAGTGAAAAGCAGCCATTGTTATTGTTTATCTAATCTTTTTATTGCAGGTTCTCCAAACATGAGCGTGCCTTAGGGAAAGCTAGAGGAACATGGTAGCCATATGAAAAAACAAACGGCATGTAGAGCTTGAGCAGAGTTCAGAAGAACATTGTTCCCGGCTGCAGGGATTTCTTGTTTAATTTCTCAGTAGTGGGAGCTAATTGTTTCTTCTAATTCCCAAGTCCTTATAGCAGGGGTCCCCAACCTCCGGGATCCAGTGCCTGATGATCTAAGGAGAAGCTGATGTAACAATAATAGAAATAAAAGTACACAATAAATGTGCATGCTAAGTCACGTCGGACTTCCCTGGTGGCTCAGACGGTAAAGCGTCTGTCTACAATGCGGGAGACCTGGGTTCAATCCCTGGGTCGGGAAAATTCCCTGGAGAAGGAAATGGCAACCCATTCCAGTACTCTTGCCTGGAAAATCCAATGGACGGAGGAGCTTGGTGCAGGCTACTGTCCATAGGGTTGCAAAGAGTCGGGCATGACTGAGCAACTTCACTTTCACTTCCAAGTCATGTCAGTCAGTCAGTCCTCCAGGGGATATTTCCAATCCAGGGACTGAACCCATGTCTCTTACGTCTCCTGCATTGGCAGGTGGGTTTTTACCACTAGTGCCGCCTGGTAGGCTGCAGTCCATGGGGTCGCTAGGAGTCGGACACGACTGAGCGACTTCCCTTTCACTTTTCACTTTCATGCATTGGAGAAGGAAATGGCAACCCACTCCAGTGTTCTTTCCTAGAGAATCCCAGGGACAGGGGAGCCTAGTGGGCTGCCGTCTATGGGGTCGCATAGAGTGAGACACGACTGAAGTGACTTAGCAGCAGAAGCAGCAGCCACCTGGGAAGTCCTCAGTAAATGTAGTGTGCCTGAATCATCCCCAAACCATCCACGCTACCCCAGTCTGTGGAAAAACTGTCTTTTACCAAAGTGCTCCCTGGTGCCAAAAAAGTTGGGGACTGCTGCCTTATAGGATGGAAGTAGAAATCCACTCCAGTGTTCTTGCCTGGGAAACCCCATGGACCCAGGATCCTGGTGGGCTACAGTCCATGAGGTTGCAAAGAGTCAAACATGATTGAGCACACCAGATAGGGAAGGAACTTCCGGGAGAAGGGATAGCATGGGCCAAGGTGCAGAGGTGTGAAACAGTATGTGTGGTTTGAGGCACGGGAGTATAAAGCTTACAAAAGGGGAGTGTTTAGAAGGGAGACTGGAGAAGTAGTTAGGGGGCAGATCGTAAACACCATCCCAGATTCAGGCACTTGAACTGAAAATTGAAGTTTACTGGAAGCTAGTAGACATTCAATACAAGTGTATGCTGTAGGCACATTTGATTTATTTTAGAAGTTAATGTAAATGGGCTTGAGAGCCGTGAGTCTAGAGGCAGGAAGCACAGTTTGGTGACACTATAATAGTCTAGATGTGATCTGACAATAGTCTAGATGTAATGTGGCCAGACACTAACCCAGTGGCTGGCACTTTTTGTCTGTGTGTTTGTCTTCCTTCTTGGCTGTGAAGTTCTTGGTAATAAGGATGTGTTATCTTCATCTTTATTTCCCCAGTGCCTACTGCCATACCTGACATGCAGTAAATTAATATAGCAGAAAAAAGTTTCTAAAAGTAGTATTCTCTTAATTACTCTATTGGACTATGAGAGTATCTTATATTGT
The DNA here is from genome assembly GCF_027580195.1 of Bos mutus. NCBI lineage: Eukaryota > Metazoa > Chordata > Mammalia > Artiodactyla > Bovidae > Bos > Bos mutus. Next base: position 19,733,401 of record NC_091623.1, read on the forward strand.
GTGAACATTTAAAATTCTTTATGAAGATAACATTTTTTTTTTGGTGTTAGAATTGCTACAGTGATTTAATTGCAAGTTTCAATCATGAATATATATATATATATATATATATATGATATGAATTAGGCAATTTACTCTAATGTTGGCCTTCAAAATAACAATGATCCAGTATTTCTCTCTGAGCCAAGCATGCATTTGAGGTTTTTTTCCCCCCTAGCTAGTGGCAATAAATGTATACAAATTAATTCATATTTTTCATTCCATTCCTGTTGTGTAAAGTAACATGCATCAGCAGTTTGAGCAAGTAGAACATGTTAAATTCAGACTTGCCTATGGATTAGCTCTTTCCCCACCTTGGGTTGAAATCTCACGTGAGTTCCATAGTTTTTTCATTCATTTTTGTACAGTAAAGGAAGTACTCTAGTCATATATAGTCACAATAACAAGCCTATTTCAGTAATGAACTCCCAGTTTCATGTAAAGTTCCAAGCGCCTCTCATCCCCATTGTGGTCCTGCTGCCATCCTGCCATCCTCCACCAGCTCTGGAGTTTCGCCCTTGCTTGTTGGGGCGGGAGGGAGCAAGGTGGGCCATGTGTGGGGCAACAACATCAGGCTTGCCTTGTGGTGTGAATATGGCTGACCTGTGGACACTCTTGTGAGCTCCTCAGAGGCTCTCTCACTAGAGCCATCCAATCACCTCTCTTCTGCTCAAATGCTTTAACTGCTCCTCAACTTTAACATCAATTCAGACCCTGTAGCTTCTCTATGGTGGCTTCCCTGGTGGCTCAGTCAGTCAAGAATCCACCTGCAATGCAGGAGACTTAGGTTGGATCCCTGGGTCGGCAAGATCCCTGGAGTAGGAGATGGCAACCCACTGCAGTATCCTTGCCTGGAGAATCCCATGGACAGAGGCGCCTGGTGGGCTATAGTCCATGGGGTTGCAGAGTTGGAGGCGACTGAGCAACTAATACTTTCACAGTTTCTCGATGCTCAGGTTACCTCATCCCTAGAAAGAAAGAAAGAAGAGAAAGTGAAGTTGCTCAGTCGTGTCTGACTCTTTGCGACCCCATGGACTGTAGCCTGCCAGGCTCCTCCATCCGTGGGATTTTCCAGGCAAGAATACTGGAGTGGGTTGCCATCTCCTTCTCCAGGAATCTTCCCGACCCAGGGATCGAATCCGGGTCTCCTGCATTCCTAGAAAACTCCTTCCAAAAGAGCCCCTTCGCCAGCTTCCATCTATACCCCCACCTTGGGTTAGAAGAACCACAGAACTCTACCTTGTCATCAGGAATGCTGCTGGCTCCAAGTACAGCTGGTCTCTTCGCTCTGCTGCGGAGGAGACCGTTCTGGTGCTACTGTCTTTTGCCTGACCTTTTCCAAAAGTGGACCGAGCACTTGTCTTCTCTGTCCTCCCAACTTTAAGGAATAAACAGCAACCTGTCTGAGAGGGGCTCTCAAAGCCTCTCTCATGGGTGAGGGAGATGGAATATTGTGGCAGCCCCCAGCGACTTTCTCCAGAGAAGTTCTTTCCTTTCTTTCAGTCACCCTCAATTTCACCTCGTTGAGACCTTGAGGGTAGCTAAGTTACCAAGTGGTTGTAGTCCACTTCCTTTCAAGTCTTGTATAGGAGAGATAGCACCTCATTTTAGATGGGGGAACATGCTACCTATTGTTTTGTTCTTAGTTTACGGCAGGTCTCCTCCAAAATTTAGAAGGGATCCCTCCCTAATACCTGTTACACAAGCAACTGTGAGATATGTGTAAAACATGGCTGTTAACCAGAATAAAGCTAATTTGTTTATGGAGATTTAAATGCTTAAACTTGGCACACAATAGGCAAACAATATTGCACATCATTTAAGAAATGTAGAATCACATAGAAACCAATAAGTAAATTCATTCAACCAAAAAATCCTTACCATCTCCTAAATACTGGGATTATCCTAGGTGCCTGATGTGCAAAAATGTTGCATATGGTACTTTTCCTTATGGAACTAATCATCTAGTGAGAGAATCATCTGTTAAAATATGTCCCCAAGTAATCACAATATAATTTAACATCATAGTAGAGGGATCTGTAGAGATGTAAGGGGGCCCAGAACACAGAGTATTTGAATTTAAGACAGTCTTCCCATTTGCAACAACATGAATGGACCCAGAGATTGTCATACCCAGTGAAGTAAGTCAGAAAATATTGTATGACATCGCTTACATGCAGAATCTAGTCAAAGGGTATAAAGACTTATCTACAAAATGGAAATAGAGTAACAGATGTAGAAAACAAATTTATGGTTACCTGGGGATAAGGGAAGGAAGGGATAAATTGGGAGACTGAGACTAACATATATACACTACTATATATAAAAGAGATAGCTAATAAGGACCGACTGTATACCATAGGGAACTCTACTCAATACTCTTTAATGGTCTATATTGGGAAAGAATCTAAAAAAGAGAGGACATATGTATATATATGGAGAAGACAATGGCACCCCACTCCAGTACTCTTGCCTGGAAAATCCCACGGACGGAGGAGCCTGGTAGACTGCAGTCCATGGGGTCACTGAGGGTTGGACACGACTGAGCGACGTCACTTTCACTTTTCACTTTCATGCATTGGAGAAGGAAATGGCAACCCACTCCAGTGTTCTTGCCTGGAGAATCCCAGGGACGGGGGAGCCTGGTGGGCTGCTGTCTATGCGGTCGCACAGAGTCGGACATGACTGAAGTGACTCAGCAGCAGCAGGTATATATAACCGATTGTCTACCACAGAAACTAACACAAAATTATAAATCAATAATAAAAAAAAAAAGGCTTCACAAGGGACATTTAAACTGGATCTTGAAGGGAGATAGGGATTCTCTGGGGAGAAAGGAGGAAAGGGCATTCCAGATGCACACTGGTTGTGTAAAAGTAGAAAGGGAGCGTTCGGATGCTGTGGTGTGGGGACAATGAAGCAGCTGGTACATAGGCTGGTGCGATTGTGAGATACAAACTTAGTGATTGGAAAGACTTCGTTTTATACCAGAGTTTTGGCTTCTCCCCAAAGATATTCAGTTCAGTTCAGTTGCTCAGTCGTGTCCGACTCTTTGCGACCCCATGAACCGCAGCACGCCAGGCCTCTGTCCATCACCAACTCCTAGAGTTCACCCAAACTCATGTGCCTTGAGTTGGTGATGCCATCCAACCATCTCATCCTCTGTTGTCCCCTTCTCCTCCTGCCTTCAATCTTTCCCAGCATCAGGGTCTTTTCAAATGAGTCAGCTCTTCGCATCAGGTGGCCAAAGTATTGGAGTTTCAGCTTCAACATCAGTCCTTCCAATGAATATTCCAGACTGATTTCCTTTAGGATAGACTGGTTTGATCTCCTTGCAGTCCAACGGACTCTCAAGAGTCTTCTCCAACACCACAGTTCAAAAGCATCAATTCTTTGGTGCTCAGCTTTCTTTATAGTCCAACTCTCACATCAGTACATGACTACTGGAAAAACCATAGCCTTGACTAGAGGGACCTTTGTGGACAAAGTAATGTCTCTGCTTTTTAATATGCTCTCTAGTTTGGTCATAACTTTCCTTCCAAGGAGTGTTTTAATTTCATGGCTGCAATGACCATCTGCAGTGATTTTGGGGCCCCCAAAATTAAGTCAGCCACTGTTTCCACTTTTCCCCCATCTGTTTGCCATGGAGTGATGGGACCAGATGCCATGGTCTTAGTTTTATGAATGTTGAACTTTAAGCCAACTTTTTCACTCTCCTCTTTCACTTTCATCAAGAGGCTCTTTAGTTCTTCTTCATTTTCTGCCATAAGGAAGGTGCCATCTGCATATCTGAGGTTATTGATATTTCTCCCAGCAGTCTTGATTCCCGCTTGTGCTTCTTCCAGCCCAGCGTTTCTGCATAGAAGTTAAATAAACAGGGTGACAATATACAGCCCTGACGTACTCCTTTTCCTATTTGGAACCAGTCTATTGTTCCATGTGAAGTTTTAGCTCTTGCTTCCTGACCTACATACAGGTTTCTCCAGAGGCAGGTCAGGTGGTCTGGTATTCCCATCTCTTTCAGAATTTTCCACAGTTTATTGTGATCCACACAGTCAAAGCCTTTGGCATAGTCAATAAAGCAGAAATAGTTTTTCTGGAACTCTCTTGCTTTTCCAATGCTCCATTGGATGTTGGCAATTTGATCTCTGGTTCCTCTGCCTTTTCTAAAACCAGCTTGAACATCTGGAAGTTCACGGTTCATGTATTGCTGAAGCCTGGCTTGGAGAATTTTGAGCATTACTTTACTAGCGTGTGAGAGAAGTTACAATTATTGTTTTGCCTTTCAAGTGTTTATTTAAAAATATTACACACATACTGTATTTCAGTATGTGCAGAAGTGAGCATGTACATACTGGTTTCTCCTTTTCCTTTTATATTGAGTCCTCCCTCTCATTGTTCTGTCTCCTCTCTATCTTCTCCCCCTTCCTAAATCACCTCTTTCCTTCCCAACTCATGTTTACACTTATTTTGTATCCTTTTTCTTTCTCCTTGATTATATAACCATATTCAAATATGTGTGAATATATATATATATAGTACCCATACACACAGCTTTTTTGGGCCATTGTTTGCTTTATGAAAGAATACTTTACATATTTTTCCATGTCTTGCTTTTCTTACTCAGCTACTCTTAGAAGAAATGACTCCCAAGTCCATAGGGTGAGCTCATGGTAGAGACTGATGTGACGAGAATATCTTTTATCAGAGATACCATGTTGGAGTGAACAATGAGCTAGAAAGCGGGTAGGACCTAGAGGAGGGAGGCAAATTGGTAAATAAGCAGGTAAATGATGGGGCCTGAGCTATGCATTCAGTTTTGGCAAGGACATATTCTTAGCACATGTGCGTTAGCCAGTGAGTCATGTCCGACTCTGTGACCCCGTGGACTGTAGCCCGCCAGGCTCTTCTGTCCATGGGATTTCCCAGGCAAGAATACTGGAGTGGGTTGCCATTCCCTTCTCCAGGGGATCTTCCAGACCCAGGGATTGAACCTGGGTCTCCTGCATTACAGGCAGATTCTTTAGCATCTGAGCCACCAGGGAAGCCATACAAGCTTCAAATAAGTAATGAATTGCCATATACATATCTCAATAAAATGCCAGTGGCCACCATTACCTAATTCTAAAATTTTGACAGTAGATACTCTTGAGTGTGCAGCTTAGAGAAGCATAGGCTCAAAACATTTACCACTAGCTCAGGTGGAGTTTTTAGAAAGATGTATTATTAAGTCACGTAAATCCATGCTTCTCTTCTTTCTCCTTTATTCTGTACACTTTCCTGTAAACTATCCTTAATCTCAAACTTGTTTTGAAACTCAAGTGGCTAAATCCACTGGTGGTTTACTTTAGAATGCATGCCAACATTGTCTTTGAATAAAACAACATTTTCCACCTTCCAGTCACACTATAATCTTTCCTTAGGTTGCTCAGTATTGGGTGTGATTACACTACTTTTATCCATATTGCAATCAATGCAATCATGTAACACATTACTAATGCCAACCAGCGTGGTCTTAGCATATTATAGTATAAATTTTCACAGGTTTTTTATATTTGAAAATGTCTTTCCAACATCCAAACTGGGTAAATATTTCGTTGGAACATTCGATATATAATTACCAATCCTGTGAAACAGTTCTGGTTATCTGCAAATGTATGTCCCATTTATTTGTAATCATGATAAAGATAACATGACCTCCTTTAGCCTCCTGAACCCTGGTGTAGTTAGTAATTTATTACAAAGCACAAAGTAGCTAGATTCTGATAATGTAATTGTTTTAAAAATACTTTAAAATGTAAATATTTCAAAAAAATACAAAGAATATTTCAAAAATACAAAGAATGGACTTGGGAGTCATTTCTTCTAAGAGTAGCTGAGTAAGCTACTTTGTATTTTCCATAATGAACAATTAAAAAAAAATTTTCATATTTAGTTACTATTAACCACCAGTATCAGTCTTGTACTGGTTCCCATGGGAAACCTCTATCATGAATTTGGTATATGTCTTTCTAGTTCATTTTTATTTTATATACATATATGTATTATGGATAATTTATAAGTGTTTAAAAATGTTTAATGTTAGTTGTATCACTACTGTATTTATAATTTTTACTTTCTGTTTTCACTTGGTGTTATTTTTTTTTACAATTTCTCAGTATAATTAAATCTATTTTATTAGCATCAGCAGTACTGCAGGAATTGTGCCTGTGGATTATGCATGTTTGTGTCTCCACTGACAAATATTCTAAAGTTGTCCTTGGTCAGTATTATGGCCTGAAAGTTTGTGTCCTCTCCCACCCCAAAATTGTGTGTTGAAGCTCTAACCCCCAAAGTGATGATATGAGAAGGTAGGGCCTTTGGAGGTAATTAGGTTTAGATTAAACATGAGGGTAGGGCCTTCATGATGGGATTAGTCCCCTTATAAGAAGAGGGAGAGACCCAGGAGCTCTTGCTTTCTGCTGGAGAACAGAGACGAGGTCATGTGATTACTCAGCAAGCTGGTGACAGTCTATAAACCCGAAAAGGGCCCTCACCAAGAACTGCAGCATGCTATCTCATTTTTTCACCAGCTTTATTGAAGTTTGATTCACATATAGCATTGTATAATTTTAAGGTGTGTGCCATGTTGACTTGATACACTTATATACAGCAAAATGATTACCACAGTTGGATTAGTAACTCTATCTCCTTACATAAAAATGGTATGCATTATTGTTTACATCTGCATTTTCTTCATTACTTATGAATATTTATGTATTTATTTATGTTGATGGATTTATATATATGGATTTAAAATCTCAATCTTAATCTGAACTGATGCTGTAAGAGAAAGTGAAAGTTACTAGAGAACGAATCCACAAATTTGGCAATACTATCATTTATCCTCATAACACTTAAATTACTCAAGTTGCTAGAAAGTAAGTATTATTAAGACAAATCTTACAGTCAGGATTTATCACAGCAGTAGTATTTCAGAGCTCAACTTGGGGCAAAGAAGCTGTATTTAAGGCAGAATTTGGTCATGAAATAGCAAAATCATAATCAATTTTATAGGCAGTGGGGAGAATGTAAAGGCATAAAAGCAGATTAACTTCTTTTCTTTCCAGCAATTTGTTTGAATTTATATAAGTTTTTGATCCATCATACCTTCCAAATGTGAATAACTCTTGGTTTGGTTTTAAAGGAGGATTAAAACAAGAATGCAAAATACCAGTATTAGGTGGCAACTGAGCACATTTGCATGACACTTTTGCTTTCCTGCTTGCCACATAAGTGATTGAAACATGGACTGGAAAAAAGTGACCGTGTTAAAAATAGTCTGCATTCTATATAGAGTGCCTTGGGTGTAGAGAAATAGGGTATGGTTTGAAATGGTAATTTAAACTGCACCTTAAATAATAGTTAATTTTCCTTTTAAATGAAACTTTTGTTTTAAGAGAAAAAAATTTTTTAACTCCCTTGAAATAAAGAGAGCCTGGGGAGAATATAGGAAGTGCAGGGTGGTCCTTATGAAAGAATGGATCACTGTAAAATGAAATGGGACCTGTTTTTTTAGGTAAGTTGCAAAATAGTTTGGATTTGTAAGACAGAGTATCTCTCCCATAACCTTGGTGGTGATATTGCTGATTTTTTAAAAATTGATTTTGAGTTCTGGTGAGGTATCATGAAGAGAAAGAAGGGAAGGAAGGATGGTTGGGAAAAAGGAAGGAATCAATCAGTCTGTCAGTCGTGGGAGTTTTGGCAATGGAATGACCTGGTCAGAGTCCTCCTGCCATTAATTTTTTAGGATGTCACTTGAACAGCTCAAGTTTTGTTTTCTTCATATAACAAATAGAGATAACATTATACATCTTATAGAGTTCCCACGAAAATGAAGTGAGGGACTTTATGAGTTGAATACTTTATGCCTGCCGCACGCAGTAGCTCATTCCCTTACAAATTTCCCATCTTTAGGTGTTTAAAAATATTTTTTCCATGTCTATAGAATTAAACTATTTTTCATTGATTACATTATTTTACACAAACTCTGGTGCCATATCTAACTGGCCCCACTAGTGTTCACTCAAGTCATTAATAAAACTTTCTTGCAGAATATGTTTCATTCTATACAATTTAAAATTGACAGCATTCCTCCAGTGTACTTCCAGAATTTTAGTCTAATGAAATCTCCCTTGTAAAGAAGGTTTTGCTAACCCTATACATTTGGGAAATGCTGCACTCCATCCTGTTTCCTCTTTCCTCCAGTAAAGGAAGTTTTTAAAATTTATGTGTTTTCTTACTTTATTTGGCCATGGAAATTCTTTTTAGGTAGCTTCCATTTATAGTCCATGGAATATATTTTGTGACATGTTTGTGTAATTGATCTGCTTCACCAACCCTATATGCAAATATAGTCATGTATCTTTTCATTAAAAAATTCTTTGAAGGCTTGATTTGCTATTAGTAGCAGGAACTTGCTTGTATTAGATCAACATCTCCATCACTCCCCATCCTATCCGCACTCTCTCAAGTCGTCTAAGAACTCTGATATTTACTCAGTCCTAAAGGAGGGTTTTATTTTTCTGAATACAGAGCAGAGAGTGAACCGCAATCCACATTTTCCTTTGCTGAAGTGTGGCTTTGTACAAACCCACAGAAGATGATCCACATGCCTCTCTTTGCTAGCCCCGACATTGATCACTGGTGCACTGTACTAGGACCTTAATGTTAGAATGCCATTTTATAATAATTTCTCAGTCACTGACCCATCAAGCATAAAACAATTTAGAGTGTCTGACTCCAGAGTCAGCCTTGCTGGCTCTCATAGGCTCTCATATCAGAATCTCTAGCTCAGACTCCCCTTGCCTTCTTAGTGAGTTCCTGCTTGGTGACTTCATGTTCTTTTGGATCAGGAGACTATGGACAGAATCAGCTTAGTCTATTTTAACAGTTTTTCTAACCTCAAATTTGGGTAATAGGTGATGAGTCTTTGTAACTTTCTTCCCTGAAGGCCCAGGGTCTCCCTTTTCAGATTGGTTGAACCCATCCCCAGGGCTCTGAATATCAAAGAATAGCAGTGAGAAGTAGACTCCTTAAGTTAGACCAAGATCATAGTATTTTTTAAAAGTAATTGATGTTTGGCTGTGCTGGGTCTTCATTGCTTTATGAGGGCTTTCTCTAGTTGCGGCAAATGGGGGCTACTCTTTGTTGTAGCATTCAGGCTCCTCACTGCAGTGGCTTCTCTGGTTGGGGAGCACAGGCTCTAGAGTGTGCGAGCTTCAGCAGTGGCTGCACACGGGCCCCGTAGTTGTCTCGCGGGCTGTGGAGCTCAGGCTTAGTAGTGGTGCAGGGGATTGTTGTTCCACAGCATGTGGAATCTTCCAGGATCAGGGATTGACCCCATGTCCCCTGTATTGGGTAAGTGGATTGTTACCCACTGTACCACCAGGAAGTTCAAGGTCATAGTATTTTAATTTTCCCTTGGACATCAGTTTCTTCTTACACTGTATTTTCATAATTAGGAGGGGCCATTCAGCTGATTCAACAGCTGTCTCCTGAGTGTTAACCCCATACCAGGAACTGTCCCAAGACTGGGATATAGCAGTACACACTTAAGATAATGTTTCTGCTCTCTTGGAGCTTATGTTCTAAAGTAGAAAAAAACAAGCAAATAATGTACAGGAGTTAATGATGAATCCTAGGAAGGAAGGATTAGGGATACAGAGAGGGGATTGGGCATTATTTTGTATATTAGTAGAATGACCAATGAAGCCTTCACAGCTAGAGCTGCATTTGAGCACAGATCTTGAGGAAGTGATGGATCAGCCACAGAAACATTTTGAGGAAGCCTCTTCTAGGGAGAGGAAAATATAATTGCAATGAGGGAAGGGTGCTTGGAATAGTTGAGGAGTAGCTAGAAGTCTAGTTTTACTTGGTCAGAATTAGTAAAAGAATGATAGGTGATGAAATCAGAGAATTTGTGGGATGGGTAGAAGGAGATGATTTAGAGTCATGTATGCTGTTGCTCAGATGGTGAAGAATCCACCTGCAATGCAGGAGACCCAGGTTCATTTCCTGGGTCGGTAAGGGAATGGCAAAAGGGAATGACAGTGGAGAAGGGAATGGCAACCCACTCCAGTATTCTTGCCTGGAGAATTCCATGCACAGAGGAGTCTGGTGGGATACAGTCCATGGGGTTGCAAAGAGGAGGACACAACTGAGTGACCAACACACAACAACTCACAAATGCTATGATAAGACTTTGGTCTCATTCTGAGTGATATGGGAAGCCAATGGATGGCTGTTAACAAAGTTTTGACATGATTCAGTTTATGCTTTATAAATATTATTGGATACTGTATGGAGAATAGTCTGCTAGAGTGGCATGGTTAGAAACACAGAAACACATTTAGGAAGCTTTAGAATAGAAGTAAGATAGGTGACAGATGACAGTGATTTCAACTAGGGAGTTAGAAACATTAAGAAGTAGTTCGTTAGGCATATGTGTTGAAGGTAGAGCTTTTGGGACTTATTGATGGGTTGAATGTGGGGTATGAAAGAAAGAGAATCTATTATGACAGTAAATTTTATATGACAGTAAATTCAAATGGTTGAAATCATGGACATGCCATTTATTGAAATTAAAAAGACTGGAAAAAGTTGTAGGTTTTGAGGGTTGAAGTGGAATCAAGAGTTTGCATTTGGGCAAGTTAAATTTGAGAGGTCTTTCAGCTATCAGGGCAAACATGTTAAATAAGAACTGTATATATGACTCTGGAGTCAAGGGGGAGATTAGTGCTAGTGATTAAAATTTGAATAATTTCACATAGATGATATTTAAAGCCAATGGTCTTGGGTGAGATTACCTAGATGGTGAGTGTTAATAGAAAATGGAAGCAAAGAGCCTTGACGAATGCCCTAGAACATTCCAGTGATTCAAGTTTCAAAAGATAAGTAGATACCAATGAGAAAGGAAGAGGAAAACGGATAAGTGGTGTCCCAAGAGTCAGATAAAGTCAGATAAAGAAACCATACTGACCACTGACTTTGACAACATGAGATCATTGATAAGAATAAAAACAATTACAGTTTTAGAGGTGTATGACAAGAAATAATGGAAAGTGAAATCAGGAAGTGGAGACTTCCTTTTCAGGAAGATTCATGTAAAGGAAGTAGACAAACGAGGACAGAGCTGGAGGGAGCTATGGGTTCACGGTATTAGTTTTCAAGTTGATAGATATCATGGATAATTGTATGTGTATGGGAAGAATTTAGTGTAAATTGATGGTGTAGCGGAAATTGTACCTTAAACAGATGATAACCTAACCTTAAATAGATGAGAAAAGATGATACAGTACAAAAATAGATGGATTGGCATTAGATGGAATTTATACCCCCATTTAGGGTATGGGTGGAAGTCAGAGTGTGTGCTCAGTCGCTTCAGTCGTGTCTGACTCTTTGTGAGTCATGGATTGTAGCCCTCCAGGCTCTTTTGTCCATGAAGGATTCTCCAGGCAAGAATACTGGAGTGGGTTGCCATTTCCTTCTCCAGGGAATCTTCCTGACCCAGGGAAGTCAGAGTACGAGTATACAGAAAGGTAGGGGGATGTATTATACTGAGAGATGCCTTCACTCAGTAACTCATTCATTCATTTATTTAACTTAACAAATATTTAATACATGTCTATATCTGAAGCACTCTTTCCAGGTGTTGGGGATGTAGTATGACAATAGTCATTACAAATTCTGCAGCAAATAAAGGAAATAAACACATAAATTATATAATATGGTATATTGTACAAAAGACATGGATGAATTCGAACTTAAAACTCTTTTTCATTGTATGTGTAAATTAATTTGTAGGCATGTATTTTTGTTATGACTATTGTTTTCATCTGTTTTTGAGATAAACATGTTAATTAGGGAAAAATTACAGCAAACATGTGGCAACCACAGCATTGCCCAGTTAACATTCAGTCCATGATGACAAACTCACAAATGGCCTCCTTCATCCTGTACTCCCTAGTATCACAGGACACGACTGGATCTCAGAGAGAAGCTGAAGCTTTATGTTTGTTTTCAGTTCAGAAGTGAAATGAAGAATCTGTAAAAAGTAGGAACAGTTTAGGAGAACCAGGGACCGACTTTCAAAATAGCAAGTATGAGGTTTTTGACATGACTACTGTCTGATTTTTTCCCCCCACTTTTTAATATCTTTAAATAAAGATTTGTTTGGATTAAAAATGAAAATGAAAAATAATGAAAAATGAAAATATGTACATTTGTGAGGTTGGACTACCCAGTGAAAAATTAGGCAAATTGAGAAACTTTATGGAACAGAAATATGTCTAAGTCAAGAGCCAGAATCTGGGAATTTGTATCCAACTGTTCTGTTCCTAATCTCTTCAATTCGTTGAGCCTTACTTTCCCTGTCTAAACAACCTAAGTAAAGGTGTCTGCCTCATCTAATTCAAAAGGCTGTTAACTTCTTTTAACCACAAAGATCAGAGTATTATGCACATTTAAAACGATATGAGGGAGTTGAATCTTAGGTCAAACAGCTTGTCTAAGATCACATAGCACATACGTTAACACAAATATTGAACCTAGCCTTCTCTGATTTTGAAATCTAAGCTATTAGCATGTTCTGCAGTATCCAACAAGCACAGACACTCAACTGAGATCAAGAGGCCTTGAAAATACTTGGTAAATAGCTTTATTCTCACGTCTGCTTTCACGTTCACTGTTGGTTGGTTTCAGACGAGTGGTAAAAAAAAAATCTCTTCAAATAATCTAACCAGGCGACTAGTATTTCATTCTCCTTTGGAAACTGCCTTGCCTTGCTTTGAATTGCTTCATTCACCTGCTTTGCAGGCCACATGTAATGGGGGACTAACATCCAACGATTGGTTACTAATTTCCCGTAAGTTAAATGGGAAAGCTGAGTAATAAGCATTTTTCCCCTCTTTTCTGATTATACAAACATCTATGGGTTATGCTGGGTATAAGTTAGGGCACAGCAGTGCACTTAAAGTTTGAAAATATGCATTTACAAATTAGCTTGCTGCCAAAGTTGCTTGTATTTGTAACACATCTAATGCTCTTCTGCTCAGCAGCAATGTTACAGATGAACTTGAAAGACAGCAGTAGTATTTTTATGCAAATATGCCATGAAATGTCTTTGCTAAATAAGCAGTTCTTTCTGTAGCAAGGTTTATTTGCACTGATAATAATTTAGAAGCGTCCCCGATGACAACCTTTTGAGCCATATTAGTTAAATGATAGAACATTTACAGTGTTAAATCTACAGCAATATATTATAATGGGAAAAATGCCTGAGCAGCAGGGAGCCTTTAATACAGAACTCCATGGGCCACTTAAATAGTGTAATCTGGCTTTCAAGTGGAGCATTCTAAAGAATCTCTATGAACCTTGCTTTGGAGTTTCAGAGAATTGGAATGATATTGAGGACAAAGCTCTGTTCTGGATCTACCTGTCATTGAAACGCTCATGCTGCTCTTCTACAAAGCCAGGTGGGATCATTTTTCTAGGAAACATCAATTACTTCTGCTTTTGCTCAGAAATGGCACAGTTATTTTTAGATATATTTTCCACCAGTCTACAAAGTATTACAATTGCCATAACATATTGGGTAGTATCATAATGGAGTAAGGATCCCTGAGCAAAATATGCCTCCCCATAATATTCCCTTACTTATCTTTGAAAACCAGCAGGATTCTATGTTTTATAACTCCTGGTACAACTAGCAAGGTGTCAATATGGATGGCAAATGAATGCATTAGAATTTTACAGATTTCCAATATACTTAAATTCACATTTTTTTTTCCTTTGAGGGTCAGTTTGTGGAATTTATGATCTGAAATAGTCTTATTTGAATAAAATGAACCAGGTTCTTCTAGGGGCTAATCAAATCCTGGATAGTAAATGAGCTACCTTTGGAAGTTGCATTAACACAGCAGTAGCTTAATAAATTATACTCTGCTGATTTGACTTCCACTGGTATTTAATTTACAACTGGAGATGATCCTGGTGTATGGAGAATCTAGCTTATCATGAACTAGTTGCTTTTTCTGATGCACTACATATATCCAGCCAAGAGATTCAAAATCTAGTTTTGTGAAAAATGTAAACAGAGTTTCGTGAGGGCAAACTCTTGACTGAAGAATTAATACCTAGGGTCATGACATCTTTTGTGTCTTGGAATATCTCTTCAATTTGCCTTCCATGATAATGTCTATGATACACGGAAAATGAGTTGTTGAGTCATTTTAGCCTCTTAAAGAAAAATTTCTCGAGTGGTTCCTTCAGCTGTCTTCCATATACTGGGTACAATTTCAGACCGTATACTGTAATAAGAAGAAAAGCATTTTGGTCTCTTATTTATGTACAAACTCTATGGAGGCATGGGTCAGCAGTGGCCTTCCTTGGGGACAGGGACCCTGGCAGCCTCAGTCCTGGGAGGTGCAGTGTATGGCATAAGTCCTCTTGGAGGAGGTTGCCGTTAGCCCTACCATAGAGTCTAATAGCCCTACCATAGAGCCACAGGTGGGCAACCCACAAACTGGAGAACAAATGATAAATTACAGTCTTTGAGATTCATCTGTCCGCCCATCTATACTTTCAGTCCCTACCAATCAATTAATCAATGTATTGTTTTATTCATTAAATCAATAAAGAGCTCGCACTCTAATATTTTTATAGTTTCCTAGGCTTTGAAAATAGTCAAGCTAGAAGAGACATAGACCGTAAAAACTACCAAATCTCGTCTTCAGTGGAGATCTTTGCTAATAGTAACTTGCCTTAGTCAGCTAGACTTAGCCAGCTATGCCTGCTGAATGCCTAGCTAAGGTGGGCATTGAGTTACTGTTCTACCCTAAAGATTCCTGTTGGAAAGCTTCTGTAGGTACTCTGCCTTTGTATGTGGTTGAGTACACTGTCCCTAACCTTTGGATAAACAGAAGATTTTGGTTTCCAAGATGTCAGTATTTCAGCTTTTTAGTACATACATATCCTTTCTTTCTGAAAACTGTAGAACTTATGTTTGGAATTCAACACCAACAAACAAGGATAGCGTTTTCATGTCACACTGAAAATAACACTCACATACTTTGGCAGAGAGATGGTGACATTTAAGTCACTTTTTATTAGTCTTTTTAGTATGAGCCTTCTAACCTCTGTACCTAACTCACCCTGACTCTCTTGGTGTCTGCGTTTTTAATAGGAAAAGACACTTACAATAAATGTAAACTTAAGTCTAATTCTCCAACTTAAGTTGTGAATTGAATTAAATTAAGTGTATGGATGCAATTTATTATATCTACTCACTTATACACTTCAGCTCACTGAGTGGGGGATTTTAAAGTCTTTTCAGTTTTATTTAAGTGCACCAGGATACATGAGTCAGAGGTCTGAATCCAAGATTCTAAAGATGGTGCCAGGAGAAAGCAAATGTTGATATCAATTGCCCTTTAATTTCTGGAGGAGACAGTTTTCCTTTTAGCTGAGGTGAAGCAGCTTATGTTCACTAATGGGTCTGGTTTAGACCCTTCGAGAGATGTTTATTATCATTGTCTGGACTTAGGAAATGATTTGAGACTGTTGATTTCAGAGCACCATCAAGTTCCCATGCTGCAGAGTAACATCTGATCATTTGATGTGGTTGTTTTAGGCAAAGGACAAATAAAGTGGAAGAAAAAAAGATTTTATTTCATCTACCCATTTAATGTGTGAACTTCAACTTGCAGTGTACTTTACTCTTCAAGCTCTCATATGGAACTGTGTTCCTTCACTATGAAGGATCTTTACAAAAGCTTTTGAAATTCAGGTGAGCCGAGCAGGGGTATTCCTTAATTTGCAAGTTGGTTGAACATATACTGAGTGAGAATCATGGAAGTAATTTGGATATTTTATATGTTTTTAATTAAGGGGACTTCTTCATAGATGCAGATGTCCCAAGCCAGCTGGTAGAGTGTACAGTGGTGGATTTCTGCATTCCGCCTGAAACTTCATGTGTCAGTTTGTGGCAAAACTCCAGGGTATCCACCAAAAATGTTTAGCAATTGACTGCTTCTGGAGGCCAAGTAATTTTCCAGAAGATTAATACTTCAAACATCTAAAATTGAAATGAAGATCTTATTTCTTTTAGCCGTTGATTTTCAAAGGCCCGTTCTTTCTGACTCTGGGTAATTTTTCAGTAGTGAAGAAGACTTACATGGAAGTCTATAGAAGATTTACACATAATCTTTAAAAAGCTGGGCCATATAGAAACATGATCATTTGCATTTTTTATTTTGTGAAAGCTTAACGCTTAAATTATTCTTCTTCAGAGACAAGGGCTTTGGGATTTATGATTTTTTTTTTCTTTCCTTGAAAACTTGAAACACACACTTGTTTTTAGCATATAGCTTCTAAGGTATTGAAGAACACACCAGTACATTAAAGCAAATGTGTGTCAAATCCCCAGGGAAAACAGATGTCATGCATGCAGTATTTCCTTCAGACATTTGAAATCCAGCATCATTGTTTTTCAATCGGTTTTCTAAGTAAATGGAACAATGGGGAGTATACGTAAATGCTTCTATGTTAGAATTTAAGAAATATTTCAACTGGAGAAGCTCAAAGTTTGCTTTTGATAAATCAAGATACCAAGAGCTTAAAATTAGGAAACCCAGAATTGCAAGTGTATATATTTCCACTGGTTATTCCACAGCTCTGTTTTCCCACTGATTTTCATAATCTGTTCTGGCGTATAAGCCGGAAGCACATCTCTCAGTCAAGTACATCATTTTTAGAACATTTTAAACAATATGCTCAGATGTGAAAGGTCATAAACTTAATGTGGCTTTTCTAATCTTATTCTACTCTTAAGTAAAATTTATTAGTTTTTATCCTAAATCAAGAAGGCTTGGCAGTCAGCAATAAATCTGGACCTTTGAAAGGTCCAGTATAAGAAAATCATTCATAGTATATTTACAGAAGTGTGTTAGCACGTGTATATATGTGTCAGTCCTATGTGAATGTAGAATTTAGCATTTGTTGGAAAAAAATTATGAATGACCATGCGGAGGTAGATATACAACTTCTCTAGCCTCATTTAAATTAAGATATCAAAACCCTTTACCTTGTAGGCTCATTTCCATCGGGTTTGAGCAGAGAGAACGAAGACTAAAAGAGAAATATGAACTGGCTGTCTGCCCGCAGGGGAGCTTGGCATAGGTCTTACTGTCTTGAGTCAGTCCCACGTGCTACCTACCAAGCTGTAACCACATCTCCTGACCCAGTTGTGCTGTTTCCATGACTGTGCTTACTTTCTCAGGTGTCACTTAGTTCAGCTTGCTGTGAGGGGGTCCTGCCACAAACCCCAGGCCACTCGGCTATAAGCTTACCTCTCGTATAACACTTACCATTCCTCTTCCAGTCTGTCCTGTTGAGCATAAGCTATTGCATGCTTCCCATGCATGGCTTCCTGTGTATAAACATGAGGCAGCAATACATCTGAGACTGTGATGCTCTCCTAAGTATAACATTTTGATTCCTTGAGGGCTGGTTGTAGTTTAGTCACCAAGTTGTGTCCCATTGTTTGTGACCCCATGGACTGCAGCATGCCAGGCCTCCCTGTCCCTCTCCAACTCCCAGAGTTTGCCCGAGTTCATGTACATTGAACTGGTGATGCCATCCAACCATCTCATCTTTTGTCATCCTTTTCTCCCTCTGCCTTCAATCTTGCCCAGCATTAGGGTCTTTTCCAATGAGTTGGCTCTTTGCATCAGGTGGCCAAAGTACTGGAGCTTCAGCTTCAGCATCAGTGCTTCCAATAAGTATTCAGGGTTGATTTCCCTTAGGATTGACTGGTTTGAACACCTTGAGAGCTGGATCTACAGCTTAATGAGTGTTCCCAGGCTTGGCTCAACATAATTTCACCTTATGTAACTTCCCATGTTAGCCATCCATTGAACTCCCAGCATGCCTTCTGGCAAAGCTGCACAGGTGTGATAAAACACACATGAAATAAGAAAACTTATAAACATTTGGCTTCCAAAGAAAAATTATTGCTAGGGTTATTGGGATCATTATTCCTCTATCAAGCCTGTGTTCTGTGTATCAAGTTTAGTTGAGACATACTGCTCAGAAAGCCTTTTGGTAATGAACATTTGCTCTCCACTCTTTGGGCACTGGAAAGATCAAGTGATGGGTGAGAAGCAGGTGTTTTTCTAGTAGCAGGAAAAAAAATCAACTAGTAAGTATTTCATGATGTAACATCTCTAATTAAAACAGCAGAGATTTTAACAAGTTTTGCTCTTTTTCTCTCTCAAGGCAAGTCAGGTGTTATTTAGTCTAAAATGCCTAGATCGCGTGTCTTCTACATATCTCTTTTCTGGCCAAACACCGGCTTGATAACTAATTATTTTTCATTATTAACCTGCTTACATTGTAGCAGATTGACTTATGTTTTAAGGTGCTAATAGTACTTATTAATGGTTTGTTTTTGTTTTGGATATATACAAAAGAGTGAATCATCTGATGCTATAAAATTATTTCCTTTTAATATAAAATGCTAGTAATCAGCACATTTATTTAAGTGGAGATTCAGTCCTTTCACTGTAGACATTTATGATATTTTATATTATATGTAAAAATGAAAACCTAGCAAAAATGAAAAAGAATATCCTGTGATAAATGAAAGGTATTTTTTGAAATCCATTTATATGGTTCTTTGCCAAAAAAAAGGAAAATACAAGTTGAGGGATAATGCTTTTATTTCAGCAAAACTGATCACTTTTTTTGTGGAAATAAATTATATAAAATATACTTATAATTTAGGATCGTGTGTTTGATGTCTCTGAAATGGTCTACTGGACAATATTCAGTTAACTTGAGTCCTCAAACTTGCTGTCAGATGAGGATTGAAAACAAGTTATTTATTGCCTTTTTTTTTCCTCCCTGCAGAGGTTTTAGAAATTTATCACTAATGCTGGAAAGTGGGAATATATGCTCTTTGAAGGCAATGTCTTCTTTATAAGAGTGGACAAAAGTGGCTCAGGTAACATAAGAGCCCAAAGAGCAATCCCTTAGAATTCAAAAGTTGGCTTGTGCTTGAAAAGTTTATGATGCTTTTTACAAGAGTCAGTTTAGTGTTGGAATTTCATGTTAACCTTGTGTATGTTCTCCCTGTCACTGATTGATGTTGGGGATCTGACATATTGCAGAGAGATGTAATTTATGGACTCCCTTGGCATTCTGATGGTTTTTAATTCCTGTTCATTATTTGTGAATTCTATCCTCCTTTAACTTGTCTATAAATTCTTACTCTCTGTATAGTTGCCTGTGTAGGGTAGAGAACGTCTTGTGTGAGTTGGTGTTGTGATTCTTCATACTGGTGGTTGCGAGTGATTTTCATATTCTAGGAGAATCAGATCAGAAAAGGTGAGTTTATTTGGTCAAAGCAGTAGATGTCCTTTCTCTCAAGTGTTCCAAACCCTCCCCTGTTCCCAGACACCAGAAGTTAAACAGGCTTAATCTAAGTGGCAAGAAAGATGGGAAGCATGCCTAGCCATTATCCAGTTGTTTCTCTCTTTCATGTGACCTCTAGTTCTACTCAGTTTCCCATAGTTCTTTGTACAGAAGTCTATTTTACTTTATATAAATTTTTTTAACCGCCAATACTGCTTACTTTAATTCTTTCCTTAAGGATATCCTAGACAAACAATGGAAACTCCCCTTTAATTTTCCTCTGAAGTCCCTATACTTGCATACAGTGACATTGGAGGATGGCCCAGCTTGACTGAGGAAGGCTTTCGAAGGGGCTTTTGTGTGGTGCAAGGGCTGGCATAAAGAGTGGGGAGGACAAAGTGAACCAAATTCTCTATTTTCCTTTTTATCTATTCTTGCTCCTCCTTGATGATCTTTGCTGCCTGGTTTCATCTGCAGAGCAGCCAGACACCCATCCCTGCAGATGTGTTCATGTTTGGGGTTGGGCTTGGAGGAGGAGGGGAGGGTATCAAATGAGAGAAAGTGAGTGAAAGGAGGACTTTTTAATATGCAGATTGTTTGAACACCATCACACTAGCCTGTTTTACTGGCCTCTCCCTGGAGAAGGAAATGGCAACCCAGTCCAGGATTCTTGCCTGGGAAATCTCTTGGATAGAGGAGCCTGGAGGGCTGCAGTCCATGGGGTCGCAAGAGTTGGACACGACTTAGTGACTAAACCACCACCAGCTACCAAATTCTCTGGTCAATAAGTATATCAAGGAAAGCAGTTTAACAATTTAACCTGCATAACTTTTTTTTTTTGATCATTCTCTATATTGAGTAAACCACACCATAGCCTAGAAGCAAGAATGTGTAGATACTAATGATGAGGTCTGGAGATACCCTGGTGGTCTCTTAACTCAGGCTGAATCTATATGAAGGCAGTGAATTACCTGTGTAATGTGGTTGCCTTTCTTCCCTATTTGTTATTTAAACATAGTACAAAAATCATCCTGGGTAACTTGGGTCTTAGCTGATGATGTAGGGGTGTGTGTATGCTGTTATGTCTGACTCTTTGTGACCCCATGGACTGTAGGCCACCAAGCTCCTCTGTCTGTGGAATTTTCCAGGTAAAAATACTGGGGCAGGTTGCCTTTTCCTACTCCAGGGGGTCTTCCTGACCCAGGGATCAAAGCTGTGTCTCTTATACCCCTGCATCCTCTGCATTGGGAGGCAGGTTCTTTACCACCAGCACCACCTGAGAAGCCCAGAGTGTTAAGTATTAGTCTCTTAGTTGTTAAGTATTAGTCTCTTAGTTGTTAAGTGTTAGTCTCTTAGTTGTGTCCAGCTCTTTGCAAGCCTGTGGACTCTTGCCTGCCAGGCTCCTCTGTCCATGGAATTCTCCAGGAAAGAATACCAGAGTGCGTAGCCATTCCCTTCTCCAGGGGATCTTCCCGACCTAGGGATCAAACCCAGGTCTCCTGTGTGCAGACAGATTCTTTTTTACGTCTGAGCCACGATGTATTTTAGTATGTGTGAAGAGCATAGCCATGCTCTTAAGAGGCTCATCCTTAAAGTATTGCTGTTCCCTAAAATGAGGTCAAAAGATACCCCAGCAACAAATTGCAGAGCGTATATCCCTCTCATACTTATTCAGTTAGATTTTTGTTGGGGGATTAATGCAGCCACAAAATCAGACAAAGAAGAAAAAGGACAACGAAGAAAGAGAAGAAGTATTTGGAATTCAAAAGCCAGAAATCTCGGAAGTTTGATTTTTAATTTGTTGAACATATTATCATTTTGATTTTAATATGCCAATGCTTTGTATCATTTCAGTAGTTTCGTGTGATTTTATACTATTATTTAATACATACATACTTTATAAGTTCTCATTCCTGATACAGAATTAAGTTTTTGTCATTAATGTGGTTGTAAACTTGGAGTGGGTCTCCTGATTCACTCACCGTGTAGGAAAGGTTTTGTTTTCAGCCTATTGGCTGCTTACCTAGGAACTATCCAGGCTTGTTGATATCCTAGCAAAACACACCCTGTTGGCTCTTATTGCTTAAATATTCCCACTTCTAAAATTACCACTACACCACTGGGGGTGAATGAATACACGATTACAATTTCAATTTGACAGTTTTAAAGGAAATGGCATAGGGGTTTAATTAGACCCTCTCCATGTGCTTCATTGATTTTCAGATGGGTTTTCATTCTAGCATAAGCAGATGTAGGTTCTAACATAGAAGTTAGATTCTCTTGTACCTTGTTGGGTTATTCAAACCAGTAAAACAGCCAACACTTAGTTGCCTGAATATGCAAAATCCAAAAGCAAACTGGCTTGGGAATATTGAGAGGTAGTGTTCCTTTATGAAATAGGAAGATTGAGGTCATCAGGAAAATAATTACTCTTACGTCACCTGATCTTTATGCTATTTAATGAAGAAGGAAATTAGCTACCGTGAAATATTTTCATTTTGGCCAATAATAGAAACTTCCTGACATTATTAGAAAAGAAATATCATAGTTATTTCTTTTTTTGAGCTAAACAAAATACCCAACTGAGAAAGATATGAAAGCCATTGTTAAAATTATTAATAATTACTAGAGATTTTAAGAGGGACATTTATTATAACCCTTTGAAGATTTTCTTTGAAATATATTTTTTCTTAAAATGAAGGTTATATGCATTCTCATTTTAGGATTCTAGAAATCCCAATGTTTCTCCCAACAAATACATTACAAAGTTTTCTAAAAATTCAGTTTGGGAACAAATTAGCAGTAGCAAGAAAATTACTGAAGTTGACCACATATGTCTGAGCCATTGGCGTGTCTGCACAGTGGAGAGTGTCATCATAGACTCCATAGTATGTGAGTTGAGAAATACATGTCAGTAACTATCTAGTTTCCTAAGTCATCAGGTCCTCCCTCACATCAGGACCTGCAGAGAGGCAGGGCTGTGACTCTTTTGTGTTGTCTTGAACCCATTTTCACCAAGCCTTTCAGTCCTCATTCTTCCAGTCTCCAACCTTATGTTTCATCTTCTGCACATGGACTCCATTATCATTTTGTCTGCCTTTTCAAATCAGTCCTGTTGCCTCAACTTTACTCTTCCCTTTCCTCTAGCCTCACTGTGTTAGGTAACCCTTGGTCCTGTCAGGCTCCGGGCTACTACCAACCAGGTATAACTTCTCACCCATGGTGTCTTATGCAGTTGTCCATTAGTTTTATTCCCTGAAGAGAACCTAGTGAGCAAGTGGTGTCATTTGTTTTTCTGTAGAAAGTGTATTGTATTGAGGTGGAAGACACAGAGAGGAGACAGAAAATTATCAGGCAGAAATGGAATATACCTACCAACAAGTTGTGTATGTACATATATGTTATATTTATTTAAATATTTATAGCATTTGGGGGCTCAGATGGTAAAGAATCTGCCTGCAATGCAGGAGACCCATGTTTGATCCCTGGGTCGGGAAGATCCCCTGGAGAAAGGAATGGCAACCCACTCCAGTATTCTTACCTGGAGAATTCCACGGACAGAGGAGCCTGGCAGGCTACAGTCCATGGGGTCACAAAGAGTCGGACACAATTGAGTGACTAACACTTTCACTTCACTTCATTTACAGCATTTACTTCTTAAACTTTTCTCTCTCTTTTTAAACTTCACTGGCAGGCATACACTCATTGAGTTTTATAGAAAAAGTTTAAAATTAAAATATATACAGTAAGATCTCCAAATTTTAACTTCTCAATCTACCCATTAGAGCCATGGTGTGCTTTCTGAAATATTAAAGAAATTTTGTCTCTTTGTATTCTATTTTCTAAAAAATTGGACAACAATTAAAAAATGAACTCTGGCTTATACCTTGCAATCTGTGTTACATTTATTACCTTTAGACTCAATATATACATGTAAACAAATGTCCATCTAGTCAAAGCTATGGTTTTTCCAGTGGTCATGTATGGATGTGAGAGTTGGACTGTGAAGAAAACTGAGCGCTGAAGAATTGATGCTTTTGAACTGTGGTGTTGGAGAAGACTCTTGAGAGTCCCTTGGACTACAAGGAGATCCAACCAGTCCATTCTGAAGGAGATCAGCCCTGAGATTTCTTTGGAAGGAATGATGCTAAAGCTGAAACTCCAGTACTTTGGCTACCTCATGCGAAGAGTTGACTCATTGGAAAAGACTCTGATGCTGGAGGGATTGGGGGCAGGAGGAGAAGGGGACGACAGAGGATGAGATGGCTGGATGGCATCACTGACTCGAGGGACGTGAGCCTGAGTGAGAACTGTGGGAGTTGGTGATGGACAGGGAGGCCTGGCGTGCTGTGATTCATGGGGTCGCAAAGAGTCGGACGCAAAGAGTCAGACACGACTGATCGACTGAACTGAACTGAACTGAAAGATGGTATAAGATATATAGGAATGAACATATGAGATTAATATGTGAAATATATTCATTTGTTATCTAGGAGTCCTGTTTTCCTTAATCCTTGCTCTATTTTACATATTGTGTAGTTATTAATATAAGGTAGAAATTGCTTATATATTCTTCACTTTCAAACTGTTTTCCTAGGGAATATTTTATTAAAACATATATGTCTTATGTCCTTTCCTGAGGTTTATGAATTTACATGTAGGTACGTGCTACCTTTGGTGAGATCTACCTGAAGTAGGTAGAAATATGATTCTATTTCTATAGCAATGGTCTTTGCAACTCATGTTAAATATAAGGAGGCATTAGGACATATCATCATTGTGATAAGCCATTCCACCTATTTGTAAAGAGTGGCCTTCAAGTATCCCAATTTAGGGGAAAAAGAACAAGGCCAAAAAGCTACAAAGGAACATTCATATTATAAAGCAATGATTATAGTCACAGCTGCAGAATGTTCTAAATATAAAAGGCTTTTTTTAAAAACACACATCAGGTGAGGTGGATCACACAGCTATTAATTGTCATCAATATATGTATGAATTTGAGGTATAAAAATACTGATTTGTCCCAGACCATTTGACCAGCAGTTATATTGTGCTGAGCCTTTGACCCAGCTTTTTGATTCTCAGATGGTAGGCCATAGATAATCTAAGGAAAGAAGATGAAGAAAATAACATTAGAGTGATCCAGAGGACCTTCAGACTTTGGGATCCTGAGTGGCTCACTTAAGTTGACTTGAAGAAGGTCCCAGTCTTCCTCCTTTTCCCTTCCCTGTTCAGTTCCATTCAGTTCAGTCACTTGGTTGTGTCTAACTCTTTGCGATCCCATGGACTGTAGCAAGCCAGGCCTCCCTGTCCATCACCAACTCCTGGAATTTACTCAAACTCATGTCCATTGAGTTGGTGATGCCATCCAACCATTCCCTTCTCCTTCTGCCTTCAATCTTTCCCAGCATCAGAGTCTTTTCAAATGAGTCAGCTCTTCACATGAGGTGGCCAAAGTATTGGAGTTTCAGCTTCAGCATCAGTCCTTCCAATGAACACCCAGGACTGATCTCCTTTAGCATGGACTGGTTGGATCTCCTTGCAGTCCAAGGGACTCTCAAGAGTCTTCTCCATCACCACAGTTTAAAAGCATCAATAGTCTCCCCTGTTAGCTTCTGCATTTTGGTTCTACCTCTCCTTCCCCTCCTTGGCCTCCTCATATCCTCATACAGACAGAACCACGAACAGGGGGGAACTTGAAATCTCCAGAAGCAGGGCTTGACTCCATGGCTAGGCCTACCTGGAAACACTTCTTTGAACCTAAAAGCCTTAGCAAAATCTAAGGAATTAACCCAAAGATATTGCAGATGAGTTCAATAAAACCTTCCCTGGGCTTCCCTGCTGGCTCAGACAGTAAAGAATCTGCAATGCAGGAGACCTGGGTTTGATTCCTGGGTTGGGAAGATCTCCTGGAGAAGGAAATGGCAACCCACTCTAGTATCCTTGCCTGGAGAATTCTATGGACAGAGGAGCCTGGTGGGCTACAGTCCCTGGGGTCCCAAAGAGTTGGGCATGACTGAAGGACTGACATTTTCTTTAAAACCTGGATTCTGGCTCTAGGTTTGCCCTCCCTGCTTTCCACTGTGTTGCCACAAACCAGGACATTTTGAACCCACTTTTCTCAGCGTCCACCTCTGGCATTTGAGGCTCCCTGAGCTCTCCCTTTGGAAACTGAGGGAAGGAACCACCCTTGGGCTTCATGGAACATTTTGTCTGTGGTCTTTGGGCAGAAACAGGGTTGATAATTTTGCTGCATCCTGAGAAGTCCTCTCTGAAATAATCACAGAACTGTTTTATCATGAGTTTGTAACTGCTAAGCTCTGAAAAGGCCAACATGGAATTTTAGGGCACCTTTATCTTCTGCCAAATTTCTCACCCTGCTGGAAGATGTCTGAAATTGTAATTTATTTCTTCAGTTTAAGATTTTTTTTTCCTGTTCACATGCAAACGGAAAGATAGCAAGTTCAAATGTTATTCATCACAACTTGGTCTTAATTGAATTCTTCTTCCCTCCTTCCTCCTTCTCTCCTCCCTGCCTCCCCTCCTCCCACTTCCCACATCCATCTTCCTTCCCTATCTCCTCTCTGCTCTCCCTTCTTCCCTCCCTTCCTTCCTTCTCCCTTTATTTTTACCGTAGCTCACATTTCTTGTGCACATACTGTGTTCTAGATACCGTGCTGAATTAGCAAATGTTTAAGAAAATCCTGACAGTTCTGGGCTTGAATCTTTGCTTGCCACTTACAAACTGTGGAGCCACGGAGAAGTGACTCACTCCTCAGACACCTTCGACTTCCGCCATCTTTAAACGGCAAGGCTAATACCAGTGCCTACCGCATATGTGGCTAAGAATAAATAAGACAGCTGGTGAAACCTTTCCTAAAAAAAAGTGTTTTTTGGTAGTGAGAGAGGGGGAGAGCCCATGAGGGAGGACCCTGACGAGAGGGACGGGGCTAGAGAATTCGCCAGGCCTGAGGACAAGGATCACCCATTTCACCGCGTCGTTTGAGACGTCTCTCCTAGAAAGCTGTCTTTGGTTATTTCACCTTTGCGCCTTTCCATTTCCTGGGCATAAGTCATGGTGAAGCTGTGTGCTGTCATGAAAAGCAGTGACCAAGGAGTTAGAAAAATTGTGTTCCAGTCCTGACCCTACACCCATAAGACATGTTCTTTTCCCAGACATTATCGTCCTCTTCTGTAAACCGAGGGAATGAAATGCAACGTATGGCACAAGGCTCTTCCGATTCTCACAATGATATATGATTCTGACTTATTAAAGACTTCCTTGACCACTTAAAATGCTGTGTTTGAAGGAAAGCGTTCCCAGGTCCACTACAAAAATCGTGTAGACAGACATTAATCTCTGCGCAGTGGCTAGAGGCATACAGAGAACCACTTGAAATATTGTGATAGTATTGAGCTGTGCTTTCTCAAAACTCCTCTGAGACCTGGGCTCAATTTGTAGGTTCTGGCAAAGGTACCCAGAACCACAGTATTTCTGGCATATGTGTGGACGGAACTAGTCTCTTCTCCATAGACAAAAAGCATTACATTGGGAAAAAGAAGTACTGGGTTCGACCTGTGGTTTTGTCACTAAGTAATTAGGCAACACCAGATGAAGCAAATGACTCTCTTCTTTGGACCTCATTTTTCTTGCCTGAAAAATGAGCCAGATGTTCTAGATAATCTCTAAGTCTCTTTGCATTGCCAAAATACTCAATTACAGCCTCAGTTAGAATTACTGACTTATGAATTAAGAAAAAAATTTCAGATTTGAAGTCTCCCCTTAATATGTCAAAACAGGTCAAACTACAGCTATCATTGAAAAAAAATATTCTTCTGCTATCATCACTCTTAACCACATGTAACCATTTTATCTTTTATGAAAACAGTAATTGTCATATTGTAGATACGATATTAAGGTCTCTAGTGTGCTTTGAATTACTTGGAAACCACACACACACACACACACTCATACACACACACACTCAGTGCTTTTATAAATAACAAGTAAATTCTCTCCCCCACAAGGATACTAAATTTAGTCTGGAGGCACATTCCACATGCTTTTAAACATAGTTCTAGTGTCTAATAACAAAGATCTCTACCACAGTACAGAACTTTTCCTTTTCTATTTTTCTTCATTTTCTAAGGTTTTACATATCAGGGCAAATCTTGATCCTCTCATAAGGTTTGCTCTTCTTATTCTTGGTCTCATGTTTGTCTGTTAGAATGCCTATGTTCTGGAGTCTGCTGCTGCTAAGTCACTTCAGTCGTGTCCGACCCTGTGTGACCCCGTAGACGGCAGCCCACCAGGCTCCCCTGTCCCTGGGATTCTCCAGGCAAGAACACTGAAGTGGGTTGTCATTTCCTTCTCCAATGCAGGAAAGTGAAAAGCAAAAGTGAAGTCGCTCGGTTGTGCCAGACTCTTAGCGACCCCATGGACTGCAGCCTACCAGGCTCCTCCATCCATGGGATTTTCCAGGCAAGAGTGCTGGAGTGGGGTGCTATTGCCTTCTCCGTTCTGGAGTCTAAGTAATCACTAATAATTTAAGATTCACGCTGATTAAAAAAGGTTCCCCCCACAAAAAAAACCAAAAAAACCCCCACCATATTAAAAGGAGCTTCCCTAATGGCTCAATTGGTAAAGAATTTGCCTGCAGTGTAGGAGACTTGCAGGAGACAAGGGTTCCACTCCTGGGTCAGGAAGATCCCCTGGAGAAGGAAATGGCAACCCACTCCTGTATTCTTGCCTGGAAAATCCCATGTACAAGGAGTCTGGTGGGCTATAGTCCATAGGGTCGCAAAGAATCAGACACAACTGAGCAAGTAATGGATGGCTGAATTAAATGTATACTTTACTTACAAGTTGCTTCCTGATTTTGGAAACCATAGTTGTCAAAAATGGGTATCTTGAATCAAGGAGATATGATCAGTTATTCAACTAAGGAGTAAGCATTTTGAAATACCCAGGAGTTCTTGACTTTTCTGGGAAGGATTTTTGGGGGGTCTTTCCTTTGGATTCTGAAGATCCTGGATACCAACAGGCAACACTGCATCATTATATGCAATATCTTGACATTTGTATCCTAAGCTTCTGTGATAAGGTCTTCTGATTAAATATAGTTGCATGATCCTACCCTTGGAAACTACTGGTGGAAATATTGACACAATATCTCAGTTTCCCACGTTCAGTTCAGTTCAGCCGCTCAGTCGTGACTCTTTGCGACCCCATGAACTGCAGCAATCTAGGCCTCCCTGTCCATCACCAACTCCCAGAGTTCACTCAGACTCACATCCATCGAGTCAGTGATGCCATCCAGCCATCTCATCCTCTGTCGTCCCCTTCTCCTCCTGCCCCCAATCCCTCCAGCATCAGGGTCTTTTCCAATGAGTCAACTCTTCGCATGAGGTGGCCAAAGTATTGGAGTTTCAGCTTTAGCATCACTCCTTCCGATGAACAACCAGGACTGATCTCCTTTAGGATAGACTGGTTGGATCTCCTTGCAGTCCAAGGGACTCTCAAGAGTCTTCTCCAACACCACAGTTCAAAAGCATCAATTCTTCAGCGCTCAGCTTTCTTCACAGTCCAAATTTCACATCCATACATGACCACTGGAAAAACCACAGCCTTGACTAGACGGACCTTTGTTGGCAAAGTAATGTCTTTGCTTTTGAATATGCTGTCTAGGTTGGTCATAACTTTCCTTCCAAGGAGTAAGTGTCTTTTAATTTCATGGCTGCAGTCACCATCTGCAGTGATTTTGGAGCCCCCAAAAATAAAGTCTGACACTGTTTCCACTGTTTCCCCATCTATTTCCCATGTTACCAATCCCTAAATCTTGTTGCCTTATGCAAACAAATTTCTTTTCTCCAGCATGAAGTAAAAGCAGAATTCTTAGAAACAGAGCTGGGTTGCAAAATTATTGAGAGGCAAAAAATAAGAAAGCCCCTGACTTGGCCAATTCACTGGCAGAAATTATTGATACTCTGTTGAAGAAAAATAAATGTTGATGATTCTAAGTATAAAGTTGAACTTTGAAAACTATGTTATCTTGGATAAAATAACCCAGTAGTGAAACGGAAAATATATTCTGTGATTACAGCGTAATTCAAGCTCTGACCAATCTGAAAGCTACAAAATTGGCTTAATCTTTTACTTGGTGGTGATTGTTCAAGTTGCTAACCCATAGCTCTGTTTTTTTCTTAATCATAGCTGAATTATCCCATGGGTTCACAATACAAAAGGTAAGTTTTTAAATTCTGTTTTATTTAAATGATAAGAAAATTACACTTACAGGCTACCTAGATGTATGAAAAATTTCTGTAAAGAATTCTAGATGTCAGTTCAACCTTCATGGGTTTCTAAGATGAATTATCAGCTCCATAAAAAGTTTGAATTTTATACTTATGGAGTGAAAGGCATATCTCTGGGTAGTATTTATACAACATCTCCTATTTCCTCACTCCTACTTTACATCAAATGTCCAGACATGGATATGATGCTCTCCTTACCTCATTCTGCAGCTTCTGTTTATTTTCCTTCTCCTGGCCTGCCACCTTTCCCTTGAGATTCAGCTACAAAGAGCTACCCTTTGACAGGGTCCCAGAGGTAAGCTCTTGCTGCTCTCTGTTCAGGTTGATTCAGCTCAGCAGTTATTCACTGAATAGTTATTATGGCTCGGGTGTTTTAGTAGATGATTTCTCCGTTTCCTGTCCTCTTTATATCCAACTGCTATGGCTCCTGTTTTGCTAGGGGCTCATTAGAAGGCCACAATTTATCTTTCAGAACGAATCTTAAGTGATAATGACTTTACTCATTCCCCCTGCTAGATAACTTCTGCCTTTAAATGGTGGTTGCCAGTGCCTTTAAAGTTACGTCTTGAAGTCTTAGTCACCAGGATTAAGGCAAGGCCAGTTGAAGTTGCTCAGTGCTTCTCAAATTATACCATGTAGAAATTTCTCTATTTATTCAACAGGAATGAAGAAGTAGACAAGGAGCTAACGTTGGTTTTGCTTTTATTTTTAAATATAATAAAAATCAGTAAGAGTGTGCTTTCAAAATGAAGTTTTTGCTATTAATAATCCCACCTCTTACTCGAGTCTTTTGAAATTATTATTTTTACCAAATGACCACAAGAAACTTATCACACATCTTTCAAAAATCACCCTTGGTACAATCAAAAAGTGCCTGGAAATGTTGCTTATCACATGATACTTCTAAGTTAGGCTTACATTTGTGCAACCTTATTAATCTTCTCAAGCTGGAAACAATATATACAGAAACATTTTTCTGTAAACAGTTACCAACATGCTGTGTTGATAGAGTGAAATACTGGTATTTGGTTGAATTGATCTAGGTAATATATGTACTATAAAAAGTATATTAGTTCATCTTTAGACATTTAGTTGACACAACAAATTTTAAAATTGAGAATGAGAGATTCATCAATAAGAATTGGAGAAGTACCAAATAATTCTCTTTTAAACAAAGTTGTCATTTATTTGATTGAAGATTTGTTTAAGGGAAAGAGTTTGAAGAATTCTCTTCCATGCATGAAGTGAGCTGATTGTTTGTTTCAACTGCTGCTCTTAGAAAATACTGGCTAGATAGCGCAACAGTTCTTTTCTAAATCATGAGTTATTGTATATGATTTGTAAAGTCTAAAATAATACAGCTGCTCTTAAAAATCCCAGTGCCTTGCTCTTTAGTGTTCAAACAACATATGAGACAACCAGAGCAGGTTTGTTTTTATTTATTTTCAAAAAGTACCTGGGGAGACCATTGATTTTGTTTATAGGATTGTTTACCTGTTCTTTAAATTAAATCTGAATTCCTATAGATGGATTTCTTTTCTGAACATAAATATTTCTTATAGTTTGCCCTGAAAACCGATAGTAAATATTCTCATAGGCAAAGAAGCAAACAAGCTGAAAGGAAACCCCAGAAAACTTCTCAAAGCATTTTCCTTTCATTGTAAGAGCTGAGTTTACCTTACAATCGCCTAAGTAAATCCTTGAAGATTTTTCTAAATCAACATGGTTAGGAGTTGTCTTGCAAATAATAACACTCTTTAGTACCCTTATTTTTAAGTCTCTTTACATTTTGTGAGAAATCTTAACTTCTTGGTAAAAGATATTTTCATTAGAATAAAAATGGGACTTTCAGATGCCTGTCAGTTTCTAAAATGCTTTGAAGTTTGAATTTTTTATGTATATCAAGAGAGTAAGTCTCTGTGAATAGAGCGTACTAATGATAAATTTAGGATTTCAAGAATCAACCTACATTGCAGTTACAAAAACTATACCCATTATTGACATCACAGTCAGCTTTTGTGCAAATTTCATTTGTGACAACTATTTATTATACTTATCAAATGGCAGGAAAAGGCTCCAACACTGAAATTTAAAAACAGTGACAGGCACTGAACGTCGATGGGCATTGGACCAATCAGATAATGGTAAGATACTGCCAAGAGGTGAAAGCCGTAAATGAAAGGAAGTTGAAGTATTCATGGCTATACAGCTGCTCATTTTTTGAAGAGTGCTGTATTTCTGTGGGAAGCTTGAGAAACAGGTCAGGGTGGGCAGAATTCCAAGGTGGGCACCAAGACCCCTCCCTCTTGTATATCCCCTCCAATTTGAGTAGGAATGAGTCTTGGGAATACAATGTATGTTACTTTCATGAGCACGTTACATTATATGGCAGAAGGGATTTTGCAGATGTAGTTAAGGTCACTAATCATTTCACTTTGACCTCATCAAGAGGGAGATATTCCTGGGTGAACCTGAGCTACTCAGGTGAGCTTTTATTGTGTAAAGTTTAAAAATAAAATTAAATTATAAAAAAATAAAATCATAAAAAAATAAAAATAAAAGAGGACAGAGAGGTATGAAGCATTGGATTCTCCTGCTAGGCTTGAAGAACTAAGCTTCCTATGCAGTGAGAGGGTCTGTGGAGAAGGCTAATGGGCCAGGATGTGAGGGTAACCTCTAGGAGCTGAGCATAGTCCCTAACAAAGAAAGAAATTGTGCCATCAGTCAGTGAATTTGGAAGAGGATTCTAGAATCACAGATGTGATTACAGCCCCTGCCAACACCTTGAGTTCAGCCAGGTGACACCTGAGCACAGGACCCAGCTAACTCCAGGTTAACCTCCTGAGCAGGACAACAGTGAGGTAATGAATTTGTATTGGTTTAGACTGGCCCTAGTGGTAAAAAACCCGCCTGCCAATGCAGGAGACGTAAGAGACGTGGCTTTGATCCCTGGGTCGGGAAGATCCTCTGGAGGAGGGCATGGCAACCCACTCCAGTATTCTTGCCTGGAGGATCCCACGGACAGAGGAGCCTGGTGTGTTATAGTCCATGGGGTCGCAAAGAGTCAGACACAAATAAAGTGACTTAGTATGCACACATGCACTGAGTTTGTGGTAATCTTTCATGTAACAGTAGAAAACGGATATAGTTAAGAATGAAGCTTTTAAGCTTCTTTTAAAAATTGAGAATAATTCTCAACCAGGCGATGGTGGTCTAGAGTTGAAAATCTCACTGTAATGGGATGTGAGAAATTGGCCAGCCCTATTTCTCCTGATGTCACACCTAACACTGAGATGTGTAATTAATTCATGGGTCTGTTGTTATTCTCACAGAGTGTTGCAAACATTATTCTTAAACTTTTTTTTTTCTTCCTGAAATCACTTCTCTATCAAAAGTGGAAAAGGAAAAATGGAGCTTGGGGGCTCCTTGTTTCCAAGGCCTATCTGCTTTCTTCAGTGTTGAACTTGTTGGCATTTGTGATTGTGACCCCTGGAGATTAAGGCAATAATTGATTGAAAGCACCTCGTATAACCCGGACCAGATGCTTAGCAAATGTGACTTTCCCTCCATCCAGGCTTTCTGGTAGTTGTTTTGAAACATTTGGACACAGAATAAAGTGGTTATAACATTCCTGGTGATTGTAAGTGGAATACCACAACAAATTGTTGAATCAGGCAGGGAAGACAAAGATTATATTTTGAGTAAAGCAGAGACCGTAAAGAGGGAAGGCAGTATTAAAACCGTGCAGGTGACCCCAATTGTTCCTTTCCATCTCTACTAAAATCGATGAACTCACTCCCCAGAGCCAGGAAGGAGGGAATATCATTCCTTGTTGCAGCGTTTGCTTTCAGTTGGCTCTATATCCCTGGCCTCTGGGTGAGGTTAACTATGCAAAGGAAAGTCACACTTTCAGAACAGTTACCTATTTTTTTCTCACTAAACTGCACTGAAGATGCTAATTCCATCTCTTTCCTGGCTGTAGATAGGTGAATTAGCAAGAAATCACTCCTGCATTGTTTTCTAGTCTTCAAATGAAGCCTAATTAAAGAAATATATAGTTTTTATTGAGCTGCAAGAAAAAGGGACATGGGGCACAATTAAGTTTTCATCAATAATTAAAGCCTTAAAATTATTAATGTAGCAAATATTACACGTTAATAAGAAATATATTTTGTCACCAACTGCTGCATAAAATCCCTCTTTCATAATCTATAATCCAAAAGGAAAAATTGAGAAGGAATACACAAAAAACATTAGGCTTCAGCCTCAAGTTTATTGATGATGCAAGTAAGATGTTTGCCTTGTTTCAACACTATTATTTCTGAGATTCAGTTATTCTGAATCAGTTTTTTTAAAAAGTGAGAAAAACCATGTAATAGTGGTAATATTGGCTTGTATGTAACATGAATTTTTACTGGTTGTTGTTCAGTCACTAAGTCATGTCCAACTCTTTGTGACCCCATGGACTGCAGCATACCAGGCCTCCCTGTCCATCACCATCTCCTGGAGTTTGGTCAAACTCATGTCCATTGAGTCAGTGATGGCATCCAACCATCTCATCCTCTATCGTACCCTTCTTTTCCTGCCTTCAATCTTTCCCAGCATCAGGGTCTTTTCTAATGAGTCAGCTCTTTGTGTCAGGTGGCCCAAGTATTGGAGCTTTAGCATCAGCATCAGTCCTTCCGATGAATATTCAGGGTTGATTTTCTTTAGGACTGACTAGAGAGATAGAAATATTTGTCAGTCTTCCCAATATTTTCTTCTGATAAGGACTACAAGTTCAATATGCAGAGAGGGAAGAGGTCTTTCTGCCTTGGCTCTGTGTCTGTTGTCCAGCTGAACTTGAATCATTCTGTTCCTTCCCTCTTTGGAGAGAGAGGGTTGATGCTGAAGTCAGCCTTCTGATTTGTAGATCATCTACTGAGAGAACTCCTTTCTTTAGTCGTTAAAAGTCCATCGGAGAGCTTTCAGGAATGAGTTTGTATCTCTTCTCCACCCCCAGGTGACCCATCCTGTACTTCTATCAAAGCCCTTTCATCTTCTTCCGCAATCAGCTCTTTGCTTGCGTTCATCCTCTTGGCTTACATATCACAGGTGCCAATACCTATTTAAGGGGCAAATGAATGAGGTAGCATGAAATAGTTTTGGTATATCAAGATTAAGATTTCATGATTTATAAGCATCCCAATTCATTCTCATTAGTAAATTTCGTTTTTAATATGTTAGTTAATACCTACTATGAACAAGTTGGTGGGGGTGATACAAGATGAAGGAGGTTAAATTTTCTCTTTTATAACCCGAGAAGAAAAAGATAATGTGTAAGTAGACTGTGCAGACTGCCACAAAGAGTCACTAACAAAACAGAATGGCAGCGGGGGGCAGGGGTGGTTCAAAAGTGGAAAATGAAGACTTAGGAGAGCTTCATGGAAAAAGTGACCAGTAGGATGTATGGTTGTGAATGGGAGACATGTAAAGGGCGGGGGGGGGGTAGATTCTGGGTAGCTGAGTAATTAGATGTACAAAGAAAGAGCATGAGCAGACAGAGGGAAAGTTCAGCTCGTGTTTGGGGACAGCTTGTGTTACAACTTGGCTGAAGCAATTCCCAAGCAAGACTTGAGAAATGAGGCTTTCAGAAGTAGATTAGAGTTCTGTTGAGGTGGCCTTTGAGTGATAGCCCTGGAAGGGGGGTTAATGATCAAGCTGTGTGTATCATTGTTCTATACAGAATATTCCGTGTTCACAGTTGGCACTGTGTTCAGCTTTGTGCCCTGTTTAACTGAATTGTGTTCTCATTGGTGACTGTTCTTCTTAGTTAGATTCTCTGGCTCCCATTTCTTTTATGTCTTTCATGGTTCTTTGCTCATGGTAAACAGTAAGTACTAATTCACTATCTAATGATTTTTTTTTTGTTTGATTACTGAATTGTTTGGCTGATCAACTCCAAGGTATTGATAAAGTTTAGAAACCATCTTGATGTTCTCAAGAGCATTGTGGAGTAGGTATGTCCATTTCACATTGGATCAAAACCAGTCACCAGGGAAGCCCTTCAAAACAAGGTACAGGTTTTAAAATACTTGTTCACTTCCTTCCAGTGAGACCAGAACTCACGTATGCTGGTTTCAAATACTGGACTCTTTCCTTTGTACCATATTGTTGTAATTTCTGGAACATGGAAACTTTAACACTTTATGTTAAAGGAAAGAGAAAAAAAGGAAGGGCAAATAGATACATTTCTGGGATAATAAGACAGAAGTCAGAGAGTAGTCCTCTTCCAATACTGATCCAAACTTCACCTGGAGCCAAGTGCTCGGTGTGACCCAGTTAATCTTTCTCCCAAATTTTAATTTTGCTTATAATGTTTTATATCTCATCTCATCCTATTAGGCAAAAATATATTAAAAGCCTTTTTTTCAAATAATCCTGGGCCATCCTAATAACAGCTGTTATTTACCAAGCACTTTACACATATTACATTTATTTATAATGTAATATTACATATTACATTAGGCTGCTTTACACATATTACATTTATTCCTATTGGAATCCAGTGAGCCCATTTTCCAGAGGAGTGATTGAACTCACTTCCAAATCTAGCTCTGCCTTCAGATTCTGAAGTCTTTCCTCTTGTCTTTAAAACTACTAGTTTCTAGCCAGGAACATGTTTAGTGGGTCTATTCTACCACTTCTTTTTGAACACATGATTCAGGTCAGGCTCTAATTCTGTAGCCCTAGGCAAGAAGGCTTCTTCAAAAGTGGTTCCATGTGTTGGCTGATTCTAGTCTGATTACTTGGAATCAATTAAAAGGCAATGGTGTAAGATAATGTTTTTTTAATCTTGTAGGGACTTACACTTTAGTTAAATCAATCAAATACAGAAACACTGAGAAGGATGAGAAGTACATATACATCAAAAATTAAAGCTGGTAGAGGGAGAAAGGAGATGAGGGTAGAGTTCAGCCCTGAAAATTGGGTAAAACATGAATAGAAAGAAGAAATGCATACTTGGTGGGGGTGCTAGAAAGCACCATGAGAAAAAAGGCTGACTTTTGAATGTATTTCTTTATTGAAATGCTTCCCATTCATCTCTGAATTCTCTCTTGGTTCTTCCTAGAACTGTTTTTGAGCCACCTCACATGGCTATGGTATGGAAAATTGTGTAAGACTCAGACCATTTAAATGCACTTTAATGTCAGAAATCAAGTAAAGCAGTAATAAGCCTGAAGATAAAGTGATAGTTATGGGCAACGCAACTTTCGCCAGACAGTCATTCTAACCTAAAACGCTAACCTCCATCTGGTTTGGACGACTAATTTAATGTGTGGGTGGAGGTGTGAAATTTAAAATCTTTTGAAGAGAGTAGGGCAGTCTTTAACCTCAAGAGAGTGTGATTTCTGTTGCATAACTTGAAAAAATGTGGTAACAAATGTGGTAATACCACAAACATATACATCACCTCCAACTCCAATGTCTCTTGATTATGTTATCACGGATTTGTTTTCTGCCCCTGATACTGATATCTAACTCTAAATCACCTGGGATAAATCCGCTATGAAATGTTGAATTGCTTCATTTTTTTTTTTTTTTTTTTTATCAGGTGGTACTCTCAAGACAGTGGAGCATCCAGAGACATTAGACTCATCAATCTTGGAAGACCCCCCCCGCCCTCTTTGTTTTAGCTGCTTGTGTATTGTGCCTCTGAATCCATTCTAGTAATTTGTCTTACATTATTTACTTCTGCATTTAAAACAATGCCAGCAGAGTTAGGATTCTAAGTTACTGTTCATTCAGGGTTGAGAACCATTGATTTTGAGTGTTCATATTTAAAAAGGAGGATGTAGTGGGGTTCAATCATAACTATCATAATGGGAAAAGCTCATCAGGTTGAATCAGGCTCAACCCTTTTAGGAAGAATGAGAAATGTCCCCCGTGGGATAACAATTCTATGCTAAAAGGTAGAAAGCTTTCAGGAACTTGCCTGAAGACTTTTAAGAAATTAGAACTTGAGTCTTCTGTCTCTAAATCCTGCATCCTTTCTACCAGGGTATTTAATATGTGTAATTGTATATGATTTGCTCAAATATCACAGCCTTGGGAGAGGTTTTCTTTGACCATTCAATCGAAAATCATCTTTCTCTAGCAAATTACCCTGTTTCACATAATTTTTTCATAACAATATGCTGTTTGAAATCATAGAAAGTAGTTCCACAGGAGCTGGGGCCTTCACCATATTGTTCACTGCCAGATCTCCAGCAGTGATTTGTAAACAGTTGTTGAATGAATGAATGAATGAATGATCAGTGAGAATTTTATATTCTTACAAATATGTCAGTTTTATCATGTGCCCTATGTCTTGGTGGAGGTGGAACAAGGACACTTTTAATAGGATAGGTGGTTTCTCAGAGCAGCAGCTGTATTCGAGGCAGAAAATCAATTTCTACCCTGGATGACATTTTCAAAAGAAGTGTATCTGGTAGCATGGAATCTTCTCTCTGACAGGGCTTATGTCAAAATACTAGGATGTCTAGATGAGTGGCCCACATTCTGTAGAGAGGATATGCCATTCAAAGGTGCCCTGAACTGTGCATCAAATGTAGCCCTTATTCTAACAGACTTCCTGGCTGCACAAATAAGGGAGTCACTGCGGCTTTGTGAGTATTATGTTCAGCAAGAAAACTTGCATATATGCACAGACATTTTATAAGCTTGGTGGGGGAACAAATATGGGATGCAGATTCCCCAAGTTGGCTAGTTTTTGTCATATTTTTGGTAATAGGGTGGAGGGTGCCTGTCTGGTATGTTCTCAAATATTGAAAACACAGCCATTGTTTAAGACCTGAAATTTATAAGAAGATGGAGGCAATATCAGAAAAATGTAGACTATTTGTCACAATTTATGCAAAGCATATTAAATAAATGAAACCAACCAGTTGTCATGTATACACCACTCTGCTAAGGAATGCTTTTCCTCCTGGTATTTGTTACTGAGGAAAATCATTACCAAAGCCATTTAGCTAATTCATTCCCATGTTTGGAATTAAGCATTTTTAACAGTTATCTACTTCCCATTGTCTGCCTGGGACCAGCCTTGTCTTGTCAGTAAAGTGCTTAGCTCTCTGCTGCCAGAATTGAGATAGGGTCATCAGAATCCTCTTGTAAATTCAGGAAGATAAAGGCAGGGAAGTTGGCTCCTGCCCAAGAGTCAGGCTGGTGAGCGGATGGGGTTGGGGGGACGTGGAAGAGGGAGAGGGGAGGACAAAAGGGCGAATTTGCTTTTATTTGTAGGAGAGTGAGACAACTGCTGAGTTTGTGCCATGCAGCATCCTGGAAGGTGTTCCTATTTCTTTCATTCCATTTCTTCCTCTCCCACTTCTCCTGCAAACACACACACACACACACACACACACACACACTTTCTTTAATAAGGAGACAAGGCTTTCATTTTATAACTAGAGAAGAGACAATACTGCAGGTGGAAGAAAATTATTGATTGATGTTCTCATGCATTTGGAAATAACTTATAATAGGTCTTTTCCTGAGCTGGAGAAAG
The DNA here is from genome assembly GCF_027580195.1 of Bos mutus. Lineage (NCBI taxonomy): Eukaryota > Metazoa > Chordata > Mammalia > Artiodactyla > Bovidae > Bos > Bos mutus. The sequence goes on from NC_091623.1 coordinate 19,772,756, forward strand.
AAGGTGGCTATAAATTTGGGGCTTCTGCTATGTACCTGAATCTGTCTTAGAAGAATTAAATACACTTTCAAATTTTCGTTTTATGTAAAACTTTGATGAGAATTTGGTAGGTGGAAGATCTTATTAAGCTCTTAAAATTAGGTAAGCAATTGGAAACCTTCCTAAATAAGAGGACAGCTTTTGTGCAGACAAGTGTGTCCACGTCAAAATTTTCCTTGGGCTTGGATTTTTTTTTTTTAATGGGAACACAGGTTTAAAAGGGTATAGGTTTTTATCCTTGACCCCCAAGAGACTTCCCAGTTTAACAACATTCAAAAAGCTAAAACTGATAAAAATAAATTAAAGTAATGAGAAGGCCATCAATATGTCGACTCTTGCAATTGTAAATTAATAGAGGTGGATCCTTTTGACCTGCCCCAGATGTCATGTCAATTGATTAAATGTTCTGAGACAATGAAATGGAAAAAGACAGCTTTATTATAATGCTTCAGGCAGGGAATATTTTTATTTTGCTATTAGGAGCACATCCACATGTCAGTGACCAATTCCATTTGGAAAAAAGACACTTTGGAGGATATATAAGATTAGGAAAAGTCTCCAAGGTGAATCTTAGGTCTGAACTAAGCACTTCTGTTATTTTTAGTTGACATTAGGAATCATAAAAGATAGCATTTTAGGCTTTACTTTGACTCAGGGCAGCAGAGTTGTTGGTTCCATCTCTCCCAGGTATCATGGGCTGGCGTGGCCCTGCTGGGCTAGCAACCTCAGTAGACATTGCCAGGGGCATGGTCTGCACTGGGGTCTCTGCCCATCTGTGACAGGGACTAAATTAGAAAAGGTGTCAGGGAACAAACAGATTTTCAACTGCATGCTCCTACTAGCCATTCTGAGTGTGCTGAGGATGCTGTCTTTCTGTGGACTTGCTTTCTGCAACAGCTGTTTGAGCCTCAACTTCTCTGTAGTGATAGAGTGAATCTGAGAGGGAAGAGGATCACTTCTTGTTTTTTAACTAGAAAAATATCTTGCTCTAAAAAATAATAGAATCTATCTTCAAAAATTCTTAATAGGAGATGAAAAGCCCTGGTTGAAAGAGAGGTTGTTTTTTCTGTTCAGTTGCTCAGTTGTGTCCAACTCTTTGTGATCCCATGGACTGCAGCACGCCAGGCTTCCCAGTCATTCACTGTCTCCCAGAGTTTGTTCAAACTCATGTCCATTGAGTTGATGATACCATTCAACCATCTCTTCCTCTTTCGTCACCGCCTTCTCCTCCTGCCCTCAATGTTTCCCAGCATCAGGGTCTTTTCCAGTGAGTCGGCTCTTTGCATCAGGTGGCCAAAGTTATTGGAGCTTCAGCTTCAGCATATTTTGGAACAGTTGATGATAAACTAAACTTGACCATGTGCCTATAATTTGATCAACTGTACAAAAATTTGTTGTCTGGCAGGCAGAACTAAATCCCTAATCTTTGAAAAATGGTCTGTTGAGTGGACCCATAGACACATAATCTCGCATCTCATAGCCTGTTAGGTTAGAAAGCTGTTACTTCTGGGGGCCTTAAGAACCTTGCAATGGCCCCTGACTCTGTACCTTCAAGAAACAGGCAGCACTGGCCCTGTGTCCCCAGAGACCTTGATTAATGTAATATTTATTTAGCACATCTGTTTCAGGTCAGACAATCGTATTTCTCTGACCTTCTCCCTTGGATTTCTATTCTAGTCATTTCTTATTTTTATTATTTTCGATACCACCCTTTTAAAAAATTGGAACATGTCCCTTTTAAAAGGCAGAACATCTAAACAGAGCATAATGTTTAAAAGGACTTATAAGGCTGATCATAAGAAAGGAGTAGAAAATATCATGACTTTTGACTCTTCAACTTTTTAAAACACAGACTTATTCATTGTACATTTCAGTGACCAAATTTATTCCTGGATCATACAACCAGAATGATTTATTCTCACTTACAATAACAGGCTCTGGAAACCAAGAACATCATTCAGTCACAAATACAGTATGTCCCAGGCATTGTGTTAGACTACAGAGTGAGAAAGTGGTGGTCCTTAATGTGCTGGAGTTCATGCTCAATGAGGGGATGGAACACCAAACAGGCAGTAGTATCTGTTACAATCCAGTAGCATTAGTTTTCATGGTAAGAGGAAGAATAGGATGGTAGATGGTATATAAAAGGGAAAGGAGTATCAGGGAAGCCTTCCTGGAGGAATTATTTAATTTGAGGACTTCAGGAACCCTTATGTAGATCAATGGATAAACAAAATGTGACTGATCTGATGACAGTACATCTCTAGTTACCCAGTTCTGCCCACACAATGGGCTATATTTATAACTTTAAAACAAAAATGGCAGTAAGATACCAAGTGGGAAGAGACAATATGATTTCCTGGGTCTCAACTACTTTAAATTTTGTCCTTTAAAAAATTACGTTTGGATATTTGCTATTTTACCTCATATAATTTTGAAAAGTATCTTTCAAAATTCATTACAAGAGCTGCATTGTTTTTTTAGGCATAAATCAGTTTCTTTTCAACAAATACTTAGAATGGTTAATAAACAATTTGCTATTTTTTTTTTCTAATTTGTGCTAGTATGAAGAATCCTTGGGAGATCTTTGAAAAAATTATTTTTATCTGGAGATAACAATGTAGAAGAGTAAATTGTTTGGCAAAGAATTCGAAGCATATGGGCAGAGATACAAGAATTTACTGCATTTATAAGTTTCATTATAACTCTATAAAATGCAGCATCATTTGTCAGGAAATCAAAGCTTATAAAAGTGGCAATTGTGAATGCAGTTGGTTGCAGTTTCAAGAGAATGAGGATTAGGAGTGTAACTGAGATTCCTTTTATGATAAATTATCTAGCTCCTGGCTACCGTGTATGAGCTCTATTAACTGCCTATAAATTGTTCATCATAAAATCTAGTTCATTCTTGTTAATTAGGCCAAGGCTTTTATGAAGATTTTTTCTCCTCTCTCTGAAAGCCTAGGCTGACAGGAGAGTAGCTACACCAGAATATTGAGGAAGAAAGGGACCCTCTGCTAACCATGATGCTGTGTTCCTTAAAAACTAATAATTAAAAGAGAAATCCCTGAATTAAAATTACTTTGGCTTCTTGCTAATGAAAATGGAATCATTCTATTGTAGTCACAGAAGGAAGTTAAATACAGCCAAAATAATTGCATCTTCCAACTTTAAATCCTCATGTCAATAACATGCAAGAAAGGAAGGGTGTATGTATACAGATGACTTGGATATATCCATTAGAAATGATTAATACCAAGAAAGGTCCAGAAAGACAAATAGACATATCATATTTTTCTGGCATATCATTCCACGTCATTTTATTATGTACTTTTCCCCATGAAATTGAACTTCCGTGCAAAATTATCTTGGAGGAAATCTTGTATTTGTTGCTCATCTCCAATTTTTTTCCGTTGTATTTTGCTTTTTGTGGTGCTCACATAAGTGATCAACTAGCAGTGAATGTTATGTTTATATTATCTCATATTTTGCATTGCTAACTGGCTCCCTTGATACCATTTAAGGTGCATCCCTAATCAGCTCTCACATTTCACACTTCCCTTGCAATCTCTGGATTTTGTGAAGAGTAGACACGCCGTGCCCCAGTTCTGGATGCCAAAGTGGTTGTGACTTCAGGAAGTCCCAATAGTCAGAGCCACAGGCTGAGTCAAGCTGTGTGATTGCTCCCCTGAGATGCAGTTAGCAAGCCTCTCTGACAGAGGCCAGAGGCAAGGAACAGTCAAAGACTAGAAAAGTCGAGTCTGTTTGCACACACTCCTGTGCTTAACACCCATCAGGGTGCAATTAAGAATGGTCAGTAGCGTTATTATATTTGGAAACCCCAAATAACAACATCAGTTGGGGGGAAATGGGAAAATCAGTTTAAACCAAGGAAAACTAGTTCTTAAATATTAAAAAAAACCGAGATGTTTGCTTAAGCAACTTCTTATTTAACTTTCTAAATGCTAATTAGTCATCAGTGAAAGAAATGGTAGGGTGATTAGGTAAAGTATGCTTTATTTCTAAGGTCTTATGGACTCTTAGGGTTTGTCTCATGCCTTTGCATGTCACGGGACCAGACTTTCTATTTTTCCTGGTCCAGCTTCTGGGTAATGTTGCTGGCTCCACAAGATTGCAGTGCAGATAAGGAATCATCTAAGTGCATTCTAAATTAGATGGTTAGGAAGACAAGGTAGTTCTTTGCACTGAGTAAGGGCTCTGCAGGGGGCTAACCTGGATGGACTGTTGTGTGAATCAGTTAACTTTAACACTGCTGCTAAGTCGCTTCAGTCGTGTCCGACTCTGCGCGACCCCATAGACGGCAGCCCACCAGGCTCCCCCGTCCCTGGGATTCTCCAGGCAAGAACACTGGAGTGGGTTGCCATTTCCTTCTCCAATGCATGAAAATGAAAAGTGAAAGTGAAGTCACTCAGTCGTGTCCGACTCCTAGCGACCCCATGCACTGCAGCCCACCAGGCCCCTCCATCCATGGGATTTTCCAGGCAAGAGTACTGGAGTGGGTTGCCATTGCCTTCTCCGAACTTTAACACTAGGCTATAGCAATGCTCCAGAGGCCTTCCCAGTGTATATCTTGGGGGGAATAAATTGCAACAGGCTTAAACATAATTATAGAAGATTTTCTTAAGCTCTGGCTAGTTCAGTTTTAATTGAAAGAAATTGTTTTTCCTTTTGAAAGAACTTAGCCTTTAGAACATGATATTTATTTTAACAAATTGCTGTAAGAATCTCTTTTTTTTAAAAAAAAAACTTTTCATTTTGTTATCATCACCACCATCATTATTTTTATTACAATCTAATGTTGAATTATATTGCACGGACAGTGGTCCTAGTTTTCCTCAAATAATTGGGCTCTTTTCTAAGCCCCTGTTCAAGCTTTGAATAGGTAAATACAAATGAATAAATATCAGATTTAGGTATAGACATTTTCTCTTATGGACTGAATATTTGTGCTCCCTCCCCCCAAATTCATATGTTGAAGTGCTAACCCACAACATGATGGTAGTTGGAGGTATTGTTAGAGGTTTTTGGAGGTGATTTGGTTGAGATTCGGTCATGAGGGTGGAGCCCCTGTGATAGGAATAGTGCCCTTGAAAAGTTAAAGTGTTAGTCATGTCTCATGCTTTGCGACCTTATGGACTATAGCCTGCCAGGCTCCTCTGTCCATGGAATTCTCCAGGAAAGAATACTGGAGTGGGTTGCCTTTTCCTTCTCCAGAGGATCTTCCCAACCCAGGAATGGAACCTGGGTATCGCGCATTGCAGGCAGATTCTTTACCATCTGAACCACCAGAGAAGCCTTTCTAGCAGAAGGAAGACACATTAGAGCTTCCTTTCTCCACCGTATGGGGATACTGCCAGATCTAAATTGTGAGCGCCTTGATCCTGGACTTCCTGACCTCCAGAACTGTGATAAATAAATGTCTATTGTTTCCAGCAGTCTTCAACCTTTTTGGTACCAGGGACTAATTTCATGGAAAACAATTTTTCCATGGACCAGGGGTCAGGGGGTTGGTTTCAGGACGATTCAAGTGCATTACATGTATTGTGTGCTTTGTTTCTAATCTAATACTGCCACTGATATGACAGGAGGTGCTGGTCTACCACCTGGAGTTTGGGAACCCCTGTTTTAACCCTCCCAATCTATGGTAATTGTTTTGTTGTAGAGGCTGAGCAGAAGCCCCACTAATACTCTTAGCTTATGGAAAAATTTCTTCCAACCACAAGGACCAAAATGTAGCAATGGTGAAAGCAGGCATAGGAGAAGAGTCTGGGCAGATAGGAGGAAAAGGATCATGGTGAAGGCACAGATGGGTTTGAGGAAATCATCCCCCAGTGACCAGGAGCACTTAGGCTGGTGGTTTTTGTTTTTGTTTTTATGAGAACTAGTCAGATGGCCTCACCTAAATGTAAGGGGGCTGGGAAATGGAAATTCTGGCATATAGTCACTTTCCAGTAACATCTCTACACTATGGAGAGGAGCATGTCTCTGGTGGACAGCTGATGGTTCATGGCACCACATTTTGTATGTTACTTTCAGCTTAGAAAATGCTTTTTACAGCTGTATACTATTTGAATTTTTAAGGTCACTCTAATTAAGGAGCAAAGTTTTTTAATGCCTGCATATTCAATCAGTTCAGTTGACTGCCCAATTAACTGAGTGAAGTCAGTCCACTTCATTGTTTGAATTTCCAACTGTTTGGCTGAATGGAATGGTTACTTTGGCATAAAGTCTGTGCAGTAGTCCTATATAGATACAATCCTATTGCAGCTAGTGTGAAATTTGTCTTTGTCACTACATTTGTTTTTCTAGACACTGTTACCTTCCCTAATTTCACTTCCAAAATTCTTTTAAAAATGCTCCATTGTCCTAGCTTATTGAGAAGAGAGCTTCTTTCAGAGCTTAACTGAGAGTGTATAAGACTAGGTTTGTCTCAGTATTTTTAACACAGTCAAGTTTTTATGTTTTATTTTTTTCTGTTAGTACCTGTTGGGATCAGTTCTACACAGCTTTTTTTTTTTTTTTTTTTTTTTAAGATCTCTTGTAGTAATGTGTTGATGGTCAGACTATTAGTTATATTATATGCCAGCAAATTTGGAAAACTCAGCAGTGGCCACACGACTGGAAAAGGTCAGTTTTCATTCCAATCCCAAAGAAAGGCAATGCCAAAGAATGCTCAAACTACCACACAATTGCACTTATCTCACACGCTAGTAAAGTAATGCTCAAAATTCTCCAAGCCAGGCTTCAGCAATATGTGAACCGTGAACTTCCTGATGTTCAAGCTGGTTTTAGAAAAGGCAGAGGAACCAGAGATCAAATTGCCAACACCTGCTGGGTCATCGAAAAGCAAGAGAGTTCCAGAAAAACATCTATTTCTGCTTTATTGACTATGCCAAAGCTTTTGACTCTGTGGATCACAGTAAACTGGAAAATTCTTCAAGAGATCGGAATACCAGACCACCTGATCTGCCTCTTGAGATATTTGTATGCAGGTCAGGAAGCAACAGTTAGAACTGGACATGGAACAACAGACTGGTTCCAAATAGGAAAAGGAGTACGTCAAGGCTGTACATTGTGACCCTGCTTATTTAACTTCTATGCAGAGTACATCATGAGAAACGCTGGGCTGGAAGAAGCACAAGCTGGAATCAAGATTGCCGGGAGAAATATCAATAACCTGAGATATGCAGATGACACCACCCTTATGGCAGAAAGTGAAGAGGAACTCAAAAGCCTCTTGATGAAAGTAAAAGTGGAGAGTGAAAAAGTTGGCTTAAAACTCAACATTCAGAAAACGAAGATCATGGCATCTGGTCCCATCACTTCATGGGAAATAGATGGGGAAACTGGAAACAGTGTCAGACTTTATTTTTTGGGGCTCCAAAATCACTGCAGATGGTGATTGCAGCCATGAAATTAAAAGACGCTTACTCCTTGGAAGGAAAGTTATGACCAACCTAGATAGTATATTGAAAAGAGAGATATTACTTTGCCAACAGAGGTTCGTCTAGTCAAGGCTATGGTTTTTCTAGTGGTCATGTATGGATGTGAGAGTTGGACTGTGAAGAAAGCTGAGCACCGAAGAATTGATGCTTTTGAACTGTGGTGTTGGAGAAGACTCTTGAGAGTCCCTTGGACTGCAAGGAGATCCAACCAGTCCATCCTAAAGGAGATCAGTCCTGGGTGTTCATTGGAAGGACTGATGCTGAAGCTGAAACTCCAATACTTTGGCCACCTCAAGCGGAGTTGACTCATTGCAAAAGACCCTGATGCTGGGAGGGATTGGGGGCAGGAGGAGGAGGGATGACAGAGGATGAGATGGCTGGATGGCATCACTGACTCGAGGGACGTGAGTGTGAGTGAACTCCGGGAGTTGGTGATGGACAGGGAGACCTGGCGTGCTGCGATTCATGGGGTCGCAAAGAGTCGGACACTACTCAGCGACTGAACTGAACTTAACTGAACTGACTTAAAGAGGTGGGGGTCTCAAAAGGGATACATGTAAACAGAATTGTAGCCCCTGGAGTACATATAATGTTTTGAAGTAACAGTAAATAGATTTTTCTGCAGGAAATGGAATGAAAACAGCAGTTTAAAATGTTGGAACAGGAACCCAGCTCCCAGAAGGCCGCACGGGCCCTGGTGGAGGCAGGCGGGCGCCAGGCCTGGGCTCGGGCACCAGGCCACTGAGGCTGAGAGGCCACTGAGGCTGAGAGGCGCGCTCCGGCGGGCCGGGCGGCCGGCTTCATGACGCTCTTCCACTTCCGGAACTGCTTTGCCCTGATCTACTCCCCCTACTCCACCACCTACAAGTACAGTGGCCTGTCTGAGTCCAGTGCCTTCTGGAAGTGTGTCCAGCCCGGGGTCACCCACCTGTTTGTGCAGCTGTGCAAGGTGCTGTTCTTGGCCACTTTCTTTCCCACCTGGGAAGGCGGCATCTGTGACCTCATTGGGGAGTTCATGAAGGCCAGTGTGGACATGGCAGACCCTGATGGGCCTAAACCTTGTCGTGTCCTGGAATGCTGGCAAGGGGGAATACAAGATCATGGTTGCCCTGGGCTGGGCCACCGCTCAGCTCATTATGTCCTGTGGCATCCCCCTCTTGGTTGGAGCTCAGGGGCGTTGAGTTTGACTGGAAATACATCCAGATGAGCATCGACTCCAACATCAGTCTGGTCCATTGCTTCGTCGGCTTTGCCCAGGTGTGGATGATAACATGCTGCGACCTGCACCACACTCAGCGACCAGCAGTCCTCCTCCTGATGTTCCTTAGCATCTACAAGGCCTTTGTCACGGAGACCTTCATCCACCTGTGTTCCCTGGGCAGCTGGACGGCACTGCTGGCTTGAGTGCTGGTGACCGGGCTTCTGCCCTCAGCACCTTGACCCTGTATACTGCTGTTGTCAACGTGCGTGCCTAGGCTTGGCATCCCAGACTTTCACATACCTTCTTCCTGTCCCCAGGTTCAGTGAAGTAAACAGCATTTGGAAAGTTAAATTTTTTTTTTTTTTTTTTTTTGTGGAGCAATAGGTTGCTATCAGATTGCAGAGAGCTATAAATGTCAATTTGATAAGTGTGGTCTTTATTTTATATTTACTTTGGAACCATTAATTCCCTGGTGTCTCAGATGGTAAAAGCGTCTGCCTACAATGCAGGAGAACCTGGGTCGATCCCTGGGTCGAGAAGATCCCCTGGAGAAGGAAATGGCAATCCACTCCAGTATCCTTGCCTGGAAAATCGCATGGATGGAGGAGCCTGGTAGGCTACAGTCCTTGGGGTCGACTGAGCGACTTCACTTCACTTTGAACCATTGGCGATTTGGGGATGATCTACTTATTGACAGCAACTGGGAACCTAAATTTGTCCCCAGTTTCAGATTTCTCTCCCAAGTCTGGATTTCAAAAGTTATTGCATTTAAAGCACAGTGATGCTGGTCACTGCTCGGACTCCACCTTCTGTTTCACCTACCACACACAGAGTGGACGAGGAATAGACTGCCACAGGGACATTGCTTTTCCCTAATTATCAAGACAGAGTGATAATCCACTCGCTTTTTATTTGGGGGTATCTGCCTAAGAAAAACATGTGTCCTATTACAAAACTGAATCTGAGGGATGTGAGGAATATATAGATATGTCTCCTTTGAACTTTGAAGGAGACTGTTTACTGTTAACACAAAAATAAGACTCCTCACAGATCATTAGCTTTTAAGAAGAATGACCTACACATTGTGAGGTACTCTGCCTCTTGGACAAATATAGAAAGAATTGATTGTGGCGTCGCTCTTGATCTCAGAGCATCAGTGAATAACCACCTGCAAAGCTTGCTATACTTTGGAGTTTTGTACGTAAGGAGTTTGCAGTTGTAACCATGTGGCAAATGCAACAAGCTGACCGTATCAGTACCGGGTTTATCTACGCCATCTGCTGTCATATTGACATCTGCTTCCTTCAACGTAGCACCTTCTTTCTCTTAGACATATTCTGCTATTTCTTCTTTTCCTTCTTTGTTTCAAGTCATATCCACTGATATCGCACCATTTTGTGTTATCAATAAAGGAGGCTTTCAGTGAGGGAAGGGTGGAAGGCAGGGCCAAGTGATCAAAGGACTCAGTAGAAAAAATACCTTAATTCATGGGCCTGAACACTGTGTAAAAAGGTGAGCCTTGAGGTAAGAAAGTATCCAGAGGAAGCATGAGACAGAAGTGAGGGTTTAATTTGGGATTAACAAAAGCATCAGAAATAGCTAAGAGGAGACGGGAATGAGGACCATGTGTGTAGAGGGTGATAGCAAAGCAGAGCACAGAGATTAAGATGGAATTAATCTGTTCATTGGAAAGATGCTTTGGATTTTTTGGCAACACATACCAAGAGCGGTAACTCCAAGTAGCCTTCTGAAATCAGGGATCAACAGGTGAAGGCTTCCTTTAACTTCATTCTTAAATTACAGTCAAAATTAACTTGTATAAACCACACCTTTTTTTAAAGGTGTTTTGGTTTGTTTTCAACACACGATTCCACTTCATTTTTTCACTTATCCTCACAAGGTAGCTGAGAGTTTGTTTAGCATCATCAGGCAAATCTGGCTCCCAATGCTTAGCTAATTCTGTTAGAAACTACTGACTTGAATTGTATATGGATGGTGAACATTTTTTCTATTAAACAGCCACCAGATTTTTAGAACATAAGCTAAATTTCAGGAAGTGCTTGGAATTCCAAAGAATAGAAAGCTTTGGCCAAGAGCAAGTGTGTATTCAGTCTGAGTCAACAGGATTCACCTGGGCGTTGTTTGAGCTTTTGGTCTCTGAAGCCATGGGTCAATGATACAGAAATAGACACTCATCTCTGACAACGAAAAAGCATGGGTGCTGGCATGGGAGGACAAAGCTCCTTTTCTTTCAAAACCAGATCAAATTTAAACCTGCGATTTTGGAGCTTACTCATCAGAGGAGAAATATCATGAGCTATTTGCTCTCTCTGCTGTAACATAGCTCTGGCAAGCCCGGAAGTTATGTTGAGATCGTCAAATCTATAGTCAAGGACCATCTTTGTGAATCGTGAAACCATATGCCACTGGTTATCTGAATTGAAAAAAAATTAAAAACCAACAACAATAACAACAACAACAACAAAAAACTCCACACCAAGGAAAGCAGTGATGTGATCACACAGTGCCAAGGCCCTTTGATCATCTTACACCTTCTCAATCTTTATATATAAAAAAAAAACTTTGCTACTACATGAACCATGTAAAATACCAGAACTCCTGTAGTGTTAACAAGGAATAAAGATCTTGCACCAGATGGTGCCTCTTGTCTCCATCTATCTCTAGCCCAAACAATCTGCCAGAGTTTTGAAGAAAAATGCGATGTGATCGCGTTGCAAAGTATATGAAGTAACAGTATGAAAAGTAATCTGGCTCAAGCAAGGGAACCCAGAAGGAAGGGGATTATTATGACTCTTTGAGCCCAGGAGTGAGGGTATCACTAGCTCTGAATTTTAGTCCATAAAACAAATGGTGTACCCAGGCACAGCTGGAGGGTGAGCATCGCACTGAGATGTCTCTCTGTATTTCTGCAATGTGATGATATCAGTCAATACGGTTGAAATTTCAGGGATTCATCTGGGTATTTTGTTTATATAAAACAGAGTAAACAGTTTGATGACTTTTGAAAAGCTTACTAGCTATAAAGGGAGAGTTCACAGGAGAACTTAACTGTGTAATATTTATTGCTATATTGCCTGCGGTTATGGATTTGGCCGTCTTGGTGATGAGATCTTAGGTACAGTTTGTGTGTCCCCTTTGTAGAACATTCTTAAAAATGTTTAAAAGAAGCTTGGTTGGGTTTTTTGTTTGTTATTTCTCTGCTTTTCCATGTGACTTCTGTGGCCACAATATTCTCAGGTCTTCTCCTGCCTTCTAATACTTTGATCATGGTACTGTTACCTCTTTGCCAAAAGATCTTTGACTATTTTATCTCTGGGCTTTTAGTATCTTTGTTGTTGTTCAGTCACTAAGTCATGTCTGACTCTTCATGACCCCGTGGACTGCAGCATGCCAGGCTTCCCTGTCCTTCACTGTCTCCCTGAGTTTGTGTAAACTCATGTCCATTGAGTTAGTGATGTCATCCCACAATTTCATCCTCGGTTGCCCCCTTCTCCTAACACCTGTATAATTATAAAGCATTTTGTGATCAGAGATTATTTAATGGGAAAGAAAATAGCTTTTCAGGTCTTTCCTAGATACAACTCATTTGAACAATTAATTTAGGTTTGTATTTACTTTTGGTGCTTGGACTAGAAGTATAAATGGCAAGCCTAGAAACTCATGGTGATTTAATAGAAGGTAGCTCATTGGTGCCACTCAGAGTGTTGTCAGAAGACTGAATTGGATGAGCAGACTGGTAAAAGGTCTATGATAGACACAGAAATTGAGAGTCATCGTTTAGAAATTTCCATAGTAATTTGACTTAACTGTGACATCCAAGCAGGTGAATCACTTTCTCAGAAACTTATTTTGTCTCAGTTTACCAAAGTTTCAGTCCCTTATAGATTGGAGGAAATAAAAACTGTGTTCACTACCAAAGAGAGTTTAAGAAGCGCCACTTTATTTTTATCGAGTTTTTTATTGACGAGAAGTTGTTCCAACTTTGTGTTAGTGTCTGGTAAAGTGATTCAGTATTTATCTGTTTATATGTAATTTTTTTTCATATTGTTTCCATTATGTTTTATTACAGGATATTGAATATAGTTACCTGTGCTTTATAGTAGGTCCTAGTTTATTTTATACATAGTAGTTGGTATTTGCTGCTGCTGCTGCTAAGTTTCATCAATTGTGTTCGACTCTGTGCGACCCCATAGGTGGCAGCCCACCAGGCTCCCCCACCCCTGGGATTCTTCAGGCGAGAACACTGGAGTGGGTTGCTATTTCCTTCTCCAGTGCACAAAAGTGAAAAGTGAAAGTGAAGTCGTTCAGTCGTGTCCGACTCTTAGCGACCCCATGGACTGCAGCCCACCAGGGTCCTCAGTTCATGAGATTTTCCAGGCAAGAGTACTGGAGTGGGGTGCCATTGCCTATCTGCTAATCCCCAAATCCTAATTTATCCCTCTCCCATCCCTTTTCCTCTTTGGTAACCACAGTTTGTTTTCTGTGTCTGTGAGAAGCACCACTGTAGAGTTCATAATTTCATTTTATATAAGATGGATCAAAATAGAGACAATGAATCCATCCACAGCAAGGAGGTTAGAGCAGTCATCTATTTATTATGTGTTAATCCTTACTCAGGAGCTTCAACCATAGTTGTGAAAGGAAAGGGATCTTGGAAATACTTGGAAATACATCTTGGAAATACTATACAGGAGAAGGAACAGGATGAAGTCCTGAAGTGAACAGCCTGTGTGACACAGAGGCACGTACTTCCCCCATATCAGCCTGGTGGGTGTTGCTCCCAATAGATATGGAAAAGCTTCATTGGAAATAGAACCTTGGCAACACCAGGAATTCTGGGTTTTTAGTTTTAAGTTAGTGATGGCAAACATCTATTTAGAAATTGACAGTGAACCATGAAAGACTGTGGACCTCAACTGAAGAGTTCAATACTAGAAACTTAGAAACAGATGGGACATTCTTCCTGATAGTTTTATTGAGAAAGAGAGGTTCCCTTCTTCACATTTTCTGATGTTTGAAATGACATTATTATCAGTGTTCCTCCTTTTTCCTTATAAGATAGACACAATGCATGGAAGTGGATGAAGGACACATGCTCAGGTCACTCTTACCTTTGCAGGATGTGTTGGCATGTTCCAGACACTGAAAATGCCATTGCTGGTGCTGCTGCTGCTGCTAAGTCGCTTCAGTCGTGTCCGACTCTGTGTGGGCCCATAGACGGCGGCTCACCAGGCTCCCCCGTCCCTGGGATTCTCCAGGCAAGAACACTGGAGTGGGTTGCCACTTCCTTCTCCAATGCATGAAAGGGAAAAGTGAAAGGGAAGTCGCTCAGTCGTGTCCGACTCTTCGAGACCCCATGGTCTGCAGCCTACCAGGCTCCTCCGTCCATGGGATTTTCCAGGCAAGAGTACTGGAGTGGGGTGCCATTGCCTTCTCCAGCCATTGCTGGTAGTGCATAATAAAAGTCTCAAAGCGTGCTTAGTAATGATATATCTCAATGATGTTCTAAGTGAAATGTTTTTTGGTATCTCAGATTTGAATTTTGTCAAAGAAATAATAATAGAAATCATCTCCAGGTTATTTCTATAACAACTGTTCATTTTTCTTCTTGAACCTTTGAATAGAGTTGAAATAATGTTATTTGTGGTAACAATAGTATTACTGTGATTTCTGATTTCTAATTTTACTACCATTATTAATGATATTGTTAATTTATTTAAGACCCTCTAAGTTTTTAGGGTTCTTGCTGCTGCTGCTGCTAAGTCGCTTCAGTCGTGTCCGACTCTGTGCGACCCCGTAGACAGCAGCCCACCAGGCTCCTCTGCCCATGGGATTTTCCAGGCAAGAGTACTGGAGTGGGTTGCCATTTAGGGTTCTTACAGAATCTAATAATGATCCACGTGGAAAAACCATTTGTATTCTTTCTTCTCTGGAAAATCTATTTCAGAATTGTGACTAGAGGAATCAGTAGCACTTCATATAATTCACGATATGGGTATGTGCATGTGCACGCATGCACGCACACACACACACACACACACACACACAAACACATAACTACCATATGGTCTTTTTTGACTTCTTGGCGTGGGTAGTAAAAAATTGTTGGGACTCAGGTTAGCATTCATCCTCCTAGGTATTGGAGATATAGGAGTTCACCCAAAATGTAATATGGATTGTTTGTTCTTAAGGTATATATTATAACTCTATTGATGTCTCATTTGGAAAGAAGTTCACGTCATCTTATTATTAATCTTATTTTTTTTTAGTCAATTACCTAACCCATTCCCATTTTAGCTCTGGTGCCCAAGGAAGAGGCACAACTCCACTTGCTGCTGGGCTCCAGGGGGAAAGAAGATTGCAATGATATCTCTCCCTGAGCTTTGGGAAGCTTGCCGAGTGTGAACCTGACATTGAACAAATGGCAGAGGCCAAGACAATGTCAGCTAAACAATGTCCCTTTCGGCTTATTAGGGCTTCCCTGGTGGCTCAGATGGTAAAGAATCTGGCTGCAATGCAGGAGACCCAGGTTTGATCCCTGGGTTGGGAAGATCCCCTGGAGAAGGTCACAACAACCCACTCCAGTATTCTTGCCTGGAGAATCCCATGGATAGAGGAGCCTGGTGGGCTACAGTCGATGGGGTCGCAAAGAGTCGGACACGGCTGGGCAGCTAACACTTTGACTTTCAGCTTAACACACAGAAAATGCATAGGCAAAGTTGTAACTTTTTTTTTTTCCTCTCTTTCTTCTTGACCATCCTTCTCAAACTTGCCATTGGCTCTCCTTTTCCTGTGTTTGTGTTCTTCCCTCTGTGTGGGCATCTTTGAGGAGCAAGGAGGGCCTGCTTACGCACTGCACGTCACTCGGGCTGTCGTTTCCCGGGGCGGGTATTTCAGTGCGATTGCATCTCTATTCATCTACTGACAGAAGTGGCAGTGGTGCAGACACGGGTATTTGTTATTGAAACAAACAAAGCGTGTGGTGTTAGAGATTTGTATGCAAAACCTTCACAACAAAACTAAGTAGCTATTTACTTTAAATATGCCAATTAACTGTTACTAAGGTGCAGTGCACTTGTAGGTTAAGGATGATTGATAGTAACATGCAGTGAAATGTTCTTAAACTGCAGTCAGGAAATGGAAATGTACAAAATGCAAAGAACCAGCGCTGACAGCACTCGTTACATGTTTCAAAACAACACTTTCAAATTGTTCCTTTATTGTTCTTTCATCATGTCTTGGTTCTGCACTTCCATAGCCTGGTAGCCAACAGTGTACTAAGAAAGTTTCAGAAAAGAGAATGTTTTCTTCTGAAGTAAACATCATGGGCCTAATCTCATTTGTTTCACTCAGGCAGAACTCTTAGGAACCACAGTGGGAGTTTTGCTTGACTGAAGAGAATAGCCTTGTCTCTTTTAAATGTCTGACATGGAATCTGTTGCTATTACAAAACTAATTAAAAGGAGAGATGACTTCTCCTTTGGTTGCTATGTCCTGTCTCAGCAGACAGTCACTTCTTCATTGACTCTAAACCAGCACCACCCAAAAGTAATACAACCAAAGCCACAAATGTTAGCCACATATGTATTTTTAAATTTCCTAGGAGCCAAGTTTAAAAAAATAAAAAGAAACAGGTGACATTAATTTTAATAGCATTTTACTGAATGTAGTCTATCTAGACTCTTTATAATTTTACCATGGGATCAATATAAAATAAGGTATTTTGCATTTTTTTTCTTCATACTAAGTCTTTGAAATTTGGTGTATTTTATGCTTAGTCAGAAGAATGGGCTCATGCCAATTCAGAAGAACCACATCTCAAGTTTCTGGTAGATTTCCACGGCCAGTGTCTACTATAAGAAACAGCACAGCTCTAAGTGTCATCATCTGAAGATCGGTGTAGTGTCCTTGATTAAAATGTTCCCTTTGGATAGTTAGGAAAAGCTGGATATGCATCCTGAAACAACACCATGATGCAATTGCTGTTCAATTCCCCCAATTACCGTTAAAGCCAGACGTTTTGTTGTGAAAAGATTAAATTCATAAACTCAGTCAGCTGACTTACGATTTTATAAAGCTCCCTGGCTGTTAAAATGCTAAAATGTTTGTGCCAGGGATACTATATAAATATTCTAAAAATCTCAAAAGAATACAGGGAATTACGTTTAAAATATAATATCAAAGGCCTTTTGATGTACACCATTGAAATGTCAGTTGAATGTTTTATGATACATTTTATATTCCTCACAACAATGAAAGTTGGGTGTGTGTTAGAAAAACAATTAAGTGCAGATATTGTCAAGTAAACCCTCTAAGAAGGGAAAAGCTAGATCTGATAATTCCAGTTAATTTATTATTAACATCAACTATAAATTAAAAAAACACAGTGCAAACATGATTAAGCAGAAATTGAACATCGAACAAGGGAGGAGGGCTTTCCAGGTGTGGTGCTAGTGGTAAAGAGCCTGCCTGCCAGTGCAGGAGACATAAGAGTTGCCGGTTCGAACCCTGGGTTGGGAAGATCCCCTGATGAAGGGCTCGGCAAACCACTCCAGTATTCTTGCCTGGAGAATCCCATGGACAGAGGAGCCTGGCGGGCTATACTCTGCAGGGTCACAAAGAGTCAGACACGACTAAAGTGACTTTGCATGCATGCATGGAATTGACTTTCCCAAAATCAGACAATTTGTCTTAACTTTATGTCTCCTGTGTGCTCAGTTCAGTTCAGTTCAGTTGCTCAGTCGTGTCCGACTCTCTGCGACCCCATGGACTGCAGCACGCCAGGCCTCCCTGTCCATCACCAACTTCTGGAGTTTACCCAAACTCATGTCCATTGGTCGGTGACGACATCCAACCATTTCATCTTCTGTCATCCCCTTCTCCTCCTGCCTTCAATCTTTCCCAGCATCAGGGTCTTTTCAAATGAGTCAACTCTTCACATCAGGTGGCCAAAGTATTGGAGTTTCAGCTTCAACATCAGTCCTTCCAATGAACACCCAGGACTGATCTCCTTTAGGATGGACTGGTTGGATCTCCTTGCAGTCCAAAGGACTCTCAAGAGTCTTCTCCAACACCACAGTTCAAAAGCATCAATTCTTTGGTGCTCAGTTTTCTTTATAGTCCAACTCTCACATCCATATATGACTACTGGAAAAACCATAGCCTTGACTAGATGGACCTTTGTTGGCACACTGGTAAATACCAGTGTGGAGGTAAATGATAACAACAGTAACAGTAATAGCAACACAGGTAATGCCATATTCAGATTTGGCCAAGACATTTGTGTAAGGAGCAACCTCCAAAAAAAAACCCACAATAAGGCTGTCATCAGAAGTACTGAAATACTCTCCATGTGTAATTTTTGAAGACTTCCTGGAGAATTGTGGTAAGTCCTCTCCCCTGCTCTGCTCTGGCTGCCATGCTGGCTGCATTTCCCAGACTTCCATGTCAGCCGAACTTCCAGTGGATTCAGCCAGTGGGAAACCCCATTTGGAGAGTAAAGTGCTGGAGGAAGGGGGAAGCCAGGTGATTTTCCCTGTTTCTCTGTGCCTCCGGTGGTATCTCTGGAACGTCTCAAGTCATGTCTTCTCTGTATGTGCAGCTCCTGTTCTTTGTTCCTGTCCCAGTTCCATCTTCCACTGAGTGATCCTAAGACTTGACCCTGGTCTCACAGGCTTTTTCCCTTTTCCCTTCTAACCTAGAAGTCCTAGTAATTTCTTGCTATTTCTAATCTCTGGGTTACCTCACTAATCCCCAGTTGAGTGAGGCTTTCTGCTTCTATGTAACCAATTCCCTCTATTAAATTTATCCCCTTCCTCCATTGCAAATACTTAGACCCCACTCTATGCCCACAAGTTGAATTGTGACAAAATAGAGATTCTGGAAACAAAAATGAGCCCATTTCCAAATAAATTACCAAGCAGATTGCTTATGTGCACCCCAAAGGAAGCAATGATCATTAAGAGCCAACATGAGTTTCTTAAGCACAAATGTGACTGGTTCACTTTGCTTATTTAATTGGTGGTGGAAGAAATACTGGTGCTAGTACATGAGCAAGGACTTTGAAGTGATCTCTCATGACGTCCTTGTGGTTAATAGACACATGTGTGCTAGATGATACAGATTTAACCAGGTTTATAGGCTGTGCTGGAAAATACCTAGAGGGAAGCATGGCTGCCTTTCAATATTTGAAGAGGGATTAGATTAGATCTTTGAGAGACTAGAGGCTAGAGCCAGGATCAATGTTTGAAGTTCAAGGAATCTGATTTTGGCTTAGTAAAGGGGAATGCATTCTAAGAATCAGAGTTCTTCAGAAATGGAATAGACTGTCAGGAAGACAATTTTGCTCCTGGTTATAGCCATAGATTTTAGCTGTGAAGAATGGAGTGAAAGGGATTCTTGTATTGAACTTGAAATAGATCATTCCTATGTTTCTTCCAACTGTGAAAGATTAAGAAGTTATGAGTTTGGTCATCCATGCTTGATACTAACATGGCACAAAATGTAATTCTGGCATTTGATAAGACTGCAGAAGGAGCCCCCAAATTTGATCATTGTTAATATGTGATTGCTGTCTTAGTAAAGAATCAATCAATCCCAGTTTGTTGTTCTTGCTTGTTGTTCAGTCACCCAGTCATGTCTGATTCCTTGTGACCCCATGGACTGCAGCACACAAGGCCTCTCTGTCCATCACTATCTCCTGAAGTTTGCCCAAGTTCATGTCCTTTGCATCAGTGATGCCATCCAACCATCTCATCCTCTGATGCCCTTTCCTCCTTCTGCCCTCAGTCTTTCCCAGCATCAGGGAATTTTCCAGTGAGTCAGCTGTTCACAGCAGATGACCAAAATACCAGAGTTTCAATTTCAGCATCAGTCCATCCAACGAGTATTCAGGGTTGATTTCATTTAAGATTGATTGGTTTGATCTCCTTGCTGTTCAAGGGACTCTCAGGAGTCTTCTCTAGCACCATAGTTCGAAGGCATCAGTTCTTCAGCACTCTGCCTTCTTTACGGTCCAGCAATGGGATTTTTTAAATCCCAGTTTATAAAAGCATAAAAATATTAGTTTTCAGTTCAAAGAGAAGATATTTTTCTCTACTTATGAAAAGTCAGCATTTAAAAAATTATTTAAAAATATTTATTATCTTTTTTATTGATGTATCAGTCAGTCAGTTCAGTAGCTCAGTCGTGTCCGACTCTTTGTGACCCCATGAATTGCAGCA
Source organism: Bos mutus (assembly GCF_027580195.1). NCBI lineage: Eukaryota > Metazoa > Chordata > Mammalia > Artiodactyla > Bovidae > Bos > Bos mutus. The sequence goes on from NC_091623.1 coordinate 19,792,705, forward strand.
TGCCAGGCCTCCCTGTACATCACCAACTGCCGGAGATCACTCAAATTCATGTCCATCAAGTCGGTGATGCCATCCAGCCATCTCATCCTCTGTCGTCCCCTTCTCCTCCGGCCCCCAATCCCTCCCAGCATCAGAATCTTTTCCAATGAGTCAACTCTTTGCATGAGGTGGCCAAAGTACTGGAGTTTCAGCTTTAGCATCAGTCCTCCCAAAGAACACCCAGGACTGATCTCCTTTGATATGGACTGGTTGGATCTCCTTGCAGTCCAAGGGACTCTCAAGAGTCTCCTCCAACACCACAGTTCAAAAGCATCAATTCTTCTGCGCTCAGCTTTCTTCACATTATTATTATTGATGTATAGTTACTTACAATATGATACTAGTTTCCGGTATACAGCATATTGATTCATTTTTTTAATTAATTAATTTATTATTGAAGGATAATTGCTTTACAGAATTTTGCTGTTTTCTGTCAAACCTCAACATGAATCAACCATCAGATCAGATCAGATCAGATCAGTCATTCAGTCGTGTCTGACTCTTTGCGACCTCATGAATCCCAGCACACCAGGCCTTCCTGTCCATCACCAACTCCCGGAGTTCACTCACACTCACGTCCATCGAGTCAGTGACGCCATCCAGCCATCTCATCCTCTGTTGTCCCCTTCTCCTCTTGCCCCCAATCACTCCCAATATCAGAGTCTTTTCCAATGAGTCAACTCTTCGCATGAGGTGGCCAAAGTACTGGAGTTTCAGCTTTAGCATCAGTCCTTCCAAAGAAATCCCAGGGCTGATCTCCTTCAGAATGGACTGGTTGGATCTCCTTGAAGTCCAAGGGACTCTCAAGAGTCTTCTCCAACACCACAGTTCAAAAGCATCAACTCTTCGGCACTCAGCCTTCTTCACAGTCCAACTCTCACATCCATACATGACCACAGGAAAAACCATATCCTTGACTAGACGAATCTGTGTTGGCAAAGTAGTATCTCTGCTTTTGAATATGCTATCTAGGTTGGTCATAACTTTCCTTCCAAGGAGTAAGCGTCTTTTAATTTCATGGCTGCAGTTACCATCTGCAGTGATTTTGGAGCCCAGAAAAATAAAGTCTGACACTGATTCCAGTTTCCCCATCTATTTCCCACGAAGTGATGGGACCAGATGCCATGATCTTCGTTTTCTGAATGTTGAGCTTTAAGCCAACTTTTTCACTCTCCACTTTCACTTTCATCAAGAGGCTTTTGAGTTCCTCTTCACTTTCTGCCATAAGGGTGGTGTCATCTGCATATCTGAGGTTATTGATATTTCTCCTGGAAATCTTGATTCCAGCTTGTGTTTCTTCCAGTCCAGTGTTTCTCATGATGTACTCTGCATATAAGTTAAATAAACAGGGTGACAATATACAGCCTTGACGTACTCCTTTTCTTATTTGGAACCAGTCTGTTGTTCCATGTCCAGTTCTAACTGTTGCTTCCTCACCTGCATACAAATTTCTCAAGAGGCAGATCAGGTGGTTTGGTATTTCCATCTCTTTCAGAATTTTCCACAGTTTATTGTGATCCACACAGTCAAAAGCTTTGGCATAGTCAATAAAGCAGAAATAGATGTTTTTCTGGAACTCTCTTGCTTTTTCTATGATCCAGCGGATGTTGGCAATTTGATCTCTGGTTCCTCTGCCTTTTCTACAACCAGCTTGAACATCAGGAAGTTCACGGTTCATATATTGCTGAAGCCTGGCTTGGAGAATTTTGAGCATTATTTTACTAGCGTGTGAGATGAGTGCAATTGTGTGGTAGTTTGAGCATTCTTTGGCATTGCCTTTCTTTGGGATTGGAATGAAAACTGACCTTTTCCAGTCCTGTGGCCACTGCTGAGTTTTCCAAATTTGCTGGCATATTGAGTGCAGCACTTTCACAGCATCATCTTTCAGGATTTGGAATAGCTCAACTGGAATTCCATCACCTCCACTAGCTTTGTTCGTAGTGATGCTTTCCAAGGCCCACTTGACTTCACATTCCAGGATGTCTGGCTCTAGGTCAGTGACCACACCATCGTGATTATCTGGGTCGTGAAGCTCTTTTTTGTACAGTTCTTCTGTGTATTCTTGCCACCTCTTCTTAATATCTTCTGCTTCTGTTAGGTCCATACCATTTCTGTCCTTTATCAAGCCCATCTTTGCATGAAATGTTCCTTTGGTATCTCTGATTTCTTGAAGAGATCTCTAGTTTTTCCCATTCTGTTGTTTTCCTCTATTTCTTTGCATTGATCACTGAAGAAGGTTTTTTTTATCTCTTCTTGCTATTCTTTGGAACTCTGCATTCAGATGTTAATATCTTTCCTTTTCTCCTTTGCTTTTCCCTTCTCTTCTTTTCACAGCTATTTGTAAGGCCTCCCCAGACAGCCATTTTGCTTTTTTGCATTTCTTTTCCATGTGGATGGTCTTGAATCCTGTCTCCTGTACAATGTCACGAACCTCATTCCATAGTTCATAAGGCACTCTATCTATCAGATCTAGGCCCTTAAATCTATTTCTCACTTCCACTGTATAATCACAAGGGATTTGATTTAGGTCATGCCTGAATGGTCTAGTGGTTTTCCCTACTTTCTTCAATTGAAGTCTGAATTTGGCAATAAGGAGTTCATGGTCTGAGCCACAGTCAGCTCCTGGTCTTGTTTTTGCTGACTGTATAGAGCTTCTCCATCTTTGGCTGCAAAGAATATAATCAATCTGATTTCGGTGTTGACCATCTGGTGATGTCCATGTATAGAGTCTTCTTTGTGTTGTTGGAAGAGGGTGTTTGTTATGACCAGTGCATTTTCTTGGCAAAACTCTATTAGTCTTTGCCCTGCTTCATTCCGTATTCCAAGGCCAAATTTGCCTGTTACCCCAGGTGTTTCTTGACTTCCTACTTTTGCATTTCAGTCCCCTATAATGAAAAGGACATCTTTTTTTGGTGTTATATCCCCTCCCTGTAAATCAGCATATTATAAAGGGTGTAAGGGCTTTCCTGCTGGCCCAGTGGTTAAGAATCCAGCTTGTAGTGCAGGAGACACCAGTTCGATCCCTCGTCTGGGAAGATTCCACGTGCCGTAGAGCAGCTAAGCCCACACACCACAACTCCTGAGCAGGTGAGCTGCAAGTACTGAAGCCCGCCTGCCTGGAGCCCATGCTCTGCAACAAGAGAAGCCACTGCAATGAGAAGCCCACGCACTACAATGCAGAGGAGCCGCAGAGCACCATAACTAGAGAAAGCCCGTGTGCAGCAACGAAGACCCAGCACAGACAAAAATAAAAGAGAGAAAGAAGTCTTTAAGAAAAGAGGGAGAGCGAAAGTCTCAGCAAATACTGTGTAAATATAATCATGATGGATATATATTTAGAGTATGAAGATATATATACCAGAAAATTTAAAGTGAGGAATGGCATCAGTCTTGTGTAGGTTAGCTGCTAAGACAAAACCTAAAAAAGTTTTTGTAGAGGATGAAATTTTTAGCAGAAATTATTATCCCTTGCTTGCACAGAAAACAGTTGAACTTCAATTGTAGTCAATTAATCAATCATTCAAAAAGCATCAAACACATGCTATATGTTTAGTATCAGAGATAGCCATAAAGAAAAATTTTAATCGGGGGAAGTTGTATTCTTATCTCTTTTTCTCTGCACCACCTGGGGACAGTGGTCCCCAACCTTTTTGGCATCAGGGACCAGTTCCGTGGAGGACGGATTTTCCATGGACTGGGGCTGGAGGGATAGTTTCTGAATGATGCAAGCACATTACAATTGTGTACTTTATTTCTATTATTATTACATCCACTCCACTTTAGATCATCAGGCCTTAGATACTAGATATTGGGGATCCCTGCAAGACATGATGTTGTGTGTTTGAAAAATTTCCAGTGGCCTCCAGGCCTCTACCCTTTATTTTTCAGAAATGGATCTGAGAAAATATTTTGCAGTAAGACACAAAATATATCCTAAGTAACACTACTTGTTGAATAGAGGTGTGAATGAGTGAAAGCATGAGTAAACTTTTATCAAGAGGATTTCATTCACTTATTCTGATGAACAGCTTTTGGGTTCCTATTATACATAAGGGCTTCCCAGGTGCTTCAGCAGTGATGAATCTACTTGCCAATTCAGTAGACGTGGGTTCAATCCCTGGGTTGGGAAGATCCTCTGGAGTAGGAAATGGCAAGCCACTTCAGTATTCTTGCCTGGGAAAGCCCATGGACAGAGGAGCCTGGTGGGCTACAGTCCACGGGGTCGCAAAAGATTCAGGCACATTATAAAGAAAACGCTGAATGAATAACTCATTGTCTCCACTTTCAAAAATCTCCAGGATCGTGATGATAGTTCCACACACACAGAGCTAATTTTAATACAACATGGTAAGCGCTGTGTTACAGGTATTAACACAATGCTATGGTAACACAGAGGAGCTTGAGATTGATTTGTTAATTCAGCTGCAGTGGTGATTGGGTGAAAGGAAGGAGCTGATAGGTGAAAAGCTTCAGATAAGGAATGTGGTTGAAACTGAGGCTAAAGGAAAAAAATATTTCTTCCCAGATAAAGAAGTAAGCAGCAGAGAGAGTTTGCAAGGAGCCTTAAAAGGGTTTCCTTTTTAACAGCTACAGATTTCTGCTGGCATTAGCTAGGGGTTAAAGCACCACTGTGGGAGTTTAAGGAGATGTTGTCTCTAATAGACTCTTCACAGGAAGTTGCTTATTCTCCCATGTAGGGCCAGCCTGGTCCATTACTCTGCTATGTACTTGTATATTAACAGTGGCTTAATGATTATTCTGAATGGTCTGATAAATTCGATAAGTAATGCACATTGAGTTTTTAGGTTTCAAACAGAAACATTCAGTTGAAGCCTTCTGCATTAATTCTTCCTTTCAAAGTTAACCTCTACAGGCTCATTTTTCAGCAAGGTGTTCCCTTTGTAGATGTAAACTCATATGCAACCCGACATACAATAATAATGTACTACTCACCAGATTTTTTTTTTTTTTAAAAACATGTATTTATAGCTTCAGTGGTCTCCTTAGCACTCCGATCTTTTAACACATGCCAACTTTTATGGCAGCTCACAAAGCAATGGTACGTCCCACTTCTGCTTTTATTCTCCAGGGCAGAAGTATTGAAAGGAAAACTTTTAGGCCAAAAGAAATAAGGTCAAGAGACTGGATAGTCAGGCTCATGTGGAGTTGCTACCCAAAATCTACTTGAAGGATCAAACTCCAGATTTCAATAAAGGCTAAAGCCTGAAGGATTTCTCTAATGAACTAGAAACAATTGGTAAAAGCAAACACTTAGGAAAAGATTAGTTTCAGCTAGGAAGATGTTATAGTCAGAGCCTCCCAAGGATTATTAATTTGTAAATAATGTACATGAACTTTTAATTTAGCCTTCAATTTTGCTGGTGTTGAAATCTTGTTCTACTTTGGATCTACTGATTTTTCCATTCCAGAGTCAGTGCCGCTTTTAAAGGGTGGTTTAAAAACCAATAATTTAATCCACATTCCGCTAAAACTTTGAGTAGAAGTTTCTTACTCAGATGTGTTTTTTTTTTTTTTTTTTTCTTAAAAAAATCTGATTTTAATTGCCAAACTCATTTAAAAAAAAATCATTTCAATGAAAAAAATGCTATGATTTTCCACTATTTTTTTTTCTTTCTTAAACTCAAGGGAAAACATAGATGAATAACAAAAAAAGTACCCTGTATAGAGTATTCTTTAATGTCTCACTTTGGTGATGTATGAAATCAAAACCAAATTGTCCAAGCCAGCTAAAAGGCTTCTTTTGAATTATCCAGAGTGCTTGTGTTTTGCAGTGACTTCTTGTGATGATTTTATTTCGTTCCTCTGGTATGCACCATCATATTAACACATGCTAAGTAAGGGGCAGTTTTTAAACATACATGCTTTGGTTGCTAAATGTGGCTCTACTTTTGTCTGGGCCAAAAATTATTCTGGAGTTTCCATTAAGAATGGTTAAGCCAGGATGAGTAGAGGAGCACTTAAATGAGATGAATAGGTGTGTGTTGGATAAATAAAGCCATTATTTTTGTGATTCTGCCCTTTTGAGGAGAATGTGATATTTTCTCATTTGAATATCTTTATGATGCAAAAATTTTTAGACAATTTAATGAAACCCATCAGAGAACTTGAGTCATTTGACTGCTTCTTGAGTTACATTACAATGTAGTTAAATGGCCTGGCTTCTAGAACTAACTGAAATCATCTCTAATATGGTCACTACCAGTAAATGATCAGAAAGAAACGAACAGTGCACAATCATTCAAAGGAAAGTCTTTAAGGAGAAATTTCCTTCCAGCATTGCAAGTGTATTACTTAACACCTTTTTGGTTATAATAACAGAGTTCCATGTCAGGTTGGCTTCGTTAAAACATAAGAATTTATTGTAAGGATACTTCACAGGGCACAAAGGCAGGAGAGCTCGTGAGGAACTCACACGCCTTGAAATATTTTTCTTCATTCAAAAATTTCTGGCTAGAGGCCAAGTGTTAAATTTCCTGTTGTGTAACATAGCCTCTTTCTCTTTCTCTCTCATCTCAAGGTCTTATTCTTGAGTTCTAGGTACTCAGGTTCCCCTCTCTGCTTCTCTGCACTCTCTACTATCCACAGCTCCTCAATTTACATGTCCTCTGTTTAGCAAAGTAGTCCTCAGTCCACATTTGCCGGAAATAAAATCCATCAGAGCCCTGGTGGCTCAGATGGTACAGAATCTGCCTGCAGTGCAGGAGACCCGGGTTCAATCCCTGGGTTAGGAAGATCCCCTGGAGAAGGGCATGGCAACCCACTCCAGTATTCTTCTCTGGAGAATTCCATGGACAGAGGAGCCTGGTGGGTAACAGTCCAGGAAATTGCAGAGTCAAACAAGACTGAGCAACTAACATTGTTTAGCAAAGTAGTCTCCAGTCCAGATTTACAGGAAAGAATATCAATCAGAGCTACTTTGACTTAGGAAAGGTGTTGACTCCTAGCTGGCCACGACCAGGTAGGGTCTCATGTGCAAATATGGTTGCCAGGTTTTGATCTCCATGGGAAAGAAAGAGACTGTTGGCTTCATCAAAAAGGAGATAAAATGAGTTGGCAGACCCTTTGAGGGTAACCCCTTTACAAATAGAATCAATTCAGTTCACTTAAAGACACATACAGATATAGCCTATAGTTTTTCTAAAACTTTAGTACTCTTGCTGAAACTTTTCTATGTAAGACATTTAAAAATATTGGGCATTTCGTTTAGGAAATTTAGTACAGAGAGGCAATGTGTATCCAGGAAAGAATAAAGACTTTAATGGAATGACAGATTTGAGTTCCATTTTTGGTTCCTACATTTAGCATGTTGGGGGATTTTCCAGGCAAGAATACTGGAGTGGGTTGCCATTTCCTTCTCCAGGGGATCTTCCCAACCCAGGGATCGAACCCAGGTCTCCTGCATTGTGGGCAGATGCTTTAACCTCTGAGCCACCAGAGAAGCCCATGTTGGGGGGACTGGCGGATAATGATACCCACCCCACAGGTATTCTGATAGTTAATAACACTGTACGTATAATGACTAGCCTGGTGTATAGTTCATGTTAATAATCAATACATGAAGCTAGTATTACTCTCTTTGTATTTAGTGTGATTTGGGATCACATAATCAATAGTATGATTTCAAATGAAGTACAGATAGGTTGTTGGCTCAAGAAGGGCTCCTTTGTGACAGCCACTAAAGAACTTGAAAATAGAGAAATGAATATTTTTTCTTCAAGTTAAATTGCAAAAGCAGCTCAAAATGAAACAGAGAGGTATGCAGAGTCAATTTACAGCAGTCTTCCCCAAACTGTTCTTCCACAAGTTGGTAATAATCTGCACAATACCCAAAATATTTGATGTTTTCAGTTAAATTAGCCTTATATCAATTCACCATTTAAAAGTATTTAATTTTATCTTTGATGAAGTCTTAGGGCTCAGATGGCAAAGAATCTGCCTGGACTGTGGGAGGCCCAGTTCAATCCCTGGCCTGGGAAGATCCCCTGGAAATGGCTACCCACCCTAGTATTCTTCCCAGGAGAATTCCATGGACAGAGAAGCCTGGCAGACCACAGTCCATGGGTCACAAAGAGTTGGACACAACTGAGCAACTACCACTACTACTACTAACCTCATCTCTGTAATTCTATTTTTGAAATTAAGATTTGGTACACTGGTTATTCATTTTTTCCAATACCCATATCATAAATACATAATTATTCATGTAAGAAAAGTCCTCTTCTTTTTATCCCATATCATGAACTTGTGGAAACACTGACTTTACAAAATGAAAATGACTCCAAGGCTATAAAACTGACCTATACCTGAGTGAAGACTTTACTGTGTTTGTTGTTTTCTTCAGTTGCTAAGTCATGTCCTACTTGTATCCTTTGTGACCCCATGAACTGCAGCACAACAGGCTCCACTGTCCTTCTTCAGGTTACTCCTGAAGTTACCTCCTGCTGTTTGCTCAAACTCATGTCCATTGAGTTGGTGAGAGCATCCAAACATCTCATCCTCTGTTGCCCTCTTCTCTTCCTTACCTCAGTCTTTCCTAGAATCAAAGTCTTTTCCAATGAGTCAGTTCTTTGCATCAGGTGGCCAGAATACTGGATCTTCATCTTCAGCATCAGTCCTTCCAGTGAATATTCAGGGTTGATTTTCTTTAGGATTTACTGGTTTGATTTCCTTGCTGTCCAAGGGACTCTTAAGAATCTTCTACAGCACCACAGTTCGAAAGCATCAATTCTTTGTCACTCAGTCTCTTTATGGTCCAGCTCTCACATCAATACATGACTACTGGAAAAGCCATAGTTTTTACTATACAGACCTTTGCTGGCAAAGTGATATCTCTGCTTTTTAATACGCTGTTTAGGTTTGTCATAGCTTTCCTTGCAAAGAGCAAGTGTCTTTTAATTTCATGGCCGCAGTCACTGTCCCCAGTGATTTTGGAGTCCAGGAAAATAAAATCTGTCACCGTTTCCACTTTTTCCCCATCTATTTGCCATAAAGTGATGCCATGATCTTAGTGTTTTGAATGTTGAGTTTTAAGCCAGCTTTTTCATTCTCCTCTTTCACCTTCATCAAGAGGCTCTTGAGTTTTGCCATTACAGTAGTATCATCTGCATATCTGAGGCCGTTGTTATTTCTTCCAGCAGTTTTGATTCCAGTTTGGGATTCATCCAGCCTGGCATTTCACACGATGTACTCTGCATATAAGTGTGACAATATACGGCCTTGATGTACTCCTTTCCCAATTTTGAACCAGTCCGTCCGCTATCATATTTAAAGAAATACATTTTTCAATGAAAACAAAAAGAAGTTGGTCAACCATAGAACAGAGCAGGGGTGAGTCAGTCTCTCGGTGACTGTCAGCAGCAGACTCATGGGTCTCTGGGTCAGGATACCCTGCCAGATCCACGTGCTCAGGCTAACCCTTTGATAGGTTCTTCTCCTCTTGTGGAGACAGACAAATCAGCCCATTGGAGAAAGCCACTTAACTTCCCTGTGAATTAAGTTTATTCATTTTTAAACTAGGATGTAACACAGCATTAAATGCATTGACTTCAGAAAGCATTAAAATAATGTCCCCAGTGAAGGTCTTTCTTTTTTTTTTTTTAACAACAACAACAAAAAGACCCTTACTCTTACTCTGATCCATTTTGGGTAGTCAACCTGACTTGTAAGGCTACCTGAATTATTTTTATCCTGGAAAATTAAATAAATAGGCCAGGGGGCCTTACGTATCCATCTTAATAGACTATTAGACAACAAACAACAACTTCATTCAGATTAAGAAACTCTGATAGTTGATTAACCTGCATATCCTGGGGGTGACCCTGGTCCAAGGTAAATTCCACATTGATATGGTTTCCTGGTGGCTAATTAACTTTCTCTAAGTATCAGGGTACAAATGCTTCCAAGGCTTGTGCTGTATGGTACATTAAACAACTATTTTCTGAAATCCTGCTGTTAAAATGACATTACCGATAAGGAAAATGCAATAAAGAAACTCCTGGGTCTCAAAGATTTTATCACCTAACTAGGGAATTCATGGAGAAGGCAATGGCACCCCACTCCAGTACTCTTGCCTGGAAAATCCCATGGGCAGAGGAGCCTGGTAGGCTGCAGTCCACGGGGGTCGCTAGGAGTTGGACACGACTGAGAGACTTCACTTTCACTTTTCACTTTCATGCATTGGAGAAGGAAATGGCAACCCACTCCAGTGTTCTTGCCTGCAGAATCCCAGGGACGGGGGAGCCTGGTGGACTGCCGTCTCTGGGGTCGCACAGAGTTAGACACGACTGAAGCGACTTAGCAGCAGAAGAAGCAGGGAATTCACAAGTACACATGTGAATATTTTTCTATATTTATGAATACTTTAGCATATATATATGTATGTATGTATTTCACAATAATCCTATGTTATAGTTGACAAACTGTCCAGAGATTAAGTGATTGGCTGAAAGTCTGTAACAAATGGTGAATACTGGAACTAAGACTATAGTTCAAGTCCAGGATTCTTTACACTGTGGATCCGAACCACAGGAGTGTCTATAACAATGCAGATACCCAGGCCTCTTTCGTAGGTGTTCCACAGTCAGCAAGTCCAGGCAGGGGCTCAGGAATCTGCATGTTAATAAAATGCCAGGTGATTCTGATACAGATCATTTGCTTTGATAAGCATCACATTCAATTATTAAATGCTACCATGAAATAATGTGAGAGCAATTTCAAACCAACACACCAGCATGCTTAAAATGGTAGGGTATTGAAATGTGTCAGAATTCAGGGAGTGTGGATGTGGCTGGGGAAGGGAGAGACCTCTTGTGCAGGCTGGCGCTGGCTGGCCACGCAGCGGGAACATTTAGGTTATCTAGGGTTCCTGCGATGACTTAGACAATGTCTGCTCATCACTATGTTCAGCTCACACAAGAAATCCCAGGGGCATTTGCCCTGGAATTTGTCTTATTCCTTTAAAAAAAAAAAAAAAAAAGAAATAAAAACTGGACTCAAAATGTCTTAAATTAGGAAAGAATTCAGCATCAAATGTTTCTTTTTGTCCTTATATGGATTTTTCTGAAAGCTCTGTCTAAAATATCATGTTCTTTCTATGTCATATTCATTGTGAACACAGGCAACAGGATTCTGCCCTTGGATGGCTTTCAGGGGAAGAGACAGAACAAAACAACAAAACACTTTATGTTTCTTTTCAACGGCACAGATTTCTATCATGTTAGGGTCAGGGTTGAGTTCAAAATGTTGCTCATTTGGGAGTGAAGAATTTCTGTTTCTTAGATGATATGAAAAATCATAGAGTCAATGAAGTATAAGAAAACGCTCACAGCTACTTTATAGCGATTGTGAGTTGAAAATGATACCAATTGCATTATATTCGAGTGGACATTTAGGCATGAATACTTATCCTTGATTCATCTCTAAATCCTGAAGTAGAGGCCAGTGACTCTGGCAGGCAGGCATTTGTTCAAAGCCTGGCTTTCAACATAGCCATCCCTGTGCACTGGGGCCAGCGTGGGATTTCCCCTCAGGGAGATGGAAAGTGGCAGGAAGTGACCTTTCAATCGGGCCATTGTCTCAGGAAATGTTCCAACCATCTTTCCCTCAGCCTGGTTGGAGTCACAGAATCAACACGTTTGTGCAGGAAGGAGGGGGGACCCAGTCTGTGTCCATCCTCCAAACGGCTCTTCTTCGTTTGTTATGCCCTCTTGCCTAGCATTTGCCCAGCTTGGGGAAATCTCTGTGATTTAGCACTTAGGTGAATGGCTATTCCTGTCCCCCAGGTCATACTTTTAAAAACTATTACTGGCTTTGTACAAGGCAGGAATATTTGCTATGTATGGTCTATGCAATCTCTTGTGTATTCCTTAATTTTTATAATAACATGTGTTCTAAAGGGCTGATTCTTGCTGATGTTTGACAGAAAACAACAAAATTCTGTAAAGCATGTATCCTTCACTTAAAACTAAATAAATTAGAAAGTTTTAAATTGATTTATTTTCGGCTGTTCAGTTCAGTTCAGTCACTCAATTGTGTCCGACAGTTGTGTTGCAACTGTGTCCCATGAACCGCAGTACGCCAGGCCTCCCTGTCCATCACCAACTCCCGGAGTCCACTCAAACCCATGTCCATTGAGTCGGTGATGCCATCCAACCATCTCGTCGTCTGCCGTCCCCTTCTCCTCTTGCCCTCAATCTTTCCCAGCATCAGGGTCTTTTCCAATGAGTCAACTCTTAGCATCAGGTGGCCAAAGTATTGGAGTTTCAGCTTCAACATCAGTCCTTCCAATGAACACCCAGGACTGATCTCCTTTAGGATGGACTGGTTGGATCTCCTTGCAGTCCAAAGGACTCTCAAGAGTCTTCTCCAACACCACAGTTCAAAAGCATTTTCGGCTGTACCAGGTCTTCATTGCTGCGAGTGGGCTTTCTCTAGTTGTAACGAGCAGGCACTCCTGTCCAGTTGCCTGCATGGCCTGCTCATTGCCGTGGCATCTCTTGTTGCAGCTCAAGGGCACTAGGGCATGTGGGCTTCGGTAGTTGCAGCACATGCGCTTAGCTTCTCCACCGCATGTGGAGCCAGGGATCAGGAGGCTGTGTCCCCTGCACTGGCAGGTGGAATCTTAACCACTGGACCACCAGGGAAGTCTAACGTGTGTTTTTTCTTCTAGGAAGAGTTTATGTTTGGGGAGGTTATATATCATCCCTATACTTTTGAGATCGTTCTTAATTCAGGGCTTCATACATAGCGGGCCTCAATAAATTAACAAACAAATACATTTTTCAGGGTTGATGATGACTGTCTTCCTTCTTTCCCTCTGCCCCATCCTCCAGGAAGCTTTTAGAGACTTGTCTTTAAAATGGGATCTGGGTTTACTTCTGGCATGACTGCCATGGCACACCTTGTACAAATGCACACAAGATGGAGAGGCAAAAATGGGCGACTGAGGCAGGGCCAGAGGGCTCATCAAAATTATAAAGAAGGCAAAATGATGTTTAGTATCTTCCAACACCTCTGCTCAAGGTCACTGGCTCCCTCTCGGTGGCCTCTGCTTTACCAGGGAAAAGCTTTTACCATCTGTACCAGAATACTCACTGATGTGAGAAATATACCTCATCCAAATTTGTCCTTATCTGCTATGTGTCAGAACTCACCTGTACTGTATTTCAAACACCCTCTTACCTTGCTGTCTCTGAGGTGACAATGTTTGGTAATGAGTCAATGAAATAAACAAGTCTTTGCTATTGTAAGAACTAGCCAAAATGATAACCCTTCTCAAGAATCAAAATGCTTTAACTCTGCTCCACATCATATGTCCTCAGGGACATGCAAGTTAAAACAACAATGAAATACCACTCCATTCTTATTAGAATGGCCACAATCCAGATTACTGACGACAAATGCTGGAGAGGATGTGGAGCAATGGGAACTGGCATTCATTGCTGGTTGGAATGCAAAATGGTAGTCACTTTGGAATATAAGTTGTCAGTTTCTTGTATAAACAAACATACTCTTCCCACATAATCCAGCAGTTCAGTTCAGTCACTCAGTCGTATCTGACTCTTTGCAACCTCATGAATCGCAGCACACCAAGCCTCCCTGTCCATCACCAACTCCTGGAGTTTACCCAAACTCATGTCCATTGAGTCAGTGATGCCATCCAACCATTTCATCCTCTGTCGTCCCCTTCTCCTCCTGCCCTCAGTCTTTCCCAGCATCAGGGTCTTTTCAAATAAGTCAGCTCTTCGCATCAGGTGGCCAAAGTATTGGAGTTTTAGCTTCAACATCAGTCCTTCCAATGAACACTCAGGACTGATCTCCTTTAGGATGGACTGGTTGGATTTCCTTGCAGTCCAAAGGACTCTCAAGAGTCTTCTCCAACACCATAGTTCAAAAGCATCAATTCTTCGGTGCTCAGCCTTCTTTAGAGTCCAATTCTCACATCCATACATGACCACTGGAAAAACCATAGCCTCAACTAGATGGACCTTTGTTGACAAAGTAATGTCTCTGCTTTTTAATATGCTGTCTAGGTTGGTCATAACTTTCCTTCCAAGGGGTAAGCGTCTTTTAATTTCATGGCTGCAGTCACCATCTGCAGTGATTTTGGAGCCCCCAAAAATAAAGTCAGCCACTGTTTCCACTGTTTCCCCATCTATTTGCAGTTGGGCTCCTTCAAAGTTCACACCAAAGAGTTAGAAACTATGTCCCCACACAAAACTGCATGGGGATGTTTATAGCGACTTTATTCATAAGTGCCAACACTTGGAAGCAACCAAGGGGTCCTTCAGTAGGTAAATGGATAAATAAAGTTTTGTACATCCAGACAACTGATGTTATTCAGCACTAGAAAGGAATGAGCTATCGGGCTCCTTCTAATGGAGAAAAATTAAGCGCATACTATTAAGGGAAAGATGGCAACCTGAAAAGCTATGTACTGTATGACTCAAACTAGATGACATTCTGGAAAAGGTGAAGCTGTGGAGACAGTAAAAAGATCAATGGTTGCCAGGGGCTAGCGGGGCGGGGACAAGCAGAACACGGAATCTAGGGCTTTAAAACTACTCTATGTTACTATAATGGTAGATACCTGTCATTAAACATGTGTGCAAACACACAGAGTGTGTAGCTCCAAAAGTGAACCCTAATGTCACCATGGACTTTGGGTGACTCTGCTGTGTCATCGTAGGTTCGTCAGCTGTACAAATGTGTCACTGTGTTAGGGAAGGTTGATAATGGGGAGGCTTATGCAAGTGTGAGGTCAGGAGGTGTGGCAACCTTAGCACCTTCTGGGCCATATCAATGTGAACCCAAAACTGCTCTAAAAGGTAAGGCCTGTTAAAAATTGCCCTCACTCAGTTTAAAGGCTCTTTAGAAGCCATGCTGGGTTTATCGATTTGTTCTTACAGTCTCTGAACTATAGTCCTCCTTTTATGTTTGCATCGTTGCTGTCCTCATTCTGGCAGAAGCTTCCAAAGTGGTTTTCTTGCCTCCTCTCTTCTTTCAGCAGCCCATCCTATGATCTGTTGCCAAATTAATCTCTTTAAAACATCTCTTTTATCGTGTCCCTCTTTGGCTAAAATCACCCTCCTTGACCTCTATTGTTTACATTGCCCGGATGGCAGACATAAAGCATGTCGGCCACCTCTTGCTCCTTCCTCATGGCAGACGTTTATGATCAGTTATGCTTGGTTTCCCTAAGAGCCGGTGGCCTCAGCGGCCTCAACACAGTCCTCATGAACCACCATCAGTCTCTGGGAGATAGTTCTTCAGATGAAACTTCTTCCCCTGGACCACAACAGCAAATTCAAAGTGAAAGTCCATATCCAGTGAACCCAACATAAGTTGATCCCAGTCTAATTTCCATTACGTATGGGTAGAAAATATTCCTGCTCTGCTCTGGCAGAATTCAGAACCATACTGTCTGCTGAACATGCACCAGTCTGTCCAGACTCTGAGACCATTCTTTCTGAAACTTCCCTGCTGGTTATGTTCACCTTCCTTTTGTTTGGTCCGTGTTTCAGGGCTCAGCTTTAATTCTTCTCACTGCCTGCCTCCTCCACAGACTTTGTCAGGCAGGCGTTGTATTAACTCTCAAAGCACTGTCTGTGCCACTTGCTTAATCAATGACTACTATGGGTGTGTGAGATGGCCCTTGTGTGGCTGCTGTTTTCTTGTAGAGAGTGTGTCCTCTCTTCCAGCTGGATTTCAGAGGGCAGGAACTCGGTTTCCTACTTCTTCCCACCTTCACAGTGCTGATTGACAGCATGTCATGAAATACTGGCATTTACTGCATGAGGCGGGTCAGGAAAAAAAACTTTATATATATGTGTTTATATATATTTGTAAACACACACACACACACACACATACACACCCATGCATGCACGTGTGCCCAATTGCTTCAGTTGTGTCCGACTCTTTGCGACCATGTGGACCATAGCCTGCCAGGTTCCTCTATCCATGGGATTCTCCAGTCAAAAAATACTGGAGTGGGTTGTCATGCTCTTCTCCAGGGAATCTTTCCGACCCAGGGATCGATTCTGCATCTCTTACGTCTTGTCTTCTGCATTGGCAGGCGGGTTCTTGACCACTAGCGTCACCTAGGAAGCCCTCCCCCCCATACATATATACATACCTTTCCACTGTTCCTCATACCATAGAATAAACTGTTACTGCAAATGAGATGGTATAGTATGGTAATAATTCTCAAACGGCAACTGGGAACTGATGTAACCTTCAGTTAAAACAATGTAGTTAACATTTTTGTTTTGTAGTTATCATTTATTAATAATTTACTTTCCATCTGGTGCTGTGCTAAGTAAGGGTTTACACACAGGTTCTTGTTGAATCTCTACAACCACCCTATGAACCAGAGACTTCAGATTGAAGGTGGGGAAAAAAGGAGGCACAGAGAGCTTATGCAGCATGCCCAAGGACACCCAGCTGGTAGACCGTGGAACTGAGATTTCTACCTGGCTGTCTGCTGCAGACTTTGGGGCCTTTATGCTTCATCACAAGTATAGCCTTCTGCATGGAAATCCTTTTTATCCCCCCAAGATTGATTTGGTGACTGCTTCCAGACTTTCAGTGAGTAACATGAAATATCAAAGGAAAATAATAAATGTCAGAATGCTTCAGAAGAAATCTGATTGCTGGGTTTGTCATAAGTGAGCAGATGATGCTTAGTGATTGGACTGGTATTTCATCAGCAGAAATATGATGATGGCAACAGACTAAAGGGGTCCAATAGAGAAAGGAAGTATCAGAGGCCACAGGGTGGTAGATCTGGGGAAAATAAGAGGAAAGGCATGAAAGCCTTCTAGAATGTACTATCACAGACAAAAAACAAGGAGAAGGAGTAGGTAGCCTGTTTTAAGAAAGAACATTCTAAAGAGAAGGGGCTTCCTAGGAGGCGCTAGTGGTAAAGAACCCGCCTGCCAATGCAGCAGATATGAGAGACGCAGTTCGATCCCTGAGTTGGGAACATCCCCTGGAGGAGGGCATGGCAACCCACTCCAATATTCTTGCCTGGAGAATCCCATGGACAGAAGAGCCTGGTGGGCTGCATTCCACAGGGTCACAAAGAGTCAGACATGATTTAACGTGCACACATGCATGCTAAATAAAACCCACAGTGAGAAAATGCGTGATATGAAGTGACTTTCTCAGACAGCTCAACAGTATAGTTTATACCCCATAGCTCTTATACAGTACAACTACTATTACCTAAACTTGTTTGCTAAATGGCAATGACCAAGAAGCCAGAGAGAACTGGAAATTGGTAGCTGTGAGTCCTCTCTGTAGGAGAGAGCCTTTAAGTTTTCGGGTTTTGGCATTTGCACTTAGGAGAGAAACTTGAGATGAACCTCTGTTGTCAAATGAATAAGAACTAGGTTGAACCTCCCAGTTTTGTCTCTTACTATAAGCCCTCAAAAGTCCTCCTATATAGGATTGGTCCTGGACACAGCTCTTACTGGGAAGGAAAAGGTGAGGACAGGCCTCCTTTTCTCTGTGCTCTGTAGTGTTAATTGAGCCTCAAGTGAATTTCCTTAGAAGTCAATGGCGGCTCCGTGTCCCAGAAGGGACAGGGGAAGTGTGTGAAACGAGAGGTGGGACCATTATTCCCAGAACTCTTCTGACTTCTTTTTAGACCCTGGTCAAGGATAGAGCTGTTTGTTGTAATAAAATATACAGTAGCAGGAAGTTGAAATAGAGGTTATACTATAAAAAAACCCCACAAAACAACAGCAAAATGCTAATTTTAGCTCCATTCAAAACCCAGAGAAGAAAAAAAAAATCAATGTTTACAAAATTAAGATTAATGGGCTGCCAAAATTCAACTCATTAGTTAGCAACACTACAACTTAGTGATGAAGTTTGTGCTGGTCGGACTTATAGGGAATTAAAACTATATAATTGGGAATTCCTGTCCCTTTGCATTTAGCTTAATGATTATGGACTTTTCTACTGGAAGAACCAGTAGGCAATGAGTGGGTCTAAAAATCCCTACCTAAGAATTTACCCACTTCACTTGACATAGAGGGGGGTCTTGTCAGAATATACTGAGTGCTGAAGATCATGGTTATTATAGCTTAAAAGCTTTTACAGATATTGATCCAGACACTAGAGTGTTCCTCCTTGTGTAGATAAAATACTCCCGGAGACTTCAAGGAAGTGCACCTGGAAAAGGCAGACGAATATGGAGACTTTTCTTTTTGACAAATATGGAGTTCTTTTCCTCCCACTGGGAAGTAATGCTTTGAGATTAGGGCTGTGGAAGTTCTCAGGGTGGATTTCGACTGGTCTGGTGTGATTGTGTATAAAGGTCTTGCCTTATTCATCATCTCTGTGCAGGAGGTGGGCATATGGCAGGTCGGCCTGGGGGGATAATTGGAGAACTGAACGAAAGGACAGAGCGTGTTTATAATGCTCAGCCGAGATAACACATGCAGAAATCCCTAGCTTAGTGTCGGCACAAAATGAGGACTAAAATGTTCATTTGCTGTTTCTATTGTTGTAGTCATATTTATTCATTTTAGTCCAACTTTTAGAGTTGCTTTCTTGTCTTACCAAGAAATCACAAATTAAACCTTCTGACTGGTGATCAATGTATCAGGGAAATATTTTGTTTCATGTGGGTCTTTGTTTCATGCAGAAGTAGCAATGGCCTGCAAAATCTCTTGATGTTAGAAAAGAGTGGTAAACGTGTATCTTTAAAAATTCCCTCTTAGGTCCTATGACATGTAAATTTGGGGTCCCTGAGTCTGATTTCTCCACCTTATAGCTGTACAGAAGTTAGCAGTTGGCCTTCAAAAGGGCAAAGGGGAGCGCACATCCCTTCATAGAATCCTTGCAGATGGAAGGTCTTAGAAATATTCTGGCTTCATGTTCGTGTGAAGAAACAATGTTTCCCGGTCACAAAAACCGGCAAACAGCCAAGAAGGGATTACAGGCCAGCTCTTTTGATTTCTGGGCCAGTATTCTCTTTTCTCATTAGAAGATCAGAGATTTTTGTTTCTTGTCTAAGTTTTCTGAATAGCCTTCTCAGGTCATGTAAATTGTATGCTGGATCAAACATAAGTCATGCCGAAAGAAAAGCTTCCCTCACAGGAGAGAGGTCAGCAGGATTGAGTGCATTTTTATTGCAGCATTTCCAAGCCCACTTGCCATCTCAGCCTTGCCCAGAAGGATAGACAGACAGTGGGGCATGGTTAAGGCATCTATAGCTGGTCCCTCTGGGGGCTGCCCTGTAACCACAGGGGAGGTTTTCCTTACACAGTTACCAGGAGACGGTGCTGAGTGGCAGCCACACTCCCTTGAGTGTTGACAAAGATGGGAGAGGATAACTTAAGATACTGGGGAGCAAAATGCGAATTCTGGCAATATTTTCCCCTTTCTTTCCCTACTGCTGTCTGCCCTTGCTTCTGAGGATGCTGGATTCAGGAAGATTATTCCCTACACTTAACCCCGTGTATGTTTGCACTTGTGTGGGGAGGAGACAGAGGGATGCTGCTTTCATGAAATTCCTGTGTGTTTTAAGCAGAGATTGGAGGATTTAGCTGGGAGAAGTGAAGAATACATACATGGAAGGATAAATAAGAACTAGAGCTAAAAATAATTTTGGGTTGTTAATCATTATAAAGCTGATTAATTTAAAAGTTAAAAGAGCAGATAGGATCCTGAATAGCTACAGCATCACAGAATATTTGAGACCACAGTTTCTAGTCACTGGATGTTACCAGAAGAGTTAATTAGCCCAAACTGTGGCTGATGGTTTCTTTAGCTGTCTTCAACTTGAAGTTTATTTTTTTTTTTAATAAGTTAAAGCTAATTAGAATACACCTGGGATTCATGGCTAAAGCCAATAGAGTTTCCCCCAGGGGATTTATATATATACGTGTGTGTGTGTGTGTGTGTGTGTGTGTGATTTTAAAAAGGGAAAGTGTCAGAGGAAAAATATAATCTTTAGATTCAGAAAAAAATAGCATAACTATTTCAACTCAGCAGACCACAAGGCCAAACAAGCTTTGGCTGAAATTGAATGCTGTGTGCTTCTGTTCAGAGCAGAGGATGCTTCCCAGATGTGTCTGGGGGACTACCTGCCTCACTCTTATTTATCATCAGCTCGAACACAGGATGTGGTATTGCTGGCTGGTAATCTGGAAATGGCCTGTTTATTTTTACAGATCTTTGGTAGAGATTCAATAGTTGTAAAGGATGGGAGGGTGTAAAGCAGCTTGGAACTCACAACAAAGAAAACCAGGAGGGGAAAAAATTAGATAAAACAACTTGCAACCACGGGATCTTTTCCTTGTGTCTATTGGACAACGATGCCAAATGGATTTTCTGGTTTCAAAGAAAAGCCAGTTCTTCCTCCCTACTCTGTAGCCCGTGGTCTTAGAACATCCAGAGGCCATTAAAAAAAAAATTAAAAAACCTTAGTGTTCTTTCAGATCCTATAGGACTGATTCCTTTGTGAGTTTCATAAAGAAAAGAAACTCCCCCCAGAGCTGCACAGGCTGGTGGTTCTCTGTTTCTCCCAGGCTTTTCCGGAAAACATCCCTCAGATTAAAGCTCAACAAGAGGCTGGAGAAAGAGGATTCTCCAGTGCACAGCAGGGACCATGTTACTGCTCAGTTCCTGATTCCGCTGAAAAGTATGCCTGAGGTGAGCCTGGGTTCTCCCTGAGACCGCCTGTCTGCTTTCTGGAAAATGTGAGAGCTGATTTCCAGTTGAGTTCTCTGGAGGACCGAAGCTTGTTTGCTGCAACTCAGTGCTATCTAATAGAGTCAGGGGTAGAGGAAATTTTCGGGAAGTATTTTATATTTTTCCCATGTTCAGGAAACAAACTAATTAGCTCCAATGCCCCATACCCAGAGGAGGATCAGACACGGGCATGTGGTGGTGGTTTAGTCACTAAATCATGACAGACTCATTTTGACCCAATGGACTGTAGTGGGCCAGGCTCCTCTGCCCATGGAGTTCTCCAGGCAAGAATACTGGAGTGGGTTGCCATGTCCTTCACCAGGGGATCTTTCCCACCCTGGGATCGAACCCGTGTCTCCTGCATTGTGGGTGGTCTCTTTACTGACTGAGCCACCAGGGAAAGTGATGTGGGCATAGAATGCTGGGACTTGGGGGCTTGAGAATGATGGCTGGAGTCAGAACTTGGGTCTCTTGGCTTCTCGTTTTATCCTTTTCCACCCATGAGGTGCCACGTGGCCTCCCGCAGTGCAGGACGGTGTATTACTGTTGAAAAGTGCTGCCTTGGGCGAGCATGGTGGGTTTGGATATAGTAGACTTTCCCCAGGTCGCAGGGGTGGGCAGTTAGGGGAAGGCAGGGTGTATTTATCAACGGGGTCTTTTGTGAAGCATATGTTGTTGTTCCCTGGCTGGGGGAGTGTTTGGGTAGGGGGACCACCCAGGCTGCCAGGCCCCACCCAGTGACCACTGGGGAGAAGTGGCTGGCTTTGAAGTTCAGTGATGGGAGTATCTGGGCTATTTTGGGTTTGGCCTGAGGTAACTCACAGTGTATAACCCCTCCCCCCAGTATTTGCATACAGGAGACCTCAGCCTCCACTGACTACGTTAAAAAAGAAATTAAAAAAAAAAATACCAATCACAGAAAATAACCTGCATCCTGGGTATGCCACCATCCTGATTTTTTTCTTGCCACCCACCGAGGTGCTGGTGGCTGCGGGCAGGGGGTTTGTAATTGTTTGTGAACATTAGACCTCTGTACCAACTGAAGGTGAGCGGTTTATTTCCCATTCAGTCTCCCCAGGAAATGCTGGCTGTTCTTCACAGGATGCCAGCCATGTGAAGCTTTCCAAATTGTCAGGAAATTTGCCTCAAAGTGTAGCAGACCAACAGCCTGTGGACCTGCTGCAATTTGAATGTAATTGACCGAACCAGGGTCCCACCACTTGCGAGCTTTGTGACCTTGGGAAAATAACCTCCTGGCCTCAGTTCCCTTATCTGTAAAATGGGGCTACTGCTGCCTCCCTCAGTGTCTTGTGAGGATTAAGTGACACACTGTGGTAAGGCTGTAAGCCTAGTGCCTGGCTTACAGGACTAATGGGGAAACGCTGATTCTTCCTACTTGTTAGGTAGGTGGCTTCATTATTATATTAAGCCTTTTTGTGAGAGTGGCTCTTAATATGTGGAAGTCATTGAAAGTCCAGCCAAGCTTAAGACCAACCAAAGGGATATGGTTTGGCTCCATTAGCTAAGCTCTGAGCCAAGCCGTCCAAAAGGATTGAACACACATTAGGAGAAAAAAATATATTAAGTGATGAGGTGGGTGTGACTGAGAACCATGAAGAATCAATGCCACAATATTATTATTGGTTTGGCTCTTCCTCATTTGTAAACACTGAGCCTGGTTTGAGTGGTTCAATTTCAGCCTCATTGACAGGTTCTTCATTTTATTTTTAAAATCTTGGGCATATTAGGGAAAAGATGTGCATGTCTTGTGCTCTATTTTTTGTCACTCTGCACCCTGCTCATGCATACTCTGTGTATCTTTGTCCTATATTTTATGAATAATCTCCAGGCTTTTGATCTAATAAGCATTGTGTTTTTCAAATCAAATACAGCTTGAGATTGAATTAGATGACAAATAATGAAGTGGCTTTATCACAAAGTTTTGGGAACTCAGAGAATGGAAGCTTTGCCCTGTTCTTTCTTTCCCCTGGATCTGCTCCATGAGGTTAGTGGGGATCAGGAGCAAGGCTGTCCCCTGCACTCATTGGGGATCTTTGAGAACGCACAATATTCTGATGAAAGAAATCTCCAAACATCCTTTAAGGAAGAAGCATTGTGACTGTGTTATTCTAGGGCTGTCTTCTTTGGGTCAGTAATTAGGAAAAAGAGACACAGCAATGATCCTGACTCTGCAGAACACTGAGGCAGTGTCTCTGACCACTGAAGAAATCTAACAAGCTGGAGAGGGACAAAAGTGAAGACCAGGTATCACACTAAGAAATTTGGAAAAAAAAAAAAAATTGAGTGTTTTTCTAGAATATTTCTTTTTCATGCGTATAGTCAATTTTCTCTAGTTTATAGTGCTTATCTTTTGCTTTCCGGAGGGTTTAATACCTTATATCTGTGAATAGATTTTTGTGGGGGCAGTTTCTTTTTATGTCTGCATTTGTTTAGTGTCTATGATCCATGCCTGGCCTTTATTGAATTCTGTAATAGATTACTGGATAAGAGAAAATGTTGACCGATTGCAAACAAATACTCTCTGGATTATTGTGGGAGTTTTTCCAGACCCCTCTGTCCTTGAATTCGAAACACACTAGAACATCTTTTGCTATGCTATGCTATGCTAAGTCACTTCAGTCGTGTCCAACTCTTCGACCCCATCAACGGCAGCCCCCCAGGCTCCCCCGTACCTGGGATTCTCCAGGCAAGAACACTGGAGTGGGTTGCCATTTCCTTCTCCAATGCAAGAAAATGAAAAGTGAAAGTGAAGTCGCTCAGTTGTGTCCGACTCTTAGTGACCCCATGGATTGCAGCCTACCAGGCTCCTCTGTCCATGGAATTTTCCAGGCAAGAGTACTGGAGTGGGGTGCCATTGCCTTCTCTGAGAACATCTTTTAGAGGTTCACAATTCTGTATTTTAGATCCCTCTACTCATGCTTCTCAACATGCTTTAAAATTACTTTTTTACAAGCAGAAAGCTTGTCTGACTGTTCTTCTCCTCTCATAAGATTCACAACTTTCTTCAAATCTTTTGTTTTTATTTTTAGAGGTGATTTAACATATCATATAACTTGTAAGTAGCAGGCCAACTCATCCGTCTTGTTTCAGTTTAGAAAAATGTTAGCACCAAGTTCCCTTGCTGCCAAAGCATAGATTTCATGCTGTTCCATAGTCGTTCCTAGCAAGGGGAGAATATGCGCTCAATTGCCAACACTCCACCGGGACTCTTGACAAAGGAATTTTATTATGCCCACTTCTAGCTGGATGCAATGAAGCTTTTGCCAGGAGCGAGGTAGTGGCTACTGCTCATGCTCCAGAATTGCTGTGTGGTCAGGTTAGGACTTTTTTTCTTAATACTTGCTGGTTCAGACTTTCTTGTGGGTTTGTGTGTGGGAGGCAAGGCAGGCACCGTGTGTCAAGGAGAGGCCCTCTCCTTCTTGTGTAGGGCAATTACTGCCACATGAAGGCAGGGCAGGAAGCCAGGGGCTTCCCCAGAGCCTTCGCCATCGAATAATTTGCCCCCTCTCCTGTGTGAAGTAATGCCTGTGCTAGAGCAAGAGAGTTGTACTCCTGGAATGCCAGCTCCCCACTGCCCTTTAGAGCTCACAAGTTCAAAGTCAGGCAACTATAGATGCTGCATTAAGGCATGTATTGTAACCAGATTGCCTGAAGAAACTGAAACAGTAAAATGGGTGTTTAACTTGCCTGTGTATGAGAGGTTACCGGTTTAAGTTAGGAGTGAATGTTCCATCAAATCTAGTCATCCTTTCTTGGGCATACAGAATCGTTTAGGAGGAATTGTAACTAGTACTACTAATTCCATGTGAATTGCATGTTCCTGTCAAAACTGAAAAGAACCCAGTTCTACTGTTAATGTCCTTCAGGGGATGGTAAAAGTCCAAATTCCTTTCAGAAATATACCCATACGTGTGGTGAAGACTGACCAGATCAAAGATCTTTGACTCGAGTTTCAGAGGACTAGCCATGTTAAACATAGGCTTAATACCTGCAAGTAGAATAAACACAGAGATAATTATACATAATAATTACAGCTGAGGGTTATATTTTACCGAATAGCTAGTTAATAAACTCAGCAGTTAAATTGGATCAAACTCACCAACTATTTATATGTGAAAATAATCACATATTTGAAAATAATCCCTCCTGGTAGGAAAATCGAAACTTTTAGTTTGGGGTTTAAGAATCACGTGCCAAATATGAACAGTATCTCCTTAGCAAAGAAATCAGACAGTTCTTACTGTCATTGTGACCAGTGCTTCCATCCTTAGGTGATTTGATTTTAAAAAGATAGAGTGCTAATAATCAGACATACTCTGCTTCACTAGAAGAATCTTGAAATTAAGGGGGAGCTGTCTAGAAGGATTTCTGCTGCTCATAGAGAATAATTTCCTCTGCCTTTGCATTATTCATTTCATGTAAATTTTGATAAAGTTCATCACTGTGATTATTATTTCATTTACCACATTTTATGTGTTTATAGCACAATTTCCACAGTAGGATCTTTTTCCTTATCCACATTAACATACATGGGTGTATTCCTGATGGGAAAAGGTGCCTTTTAGGAAGTAGGCAATTGACACATATCATCATACCTCAGTGCCTTCAGAACTTACAGTAATTATGACCATCCTTGCCCATGATGTCTAGGAGTGGGCTTTTTAGGCCACTGTCTATACCACAGAATTATGCACATGCGTCAATAAATACCTACTGCATATACCAGGCAGTGTACAGATGCTTTTCTATGCTCACAACTACCCTGGGACTTGGGAATAATAATCCCCAGTTTTCTGACTGATATTCTTAGGTTCATTGCTTCCTCAAAGGTGCACTATAGTGTAACGGAAGAGCCAGGATTCTCAATCGGGGTATCTCTGATCGCAGAACCCATGTTCTTTCTATAGTCACATTCACTGCTGGGAATTTATCCTCCTTGAAAGAAGTCCTGGGTTTAGACCAAAACGAGGCTATGCCTGGTTGGCATGTGTTGGGCTGTACCCCACAGGCCTGAATACCCTGTACTTGCCCAGCCTCGAGACCAAAGGAAGAGCCCAGAAACAGAGACAGAGAAGTCAGTGGTTTATTGGATAGGGGTCTTACACATCTGAAACAGATGGGTCTTAAAGCAACACCCCCTCCACGTATGGCAGGCAGCAGGCAGGACGTGACAGCAATCTTCACTACTCAAGGAAGGCGGAGGCTACCATTTGTAGGAGGAATTGACATCAGGTTGGCTCACCAGTTACCAGGGAAACCAGCAGCTGGACACATTTCTCATAGCGCCTCAGATTAATGACCATGATGAGGGCAGATGTTTCCCTTTAAGAAACTAGCAGGTGAAGCCATTCTGGCCTAAGGATTAGAGCAAGCACTTGCTGGGGCAGGCTGTAGGTGAAGCAGGGTCTGGTTGACCAGGGGACTGTACAAAGAACAAGAGAACAGCCATCTTGAATGGCCTGACTACACAGCCTGACTCTCAAGTATCCTGACACTGCTCCACGAGCACCTTTGTAACCTTCCACAAGTGATTTGGTTTTACAGATCCATATAGCTTCGGCACTGGAAAGAGGCTTTGAGGTCAGCTGCCCCAATTCCTAAGGGGCCGTCTAGCCTGTGCCTGGAAGCGTAAGTTCTGTTGAGGCAGTGAGTCTTCCTTCTTAGGACAGCACAACTTATAGAGTAAGTTTTTAATATTCAGCCAGTCTCCATCCCATGATGCTTCCATACAGAATGAGCCTAACACAGCTTCTGCTTAGCAGAGATATTTAAAGGGGATTTCAAATTCCTTCTATTTTTTTTTTCTAAGCAGTCCCAGTGCTTTTAGCTGAGCTCTATAGGATATGTTTGTATTTCCCTTATGAAGCCATATTCTCTTCCCTGAATGCTGTGCAGCCTTACAAGGTAGCATTAAGATCTAAGCAAACACATCTAGGACTGATTCAACAGTGCAGACTACAGTGGGACTGCCGCCTAGGAATTATAGAGACTGTACTTCTAAGATTACTTTTGGCAGCCACATGAAGCCTTGTGATTTTAATTCTAGCTGAGCCCCCTTCACACTCTCCCTTCACCTCAACAAATGCAGGTCTCAGTTTCCAGCCAAACTCAAGAATTTTGAAATCTTGTCATAGTTTCAGGAAAGAACCCTCAGGGAAGAGAGTCAAAGTGCACATCTTTGTTTCCAGGAAGACAGACAGGGAGATGGAGGGGCAGTTCTTAGCAGAGCAGGTGTTTTTCCCTACTATGGCACTCCACACGTGTGCCTGAGTCTTAGCGGGAATAAGGTGTGGAGTGACTGGTCAGAAGTAAATGCATAGAAATTGTACTCCCCCTGCCAAATGTCTGCGAGATATTAAGAGACAGAAGGCAGTGCTCTTCCTGCAGACTCAGACACCAACACAAGGGTTAGTGACTTTGCTCATCTGTTAGTTCTTGCAGTACCCTGGAACATCATTCATCATGGCCAGGATGAATTTGCTGTACACAGGAGTGATCCTTCTCGTCTGCCATGTCCATGGGTGTGTGAGAAATCTACAATGGAGCCGAAAGAATTATATCTTCTGGGTCCATATTCAGAAGGTGGGGAGTATATTGTGTCCTTTGGGACATATGCGTGGGTATCATTAGCATGACAGTGGATTTACTATTCCTCTTGTGAGAATGTTAGATGATACAGAATAATTTTCAAAAGTGTAAGCTGAATACACAAATAGCACATTATGCTCCATTTCAATTAGTAGAGTATGTATAAAATCTGTATGGAAATATAATCAGATATTTATTTGTTGCACTCATTTTAGAAATTCATAATAGACAGCTGTAGGGTATTCAGTACTCTCTGGATCAAATTTGAATTGGTGACCTAGTTGCAAAACCCCTTGTTCCATGTTCATCAAGCACATCATTGTATTTAAATTTCTAGCACATTCAAGGGTAAAACAAATCATAATTTTATTTTTTAAAGGATTGTTTTATTCTTTTATAATAGGATGAATCCTTCAACATTTTGAGAATAAATGGAAGAAAAAGACTTAAAAGTAAAGTATCTTAAAACATCTGAATCTGAGACGTAAACAGTTTCACACCTATTTTTAAAATATGTATGTTATATATATAAACTTGATCTCTTCCAAGCTGCATTTAGAGATGAGATAGGAAAGTATGTAAGCACCTGTTTTGCACTGACAAATTTCAACCAGCATTTTATGTTGGGGGTAAAATAATTAGGCCCATTAAAAAATTGATATGTTTCTCTCCTGAAAAGTGTCTGAAATTTTTCATATCTGGACTTGCCAAATATGCCCACATTTCCCACCACCTGAACATAAATCACGCTCAAACATTCTGTGTACAGGCACTCATATACAGAAAATCCTGAAAGAGAACATTTTTGAAACATGTAGAACAAAGAAAGAGGAGTCTCCTTAAATGCAAAACTGTAATTTATTAAGCATCTTTAGAACTGATGTAAGGGGCTTCTCTTCTGTTGTTCTTCTCTTCTAGGTCTCTAAGTCCATGATGACAGGAAAATCTTCAGTGGTTCCAGAGACAAGCAGCTGGAAATCCTGCACATTTATTTCCTAGAAGGAAGTGAGCTGATGAGGAGAGTGATCCCTTCAGAGAGAGCCTCTCTTTTAAAAATGGACTCCAAACTAAGCCATGTCCATTTCTGGGACCCTGAAGTGGCTCTCAAAGGCTCATGTCACTTGCTTAATGTTAAGTGATTTCAAAAGCCTTAATCAGGGGAGAGTAAAGGTGGGGAGGAAGATGGTGAATAAATTGTGAGCACCTACCAAGTAATGGGACATGTCTTTAATTCTTAAGCATCATGTTCTATTTCACTTTGTTATTTCAATTTAAAAAAAGAAAAGAAAAATGTACCTTTTTAAAAAAGATAAATTTTTGCTATTAGTATTCAGTACTTAATATCTGAATACAGATCCATCATTCATTAGGTCTATGGTAGGTCACAGCCTAATTTTACAAATTCAGAACCCTAAGTCAGATCAACTCAATTGCTCAAGGCCATGTATTTGCAAGTTAGAGTAAGCACTGAAAATTTTCTGTCCTTGGACTGGTGTAGTGGGCAGTGCTGCTTTTCTGGAAGAATTTGTTCATATCTTAGATTTAACACAGTTTTGTTTATAAGTTGAAAATATTTAACCAACATCTATTCATGTAAGAGAAAGTGTAAATTTAAGCAGTGATCTAGAAAATTCAGGGCAAAATAGTTTAAATCATTTACATCTTCCTAGAGGTTCTGTTTTTTTTTTTTTAATCCGAAAAAAATAGGTAGTTACTCGATAGCCTTAGCTCTAAAATATACCTGACAGGTTATTTTTATTTGTCTGTTTTTCAGAAATCATATCCGTGTTTTGCACTCTCTATAGTCTTTAGCAAAATGAATCAAAGCCACTCTGTACCCAAAGCTAATACCAGTGTTGTCTTTTTTTTTTTTTTTTAAACATTGCAAGGCTTTACCTCAAGTGCTATGCCGTAAATTTACAGGGAAAGAAAAAATTTATTAAATTATAACTGAGAGGAGATGCCTTTTTTTTTTTTAACATAGCAAACAAAAAATTCCTTCATGAAAGGCTATAAAACCCATATTATTTACCAAAGAGACCTTTCCTGTCTCCCAGGTAAACACTTACAGTGTGTAGACTTGTGTAAATACATATTTAGGAGTGGCTAAATACGGCGAGGTATTTTTAAAGGCATATTTACAAAGCTGAATACATATATTGGCATTTTGGTATGTGTAAACTGGTATGCTGCTCTGCTGTCTATTCAGAATCCTAGCAGGGTGCTGGGAGATACACCTTGGATCCTGGGACCGAGTTTCAAAACATTCGTCTTTAATCAAAATTACTAAGGACAGGCCCTTAAATCATCTGAAAAGGGTGAAAATATTCAACTAATGGAGTGCAAGTCTTTCTCACCAGTGTGACTTGAGGAAAACTGGTTCAGAAATACAGACATCCTTCACGGAAGTAAATCTTTCTGAACATTTTTATGCAAAACACAACCATCATTTCATGTTCAGCTTAAAATATTAGCAAATATTCAAAGATACAGTCCATATGATGAATGGATAGACTAGGAAATTTTAGTTAAGGCAGAAAAGGCCATTAAGATCTTTTAAAAAAATACTTTAGAAACACATGGAAATTTAAGTGACAAAAATCTGTTGTTAATTCAATGGCAGGAAGCTCCCTATGATAATATAGCAAAACTCAGTTTAGAGGATTCACGATGCCTATGAGCCGCTCAGTTTCTTGCGAATTTGTGCTCTATGAGGAAAAGAAAGAGCCAGGAACAGACAGGTTGTAGATGCATGCTGCCGCTGCTGCTAAGTCGCTTCAGTCGTGTCCGACTCTGTGAGACCCCAGAGACGGCAGCCCACCAGGCTCCCCCGTCCCTGGGATTCTCCAGGCAAGAACACTGGAGTGGGTTGCCATTTGCATGGAAGGACACTAACTGTGCCTCCACTGTCTGCTCTCAGAGTGAATAAGGATTCCATTTCTGTAAAAGCTCTTTCTAAGATGGAGAAGTTGAGAATCTAAATAACTCTAGAGCTTGGGCTATCTCAGGGGCCTTTTGCTAAGAAGTCTAAACAATGCTTCTATTTCATTTCTAATGCAATATGCAGCTATTTCTAAATACTCTCAGTATACTGCAATGGGATTATTGAAAATCTTATTATGGCAAACTATATGGGGGACAAAGACTATTTATTCAGGGAAATCATTTCTCCAATAAAATTTGCACTGAGCTGTTTTTTTAACTTAAAAAAAATATACATCGTATGTACATATTTTTTCCCAAGGTACAAATACCACAGGTTTTGATTAAACATTCTGGGTTCTAAAACTTTTAAATATCATTTTAATTTAAAATATTATCCCAGTGCTATAAGGCCTCTGGAATGTAGCAGCTTTTAATACAAGCGCTGACACAATTTTAGCTTTAACTCTATTCATATTATTTATACTAGTACTTTAGACACGGAAAACAAACTTCCCCAGCAAAAGACAACCCTCATTAAAAAAAAAGGCAAACTTTTTTATAGATATAAGCAGGCACAAACACCTTTGCTGTACAATTTTTATTAGTTTTATCCCATCTTTAATTTGATTCTGTGGCTAAGTATCTCATTTCCATGTAAACTTCCATTAGGAACACAAATTGCTGACCCCACATCTACTGACAGAAATGCCACAACATAAATTACGCCCAGAAAATGCCGCTTTGGGTGGGGGGCATGGAAGAGGGAACTAAGCTAGATAAAAAGCCACTGTGCTCCTGCCCAGCCTGCACCCTGTCCCGCTGACCACTGATAAAATTTATCACAGGGCCACATACGGGCAGGCAGCGTAAAGAAGAGCTGTCTGTGGTAAAACGTGTAACAGCAAACAGCTAATGGAACATTATTACTTTATTGGAAAGCAATATCTCTGGATGCTTCACTTCTCTGGCTTTAGCAAGGGTATGAATTGTTCTTCTGTATGCAGAGGAGCTGAAATAAAAAGAGGTTGACAGAACCCCGAATGGTGGCAGTGAGCACCTCCTAGCCACTTCACCGCTCTCTGCTCAGGACGCTTAGCTAGCTGAGGGGGTGAATGAGTTCCAACAAAGTTAAATCCCATCTGAACCCACCTTCTTAAAAGAATGATGAGCTATAATGATACAGGTCCCCTTGTAAAGATGCAGTCTTATAAATTCTGGCTAACTGTTGTTAGAATTCAGTCCCGGCATGAGCAGAAAGTAGAAATGGCCAAATTCCACCAATAAAAGGAATTTCATTTACCAAGAAATTAAAAAACCCAGTCTTTGGAATGGGGCTTATTGGCTTTGTGGGAGGTTTTTGAGACCTCTGAGGGTCGTTGGCGTCT
Organism: Bos mutus; assembly: GCF_027580195.1. Taxonomy (NCBI): domain Eukaryota; kingdom Metazoa; phylum Chordata; class Mammalia; order Artiodactyla; family Bovidae; genus Bos; species Bos mutus. The sequence goes on from NC_091623.1 coordinate 19,824,390, forward strand.
GTCGAACGGCCTGTGGAAGTCTTGCTGCTTTGGGTAGGGGGTTAAAGAAAAAAAAAAAAAGGAATGGGGCTTATTTTGTAGAGCTTTAAGGACAGCGGTTGAGTCAATCGGCACAAGCACTGGAGAGCCACAGTTGGATGGAGGGAGTGGTTAAAAATAAAAATGATCTGGTGGCCTGGTGTCTTCAATTGCCCATCAAGATAGCATTTTAAAGAAAGGAAGGCGCTGGGTCTACCACCTGCAGCTGGGAGAGCGGCAGCATCAAGATGGCGACTACGTGGTTCGGGAGTCTGCCTTCTGTCGCGGTAAAGAGCTAGCTCTTCATGAACAAGACATCATGGAGAGGATCTTTGAACACCAGGGTTCAGCCGAAGCAGTCCCTACACCACACACAGTGAGACAGACCACATTAGAAGGTAAGAGAAACAACTCTGGGTCCCCAGGTTGTGCCTCTCCTGCACTGGCAGACGAAGAGGTCTCACCTGAGCTTCTGGAGCCTTCCGTGGGAACAATGGTTGGCATATGGAGGGTTTTGTTCTTATCATCTTTCCTACCCATAAGCTGCGTCTTAAAATGTATACAATTGGACATGCATGGTGCAACTGTTTTCTGCCCCTCCTCCACACCATGCAAACAGTTTTCTGAGCTGTGTCCCATCCTACGTGTTGAAACAAGTCAGGCATTTTGGATCGCCTGCTTCTAGTCAGTAGGAGAGAAATTGTGTTGCTATCTAATGGAGTCACTTCAGGCTAAATCTGGTAACTGCAAAGGACATTATAAGAGGGTCAAGTTTTCATTTCTAATGCACAGCCTCAGAAGCTGGATGTTTCTCGACAGCCTTCTTTCTCATTTGTCTGGACGCCATATTATGTAACACTTAATGAAGCCGCTTGCATACCTGATCTCTTCCTCAAGTTAGTGTTTCATGTTTACTACATGCAGTTGAAAGTGGTGCTTTATCTTGTGTTTCCTAAATATATCTCATTCAAGCTGTAAGGGAAATTTAAGTAACTCACCAAGATTTGATGAATAAGAGTAGCTACTGTTTATATATGCTAGGCACTGATTAGGAGGAGCTTTCTGTATGTTGACTCATTTAGTGCTCAAAAAGCTCTATGAAAACAGTTACTATTTTCTTCATTTTATGAAAATAGACTTTGAGGGTTTCAAGAAATTGGTACAATTTAATCCAGGTCAGGTAACTGGTATATTTGCTCACTGGAATATAATATTTGGGGTTTCATGTGTAGAAGATTAATTTTTTCAAGATGACAAACTTACCGACAATATGAAGCAGGCCTTTTCCCTTTGTCTTTCCTGGGCATAACGAAGAGTATACAGTACCATGTGTAAGAGTGCATGCAGGTGCGGGCTACCTGTTGCCTTTTAACAAACATATTCAGCAAGTCTCTTAACCTCTTTGAGCCTCAGCTGCCTCAAATGCAAATGTGAAAAATAATCCTTTAACAGTGTGAAGACAGGGGGGTGGATCAGCCTGTCTGTATGGATTCCTTCTAGGTTTTAAGATGCTGCTGATACAATAACAAAGACAAGTCATATCTGTGTCAGGATGCAGAGCCAACCCACCAAAAATCTGCCTCTCTCTGGCATTGATCTTGGTACTGTAGTCAACAATATGATGTAATTGGTTGAAAAACAGCTGCTTGATATAAATTGACTAAGCAGCCTGGAATGGGGGTTGGGGGACAGGTAATGAGCCTGCAAAGAACTCCCTTTAAGATAGAGTCCACATCAGCTGACCCTGGAGTCATAATCAGTGTGCTCATCAGGTATGTGTAAGAGCTTCTGTTTAAGAAATGGAAGAAGAAATTGTTGATGGAAGATTTAGTTTTTGTGAGTCAAAGTGGATTATTAATTGTCTTTAATGAGTGAAAAATGTGGGCTTCAGAGTACCAGGTTTCTAGATGCATATATCATTCTGGAAAAAAAAAAAAGAGTCTTCTATGCCAACTTTTATTGCAAAAACTGAAGCTAATTTGGGACGCTGAAGAAAGGTTCTGATAAGATTGATGGTTTTTACTGAGAAAGCAAAAAGAAGATAGATCCTTCACTAACACAAGAAGAGGCAGAACTAACATGAGAATAGAAGGCAGAAAAGTGAGCTAGCAATTCCTCATTCAACAAAAGCTAACTTATATGCAGGTTTTTCCTTCTTTTTTCCCCCATTCTCCATTCTGTTCTTTTACATTCCTCTGTAGCTTGGCCTGAGACTCAGAACTTCAGTCTTTTATCAGCCAGAAGAGAAAGAGAATGGGAGTAGAGTGGAAACATGTGTATTCAGTGAGGATTCTTGACTGTGGAATGAAAATGGTGTAGGAGGTAATCTTTCTCTAGTCCCAGTAAGAAGCACTTGGAATAAAGAAGAGCAGTGCCAGTAGATCTTCTGTGTCCTAGGTGAGGGTTGGAGTGAGATTTCGTATAAGGTAGATGTCTGTCTACTGGAACGTCAGGCTTGAATCTAATGGTAATTGTCTGAATCAATATTTATGAACAGATATCACTGAATCACATAACCACAGTGGCAATTTATGAGTATTTTAATTTAAGAGGAGATAGGTGAAGACAAATAGAAGGCAGTTAAAAGCAATGAAAGAAGAAAAAAGTACCAAAAGATACTTAGTATTAATAGTAGAAAAATAAAAGGAAAGAAATCACAGAGGTGTTTCCCAGTTGTTATATTCACACTTTTCTAATACTTCCTGGCTTGCTTGCTTTCTTGAGACCGGAATCTTGTGAGTATCCCAGTTATACCACATTCTGGAAATAGAAAAAAAAGAAAGCCTCTCTCTCTCTCTCTCCCCGCCAACCTCCCTCCCACACTTTCAATATTCTGTGAATCTGACCCATTTACCTGGAAGTATGGTTTCTTATTGAGAAACTTAAAGGATCTTATGTAAGCAAACTGCAGTCAGCACAGGGGAGCCCTCACATTATCTGCCCCATTCTTCCTTTAATTTGGGAAAGGTAACCTTTGAAAATCAGGTGTCCAATGCTAAAATAAGATCTGCAGCCAAGCGCAGGGCTCCAGCCCCTAATGTGTCTTTTGTCAGTGGAGGAGGGCATCATAACCTCTCTCTCAGGGGAGTGACGGACCAGGTTTAGTAGAGTGCTGAGGCTCGGGGCAGGGGGTGGGGGGAGGTGACTCCTAGGAACGTCAGGGTTGTCTTAGGGACAAAGCAACCTCATTTTGACATGGCCAATGTAACATTTCAGAATATTGGAAGAGAACTTATTTTATTCCAAAATTTTGGCTCTACCAAGTATTATTATGCCTTTTTGTGGTTAAAAACAAGTCATTGTCTTTCCCAATTTCATCTTTAGTTGTGTTCAGCTTCCCTTACGTTCTTCATCTGGGGAGGGGAGAAGACAGTGTCTTTGGCTAGCCAACCTCACAGTAAAGTTCATGGGACCGTCACTGGGAAATTTAATTACGGAAAATAGGCAGTTGTGGCCAAAGAAAAATCTTGAGGCAACTGCAGATGTTATTGGTATTCTTTTTGAGAAATGAAAAAAAATTTTAAGTGAAGAAACAGAAAACAGACTACCAAATTGAAAATTGGAATTATAAGTGTAATTGAATAGTTTCCTAAATTTTCCAAAAATTGCTGATCCATCATTATTTTAAGTATTTTACCTAAGTATCTGTTTCATATTTTCTTTACTACAGAGATGACTTTGTGTTTCTAAATCTGTTTAAAAATAGATTATGTACAATATTGTAAAGTTTAAAAATAAAATAAAATAAAAAAAATTAAAATAGATTATGTAATTATAAACATACTCTCACTCATACCATGGTAGAATTTGCATATATGAGGGTGGTAAATCATGTAAATAGCAAGTACTTTAGTGTGGTTTTTCATCCAACAATAGTTTATAATAAGGTACTAGTAGATGATGAGTGTGGTTATACAATATTCTCAAAGTTTTTGGAAATGAAAAGAAAATTATTGAGGAATTTCTTTTCTCTTTCACAAATCAGTGGTGTTGCACCCATACTAAAAAAACAAAAAACCTTCCTCATTGCACAGTTTATCATTAATTCATTTCTCCTGGTGAAGCAGATTGGCCAGTCAGTCTAACATATCCTGGCTTCGTAAAGATATTTCTGGATGAACAGAGTGTTCTAACAGATTATGCATACACACAATCGATACTTCATAAAGACAAGAGGGAGGAAACATATGTATACCTGTGGCTGACTCATGTTGATGTGTGGCAGAAGCCAACACAACATTGTTAAGCAATTATCCTCCAATTAAAAACAAATAAAAAGACATCCTAAGAATTGAAAACTCAGTGTTCAAGGTTCTAGTTACTTTGGGTCCTTTTGGAGAATTTTGTTGGATTGATTCTTGAAGTAGCTTCAGGCAGGATTATACTTAAATTTTTGGTTTAAGGAGCATTGTTTTTCATGGTATATTGGGGAAAAAAAATTCCATGTTATTACCACTGCCATTCAAATGCACTGGATTTTTAAAAGGATTTCTCCACTTGCTATCCTTGGAGATTAGTCCGTGGTATGGGTAGTATTTCCTAGATATGCAGTCTTTCCAGAAAATCACAGTGATATTGCTGGAAAGAGTTATGTGCACTCTTTACTTGTACCCCTCCCACTCAAGTCCTCAGCCTCTTTCAGTTTCTGCTTCTACCACTTACTGGCTGTGTGACCTTAGACAAATCGCTGCTGCTTTGTGTGTCCATTTTCTCATCTTGTAAAGAGCATAATCATAGTACCTACCCTATAATGTCATTAATGAGGATTGAATGTATGTGTGTGATTATGTGAAGATACACATACCTACATATATGTGTATATACACATATGTATTTGTGTGTACACTAATAGAGATTGTCTGTCTTCTGTGTCACTTGGTGGCCTGTCTGAGAGTGTGTGTTAGTCACTCAGTCGTGTCCAACTCTTGGCGACCCCACGGACTGTAGCCCATCAGGCTTCTTTGTCCATGGAATTCTCCAGGCAAGAATACTGGAGTGGATTGCTATTCCCTTTTCCAGAGGAACTTCTCAACCTAGGGATCAAACCCGGGTCTCCTGCATCACAGGCAGGTTCTTTACCATTTGAGCTACAGGGAAGTTGGACACCTCTTAATCTTTGTATTGCTTGACTTCTCAGCTGTAGTGAACACTGTTGAGTTTCTTGTTCAGAAATTCTCCCTGCTCTTACTTTCATCAAGTTTTCTCCATCTCTTTCACAGTTCTTTTTGACTGCTTCTGTTCCTCTTATTCATGAAGTGTTAGACTTTATCAGAGCTCAGCCTTTGACACTTTGATCATGCTTCACCCATTCCCCTTGGCCAATCTCGTTTAGTTTCAGAATTTGAATTACTATTGTAAACTCTATAAATTGATGGCTTTCCACATTTCTGTTTATAGCCTAGACCTCAATACTGAGCACCAGATCTCTATATCTGCTGGTCTCCTAGGCATTCCCTATTTGATGCCCTAAATATTCTCATAGCTCAACACATTCAGAATTGGGCTTGTTGGCTACCCCACTCACATTAAATGGTACCACTATCTTCCTAGTTTCTCATCAAACTGAGGTTTATATTTGTTTCTACCATTCCTCCTCCTGACTCACCCACATACAGTATGAATCCTATGTATTATTCATCTTAAATATTTTTTAATTCTCGTTTTGGGCTTCCCTTGTGGCTCAGCTGGTAAATAATCTACCTGCAATGTGGGAGACCTGGGTTCGATCCCTGGGTTGGGAAGATCCCTGGAGAAGGGAAAGGCTACCCACTTTAGTATTCTGGCCTGGAGAATTCCATGGACAGATTAGTCCATGGGGTTGCAAGGAGTCGGACACGACTGAGCGACTTTCATTTTCACTAATCTCATTTTATCTTGACTGTACCTACTCTCATTCACTTCTTGCCTGACCTATTACAACAGTTTCATAGTGGGTCTCTCCACCTCTAGTCTTCAGTTCTCTATAGAGAAGATGAAAGACCGTTTCACAAAGCAGGTATACTTATGTTCTTCCCTAGCTTAAAAATATTCAGTCTTCTTAATGCAACGTGTTAAGTCCTATGTGAACTGATCTTTGCTTAACTCTCCAATTTCCTCACCTGCACAAAATCTCTGCTTTCCTACCTCTGGCATTTTGCAGACGCTATTTCCTCTGCCTAAAAAACTTCTCTGATTCCTTCATCCTTTTCTCCTTCAGTTGACAGTAATACTGTAGGTGTTAGCTTAGACTTCACTTCCTCTAGGGAGCCTTCCTAGGCATTGATTCCTCCAAATCATTTCTCTTGACATTTCTCACCACCCCTTTAGTTTTTCCTTCATAGCATGTATTATGTTGCTTTGCAATTGTCCATTTGCATGTTTGTCCTTATTACACTTACCTTCCAACAGAGGAAATTTCATGTCTATGTTTTTCAAGGTTATATTCTTGGCATCTAGCTTAATGTTAGTCATTTCAAATGTATAGGATAAAAATGTATAAGTGCATATATATTAGGCTATGACTTTCAAGCAAGAATAACTGAGTAATGGATCAAAGCTCATGATTTTCTTTTCTTTTTTAAATAAAAGAGAATACAGAATTTTATTAAAACATCAGTACAACTAAACTGAGGGTACTACTTTACCAGGAATAAGATTTTAAAGCATTGAGTTATGTTGCCTTGGGGTAATGTACCATTTAATGATAAAACAACATTACTTAATCCTGGTGTTATTCTCAGCACAAATATGTAGGCATTGGGAAGCAACCCAAGTCTTGTCTGTCCACAGTTATGCATGTTATACTTTATTCAGTTTATTTATTTTAATGAGCATAGGTTTAGAGGCGTCACATCATTATAATTTGAAAAGGAGAGTTGTTTTTTTTTTTTTCCAGTTCTTTATGCTTTTTTCATATTAATTTTTTGGGTACTTTATGGCCTAAATTTTTTTCAGCCTGCATTTTAAAATACATGTTCATCCTTTTATTCTACTGCTTTCTTTACAAAGAAAACTTGTGTATATGATAAACTCCCAATTCCATAGTAATAGGTTGGCCAAAAAGTTTATTCATGGTTTTCCATGAAATATTTTGAATGAACTTTTTGGCCAAACGGATATTTCCTTTCCATTTAGAGCAAGAGTTCTCAGATGGCGTAGCTCTGAACTCGTGATACACCGTTGTTTCTGTTTGGTTGGTTATCATTTCAGTTAGGTTCTGTTTTCAGTACAGCATCTTCACTTGAGCATTTTAAAAGATACTTAATTCAGAGACTCCTCTACCTAGCTCTTGGAGACAATTATTTTTAATGTGTTGAATAGTTTGGAAAGAACTACTTAAAAAAAACAAAACAGTTACAGGGTAGATTTCCTCCCTACTTTTACAGATTGTTTTACCTTCAAAGCTTTCTATTTAATCTTTTTTTAAAATTTTATTTTTAAACTTTACAAATTGTATTAGTTTTGCCAAATATCAAAATGAATCCGCCACAGGTATACATGTGTTCCCCATCCTGAACCCTCCTCCCTCCCCATACCATCCCTCTGGGTCGTCCCAGTGCACTAGCCCCACGCATCCAGTATCGTGCATCGAACCTGGACTGGCAACTCGTTTCATACATGATATTATACATGTTTCAATGCCATTCTCCCAAATCTTCCCACCCTCTCCCTCTGCAACAGAATCCATAAGACTGTTCTATACATCAGTGTCTCTTTTGCTGTCTCATACACAGGGTTATTGTTAGCATCTTTCTAAATTCCATATATATGCGTTAGTATACTGTATTGGTGTTTTTCTTTCTGGCTTACTTCACTCTGTATAATAGGCTCCAGTTTCATCCACCTCATTAGAACTGATTCAAATGTATTCTTTTTAATGGCTGAGTAATACTCCATTGTGTATATGTACCATAGCTTTCTTATCCATTCATCTGCTGATGGACATCTAGGTTGCTTCCGTGTCCTGGCTATTATAAACAGTGCTGCGATGAACACTGGGGTACACGTGTCTCTTAAAAGCATTTTTTGGGTCAGTTTTTTGGTCTAAATTTTTAAGTGGGAAATACAGAATTTGGTCATTTTTTTCCGGTGGACATTTTCTGCAATTTAAGAAGTCATTTTTTTTTAAATTTTATTTTATTTTTAAACTTTACATAATTGTATTAGTTTTGCCAAATATCATTTTAAAGTTATGGACATAAAGTATTATTTATTATGTGTGTGTGTATTTATATATAATCCCTGATTTATTTGTTTAATAAATATATGTGTGTGTGTATATAATAGGTTCAAACATAATTGCAGTTTCAGAAAATGAATTTTAGATTGTTGTTGTTCAGTTGCTCAATCATGCCCAGCTCTTTGCGACCCATTGGACTGCAGCACACCAGGCTTCCTGTCCTTCACTATCTCCTGGAGTTTGCTCAAACTCATGTCCATTGAGTTGTTGATGCCATCCAATCATCTCATCCGTTGTCCCTCCCACCTTCTTATGCCCTTAATCTTTCCCAGCATCGGGGTCTTTTCCAGTGAGTTGGTTCTTTGCATCAGATGGCCAAAGTATTGGAGCTTCAGCATCAGTCCTTCCAATGAATATTTAGGATTGACTGGTTTGATCTCCTTGTAGTCCAGGGGACTCTCAAGAGTCTTCTCCAGCACTACAGTTTACGAGTGTCAGTTCTTCAAGTGCTCAGCCTTCTTTATGGTCCAGCTTTCACATCTGTACATGACTGCTGGAAAACCCATAGCTTTGTCTATACGGACCTTTTGTTGGCAAAATGATATCTCTTCTTTCTAATGTGCTGTCTAGGTTTGTCATAGCATTCTTCAAAGGGCCAAGTGTCTTTTAATTTCTTGGCTGCAGTCACCATCTGCAGAGATTTTGGAGCCCCAAAAATAGTCTATCACTGTTTCCATTTTATCCCCCTATCTGTCTATAACTAGGCTCAAACACATCTTTATTAATCAAAATAGAAACCATTATAATCAGCACATTTTTGCCAAAGAGAAGTAAGTTTGTTTATTCCTATAGTGTAAAGATTCGTGATTCAGGATTTGAGGAACTCTTGGAAAGCATTTCTACATCCTGCTGGTTATGGAAGCATTTTCTCTGCATAAAATTGTCGAGCTGCTTGAAAAAATGGTAGTCAGTTGGCAAGAGGTCAGGTGAATACGGCAGATGAGGCAAAACTTTGTAGGTCAATTCGTTCAACTTGTGAAGTGTTGGTTGTGTGACGTGTTGGGTGTTGTCATATAGAAGATTTGGACCCTTTTATGTTGACCAATGCTGGCCTGAGGCATTGCAGTTTTCAGTATATATCATCAGTTTGCTGAGCATACTTCTCAGGTGTAATGGTTTCACTGGGATTCAGAAAACTTAGTGGATCAGACCAGCAGCAGACCACCAAACAGTGACCATGACCTTATTTTGGTGCAAATTTGGCTTTGGGAAGTGCTTTGGATCTTCTTGGTCCAACCATTGAGCTAGTTGTCCATATAAAATCCATTTTTCATTGCACATCACTATCTGATAGAGAAATGGTTCACTGTTGTTGCATAGAATAAGAACACAACACTTCAAAATGATGATATTTTTTGATTTGTGGTCAGCTCATGGGGCACTCACTGAGTTTTTTTACCTTTCCAATTTGCTTCAAATGCTGAATAACCATAGGATGATTGATGTTGGGTTATTTGGCAACTTCTCATGTATTTATAAGAGGATCATGTTTGATGATCCTCTCAATTGGTAGTAGCCAACTTCCGATGGCCAGCCACTACGTTCCTCACCTTCAAGGCTCCTGTCCTCTTTGCAAAATTTCTTGAACCACCTCTGCAGTGTATGTTTGTTAGCAGTTCCTGGGCCAAATGCATTGTTGATGTTGCAAATTGTCTCTGCTGCTTTTGAACTTGAATAAGAAAATTGCTCAAATTTGCTTTTTGTCTGATATCATTTCCCTAGTCTAAAATACATATAAAATATATAGCAAGTAATGTCATTAGCAAAGAAACCATAAACTGAGAAATGTGCATTAAAATGATGTACAACATAACCACATTTATTTAGGAATGTATTCTAATATCAAATGACAAAATTCAACAGTGCAAAAACCACAATTACTTTTGCACCAAACGAAGATCATGGCGTCTGGTCCCATCACTTTGTGGGAAATAGATGGGGAAACAGTGGAAACAGTGTCAGACTTTATTTTTTGGGGCTCCAAAATCACTGCAGATGGTGACTGCAGCCATGAAATTAAAAGACGCTTACTCCTTGGAAGGAAAGTTATGACCAACCTAGAGAGCATATTGAAAAGCAGAGATATTACTTTGCCAACAAAGGTCCGTCTAGTCAAGGCTATGGTTTTTCCAGTGGTCATGAATGGATGTGAGAGTTGGACTGTGAAGAAAGCTGAGCATGGAAGAATTGATGCTTTTAAACTGTGGTGTTGGAGAAGACTCTTGAGAGTCCCTCGGACTGCAAGAAGATCCAACCAGTCCATTCTGAAGGAGATCAGCCCCGGGATTCTTTGGAAGGAATGATGCTAAAGCTGAAACTCCAGTACTTTGGCTACCTCATGTGAAGAGTTGACTCACTGGAAAAGACTGATGCTGGGAGGGATTGGGGGCAAGAGGAGAAGGGGACGACAGAGGATGAGATGGTTGGATGGCATCACTGACTTGATGGACATGAGTCTGAGTGAACTCCGGGAGTTAGTGATGGACAGGGAGGCCTGGTGTGCTGCGATTCATGGGGTCGCAAAGAGTCGGACACGACTGAGCGACTGAACTGAACTGAATATTTAATTTATAATATATATACACATACACAGAAATATACTCTGTAGTTATATTTTTGTCTATTCTATATTTATATTTTACATACTATGTGTACATTGAAAAAAAGTGAAAGTGTTACTTGCTCAGTTGTGTCCAACTCTTTGTGATCCCACGGGCCATAGCCCACCAGGCTCCTCTGTCCATGGGATTGTCAGGGCAAGAATACTGGAGTGGGTAGCCATTTCTTTCTCCAGGGGATCTTCCCAACCCAGGGATTGAACCCAGGTCTCCTGCATTGCAGACAGATTCTTTACCATCTGAGCTACCTGGGAAGCCTCATGTGTACATTATATAATGATATTTGTACTATATATGTCATATAAACTATAAATACTATGTTTATATGTGAATATATATAGTATAATCCTAAATAATTGATAAATACTTGTTTTAATGTTCTGAATTAACTGTATAGCTAGTTCCTTTAGGAAAATTGGCAATAAAGATGTCTGAAAAAGAATATTAATTATCATTTGAATTATGCTTTAGAAAAGCTGTTCAGTACAGTGAAGAAAGAGTATAATACATATCAAAATTTCCTTCAGATAAGGGGAAACATGTACAGTGAAAAGACATTGAACTGTATTTAGTTTCTATCCCTATGTTCTTGTCATGCTGCCAAAATATGCTTCTTAAGTCACACAATATTACTTGACATTTTTTGGACATCACATAGCTCAATAGCTTTGTAAATGGTCATTTTTGTTACTTGGTGAGATCATGTTTATATCTCAAGATTTCCCTCAAATTTCTTTTGTTCTAAGGTTATTTGTGAAGCAATAACCTTTGGTTCCCATAACACTTTGCACACCTCTCTATTATTACCACATTGTGTTACTTTCCTAGATTGCCTTTCTGTGTTCCCCATCAAGGTCAAAGTACTTTTAGGCATTATTGGCATAGAATTTGGGCAAAAATATCCAAAACTCTGAGAAATACATACTGGCTATAAGTTATGAAAAAATACATCAGTATTAATGAATAGTAAAATGCCTATAAAATAATCACAGGCAAACATCCCTCAACTCACATGTAGTTGTGTGAATTCTATTCAGTGTGAGATGTGAGTCATAGTGTTTTGTAGGATGTCATGTGAATCTAGAAAACTGAGTAACTAGAGCCTGATAAAGTCTTAAGTTTGCTTCATGGCTGTAGTACATTTTGAGAGCAAGAACTGTGTTTTACTCACTTTTATAGTTCCAAAAGTCAGTGGCAGTGACTGGGATATGGCATGCACATAAATATGGTGATGAAATTCCTGGAAGTTATACATAATCTATAAGTATCACCTAGCTGAATAAAGGTTTGTATTACATATAGCCCAAGAGGCAGTATGTCATGGTGGTTAAGAGTTTGACTTTGAAGACCTGGATTTGAGATGTAGTTCTGTTGCTTATTAGAGGGGTAACTCAGGGTGAGTCATCTGTCTCCCTAGACATTAAATTCTCTCCTCCATCAAAGGGTAATAGCAGCAACTATCTTAGGATTGTCACGAGGATTAAATGAGATAATTCATGTTGAACACTTAAAATGGCATGGCATAAGGAAAGTTTCCAATAAAATTTAGCTTATTATTATTACTATAAATTAGGCAAAGGTAGCTTTAACATAAATGACTGCATCTATAATATTTAAATCTTGAAATAGCTTTCAGTCCTAGCCGAATTTAAGGAGAGTAGAGGTAAAAGAGGTCACAGTGTGCAACTTTCTGTAAATTCTCAATTCTTAGAAGCAACAGATTGTAAAAAAATGCTGGAATAAGTCAGATTTTGAGGCTTTATGTAAATTTTTAAAAAGTGGTGATAAAAGCTTTCTTACTCTCAAGATAACATGCATGAAAACAATTTGTGATTCAGGATAGCAATACGGGTATGTCTTTAAGCCAACTAACTCTTTGTGACACATTGTCCTTGCTTTCTAAAGTAGGCCTCATCTCACTTTTAATGTGTGAAAGGAGAGATTATTCAACACAGTGGTAGACACATTTTTGTTCTCAAGAACACTGCGATATCATTAATCTTCTGGCACGCCTGCAAAGGCGGGTTATGTGAATGCTAGTCTTTTGCAAGGCTATAAATAAAGTTTAAAGAGAGAAAGAGACAGAAAGAAAAGATGTTTTCCTGAAGCTTCTGTTGCCACAGTACAGACCACATTAAGGGTGCAATAACTTACCAGTAATAATACTTTTAAAATTCTCCTTATAGGTTTTCAACATCTGTCTAGAAACATCCAGCCTAAAAATAGAATCTGATCTTGTAACACAGCCTTCTCAAATTGGGTTATCCTGAACACTCTCCTCACTGAATAGTCACATATCACTATGTCAGAGCCGTATTTCTGGTATAGCAATGCTTTATCATGGCTATCATATGCTTAGCCCTCCTGGAAGAAACTGCTGCACACATTTATGTATTAGGGTTTGTGTGTGTGTGAAGTAGCTCCTCATAGATGGAAATGCTTCCGTAAAAATAATTTTTTTTTTCCTCTTTGGCTATTGAGATGTATAGTAAACAAAAATACAATATTTCCCTCATTTTTAATGTTAGGAATTTTATTCTACTTACTAGTCTAATAGATCCAAGTTTCATAATTGCCCATGTTTAAAAGTTGAGTTATATTTGTTTTTATTTGAAAATACTCGAAGGAGTAATATTTGCATGCTAAATAAGGAGAGCATCATGGGTTATTATTACATACAATATGAACTTAATTTTCCCAGCAAATAGAAAATAGGTAGTATTTTTTGGTCCTAGCAAAGAGCTCTTTCTGATGGTTCTTCTGTGGGCAAAATTCCTGCTAACTTCATGAGAACATCAGGGATAAATCAATTAACATGCCATAGATTGTTGTTTAAAGCTGAATTTATTCTAACCTATAGAGCTAAAAAAAAACCTAATAAAAAAACCCCAATTTGCTCGTACTCTAATTATCTCTTGCTATACATTCTTGGAAGATTTTTTTCATAATGTTTTGGAACTTGGGACTTCCAAACAGTTTGTATGTGACAAACTAAAGACATGCAATTAGAACATGCAATTAGAACCTCTTTGCTATTCAGTTTTCAAGAGATATGTGTTGCTAATTAAGAATCAACATCTCTGGCAGTTTTTCAGATTGAGCAAACCTTTAGATTCAGGACAGTCAGCTGACACTGCACACTCATAACTGGGCTTCTTGTGGCTCTTTGCTCAGCCCTCTGAATTTTAGAGGCCACTTCTGAGGATGCGTGTTGGGAGTCATTTCTCTACTGGTGTTTGCATGTGGCGCATCAGTGCCACGTCTGGGGAGTGCATCACATTCTGTAACAGGTGAGTATGGAAGAGGCAGTTGGAATTACTCATCCAAGAAGCATATAAGTGGAGTGTCCATGCCCCTCTCACAAATAGCTAGGAAACAGAACTAGAGCTTCTCAAGAAAGAAACTAGTATCCTCAGGAACCATCATGGCCTTTGGGGACCAAGTCTTGACCATCGTGAGGCCAGTGATGTTGTTAACCATCTTTAATAAGGTTTCAAAACTCATTGCAAATTTGGACTTAGGGGAAGGTAATCAGATATTTTAATTGAAGTAGAGTTAACATAATGCTGTGTTAGTTTCAGATATACAGCAAAGTGATTCAGTTATATATTTGATAATTTTCTGTTATTATAAGATATTGAATATAGTTCCCTGTGCTATACAGTAGATCCTTGTTTCTTGTCTATTTTATATACAGTAGTTTGTATCTGTTAATCCCAAACTCCTAATTTATCCCTTTCTCCTCTCTTTTCCCTTGGTAATCATGTTTTCTGTCTGTGAGTTTTTTTTTTTTTTTTTTTAAAATTTTATTTTATTTTATTTTTTTAAATTTTATTTTATTTTTAAACTTTACATAATTGTGTGAGTTTTTGTATATAGATTCATTTGTATCATTTTTTAGATTCCACAGATATAAGTGCTGTCATATGATATCTGTCTTATTTCACGCACTATGATATTCTCTGTGTCCATCCATGTTGCTGCAAATGGCATTTTCATTCTTATTTATGGCTGACTAATACTCCATTGTGCATATGTGTGTATGTGTGCGTGCGTACTGCTGCTGCTGCTAAGTCGCTTCAGTCGTGTCCGACTCTGTGCTACCCCATAGACGGCAGCCCACCAGGCTCCCCCGTCCCTGGGAGTCTCCAGGCAAGAAACACTGGAGTGGGTTGCCATTTCCTTCTCCAATACATGAAAGTGAAAAGTAAAAGTGAAGTTGCTCAGTTGTGTCCGACTCTTCGCAACCCCGTGGACTGAAGCCCACCAGTCTCCTCCGTCCATGGGATTTTCCAGGCAAGAGTAGTGGAGTGGGGTGCCGTTGCCTTCTCCGGTGTACATACTGCTGCTACTGCTACTGCTAAGTCACTTCAGTCGTGTTCGACTCTATGTGATCCCATAGACGGCAGCCCACCAGGCTCCTCCATCCATGGGATTCTCCAGGCAAGAGTACTGGAGTGGGGTGCCATGGTGTACATACTACATAATATTAAACCAGTTGTCCACTGATGGACACTTGGGTTGTTTTCACGTATTGGCTATTGCAAACAGTGTTGCTATTAACGTAAGGATATGTGTATTTTTTTCAAATTAGAGTTTTCATCTTTTCCAGATATATGCCCAGGGGTGGGATTGCTGGATCATATGGTATATACCTTATTGTGGTTTTAATTTTATTTCTCTATTAATTAGCAAGTAGAACATCTTTTCATATGCCTGTTGGTCATCTATATGTCTGTCTTTGGAGAAACATCTATTTAGGTCTTCTGCCCAATTTTTGATTGGGTTGCTTTTAGATTGAGTTGTATGAACTGTTTGTATGTTTATGAAATAAATCCCTGTCAGTTGCATCATTTGTAAACATTTTCTTTCATTCTGCAGATTGTCTTTTCATTTTGTTTATGGTTTCCTTTGCTGTGTAAGGGCTTCCCTGGTGGCTCAGCTGGTAAAGAATCCGCCTGCAATGCGGGAGACCTGAGTTCAATCCCTGGGTTGGAAAGATCCCCTGGAGAAGGGAATGGCTACCCACTCCAGTATTCTGGCCTGGAGAATTCTATGGGCTACGTAGTCCATGAGGTTGCAAAGAGTTTGACCCGACTGAGTGACTTTCACTTGCTGTGTAAAAACTTTCAAGTTTGATTAGGTTTTGTTTGTTTTTTTGTAATCAAATATTTTTAATGAAGTTTCAAAGCTCATTGAAAATATGGATTTAGGGGGCACATTGAATCCCTAATTTGCAGAAGAAACTAAATTGGAAAATAAAATGAATACTTAATAACTACATTTATGAGGTTTTTATTCCATTATGGTTAAATACATAATTACCTAATTTATGCTTTAAGATATTTCTGTGAAGTATGTGTTACTTTCCCTAATAGACAGTAACGGAAGCAACTTCTGAAACAGGTTAGGTAACTTGCTTATGACCTCATGGCTACTAAGCAGTAGAGATGGAGTTTGAGTCCGGATTGGTCAGATTCTTAAGTTCACGTTCCTACCCAACCAGCATCGACAGGTTTGACGAAGGATCAAATGGTGAATGAAGCAAAATTTCATTTGTACGATTCCTCCCTTCTTTTTCTGTAAACTTCTCCTCCCTTTTGGTGGTCCTGTCCTCACGGGTTTTATTTTGTCCATATCCCTGCCCACTCCCAAATTAATGTTAACTGAAAATGATGCCAAATCATTACAGTTCTCTGCTAGGTGTGTATATTTTGGTTGAAGCCCCAAATGCTGAAATGCTTTCAGGATAAGAAAAAGTACTTTAGACATCACAACGGTTGGAGTCTCAGAAGAGGGCTGCGGGCCTGAGGAAACTCAGTGTTTTCCCTTAAATCTTTTTTATACATGTAAAATAAGTAAAAAATGAACCCCCAAAGTAGATCTGAAGGCAAAAGAAGTCACAGACTATAGCTAAGTGGAGAAATGTGGTCAGGGTGGGGCAATTATCTTCTCATAGAGCATCGGGTGTTCTATGAGGCTCTGAACTGATTACATGCATTTCGGAGTGTCTCTCCCAGTCTCCACTTTATTCCATTCCCCTGGAAGGTCTTGAATACTAAGACAAGGCCACAGAACTCTTACCTGGAATTACAGTTCTTCTCACTACCTTTGAACTGCTTCCTTTCAAGAGGCTGCTACCTGCTGTCCACAACAGGATAGTTACAAGTTGCACTGATACGACATACATCTTCCCTACTGGTGATGATACAGAACTCTCGTAAAGCTAATATCTGCTGACAGAGATTGTTAGGAAATCATTTCATGTAAACTTGCTAAGCTTTCATGTGGGTGGAGAAAAAAATATGTCAAGAAGTAATAAAACAATTTTTGGAAAAAATTTATAAGAGGAGAAAAAGTTATTGTCCATAATCTCACCACTCAAACATACCAATTGAGCACATTGTAAACTTTCAACCACTTTTTTCCTCTGAGTATTTATTAACATAGTTATAGTCACAACTCATATTTTAAAATTTTGCTTACTTTCTCCTAATATTGTGACATGGTCATTTTTTTTATGCTGCTGAACATTCTTCTTTAGGCCAATTTTTTTGCTGGGAGGCGGGGCTTCTTCTTCATTTTTTGAATGGCATAATGTTCATCTAAATGTTTGAATTACTTCCTTGTAGACATTGGATAAATTTCAGTAGAGTTCAGCCACAGATTTTAAATATTACTTACATAGATGCTGCATTGTAGCTCTCAGGAGATTGTTAACATCATCACATTTTAAAATATATTAGCATTTTGCCATTAAATACCAGTTTTGCCATCTAATTGTAATAAAAATTGGTTTATCGACACTAGTGTTAGAAAGAAGAAAACATACAATTGACTTAAAACATCTAAGTTAAATAATCATTGAGTTTAGATTTTATTTGATGGTGGCTAAGATTCCTCTTGTACATATTTTCTGAGACTTTTTTATGCTAAAGAATGTCTTCGGGCTCTTTGCAGCTGTTGCAGCCTGGCCTTACCCCATTAGATGTGGGAAGAGAAGGAGACAGATTGTGACACTGTCCCTTATCAAAAGACCACACAGTTGTTCGCCACTTTGACTCCATGATGGATGGTTATCTTGAGGTTTGACTGATGGAAGGCTCAAAGTTTAGAGGAAAACAGCACAGATGCCCAGTAGCTTCTTGCTATTGACACTTACTTGATAACATGGGGTTAATCAATCTTCTCTATTGTTTTTAGCTTCAGTTTTGTTTGCTATTCAAGCTTTATTTTCCCACCTCATCAGATTGATATGCCTTCCCCCTGTCCCCCAAAAAAGAAAGCCTTGATGGAGAAAAGACAATAAGCAACTCTTTTACCAAACAAACTTCTGCTGTCCTCCTGACTGCATGTCCTGGAGACAGACAAACACATACCAGTTTTCTTTGTATAACATGTGCAGATGTATGCACACACATATGTATTTTTAAAGGATTAATCTAATGAATGGCTGGAGAAATAGATTTTTGTGATCAAAGGTTTAATCGTTTTTATCTTGGAGAAAGACATTATCTTCAAAAGTATTTTGTTTTCCCGAGCAGCAGCACATCATTGATTAATCATTTTACTTTCCATGTTTCTTCCATATTTGCCCTAGGTCAGTGATGTGCAACTATTACACATTCCACTGAAACAGTTATTAATTGCAGTAAATATGGTGAATTTTTATCTCATTGCAAGAGATTGATGCGTTGGTATAAGACCTGCTGGTTCTGTCATGCCCAGATTCCTCAAACAGAGACAAATAGAGGGATAAAGTCCTTGTGCTTCTTGTGAAATTGTATCACCCCAATTAGCGCAAAGGATGGCAGAATCAAAATTCTTACAAAGGTTTTTTTTTTTTTTTTTTTAAATATTCGAAAGCTTTAACATGCATTGAAATTCACCGGTTTTGAGACTGAAATTTGAGTTTTGACAAATGTATACTGTCGTTTTACCACAACTGCAGTCATGATATAAAACATTTTTATTACCGCTCACAAGGCTCTTTGTGGTCATTACCGCCACCGTCCCCTTACATCCCCTGGTCCCTGGTAATCACTGGAAAAAACAGATCACTTCATAATTTTAAACATCCTCTGGGTATAGAGGCCACACTAATCTTCTCAGTATTATACCCATTGTGGTGTATACGTGCGGCCTCAGTACTTAACACAGATTTCAGAAGTAAGGTGTGACTAGATAGATGTTAGTTTGTAACACCTTTTACAGCGTTCATTTACTAAATCTTTTAAGATACAATTTCTAATAGTGGATTAGAAATATACTGTCAGTCCCTTGGAGAAAAAAGTCAGCAATTCCCCGGTTTTGTGACATGCATAGAGTTACTCGATACTTGAGATGCTGTCCTGGTCTCATGACCAGCTCCTCACTGTTTTTGAAGTACTTGGGTGTTAGTTGATAATTAGCTTCCTTCACTCATTTTTTATTTTCTTACCTTAGGATTACTTCTGTTGCTGAGTTTTTGAAACAGACTGATGGTATGACTTTGTTAACCACTTTGCTGTATTAAAACAAAATTCTAAGGCTCAAGGAATTGTTGAAATACAGTTTTTAAGTGTGGAAGAGAAAAGCAAGGCAATTTAATTTACTCTTTGGTTGGGCAAATGACTAAAAAGAAGGAAACGATAAGTGTGTGAAAATTGCTGTATATACCCCTGGCTGACAGTTTTTTCCATTATATGTGAAGAGACATTAAGTGTAGGAATATTGTTCATTGCGTACACATACAAAACATTCTTCTTGTTGGGCACTATCAATACACATGACCATAGTGGATAATACTACTTCAGTTATTAGATTGAGGTGGGTTTTTTTTTTTTTAGCTAAAAATGAATAAGCATAAATGAACCTAGAATACATGTTAAGTGCTCCAGGGAGTTGAAGATGAGTGAGAATCTGATATAAGTATTACATTGTATTCATGTCTTAAAATCTAATATGTTTTGGTTATTTGCAGTCATTTCCTTTTGATTGTTTTAAAGAGGTTTTCTACTAAGATAATATGAAAATATTAATATGTTAATATTAAAATATGAATAAGACATGGATATTTTATGGTATAAACTTTGCAACAGATCTAAAAATGCATCACTTGCAAGACTCAAGTTTAGTTAAAGATGTGAAGGAGCAGTTGTGTGGAAGCAATGGTTTTTGGAGAAAATATGTTTAACTTCTGTAAATTTAAAATTTTCTCTCTGTGTCTTTACCTCTGTCTTTTATAATCTACATCTTCCATAGAACCCCTCGAATCTACGTTCTCTCCTTGGCATGCACAAATAGGAGATGTCAGTTAAACCAGGGTGAAAACCTGAATTATCTTTCCTGGAGTTATGTGGGAAAGGGGTGAAATTGAATTTGCATTACTTTTTGTTTACCTACTTTAGAAGAGGTTGCTCCCTGAAACTTAAATCTCTAAACTCAGGGTTCCTAGGGGCTTCCCTGGTGGCTCAGACGGTAGAGAATCTGCCTGCAGTGCAGGGGACCTGGGTTCGATCTGGTTGGGAAGATCCCCTGGAGGAGGGCATGGCAACCCACTATAGTATTCTTGCCTGGAGAATCCCCATGAACAGAGAGGTCCTTGGGGTTGCAAAGGATCTGATACGACTGAGCGACTAAGCACAGCACACAAGGTTCCTAGTGATTTGACACAAAGAAGAAGTTCAGAGAGTGTTTGAGAACTCCAGAGGAAAGCCTGTTCCTATTATTTTCCATTAAAATGCTTCAACCCCAAAGGATATGATTTTATGCAGATAAAAGTTGGATAAATATCTGAACTTCTGGGCATATTTGAACCCACGTTACGAATAATGCACAGTTCGGTAAACCCTGGTTAACAAGGAAAGTACTTAGCTTTCTATTCATATGCCTGTCTCTTCCATAGCCCCTTTTGTCTTTGCTTTAAGCTCATCTAAGCTCAGAGGCACACATTGGAGTCAAGCTTAGTGTTGCAAGGATAAAAAATCTTGAGAGGTGAACGTAACTGCTAATGCCTGCAACACTTGCCCTCTGCAGCAGCGCTCGGCCACCCGGGTCAGCAGGATGGGTGTGAGCTACATCTGTTCTGCCGCGGTGTCTTCCCTAAACCCAAGGGGTGTGCCTGTGGCTCACTGGTGCCACTTGACTGGCATTGTTGTTTCATAACCTAAAGCCCTTTCGTATTTCCCTCTCTGCTCCTGAAACCTTCACTCCTGTGTATTTTCTATCCTTTTACCCTGACTCTCTAACAGCTGAACTACACAAATGCCGAGTAGCGACATGAATTCCTGAACAGAAGCTGCCATAAAACATTGCTGCTCCAACCAAGAAACACACATGTAGAGGCACATGACTGACAGGGCTCAAAAGGCAGGTTTTAGTAAATGACAAGTGTGAAGTGCTTATTGTTGCTCTAGTCGATGGAAGCTCATATTTACACAAAAAAATCATTCACATTTCAGAACAATTCAGTGTAACTGGCAGCTTGGGAAAGAAAAGACTTAAAAATCTCTTAAAGATGTAGAAGACAGGAGGAGTACAGAATCCAAAGCATTCTCTCACTTTGGAATATGTTGGCATCTTTTGATTGGGTTTTAAAACTGGGATTTTGGAGTAGCAGCAGGAAAAGTTGAAATTATAAATTATTTTTGTTAGGAACAAGAGAGGATAAGAGAATGAAAAGAAAGCTGCTCGTCTTTTATTTATTCTAAGCATAATTCCATTCAGTGTTAATTAAATAAAAGTCTAAAGAAGCACATTATCCTTTTGTATGTACTCACTGCCGTTACTACAGAAAGATCTATGGTTATCCACAAACATAGAAAGGAAATACCGTGTGATATCAATCCATTGTGTGTGATCAGTATTACGATAATTGCTAATGTCATGAAATATTTAATTTGAACCTTGCTTTTACCAGTTAAAATAATGTTATAAGGTGCAGTCTTAAGGACATGACCTTATTCTGTATGTGTAGTATAGTAAATTAAGGTAGAAATGTTCTGGCTTCTGTATTTTTTTTTTTTTTGCTACTGGTTAATAAACCACTCAAATAACGAAAAATTTAAAAAGACTGGAAGGAATTGCAGAGAGTAGAAATTCCAGACATTTCATTTTATAGTTGTAAAGATAGGCTCAAAGAGAATAAAGTCCCATTCCTTTCATGTGACAACTGGGTTATTTATCAAATTCCTTTCTTTCTTATGGTTAGGTATGGCCTTGTGCCTAAATTCTTATTCAGTAAAATGCAAGCAGGTGTGATGTCCTCTGCTCTCAGACTGGGCCCATCCAAAACTCCCTGCTTGATTCTCCAGGCTTGATTTACCCATCTTCCGAATCAGTGAAAGATTCCAAGGCCCTGTGATGTGGTGTAGTTGCAATAGATGGAAGTCTAGGACTCTGAATCTTTGTGATGAGGACAACTACCCTGCAGCTACACAGGACTGTGATAGGGTGAGTGAGCAATGGACTTAATTCTTGGGCCATTGAAATTCTGAAATATATCCATTGTATTAATTAGTGTTACTTTAACACTTGCAACACCGCCAGCAGACTCAGCTGTCAGTCTGTGTTGGAATGGCAGGTTCCGTTCCTCATCCTTCTCTGTTGCCGCCACTTCTTCGAGTGCACCTGTTTGGTCTCACTGTTATGCCTCTCTTCTGCACTTCCATCATTTGAACTTCGATCGAATCAAGAGCCTCTCTCAACTGGTCTTTGAGTCCTTAGTTTGCCTCTCTTCTAATTCTCACTGTGTACTGAAGATTAATTCTACTCTGAAAACTTATTTTTTTAAAAAAAATTTTTTTAATTGGAGGATAATTGCTTTGCAGTGTTGCATTAGTTTCTGCCGTACATGAATGAGCCACAGGTATGCATATATCCCCTCCTTCTTAAGCCTCTCCTCACATCTCATCCCTCTAGGCTGAGCTCCCTGCGCTATATAGCAATTTCCTACTGGCTGTCTGTTTTACACATGGTAATATGCACATTTCAATGCTAATCTCTCAACTCATCCCACCCTCTCCTTCTCTTGCTGTGTACAGTCCATTCTCTACATCTGTGTCTCTGTTCCTGCCCTGCAAATAGGTTCATCAATATAATTTTTCTCAATTCCATTTTACTATAATACATATAATACATGTATAGTATAATTCTAATATAATATATTTTACCATGATACATTTTACTAAAAAGTACATTTTTCTAGATTCTGTCCATGGGATTCTCTAGGCAAGAATACTGGATCTGGAAATGGCAACCTACTCCAGTATTCTTGCCTAGAGAATCCCATGGCAGAGGAGCCTGGCAGGCTATAGTCCATGGGTCACAAAGAGCTGGACACGACTGAGCGACTAACACACACCTATTATGTGTTTCCTATTAGTAATGTATATAAACAGAGATTTATTGTAAGGAGTTGGCCCATGCAGTTATGAAGACTGACAAATCCCAAGGTCTACATTTAACAAACTGGAGACCTGGGAGAGCTGATGGTGTAGGTCCGTTCTGAAAACCAACAGATTTGAGACCCAGGAAGAATCAGTGTTTCAGTTTGAATCTGAAGGCAGGAAAACATCCATGTCCCAGTTCTAAGGCCAGCCTAGTTCCTTCTTACTCAGACTTTTTGTTCTATTTAGGTCTTCATCACCCACGTTAGGAAGAACTACCTACTCAGTCTTTGGATTCAAATGTTAATCTCACCAAGAAACAGCCTCCCAGACATACCCAGAATGATGTTTGACCAAATACTTGGCTACCCAGTGGCTTAATCAGGTTGGCACAGAAAATTGATGATCACCCAGTGCTGTGTCCCTAGTGACTTATCCTGCCAGCTTTCTCACTTGTTTTATCTGTTCTACCACTGGGTGTTTGGGTGTGAGAATGGAATATAATACATTTCATAATGATTTTTTCAGGGATTTTTCCCCCCACTGTTGTATCCCTAGCACTTAGAGCCAAACATAGTAAACACTTAATATGTATTTATTGAGTAAATCAATAAATTAATGTGACTGTTGTTCTATAATACAATATTTAAGTTCTTCAACCAGGCACCCCAAGTTCACCACCATGGAGCCTCAATGCACTTCTCCAACCTGATCTTTGAGTAGAAGAAAAAAATCAAATCAGGCCATAGAATATTCTGCTGCTGCTAAGTTGCTTCAGTCGTGTCCGACTCTATGTGACCCCATAGACGGCAGCCCACCAGGCTCCCCATCCCTGGGATTCTCCAGGCAAGAACACTGGAGTGGGTTGCCATTTCCTTCTCCAATGCATGAAAGGGAAAAGTGAAAGTGAAGTCGCTCAGTCCTGTCCGACCCTCAGCGCCCCATGGACTGCAGCCTTCCAAGCTCCTCCATTCATGGGATTTTCCAGGCAGGAGTACTGGAGTGGGGTGCCATTGCCTTCTCCGAGAATATTCTGGGAAAGACCATACTCTCTCTGCCTTTGTATTTGGTTCTCTTGTTTACTATGAAGGTTCTTGTTGTCTTGGCCATTGTCTAATTAATATCTTTCCTGCTAAGTTCAGCCTATTCTATTTTCATCTTCAGTGAAAACTTCTTAATGTTCAGACTAGAGTGATTCCTCCCTTCTCTGAAATCTCATGATACTTTCAATCTGGATCACATTTACTGCAATTTAGTCATATATTCTTTTATATTGTTGTTTAAATTCCAAATGAGTATTCGAGTTCCACCAAGGTGTAATCCCTTGTATAAGGCAGTGTCCTGAGGGAAAGTGGGAGGTATACTAACTAAGCCAGAACAATCAAGACAATAAGTGAATTTAGGAAGAATGTAGTCTATTTACCATATAAATTTCACTGGACTAGTATTTGCCACTCCATGAACTCTACACCAGGTAGTATGCTAAGAGCACTGTGTACATTATCTCATTTAATTTCAAAGCAATCTCTGAAGAAGTTATTATCATTAGCCCCATTTTGCTATTGAGAAAACAGAGGCTTAGGTTAGGTGATTTACCTAGGGTCCCAAAGCTAGGACATTACTGAGTTAGAATTCAAACTTCATAGCCAAGATTTGACTTAAACATCATAAATTTTATTCAGCCATAATAATCCATTCCTAAAAGAATGAAATCATGCCATTTGTGACGATGTGGGTGGACCTTGAGGGCATTATGCTATGTGAAATAAGTCAGATAGAGAAAAACAAATCCTGCATGAGTTCATTTCTATGTGGAATTGAAACAAGACAGAAAACAGAGCTTATAGAGGTAGAGAGCAAATTGGTGATTGTCAGAAGTGAGGAGTGAATGGAAAGGAGACGGTGAAATGGGTGAAAGCAGTCAAAAGATAAAAATTTTCAGTTATGAAGTAAGTCTTGGGGATGTATATGTAGAGCATATACTGTATACATACACAGTAACTATAGTCAGCAATAGGTAGTAATAGCATATTTGGAAGTTGCTAAGAGAGATCTTAAAAGCTCTCATTGTAAGAAAAAAAGATTTTGTAACCACGTATGATGGTGGATGTTCTCTAGACTTATTGTGATGATCATTTTGCAATATACACAGGTATCAATTAGTGAACATCTGAAACTGATATAATGTTATATGTTAATTAGTGAAAATCAGTCGTGTTCGACTCTTTGAAACCCCATGGACCATACAGTCCATAGACTTCTCCAGGCCAGAATACTGAAGTGGGTAGCCTTTCCCTTCTCCAGGGGATCTTCCTAACCCAGGGATCGAACCCAGGTCTCCCACATTGCAGATGGATTCTTTACCAGCTGAGCCATAAGAGAAGCTCTACATGTCAATTATACGTTGATAAAACCTCAAAAAACCTGGAACTTCCCTGGTGGTACAGGTGGATAAGAACCCACCTGCCAATGTGGTGGGGGATATGGGTTCAGTCCCTGGTCTGGAAATATTCCATGTGCTGTGGAGCAGCTAAGCCTGTGAGCCATAACGACTGAGCCAGCACTCGTGAGCTGCAGGTACTGAAGCCTGTGCACCTGTAGCCTGTGCTCTGCAGCAGGAGAAGCCACGCAGTGAGAAGCTGGCGCATTGCAACCAGGAGTAGGCCCTGCTCACCGCAGCCAGAGAAAGCCTGCATGCAGCAATAAAGACCCAGCACAACCAAAATTAAAAAAACTATAAGTTAAATAATTAAAAACCCTCAAAAACTAAATAAACATCATGATAAACTGTCATCCTAGGTTTACGTATAGTTTATAAGTATGGCAGTAGATAAGTCAGAATTTAAGCAACAGCAATGAAAACAGCAAAGCAAGAAAAAGTAAACTATTTACAAAGGGAACAGAGTTGATAAATGAGTGGAACTAAGTGAAAGATAGGAAATTACACAATACAAAAAATTGCATACAGGAGATACTGAAAAATACAGCATACAATCATCAGCACAGAATTGGGACACAATGGAAGAAAAGATAGCTGAGGCTGGGGGAAAGCTCCTAATTACAGGAAGTAAGCTATTACTGTCTTAGATAATTATGTATTATAGGTGCAGTTTCTATTGCATTGGTTCCCAAAGATTCTTTAATCACTTCCATAGATTAAAAATGCTAGATACATTGAGGCATAATATTGTGCTGTGAGATGGTACAATACTCAGTATCAGGCACCAGGTACTAAAAAAAAAATATTTGTGGAAGGAAGGAAAGAAGGAAGAAAACAAGCAAGTCAGTGTGACCTGTTAGGAAAATGAAGATAGTTATCTTTTTCATATAAATGTACTTAAATGTAAAAGGGAAAGTACAAGAAGAGGAGTCTGATTTCAATTCATTGAGGTCCTATTAACTGACAGTCTGAACATTAAAGAATCTGAATGTTGGCTGCTTGATATTTGATAATATCTGGCTGGTTGGATGTGACTGATATTTTGCTCTTTCACAAATGCTGTATTTTATTCATCCGGCTCCAAAATCCATATTTGACCTAATGTGGACATGTGTGGGAAGAAATGTTATTATGTTGGCAGGCAGATGAGAGCTAAAAAGTGCAGAGAGCTGTGGTATATTTTAAAAGGGCATTAAAAAAAAAAACCAGGAATGTTGTCTTTCTTTAGTCCTGGGGGAGGAGTGATGTCTCTAGCTAATTACTGTGTCTTTTTAAAGCCTTTCTTGGCAAATTTCCCTCCTCCTTAGCATCTGTCCCACAAAATGATGCACTTAAGAGATCGAAGAGTTAAATATCATGGTCCTGTCTTTCTTGAATAATACAGTGTAGTGGGATGCTTAGTGTTAAGGTCAGAGATTGGACCTTAACAATTGGATGGAAATTGGAAATTCCATCCAATTTCCAGTGGATGGAAATCTGACCTCTGAACAGTAAGAAACCAGAACTTGACTAGTTTTAGTGACTAAAGCTACATCCCATCTCACAAGAGAGAAAAACCAACTAAAGTTCTCAGTTCAAGACCATGTTATACTCTTTACTATTCAAAACCATGATGACAGGGGTCAAAATGTTTATCATGTATGTGTGTATATACCTATACACGTGTCTATACATATATATGTATGTATATTATGTAAATCTGTTTTATTTCTGGTTTAGATAATGGGAAATTATAGTCTTGATTTTCTGTAAACCAGGGTGAGAATGGGTAGGGATTTTATCTCCTTCCTAAGACACTGGTTATATACTAATAGCTTTTCTTAATAATAATTCCTTCAATATGCTGCATGTGTGCTAAGTTGCTTCAGCTGTGTCTGACTATTTGCAACCCATGGACTGTAGCCTGCCAGGCTTCTCTGTGCATGGGATTCTCCAGACAAGAATACTGGAGTGGGTTGCCATTTCCTCCTCCAGGGGATCTTCCTCATCCAGGGACAGAATCCACGTATCCTGTGGCTTCTGCATTGCTAGGCGGATTCTTTACCACTGAGCCATGGGGGAAGCCCACACTTCAGTATGCTGAATGATATTTATTTAATTAAGTCAATCAATCTCTCTCTCTCTTTCTCTCCCACTTTTTCTGTAGTTTTAATTGTGTAGTCTGCGGATCCCTGAATCCCATTGACTCTTTCAGCTAGATTGCAAAGTCAAAGCTATTCTGCAATAATAGTAAACTGTTACTGACTTTTTTATAATGTTGACATTTGCACTGATACAGTGATGGAAAAAATTGTTGAAATCTTAGCAGAAAGGCAGTGGCCTCCACCCTTCGGTATATATGTTTTTAATATTTTGTGTGACAAAATGGCAGGTACACATGAGGCACTACTGCTACATCCTTAAGTATCATTATCTCGAGAAAGTGTAGTTGTGCTATTGTTTGAGTTGCAAGTTAACGGAAGACCGCTGTTACTTGAAAGAATGACTGATGCACACAATACAGTTATTTAGAGTTAGGTATTTGGCAAGTATTTTCTCATAAATAAATGATGATTCAAGGATAGCATTTGTTGCCAATGATAAAAATTTGACATTTCAAGTGAAAATTAGAATTTTTGAAAATTTGTAGTTGCCACTATGAACTTGGAAGCTCCCCTGATGTTATCAGCAGTGGTATTAAATGTTAGTTAGTTCTTTATATATTGCAGGTTCTTCGTTATCTTTTTCAAATACTTTCATCTTCAGAGGCAAGGTCGCCCTGGAAGATCGCTTAGAATAACAGAACCTTTGGTGCCAGATAGCTCTTCTAATCCTCTGTCATTCAGAAGATGGTGTTGTCTGCTTAGCCGTGATGTGAGTTTTTTGCTCTTGTGTAATAAAATATGCCATTATTTGGAAGATCTTTATGATTCAGTGAACCTAGATTTTTCATTTGACCAATATATGATGTTACAAAATCATTCATAGTTAAAAGATCCATTCAAATTGCAATGTAGACCAATTGATTTTAATGAAATGGTACCAAAAAAAATCCATTGATATTACTTTAAATTCCACATTGCAACTAATCTTTAAGAAATTACCACTTGTTGGGTTTGGTATAGTATCAAGGAATATTCCTAGCAATCTAAAAATATTAATAAGATACTTCCCTAACTCCATGTTTATAGTTAGAAACAGACATACCTGCATGAGGCGAAATTTTCTTCCTATCATTCAAGCAAAACAACATGTTGCAACAGATTGCATGCAGAATAAGATTTGAAACTGCAGCTGCTTGTTAAGCCAGATAAATTTTTTCTCTCTGACAGGTTCTAGGCAGCATTATGCTCCTACTTCTCAGCCCATACTAAGATTTGATTTGACCGCTAACTAATGTGTCAACGTTACTGTTATAGGATATAAGCCACCATGTTTATTAAGCAATGGGCTTGAGTCCTTACCTGCCTTTTCTCATAGAACAGCATCCGGCTGATTTTTCCAAACAATATTTTGGATATATTGTCAAGATAGCAATAATATAAGTACTGCCAGAACAATTATATTCAGTCTGCTGCTAAAGTTTAAAGTTTAAGACTGACTTTTGAAGTTTAGGAAAGTGAAGTACTTTCAAACAAACATAAATGGAGAAGATGGATGTTGGAAAGACTCTTTAGGGTTGCCTGGACTAATTTAGCTTATGGTGTCCCTAACAAGTGATCACCTTGATTAGTTTTGATTATCTCCAGCAAGGGGGAGTCACCTCCTCATGCCATTTTGGGATGTAAATGGAGTCATACAATCTGTGATCCTTTGTCTGGCATTTTCCCCTCAGTGTGATGTCTACAGGATTCATTCATGTTGTTGTACGTTACCAGTAATTGGTTTGTTTTTATTGCACAGCAGTATTCCATTGTATAAACATACCACAATGCTGTTACCCATTTTCGTCTTACACATTTGGGTTGTTTCTAGTTTAGGCTATACTTCTCTGTAAGTATTTTTATTCACATATGTTTTCATTCCTCGTAAATAAATGCCTTGAGTTGCTGGGCCAAAGGGTGGGTGTAAGAAACAAATGTGCTAATACAATTTTAAGTAGCCATGGGCAGTGTTTCTACACCTCCAAACCAACACTTGTTATGGTCATTTATTAATTTTAGCCATTCTCAGAGTATGTGTAGCTGTGATTTTACTTTGCATTTTCCTGATAATAAACATTTTCGTGTGTATATTAGTCATTTATATATATATATATATATGTGTTTTGTAAAGTGTTCAAATCTTTTGCTTATGTGGTAAACTTGAGTTGTTTCTCTTTTAATTATTAAGCTGTCATAGCAAGCTCTTTGTATATTCTAGATGCAGATTATTTGTTAGATATCTATTTTCTCCCAGTTGTGGTTGCTTATTCATTTTCTTAATGATGTCTTTTGATAAGCAGATGTTTTTTAATTTTGATAGTCTAATTTCTAAATTTCTCTTCCTTTGGTTACATTTTGTGTCCTCTCCAGAAAATATTTTCTACCACTCAGGTCATAAAGGTACTCTCCTATGTTTTCCTTTTAAAAGCTTTATAATTTCAACTTTCTCATTCAAATCTATGTCTCATTTCAAAAATAATTTTCTGTATGGTGAGAGGTAGGTGTTGAGATTCATTTTTTTCCCATATGAATATCAAGTTCTAGCATAATTTATTAAAAAGACTAGCCTTTCCTCCATTGGGTTCCTTTGGTACCTTTGTTGATATTTAAAATATTTAACCTTTGTTACTGCTAGAGAGAGCTTCCCTTGTGTCTCAGCTGGTAAAGAATCCGCCTGCAACATGGGAGACCTAGGTTCAATCCCTGGGTTGGGATGATCCGCTAGAGAAGGGAAATGCTACCTGCTCCAGTATTCTGGCCCAGAGAATTCCATGGACTGTATAGTCCATGGGGGGTTGCAAAGAGTCGGACACAACTGAGCAACTTTCACTCACTCACTCACTCACTGCTAGAGAGCATAACTAATAATCTTAAAAACAAACAAACAAAAAAAAAACACCAGAATGATTCCAAAATAGCGACTCTGAAGGGGAAACTCTCATTTTGACTTTTACGATTATCAGCTATACTGTTGTAGTAATGAGGGTTTAAATATTTGTAAAAGCAAAAGAAGGAAAATTAAAAATTCCCCTTGACCCCGACACTGGCCCTAAAAATACTCTAAAGAAGTAGTGGTTCCCAAGATGAATGTGTGTACACTTGAGAGTATAAACATGCATATGTGCACACAAACTATTTAGGTGTTTTTTTTACTTTTCCCTTTCAAAACAAAAAATGTTGAAGTAATGCTGGTGAAATTTGCATATGACACAGAGATGAAAGGAACAGCTCATATGTTAGGTGATAAGCAAACACCCCAAAGAATCCTGAGCTTGGTGCCCATAACAGTCAAAATGAATTGGGATCAGGCATGTGGACTGTTGCGAACTGTTCCATTATGTCTATGTGGGACTCCCATGCTGAACGGTCATTATAAGTTAAAATTAATTATGGTGGTCCAATATGCTATCAAGTTTATATCTTTTCTGACTCTTAATTTTTCATTCAACTAGTAACTGCTAAATATTTAAAACAACATTTTCCTATTTCATTTTGTAGCACTGGAGGGTGGAGTAGATTAAATAGAGAGCTCTAGTTTCTTTGTCTTCAAACTGCTCAGCCTGCTTGAGAAACCACGGTAAACATCTAGTATGCTGGAGTATAGCTCTGCTTTCTGAACAAGAAAAGACAACCTGTAAGAAAGGTAAAGAGAAGAGTGTCTCAGTGGTGCTTTGCATTGAATTGTGAAAATATGGGTACAGGGAAAAGAAAAAAAAGAAAAACTAGGGCCCCGATAGAGATCACAGTACAAGTTTGCCTTCCATGAAGTGGTGGGCGTAATCAATTTGCTAGAGTAATAAGCAAGAGTCATGGTATCTCCCAACAGTTCCTGCTGAGTTCGTCACGTTGCAGACCATATAAAATCTATGCCTGAGCTCGTCTGAAACTTTGAACATTATTTTCCTGAATGGGAAGCACTGAAATTTTGACAAAGTTTAAAATAAAGCAGTCTTTTAAGTTCATCTTGCATATTAGCAACCATTAAAACAAAGCTTTAGAAGCTGGGTATGCTTCTCTCCTCTGAGTGATCTGATAATCTCCTAGGCAGTTGTGAATGTGACTTAAATATCACAGTCTATACAGAAAATGTATGTAATTATATCCAAGAGACATCAGAAAAATTTATATTAACTTAATGGAGACCTATAGAATAATGGATCACCTGTTCTGAAAAATAGAATCACATCTTAACAACTAATCCCATTGATAATTTATTAATTTACAAAATAATATTCACCACATTAGTTGAGTCTTTTGGCTCTCTAGTTCAGATTTTTAATTTTAAGCTTGCTGTTTCTCAGTTGAAACAAGATGAGTTCATGTTTAATGGTATACCTACTAGAGTGCAGAGCATAATGCTTTACAGAAAGCATTTGCACTTTTTTCTTTAAAAAGATGATTTCTCAGTTATTTTCTATATAAATAAAATCAAGAAAATAGTACAGGTAAAATGACACCAATGGAAATACCTCCCCCCCCCCAGAAACCTTACATATCAAAATGGAAAAAGTGTTCTTTTGGTAAAAAGAACATCAAATAACGAGATGTGGTAATATATATTTTCACTTTTCATATGGTAGGATTTTCATTGATTCAGGCTAGCGCTATGAATTTGAGATAGCAAAACATTTATGGTGGCATTTAAGACTCATCTTAACAATATCTACAAAGATTGTTCTCCATATGTTTTATGCTCATTCCATATATCACATGCCTAATTATATGGTGATTTATAATGGTTCAGTTCTTTAAAGCGATTTTTCAGCCCAGCTAGCCTCTAATTTGTAGAGTCCCTCTCCTCTCTGTATCAATGGCTGCTGTATGAAACACCATTTCTCATTAAAGGTTCCCATTCCCTTTGGCAGTCAGGATAAAATCTCTAATCAAGCTTGAGGAAACAGACAGAGTTCAAAGATGTCATTGGGTCCCCAGGCTGGTCTTGTGTGTGGCTTGCTAAAAGTTCTCAGGCTTAGTATTCGGTCTGTGAAGAGAACTGTCAGGGTCGAATACTCCAATCAGCAGTCAAATAAAGAACATTAAATGAGCAAAAAAGGAAAGTGAGAATTTTATAAAAGAGGACATAAAACTTCAGGACTTGTTTCAGAGTCTTACAATTTTAGCAACTGCTCACCATGAACTTTTTGTTGAGTGCATCAGGATAGGCACTCAGAATCCCATTACTTTCGGAAACATCTAGTTTTTACACCTAGTGATCACTTTTTGTTTTTATTTTTTGCTTTTTCATCATGGTATTTTATTCTTCATCATCCTCTCCTCTTCATCTTCCTCCTACTGCTCTCTTTTCCTGTAAATTGTACAAATTTTATGCATGTGTGTGTGTGAGGTTGTTATCTTAATTGGCATATTCCTACAGGATTAATGCATTCAGAGGCTATCTTTCTGAAAATTCATGTGAGTTTTTGAGACCGTACAATGACAAACTCTTTCCTAAGACTTCTGGAGGACAATATACGACAGGCTTTTATTTTGATTTGGGACAAAATTCAACAAAGATGTATATTGCAGATGTCAAATCCAGTATTTTGCTCCCGATAAGTATGTAGGACTCCTAGGAGCCTGTCTCGTAGGAGGAAAGAATAACAGGCTTAAGTCCCATGATGCAAATGTGAGAAAAGAATTTTGCCCATAATTTTAGCTTAACATTTGGGGAAGGAAGTTTCAATTTAATCTTAGAAAGTGGATTCTGTCTGCTCTCTTTTCACAAAACAGCAGTGCCACTATGAATTAACATTTGACTCCGGAATGTCCACAGTAAAGTTTCTTGTTTTTGGTATGCTCAAATAAAAAAAAACAAAAGAAATACATTGTATTTTGTCACATTTGAGTTTTACACTCCTGAATGACAGCTAATGCCCTTTTACAGATCAAGTGTGGCCACAATTCATGAGTATATAAATCGTTATAGTGTTCACCATCAACACATACTCTGAAGAGTGGTCTTGGCTGCATAAATTGGCCAGATTACATGTTTCTCAAAAGGTAAAATATTAAGGCTATCCTTGACCATGTGTTATTCTTTAAAAAAAAAAAAAAAAGATTATCAGGCTGCTTTAGTAAGTGGCCCAGAATTATCCATCCCAGAATGACATCAGGGAGCATTTGACCCTTGCTGTCATGATTTCTGATGTCAAAATCTTCAGTGAAAGTATTCCTTTGTAAGTCAATAGTCCATCTATTACCCATAGTATTTGGATGAGTCAAATGGCTTGTTTATGACATGTTTAATGTTTTGTGAATCCTGCCTCTTGATTCACTTCAAGTACTTTATAATTATATTCCTTGAAAACAGATGCTTTTAATATTCAGCTTGAGTGTTTTATAAGCTATACAAATATTTTGTTTGTGGTATTTTCTGGTGCTCCCAGCCAAAATATGCTAGTCAACTTTTCAGAAGATCATTTTATTATGCAGGAACCTGGGGCAGTTCAGCTTCTGAAGATTTTTCCCTCAAATGGGATCTGTCAACTTCATATATGTCCTACTACCAAGGCCCAGATCCCAGCATTTTAATTCTTTGAATAAATCATGAAAATGTGTCCTCAGATGCTGACCAGTAATTTCATAAAGTGATAATGCGGCTCTTGCCCTGGTTTCCTTTTCCTTCTGTTGTTGGGCTGAAGAGTTTTCCTCAAGCCTTCTGAGGAAGAAGGCCCAATTAAAACCACTCATTCTTGTGCCACTAAAACCCCACACAATGATTGGAAAAAATACCCCTAATTTGAAGCTGTTAATACAACTGTAATTTTATTTCTTGAACATTGCTTGTTGTGGGGGTACTGCCAATCTGTGAAAACAAACCAGTAATAGCACCATTTGAGAACCACCCAGGGTCAATTGTCCTCTTTTCTTTCTCTAAATAAACTATTAAAAGACTCCTAGCAGCTACAACAATAACTAAAGAACTAGCGGTGCCAATTATGCCTGGGCGGTAATAGTGGTAGCACAGCATCAGTCCTAGAAACGCTCCAAGCCAACAGTCTTAACAGTTTTCAGTGCCGGGGCCACTCAGTCTGAGGAATAGGACGAAGGTTTTCATATCCATGATTTTTCAGGATGTGAAACATTAAGGGCCATTTCTGTAGAATGCAGTGAAGTCTTATAATTTTGTGCTGAAGTTGAACTGAGTGAGTTGTGCAAAGTTTTAAAACCTATTGGGGTGGCATTTATCCATTTAGATATTTTTTGTTGAGTTATAGCAATTTGTAAGTAATGTTGATTTGAAAACAGTAATGCTGCTGGTTTTGAAATAGTGAGATTCAGCTTTGTTCCCCTTCTTCCTAGATAAAAGTCTCTCTGCTGATCTCTTACTGTGTATATTGCTTGCTGCTGCTGCTAAGTCGCTTCAGTCGTGTCCGACTCTCTGCAACCCCATAGACAGCAGTGTTTTCGTCTCTAAGTGTACATTCTGTAGTGTGTTCTTCTGTACCGTCTCTTAAGTGTACTTTCTGTAGTGTGTTTTTCTCTGCTGCTGCTGCTGCTGGGGCTAAGTTGCTTCAGTCATGTCCGACTCTGTGTGACCCCATAGACGGCAGCCCACCAGGCTCCCCCGTCCCTGGGATTTTCCAGGCAAGAGTACTGGAGTGGGGTGCCATTGCCTTCTCTGGTGTTTTTCTCTAGTCCCTGTGAAAATCTGATCTCTGTTGTAAATGTCTTGAGGAAAGAAACAGTGACTACCGTGTGTTGCTTGGATACATTTTAATACTTGATATAAGGTACATCAGTTCAGTTCAGTCACTCAGTTGTGTCTGACTCTTTGTGACCCCATGAATTGCAGCACACCAGGCCTCCCTGTCCATCACCAGCTCCCAGAGTTCACCCAAACTCAAGTCCATCGAGTTGGTGATGCCATCCAGCCATCTCATCCTCTGTCGTCCCCTTCTCCTCCTGCCCCTAATCCCTCCCAGCATCAGAGTCTTTGCCAATGAGTCAACTCTTTGCATGAGGTGGCCAAAGTACTGGAGTTTCAGCTTTAGCATCAGTCCTTCCAATGAAAACCCAGGACTGATTTCCTTTCGAATGGACTGGTTGGACCTCCTTGCAGTCCAAGGGACTCTCAAGAGTCTTCTCCAACACCACAGTTCAAAAGCATCAGTTCTTCGGTGCTCAGCTTTCTTCACAGTCCAACTCTCACATCCATACACGATCACAGGAAAAACCATAGCCTTGACTAGACGGACCTTTGTTGGCAAAGTAATATCTCTGCTTTTGAATATGCTATCTAGGTTGGTCATAACTTTCCTTCCAAGGAGTAAGCGTCTTTTAATTTCATGGCTGCTATCACCATCTGCATTGATTTTGGAGTCCCCCAAAATAAAGTCTGACACTGTTTCCACTGTTTCCCCATCTATTTCCCATGAAGTGATGGGACCAGATGCTATGACCTTAGTTTTCTGAATGTGAGCTTTAAGCCAACTTTTTCACTCTCTTTCACTTTCATCAAGAGGCTTTTTGGTTCCTCTTCACCTTCTGCCATAAGGGTGGTGTCATATGCATTCTGAGGTTATTGATATTCCTCCCGGCAATCTTGATTCCAGCTTGTGCTTCTTCCAGCCCAGCGTTTCTCATGATGTACTCTGCCTAGAAGTTAAATAAGCAGGGTGACAATATACAGCCTTGACGTACTCCTTTTCCTATTTGGAACCAGTCTGTTGTTCCATGTCCAGTTCTAACTGTTGCTTCCTGACCTGCATACAGATTTCTCAAGAGGCAGATCAGGTATTCCCATCTCTTTCAGAATTTTCCACAGTTTATTGTGATCCACACAGTCAAAGGCTTTGGCATAGTCAATAAAGCAGAAATAGATGTTTTTCTGGAACTCTCTTGCTTTTTCAAAGATGATCCAGCTGATGTTGGCAATTTGATCTCCGGTTCCTCTGCCTTTTCTAAAACCAGCTTGAACATCAGGAAGTTCACGGTTCACGTACAGCTGAAGCCTGGCTTGGAGAATTTTGAGCATTACTTTACTAGTGTGTCAGATGAGTGCAATTGTGTGGTAGTTTGAGCATTCTTTGGCACTGCCTTTCTTTGGGATTGGAATGAAAACTGACCTTTTCCAGTCCTGTGGCCACTGCTGAGTTTTCCAAATTTGCTGGCATATTGAGTGCAGCACTTTCACAGCATCATCTTTCAGGATTTGAAATAGATCCACTGGAATTCCATCACCTCCACTAGCTTTGTTCGTAGTGGTGCTTTCTAAGGCCCACTTGACTTCACGTTCCAGAATGTCTGGCTCTAGGTCAGTGATCACACCATTGTGATTGTCTTGGTTGTGAAGCTCTTTTTTGTACAGTTCTTCTGTGTATTCTTGCCACCTCTTAATATCTTCTGCTTCTGTTAAGTCCATACCATTTCTGTCCTTTATCAAGCCCATCTTTGCATGAAATGTTCCTTTGGTATCTCTAATTTTCTTGAAGACATCTCTAGTCTTTAGTGGCGGAGAAGGCAATGGCACCCCACTCCAGTACTCTTGCCTGGAAAATCCCATGGATGGAGGAGCCTGGAAGGCTGCAGTCCATGGGGTCACTGAGGGTCGGACACGACTGAGCGACTTCACTTTCACTTTTCACTTTCATGCATTGGAGAAGGAAATGGCAACCCACTCCAGTGTTCTTGCCTGGAGAATCCCAGGGACGGGGGAGCCTGGTGGGCTGCCATCTATGGGGTCGCACAGAGTCGGACACGACTGAAGTGAGTTAGCAGTAGCAGCAGCAGTCTTTAGTGGACACTAATCTAAATGAATTAAATTCCGAATTTCTAAGGTTTTACATATTTTTAATTGAAGTATAGTTAATTTATATTGTTATATTAATTTCAAGTCTTCAAAGTCGTGATTTGATATTTTTACAGTTTATAAATCAGTTTAAAGTTACTATTAAATATTAAGTTATATTCCGTGTCCTGTAAATCACATTCTCATATCTTTTTACCTAGTACTTTGGATCCCTTAATCCCACTTCCCCTTCTTTGTCCTCCTCCCTTGCCTCTCTCCACTGTTGTAAGGTTTCTACATATTAATAGCTGTACATATAATTTTAGATTGTAGCTATTCTTGATATTAGAATTCTTGTGCATTCTAATATTGCTGTCTGTCTTTTTAGAGCATTATTATAGAAAAATGTATTGTCTGGAATGGTTGTGCTATGCATTATGCTGTTTAATCAAGTATCCTGACTAATATTTATTCTGAATATTATTCATGGATAAATAATTTTCAAGAAGTTTTCCTGCTTTGCCATGTGTTTTAGTATTAAACCTAAATTAAACAAAGTAAAACCGTAATGATCCAAGAGAGGTCTCTTTAGTATAGGTCAACAAAACTAGTGAAAGCAAAAAAGAGCTGCTGATGGAGACTTCTGGTTTGTAGAATGATGGATAAATAAGCTTTTAATTATATAAACTGATTAAAAGCTATCTAGAGGAGAAAACATCTAAAAGAATATGGTCAAATATTTGTGTTTGTAGATGAATTTACTGGGAAAAGTATTCTCAAGGCCAACAATCGCCAACTGATAGTCATTTTAAGTATTGTTCTGGAGCAAACTAGTAGCCAAAATATAGTGCAGGCGTTGTCCCATACCGTTGTGGAAGACAAAGCTTCAAATTTATTTTTTAGTTTTTCTTTGCATCTCCCTCTATTTTGCATAGCACATCACTCACCTATAATTTCTGCTTCATGCTTGAGAAGGCAAGGGTTAGGAAAATGTCATCTAGTAACTTAGTTCCCAGGACAGACAGTAAGTCACTTTTTTCTCCAGTTTAGAAAGAGCCTTTTTATATGAAGGTAGACATACCCATTGAGCCTGACCTCTTATACAATAGTTCACCCTCTGGGAAAAGAGATGCCTGGGTCCCCCGCACAGTCACTCTCCATCCAAAACTATCCGGAGTCTCCTAACTGACAAGGGAGAAGCAAACTGACGTGAGAAGTTGTCTAACAGGGCTACAAATTATTTTGATATCTTTTCCTGGGCGTCCACCTTGCTCCTGCGGGAACCCTCTGTGAATGAAATTATCCCAGGAATAACTCTCTGGAAGTGAATCTAACAGGAGGGTATTACACTGCAGACACGCACACACACATTATCCACAACATTGGCAGGCTAAGTCAAGGTTTTCTTCCTTTAAAGCATAGAGGGGGATGGATGTGTAATCTCATTCTGTCAAAAATGCTGAAGATTTTCATGCATCACTGTGTTTCAAAATAAATTACGTGCATAGTAGTGCTACATTAAACCAACCTCCAGCACTGAAAGGTTTCTTCGCCGAGTTGTGATGCTTTTTTATCTCTCGAAATGAGAAACACATTTAACTTCGTTTCTATGATCATCCTGAAAATAATGCTCTCTTGTTTTGGAATAAAGTAGAAACATACATTTTTAAATCAAGAAGTATGCTTTTCATTGAGAGAGGGGGAAGCCGGCACCTCGTGCTGACTTTAAAGCGGTTTTGTAGAGTTGTGGAGGGCGGACATGGCCCTCTTCACCCTCTGCTCAGCGTGCGCACTGCTGACAATCAGGGCTGGTTCAGACGAATATTATGGAGTGAGGTTTCACTCACTTCTGTCAAGCCTCCTCTCCCACCTCAGGATGAAAAAGAGACATGGCATTTCTTTTTAAGCTTGGATGCCATGTTCAGATTATCCCACAGACTTTATTTTTGACTTTTACCTCCTTCACTGCTAGTGGGAAATTGCCAAGGGGGTTGACTGTCTCTCCTACCCCATCACAAATTTTCTTTTTTAGCTAAACGTGGACAATAAGTTTTATTGAAATGTGCCAAGCCTCAGCTCATTATTTCCTGATACCTACACAAAAGTGACTTGCAAATCTGAAATTACTGAATGCATCCATTTCTGTAGTTAAATACCATGGAAGACATAAGAGAATTTATAGTATGCTTTAACCGGGGGTTGGGGGTGGGGGGAACACCTCCTCCCAGTCTAATAAAATTTGGTAGCTCGGGGTCACTTCCTAATAGGTGCTATTTCCTCTATTTTAATAAAGGTATTTTAACACCTGAATTCTATGCCAGATACCATTGTCATTTTTTCCACTGACTGACTCAACTCAACGCTGGTGGGGGCCAGACACTCTTCAAACACTGCTGCTGAATGCCAAACACAACTAACATGCATATGGAAGAAGCCAGGGAAAGCGGCACCCCCCCTAATTATAGCCAGAGGCGCGCAGTCCAGAGAGCTCACAGGAACTTCTGGGCTGGACGGGGGTCAGGAAGCTCCGCGACCACGGATCCCTGAATTGGCAGCTGTCCGTTCCCACCCCATCAACACACAGTCATTTTTTGCCTGCCAAATCCTCGTCCAACCCCAATTCAAATCTATTTATACTCGCTTTTCCTATTTCTGGGCTCAGATGTTAGCCCATACGGTGTGTTGACCGGCACTAAATGTTACTGCGAGGGACCAGCATTTGCCAGCTTCCTTGGGTGCTGACAGCAGGGAGACAAAAGTTCTGAATATCCAAAGGGACCTTAATCTTCCCAGCATAATCCAGGCCTCGAAATGGTGGCAATGAGGTTCAGCCTAAAAGCACCAAGT
Source organism: Bos mutus (assembly GCF_027580195.1). Lineage (NCBI taxonomy): Eukaryota > Metazoa > Chordata > Mammalia > Artiodactyla > Bovidae > Bos > Bos mutus. Next base: position 19,864,752 of record NC_091623.1, read on the forward strand.
CTCTTAAAATGGAAGAATTTAACAGGTTTAAGATGCCACCTGGACTTCCTTGGCCACCATGACGGGTCCCTCAGCAGTGATTCTCAGACTGTACTGTGTGGAGGCATCACCTGGGGAGGATGTCAGAGATGCGGGTTTCGGGCCCAGCAAGACAAGCATTCAGGCTTCTCTGGTGGCTCAGCGGTAAAGAATCTGCCAGCAATGCAGGAGTTCAGTGTGGGTTCAGTCCCTGGGTGGGGAGAATCCCCTGAAGGAGGGAATGGAAACCCACTCCAGCATTCTTGCCTGGAGAATCCCATGACAGAGGAGCCTGGGGGTGGGGTTGGGGGAGGGTGCAGTCCATGGGATCGCAAAAGAATCAGATGCGATTTAGCCACTAAACAACACCAAGGCAAGGATTCTGATTTAGCTGGAGATGGAAGGGCTCAGGAATCTGTTGTTTTCAGTAAACACTGTAGGTGATTGTGATGCAAATATTCTGAGGCCCCTAGCTTTTTGAGAAGCTATCTCTGGTCTACACGGACTGTCCCCAAAACACTAGGCCATGTTTCAAGAGTATGGGATTAGCAACCTGATTTGAACACTTCAGTGTTGAAGTGCTGCTTTAATTCAGATTTATTTAAAGCTTTGGAACACTGAACTTTGTTGTAGAAGCTTTATTTAAAATTCTGAGGTAGAATAACCTCCTTTTCTGAGTTCAATTTTAACAAGGAATGCTATTTGAAGATTGTGGTCCTCGGTTTGTGAGGTCTGAGCATAAAAAGAAAATAAAACCCTACATGTTGGACCTTCTTATGTAAAACTAGACCTCATTCTTTTTAAGAGGTGTGACCTCAGATCATTAAAATTTTTCTGAAGAGAAGAAATCTGGGATAGATAGCTTTCCTGATAAAATGTGCAGTAGAAATTGTAAGCAGCTTATATAGTGCTCTATCCTTGATGCTGTTTTAAGGGAGTACTTAAATGAAAAGGAATGTTTTAAAGTTAACTCAGCTGAGTTCTATGTAGAACAGAGTAAGCAGTCCCCCAGGGTGCATTAGCTTTTGATGTGTTCTCTTACTTCACTATTTATGGATAACTTAAGGAAACATTGCCACCTTCCCTTTTTGGGAGGTGGGTAGGTGGGCTGGGTGATTCTGTGCTGTGCCACCATAGAAGAAGACAGAGCACATTTAAATAAAACTAAAATAAGCAAGTTTTATTCATATAGCAGTGCCAAGGAGAGTGAGTTCTTTGTTCAAGTTGTCAGTTTGTGGCTTTGGGTGTTCAGAGGAGAAAAACAAAAAATAAACACTTAAATAAAGGAGGTAAATGTTGATTGGATTGAGAGGGAGATGTATAAGGATGTAAGCAGGACACTAAGTAATGACATAACTGAAGAAAATCCTGTGTTTGGATTAATATTTAAACCTAATGATTGCTTTAGGAACATTTGTGATTGTGAAAGGCTGAGTAGTAGGTTTAACTAAAATTATTTCTTTCAGAGAAAATAAGTGTCACTATTAGTGATGATACATGCTTCCATGATGTGAATTTTCTTTTTTGGGTATATGCAAAATGTTAGCTCTTAAGCAATTGTGTATTACTACAGGAAAAAGGCTTTTCCGAATAAACAATACTCAAGTGTCTATACCCATCCTTAACTCTGTGTAGCTCCCCCCTCTTATTCTTTACAGACTTGTTGAGTTTACAAAACAATGGAAGGTACTAATCTATCAATACATGTGTTACCTTGTGTGATGAAATTTGGTCAGAGACCAAGAGGCATTTGGGTAAAGAAAGCTGGATGAAACAATAGTACATATACGCAATAAAAATATTGTGTCTTTTCTTAGTATGTTAATATTGGCTGGGTCATATAACTGAAGACATCTAAATATATTTATTGACAGAAATGCCACCCACTCTCCACCCAGGGTGTGGAAAGAAATGAAAATAAATGACCTCCAAGTTTCTTAGTAGTTTCTAAGAAATATTTTTGGATGATATACTATCATATGTGATAAAATCTTTTTTATACTTGATTTTATACTGATTTTTTTTATACCAAAATCAAATACATCCCCTTCATGAAATGTTCATCCATACTGAAGGCAATATATATGTAACTGCTAATTGGGTTTGTCCACCAGTTTACAGGTGTCAATAAGCTTTCCATAGGACAAAGGGAGTTTATGAAGTTGACAGTTCCTGGTCATTGCTGGGATGTTGTGTGTGGCACCTGGTATGCAATATGCTTTTAGTAATGAGCCCATTCTGCAACTTACTCTCACTAAACTCTGTTATGGGCTATCACAGATATATCAAATATTTAAAGACATCCATTTTCTCCCCCATTTAGTGTGTATTATAAGATAGTTGGATACTCTACTAAAAGCATATCTCTCTGCCTTCATAAAGAGTTCTGGAAAGAAAGCAAAAGACATTTAAAGCATCAAAGAGGCTGATGAATAGGGATGCCAGGATATTCAAATACATTTAGAGACAGTATTGTCAAGCTTGTTTTCTGAGCCATGATACTAAAGATAGTAGAAGCCAGCAAAGAAAAGAACGCTGTAGAAATGCAAATCTCTTCAATGTTGAATCTATTAATCCATTGCACACTTTCTTCTGAATCATACTTACTCAGATGTACAGGCAACAAAAAGTATTTAGAATATTTGCATAATTTCAAACACCCAGTTCATAAATTATTTATTGGTTGTGGTCAAATGAATGTTAGCTATTTCATAATTATCTTTTGTGTAAAAGGTTGCATGGTTTACAAAAATATTTCAATGGCAATTGAATATCTGTAGCTTGCTTAAACAGTGCAAAAAATAAATGGTACTTAATTATGTAGCACTGATGTACATTTTTCTCATGTTCAAAAATTCTAAGAAAAATTACACTTAATTTGTAGATATATTTTAAATGAACATCGTATATTTACAGTAAAAAAAAAAAAAATCATGTGCTATACTCTAGGATTAGGCCAAAGCATTAACAAATAACATGAGAGTATGTCTTATAAATCAAGTAATCAGGCAACTATATGTCCTAGGACTTAAGAGTTATCATAAAACCTTAGGGGGAAAAAAAGTGGTTTCAGGAATCACTAGTTCAGCATTTCATTTTGACAGTTGAGAAAATCATGGAAAATAGAATTTCATTTCTTTACCTGAGATTGAAGTGACAAGACTCTAACTATGGTGGCTAGGTTTCTAAGAAAACCATTTTCCCCTATCCAACATCAGCTCTGCCACTTGAACAATCATATTCCTTTTCTTAATAATAATTAAATTCTTAGGAAAATCATGAAGGCTAAACAGCCATATTTTAATCTACTAGGTAAATCACAAAGAGCAACATGCTGGACTAAAGGGTTAGATGGTATGGTTTATAGAAAGATAGTATAAAGGTAGCTTCCCATGTGGCTCAGTGGTAAAAAACCCCCCTGCCAATGTAGGAGACGTGGGTTCAACTGCTGGGTAGAGAAGATCTTCTGGAGAAAGAAATGGCAACCCACTCCAGTATTCTTGCCTGGGAAATCCCACGGACAGAGAAACCTCGTGGGAAACAGTCCATGGGGTCACAAAAGAGTGGGACTTGCCTTAGTGACTAAAAAACAAGAACGACAACATAGAGGTTGTATCCCAGGAAGTTTGGCTCAAAGAAACACAAGAGTTAAAAACCCAAATACAAATTTAAATGAGTCCTGTTTAAGTGATATAATTTTCATTATATGACTAGTGAGCAGGGTTTTTTTTTTTTGAATGAAGGATTTTGGAAACTTAAATTACTTCAAGGTAGGATACACTTTATGCTGGGAGGAGAGATGGCAAGTTCTTACTTAACAAACTTTAAACGTGTTAAATGCCATGCTAGGTATATATGTATTTGTTGGCTAGGGTTGCCATAATAAAACAACATAGACTGACTTATAAAAAAAAAAAAAAGTTTTTTTCCTTGCAGTTCTAGATCTTGAGGCAAGAAGTTCCAAGTCAGATACTGGACAATTTGGTTTCTGGTAAGAAACCAATTCTCTTCTCTTCCTGACTTGGTAAGGAAGTCAGGAACTCTTCTTCCCAATTGGTAAGAAACCAGTTCTCTTCTCTTCCTGACTTGCAGACAGTCACCTTCTTGCACCTTAAAGTTATCCCTAGACAAATTACTTGTCTTAGTCTAGACCTAGTCCTGGTCTGGAACCCAAGCTGGAAAGGCAGTATAAAATGTTCTTCTTGTGGCAGAAGTCAGAGGTTGTTAAAGGGGTGAATAGAAATACAGGATGCCCCTTAAAGCCTACTCTAGAACTAGAACTGTCATTTCTGTGCACATTAAATGGATCCAGCAAGACCTTGGTAGGTAGAGAAATACAAAGATGCAAGAAACCAGGCCAAGCTGAAGACTGATGCAGTGGGGAAGCATGGTTCTCTCATATTATCCTGTGGTGTATAACAAATCATGGTGACTTATCACTTACAATCCTGTGTTGACTGGGCTCAGCTGGGTGGTTTTACTGCTCCATGTGGTGTTGCAGCAATCATGTATTAATAAATGGCTACATTCAGCTGGGAGCGCTCTAGGTGTAAATCATTTAAGATGCTGTCTCATCTGAACAGAAGTTCCCATCACATGGTTCTCAGTTCGGCAGCTTAACATGAACTTCTTTACAGTAAAGCAACTGACTTCCTAAAGGAAGTGTTCTAAGGTCACAAGCAGCAAAACTTAAGTGCCCATCAAATTTCTGCTTACATCACACTTGTAATGTCCCATTGGACAAAGTAGGTCACATGGCCAAGATGTCAGTATGATAGAGGATTATACAGGCACATGAAGAAACAGAAGAAATGGACTTGGGTTTTATTGGGAGCCAGCAATGTGATGGTATACCACAGATCATTCACTGGCCCCTAATGATTTGCATTCATTCCACTTGTAAAATTCAATAACTTCGAAGACTCCAAAATCCTAATCCCATTTTGGCATCAAACTCAGGCTTGAAGTGCTGCATCTCATCATTCAAATCAGGTACAGGTACAGTGATGTATCTTGCTATGCTTCCTCATATATAATTACTTGGATATTATTCCTCAGGCATGGCTTTGTGGGTAGCAGAGGGTTATAAACTAAGAAAGTTATCTGTTCCACACACACCCAGTGTTCAGTGGTGAAACTACAGCAGGATAAACCCAATACAGGATCCTATTTAAGACGGGGAGAAATTGAAAACACAGACTAGTTATTGTCTATAGCAATTCTGTAATCTGGGCACATGTTTTCAATTCCTCTTGTTCTGAGTTCAGGGATTTTTCCTTAACCAGGATCCAGTTACACTTCTTGGGACTGGTTGTTCAACCCATGGCTCATGTCTGCACACTCTGGACTCTTTAGCTTTACCCATTCAGCTCCTGGCTTTGCTGTATGATTCATCCATCTTTTCCCATAAGAAATTCCATATGTTTGCAGCTGAGGAAATTTCCCAGCCTATTTCCTCCCTGCAGAGGTAAGGGCCCAAGGACATCTTTTAATTTGGAACTGTTTTTGCCCCAACTTGATTCAACTCCTTTAAAAAAAGTTATGGGTTTTCTATATATCAAACTACAAATTTACTCCATTTAGAAAAAGCCACATTCATAAATCTCTTCAAGACCAGTTCCTCTCTACTTGAGACTGCCTGCTGTAGAACAATTCCCTGAGAATTATTAGAAGTCATTTTTATCTAGCAGAGAGGGTCTGTAAAGCATTTCCTTAAGTCTTTTACAGTCTTAATGAAGGGGATTACATCTTCACCTTTTATTTGATCTTGACCCCAAAATCATGGTTTTTGGTAGTACTGTGGATTTTATGTTTGCCTTGAGATCATTTCTTACATGAGAACTTTTTGCTATTTGGGAAGACTGAAACTAAGAAGGAGTTTCATTTTCCCACCCATCAAGTTTGGGTTGGAAATATCCTTTCTAAATTCTGCTTAGAAATTGATCAGTTCTATCAAGAAAGCTGAGTGCCGAAGAATTGATGCTTTTGAACTGTGGTGTTGGAGAAGACTCTCGAGTCCCTTGGACTTCAAGGAGATCCAACCAGTCCATCCTAAGGGATATCAGTCCTGGGTGTTCATTGGAAGGACTGATGTTAAAGCTGAAACTCCAGTATTTTGGCCACCTGATGTGAAGAGCTGACTCATTTGAAAAGACCCTGATGTTGGGAAAGATTGAAGGCAGGAAAAGAAGGGGACGACAGAGGCTGAGATGGTTAGATGGCATCACCGACTCAATGGACATGAGTTTGGGTAAACTCCAGGAGTTGGTGATGGACAGGGAGGCCTGGTGTGCTGCAGTTCATGGGGTTGCAAAGAGTCGGAGATGACTGAGCAACTGAACTGAACAGAACAGTCTCTTTGCCTCTGCTCACTTCCTATCCCTAAGATCACTGATATATATTTTAGGTATTTGTTATTATAGAATTCCATGTTGGGCATCAGTTTCTGTATCAGATATATATTGATACAGAACAAACTACCTGATTTTAACAGCTTAAACAACTATGCTTTATTCTCATGATTTTATGGATAATTCTTTTACCACACATGGTGTAACTGAATTACTTTTAAACGTCTGAATGTTTTAAGGGAAGAGTTCAGATAGTGCCAGAAAATCTAAGATGGCTTCTTTTCCTCCAGGGATTTTCATTTAGTTGTTTAGTCTGAGTGTCTTTATGTCATGGTGTATGCATGGTAGCTGCCTTTCATGAGAAAGAATTCTAGAAGAATTTGCCCCCGTGTGCAAATGTTTATCAAATTTGTGCTTGAATCATCGTTAATGATGTCTCATTTGCCGGAGTCACATGGTCATTACACAGGAACACCAAACATCTGAGAGTATGATTTGTTAAAGGCTACAGATGTACCATTCTACCATAGCTATGGAGAAAGAAGGGAGTAATTATTTGCCAGTGAAATCTCATTTGCCGCAATTTAAAAGCTCTCTTGGACTCTTTTCTAACATCTCTCTGCTGTATACATTTTGACCATTTTACTATTATTATCTTCACCCGGGCTACTTTGTCAAAGAAGACCAGTTTTTTTCTAATATAATTAAGACCACCAGTCTATGCTCAGAGGCAAGAAGTCTTAGCTAATCCCTTCCTGTCCCACATAAATACAGTCAAGGATATCATTGCTTAATCGCTTTTTGATTGAAGACTGAACTCAAAATTTCAACAACAGGCAAGCTTGAAAAAAAAAAAAAAGTGGGTTTTTTTGGAAAAATAATTTTATTGCAGTGGACATTTTTAGTCTCCCTTGTCAACTCCCTCGGCTACCTGTGATTACAGTACCATTTGTATTGAGTGGTTCCTTGTGACTTCTCTCAGAATGGTGCCTTGGCTTCAAGCACATGATGTGCATCTTTCAGCTTTTATCCTCTGGGTTTTCTCTGAGCTGTGGCCTGAAGTGAGCACTACTGAGAAGTATGGAGTCTTTAAGGGTGGGGTGTAAGTTGCCCTTGAGGACAACCCTCAAGCAATGGGAAAATAAGAGCTGTCAGTTCCTCCTCTTGAGGTAGACTGTGCTGGAACGCATTCTGAGTGCCTCCCAGAGGTCCCAGAAAAACTGAGTCATGACAGACGCAAACTCAACAATAAGCTCTTATATTTGCATTTTTTACTTCCCTGCCTCTCCCCACTCCCTCACTTCTGCTTACTGGGCTGACCTTCCAATTAAGCTACATGCTCTCACATCCTTGTCTGAGGCTCTGCTTTCAGTGGAGCCAAATTAAGACACATATTTTCCTGAAATACATAAAAAGATTCAAATTAGGTGGTTTTTTTTTTTTTGGTTTAGTTTTTAAAGCAAGGCTATCCTTAATTCTGTTGGTATCATTTTTAATTATCACCATCATAAGCTTTATCATTCTTAGTAAAAGTGAATAAAATATGTGAACCTATTTAAGGGACACATGTAAAGTATTTCCTGAAAGTCTACAAATCTGAGACTTAGTTGTTTAGCAAAATTGCCTTTCATTGGAAGAGATCATGAAATGAAGGAACAACATTGGGACATGAGATTGAAACTGATGTCTGATTCTGCCTGGAAGAGACGAGAAAAAGGGAAAAAAATGTATATACGTTAGGTGGGCCAAAATGTTTGTTTTTCCATACCATCATACAGAAAAATCCGATTGAACTTTTTGGCCAACCCAATAGAAACCATTTTTCCAATTAATTGCTTTATCTTCTGATTATGCATAATCTCCTAGTATTTTAGGAAAAAATTGGGACAGTTCTTAAAGGATATTTAGATACTCAGTATTTAAAACTCTACTTTCTTCAATTTAAGTCTGAATTTGGCAATAAGGAGTTCATGGTCTGAGCCACAGTCAGCTCCTGGTCTTGTTTTTGCTGACTGTATAGAGCTTCTCCATTTTTGGCTGCAAAGAATATAATCAATCTGATTTTGGTGTTGACCATCTGGTGATGTCCATGTATAGAGTCTTCTCTTGTGTTGTTGGAAGAGGGTGTTTGTTATGACCAGTGCATTTGGCAAAACTCTATCAGTCTTTGCCCTGCTTCATTCCATATTCCAAGGCCAAATTTGCCTGTTACTCCAGGTGTTTCTTGACTTCCTACTTTTGCATTCCAGTCCCCTATAATGAAAAGCACATCTTTTTTGGGTGTTAGTTCTAAAAGGTCTTGTAGGTCTTCATAGAACCGTTCAACTTCAGCTTCTTCAGCTTTACTGGTTGGGGCATAGACCTGAATTACTGTGATATTGAATGGTTTGCCTTGGAAATGAATAGAGATCATTCTGGCATTTTTGAGATTGCATCCAAGTACTGCATTTCGGACTCTTTTGTTGACCATGATGGCTACACTAGACCATTCAGGCATGACCTAAATCAAATCCCTTATGATTATACAGTGGAAGTGAGAAATAGATTTAAGGGCCTAGAGCTGATAGATAGAGTGCCTGATGAACTATGGACAGAGGTTCATGACATTGTACAGGAGACAGGGATCAAGACCATCCCCATTGAAAAGAAATGCAAAAAAGCAAAATGGCTGTCTGGGGAGGCATTACAAATAGCTGTGAAAAGAAGAGAAGCAAAAAGCAAAGGAGAAAAGGAAAGATATAAACATCTGAATGCAGAGTTCCAGAGAATAGCAAGGAGAGATAAGAAAGCCTTCTTCAACAATCAATGCAAAGAAGTAGAGGAAAACAACAGAATGGGAAAGACTAGAGATCTCTTCAAGAAAATTAGAGATACCAAAGGAACATTTCATGCAAAGATGGGCTCGATAAAGGACAGAAATGGTATGGACCTAACAGAAGCAGAAGATATTAAGAAGAGGTGGCAAGAATACACAGAAGAACTGTACAAAAAAGAGCTTCATGACCCAGATAATCACGATGGTGTGGTCACTGACCTAGAGCCAGACATCCTGGAATGTGAAGTCAAGTGGGCCTTAGAAAGCATCACTATGAACGAAACTAGTGGAGGTGATGGAATTCCGGTTGAGCTATTTCAAATCCTGAAAGATGATGCTGTGAAAGTGCTGCACTCAATATGCCAGCAAATCTGGAAAACTCAGCAGTGGCCACAGGACTGGAAAAGGTCAGTTTTCATTCCAATCCCAAAGAAAGGCAATGCCAAAGAATGCTCAAACTACTGCACAATTGCACTCATCTCACACGCTAGTAAAGTAATGCTCAAAATTCTCCAAGCCAGGCTTCAGCAATATGTGAACCATGAACTTCCTGATGTGCAAGCTGGTTTTAGAAAAGGCAGAGGAACCAGAGATCAAATTGCCAACATCCGCTGGATCATCTTTGAAAAAGCAAGAGTTCCAGAAAAACATCTATTTCTGCTTTATTGACTATACCAAAGCCTTTGACTGTGTGGATCACAATAAACTGTGGAAAATCCTGAAAGAGATGGGAATACCAGACCACCTGATCTGCCTCTTGAGAAATTTGTATGTAGGTCAGGAAGCAACAGTTAGAACTGGACATGGAACAACAGACTGGTTCCAAATAGGAAAAGGAGTTCGTCAAGGCTGTATATTGTCGCCCTGTTTATTTAGCTTATATGCATAGTACATCATGAGAAACACTGGACTGGAAGAAGCACAAGCTGGAATCAAGATTGCTGGGAGAAATATCAATAACCTCAGATATGCAGATGACACCACCCTTATGGCAGAAAGTGAAGAGGAACTAAAAAGGCTATTGATGAAAATGAAGGTGGAGAGTGAAAAAGTTGGCTTAAAGCTCAACATTCAGCAAACAAAGATCATGGCATCTGGTCCCATCACTTCATGGCAAATAGATGGGGAAACAGTGTCAGACTTTATTTTTTTGGGCTCCAAAATCACTGCAGATGGTGACTGCAGCCATGAAATTAAAAGACGCTTATTCCTTGGAAGGAAAGTTATGAACAAACTAGATAGCATATTCAAAAGCAGAGACATTACTTTGCCAACAAAGGTTTGTCTAGTCAAGGCTATGGTTTTTCCTGTGGTCATGTATGGATGTGAGAGTCGGACTGTGAAGAAGGCTGAGTGCCGAAGAATTGATGCTTTTGAACTGTGGTGTTGGAGAAGACTCTTGAGAGTCCCTTGGACTGCAAGGAGATCCAACCAGTCCATTCTGAAGGAGATCAGCCCTGGGATTTCTTTGGAAGGACTGATGCTGAAGCTGAAACTCCAGGACTTTGGCCACCTCATGCGAAGAGTTGACTTATCGGAAAAGACTCTGCTGCTGGGAAGGATTGGGGGCAGGAGGAGAAGGGGACTACAGAGGATGAGATGGCTGGATGGCATCACTGACTCGATGGACATGAGTCTGAGTGAACTCCGGGAGTTGGTGATGGACAGGGAGGCCTGGCGTGCTGCGATTCATGGGGTTGCAAAGAGTCGGACACAACTGAGCGACTGATCTGATCTGACTTAAAACTCACTAATCACAATGCACTCTTTTAAAAAACTCAACTCCTAGAATTGGGATGGCAAAATATATGCTATAGAATTTTCTCCCTTTATGTTGTGGCCAGATAAATTACCAGATATTCATCAACATTTGAGCCTCTTTATATCTTTGCTTCTCCTGAGGCAAAAAAAGCTCCACAGTTGAATTTCTTTCTCTGCTGTGGTCTATTATTCATCTAGGATATGTGATCATATGTGAATATAATATAAGCTAGGAAAAGCTTCATTGTGACGTGCCTTCAGTGTTAGAATCTGTGAATAAAAAGTACTGAGGCATAAATGGTTAACTTTGACTGATATATTTCATAATCAGCCTTTGTGCTATATTGGCAGAGTGTATGAGGCCTGAAGAATATTTTGTTAATAGATTTAATATTACTTCCTTTTGAACACCCCAAGTGTTGTCTCATCGTAAATAGCTGCTTGAACAAAGATATAGTTTCTATCCCCCTTAAAGTATGAGTCATATCAAAATTTAATCAAGTAAGTGAAAGGTAAAATGTCGTTACATTTCTAAGATTTGCTGTCAATATTTCACACCTGTATGGAAAGCAGATAGATGTCTAAGCAGCCGCTTGATAACACTCCAAGCTGCAACCCCTTATTAACTCACCTTTTGAATTATCAGCTAGGCTCCTTTTCGACCCATGCAGCCTGTTGGCAGGGAGCCTGACAACAAAATGCATGTTTAAAATACCAAGTAGGGAGAGACATGCTATATTATTTGGCACAAATACCACCATCCACCTGTGCAGAAGGAATATGCTTTTCCACTTTGCTTATTACAGATGATCTATTAGCTATATGCTCTTGGCATCGTTCCAATAAATCATAATCTCTTAGTCCAAGGAATAATAGTAAAGCTATATGGCAGCAGACTCAGTATAGTAAGCTAATTAGATTTAAAAAGTCATCAATATTTAAATGCTCTCAATAGCCTGAGTCTGAAATTTGTATAGAATAGTCATATAGTTTGTATCTTGAGGTTAAAACTGACTTGGACACATTTGAAACTTGGAACAGAGAAAGCTCATGCCATGTAAGACTTGAATAATGCAAGTATTTGAGAATTTAGTCTGTCTCTTTGTAAATGAATGAGGAGGCTTCGCTATAAATACAGAGTGAGAAAGTGGTGGTCATTAAAGTTTTATGAGGCTGATTATTTTAAACAGCTTGGAATGATAAAATCACTCACTTGAGGCTGTGAACATCATGTAAGTCTTATAGTTTTTTTTTTCAAAAGTGACTAGAATTTACTTTTATTTTTCTTTGTATTTCTCCAGTACTTTTATATTACTCAATCCATTGAAGGAAATCTAACATTTGCTATATTGACCAAACGTTTATCATGAATAGTGAATATTCAATCACTATATATCAGATACTCTTGTAACAAAATGTTGTCCTCATATAAATGAACATAGAATGACACACTGGAGAAAAGTAGTAAGGTGTTATTTCTATTAATTTCCTCGAGAGGAGAAGGGAATGATGTAACGTGGTTCATTTTGTAAAAAATGATGCAAACTAAAATTATACTTTTCTTCAATTTTCCCCACCCCCTTTTCATCTTGCTATCTTTATAACATTAATAGCTATTTCTCTTATTGTTTGTGTCTCCTGGCTTTCAGAATAAGAAGAGAAAATTCCCTTTTGGTTAGATACTCAAAAATTACTGAGTTCAGGGGAGGAGGGCAGGAAGATCATCATGAAAGTATGATCCTGTGAGATGTGATTCAAAATTCCCTTTGAATGGAAACATGAGAGTCATTTGTTCCCCCAGCTCAATGATAAACTTAACGTAGATACGTCTGACTTCTGCTCTATGATAATCTTTTAAGAAGTCTTTGTCCCTGATCAATCAGATCTACAGATATGTGGTTTAAATCCACTGTTTTGGATTGGGCTGCCTGGCTGACCTCTTGAGTCTATTTAGGTTCTTCCAGTTGCTCTGTTGTTTTCTCCATGGGCCCAGCACATATCATGGAGGATATATTTCACTATTTCTTACTCTAGAGCGCTAGCAGATACCTGCCATTTCACTGAAAAGATGGTCACAAATTCAAAAAAATGTCAAGTACGACCATGTCAGTTGAAGAACATAATTTATTTAACGATGTTTAAGAACACAGCATCTATTAGAAGTAAGATTTTACTATTAGGCCTGTATATTGATCTGGAATTAAAAGCATTATCCTTCATTGAGTTTTCTACTTTTTCAGAAGAGGATTCACTTACTTTTCCCAAAAAGCCACATAGAGTTCTAAATCTTGTGCCTTTAAATGGCATTATATACCCATGTTATGGTTTCTGAACCAAAGAATTTCTCTTTTCTGCTAACCTCTTGAGGTCACAGTGGTGGTTTGAAGTCTAAGCAGCAATTCTGTTCAAAGAGTCACTCACAGCAGGGTGTGTGCAGTAAGGATATTCGTGATTCCAGTCTTCTCATATATTCTACTTTATTTTTTAGAAAATTTGGTTCTGAGGCTACTACAAAGCAACACCCTTAAAACACGTCATTTTCTATATCTCCCTGAGCCCCAAGCCTTATATAATGACATTGGAGATGTATTACTAGAATTTTCATTGCACAAATGCCATTTAAAAAATACCCAGCAGAGTCCTTGATCCCTCACATGCTCTTTGCTCTAGAGCGCTTTCCATTCACCCCGAAGGGGGGCTCAAGGGTCACCCTCTGGGGTGAGCCAGAAGATGATGGGCCTTGCAAGCCAGGGAGCATCCCTTCTACTTGGGCCTTTTTCTGAGTGATAAGGGGAAATATGTATTCTGCTGCATGGTATTAAGAGCATGGATTCTGGGTCCTGGCTGCATGGAGGTGAATTCTAACCCTACCACTTACTAACTTAAGCTCTTTTTACCTCAGTTTCTTCTTTGTATTGATGTCACTGGTGTGTTGTGAGAATTAAATGACTTAGTGGGCACATCAGAAGTGCTATATGTGTGTAATCATTATTATCATCATCATCCAAACGGGTGGCTGGCTTTATTTGGATTTTCCAGATACTGGATGACAGATTTATTGCCATATATGTATGACTGGGTTCTTAGAAAGCTATGACAGGAATATATGCAATTGAAAAGGGAGAGGAATAATTACTTTGTTAAAGTTGCATTTACTATGGGGGTACCAGGTTACCAAAAATTTTACATAAACCATAGATGTAAAAAACTTAAGTTTAACTGAAATGTATTATTTTGTTTATATATTTTTGGAAGGAGAATAAAGTTTATTAAAGTAGGGGTTGCTGCCACAACAGCCAGCCACTTTCTTGTAGGGAGAGCCAATGCTGAGCATAGCTCACTTGCTTGTTTTTATAGCCAGGAAACAAAGGAACGGGGGTAGAAATCTTGTGAGTCATGAAATTTTTTATTTTAAGAAACTTGTATTGCCTTCATTGTGTACAGGGCAACTGCTGTTGTAGGGGAGGCATACAAAGATGACTCAGATAGAGATTGTTGTCAAGGAACTGACAGAAAAGTAGGAAGGTATGACGTATAACAGAAACCATGAATATAAGGGGAGAATTATCAATGAGTTCAGAAAGGGTTCGCTTTTACCTTGAACTTGAAGAGAGAAGGGAAAGGAGGTTTCCTCCTACTGAAGTGTGGGATTTCTTGGAGGCAATGATACTGAATAGAGTCCATGAGGGCTGAGTATGCCTTAGACATATAGAGAATTGGAAAAATATTTTTTTTTTCATCACTGAGAGAACAGTTCTAGAATAATGGCTGGAAATCTGAACTTTGTACTTGAAACACTAGTTAAGTTTCCTGGAGCCAAGAATCTATGATGAAAAATAAGTTTGAAGCAGTGAACTAGAATTAGTTCATGGAAAACCTGAATGTTAGGCTAAAGGACTTTTTCTCACCAACATAAATGTGTTCAATTTTTTTTTGACAGTGTAAGATATAGTTATGGAAATGATCATCTTTGCTTTCAAGAATCCTATAGTTGGAAGTTGTATCAAAGATATACACCAAATCATTCTCATGGGCACCCCCAGTGTTAATTAAAGAGCAGCATCTAAGGGCAATTCCATATATTTCCAAAAGGCTGAAGAGAGTTACTGTTGTCCAGTCACTAAGATGTGTCTGACTCTTTGAGACTCCATGGACTACAGAATGCCAGGCTTCCCTGTCCTTCATTATCTCCTGGAGTTTGCTCAAACTCGTGTCCATTGAGTCAGTGATGCCATCCAACTATCTCATCCTCTGTAGACCCCTTCTCTTCCTGCCCTCAATCTTTCCCAGCATGAGGGTCTTTTCCAGTGAGTTCTCTTCACATTAGGTGGCCAAAGTATTGGAGCTTCAGCATCAGTCCTTCCAATGAATATTCAAGGTTGATTTCTTTCAGAATTGGCTGGTTTGATCTCCAAGGGACTCTCTAGAGTCTTCTCCAACACCACAATTCAAAAGCATCAGTTCTTCGGTGCTCAACCTTCTTTATGGTCCAACTCTCACATCCCTATGTGACTACTGAAAAAACCACAGCTTTGACTATACAGACCTTCGTCAGCAAAGTGATGTCTCTGCTTTTAAATAAATGTCCGGGTTTGTCATAGCTTTTCTTCCAAGGAGTAAGTGACTTAATTTTGTGGCTGTGATCACTGTCTACTGTGATTTTGGAGCCCTAGAAAATAAAATCTGTCACTGTTTCCACTTTTTCCCCTTCTACTTGCCATGAAGTGATGGGACTGGATGCCATGATCTTAGTTTTTTGATTGTTGAGTTTAAAGCTGACCCTTTCACTCTCCTCTTTCACCTTCATCAAGAGGCTCTTTAGTTCCTCTTCACTTTCTGCCATTAGAGTGATATCATCTGCATATCTGAGGTTGTTGATATTTCTCCTCAGAGTCTTGATTTCAGCTTGTGATTCATCCCTCTTGGCATTTTGCATGATGTACTCTGCATAGACATTAAATAAGCAGGGTAACAATATCTAGCCTTGATGTATTCCTTTCCCAATTTTCCCAGTAAAGAGACTTAGTTGTAATAGTCCTGTCTCTTGCCTTCTCATTAGCTGTAGCCCCTGAAGCCTCCATGGTTTCTCATCTTTCTTTTTCAAGTTGTTGAACTCTTGGAATTATCCTAAATCTGGCATTTGTCTTGACTCTGTCTTTTATCCTTAAATTCTTTGCATGTGGCTAACTGCTTTGGGGCTGCATCAGTAACATAGCTCCCTCAAAATCTGGATTGACTTAATGATGGCCAGGACCTCCAAATGGAGAAAGAAATTGGGTATATTTATTTGGTAGGAAGAGTTTTCTGTGAACTATTGGTTATTCATTCCTTTTCCTCTTAAGACCTCTATATGACCTCTTCTGGAAAATGATTCCTGAATCATAAGGAAAATGGATAAAGAGGAAGAGCCTAGAATAAGATAAACCAGTTAGAGGGTTCTTAGAGTTCTTTAGCCAGGGAAGCTTATCTGGGGCTTGGACCAAAGTGTGAATGGCAGAGGAAGAGGAATGATGGAGGGGGAGGGAAAAGATCACAGAGATGCTGCAGATGAAAATGTGCCAGGATTCACCAACCCAATTGTGTAGGAACACAGAGAAAGTGAAGAATGAATGAGACTTTGAGTTCACCTGGGGTAACCCAGGTGGAAGTTTGTGTTATTAAGACCAGCTGGCGGAAAGATGAGAGATCCTGGTGAGGGATATTAGGTAAGAACTGTCCCTACTCATGCTCTAAAGTTCTCTAAAGGTCACCAGGAGAGATCGTTAAAATGTTCTTTTGTGTGGGGTCATCTTCAATTTTCTTGTGTTATTAACAGAATAAGGAAAATGCTACATGGTGTAGTTTTTAGAAGAAAAAATAGTTCAGTTTTAAACATGTTGAGGTATGTGGTGAATAATCAGATGGAGATCAGTATTAAGATGTTGGAAAGGAGGATCCGTTATTTCAGAGAGAGGTCAGGCTGGAAGTATATATTTGAGAATTATTTGAGGTACTAGTTCAAGATGATGTAAGATGAAATCATCAAGGAAGAATTTTTTTATAAGGGAAGAATTGTTTGGTGAATATCATGAATTTCAGAACTAGGAGGATGGCTGGCTAGCAGAGAGAGAGAGAAACAAAAAAGAGATTTAATAAAACAAGAATTAGGAGAAGGACCAAGAAAGACGTATTCATTTGGTCATGAAAAAAAAAAAAAAGTTAATTTACCCATTATATTAGTCAAAATTCTCCAGAGGAACAGAACCACTAGGATGTGTACGTATATAAAATAAAAGATGTATTACAAGAAATTGGCGTATATGAATGTGGAGACTGGCAAGTCCAGACTGCACAGTGGTTCAGCAGCTGGAGACGTGAGAGAGCAAATGTTTCAGTTTGAGTCTTAAGGCCATTTGATGTAGAACCAGAAAGGACCAACATGGCAGATGAAGTCTGCTGGCAGTCTACCGGAAGATTCTCTCTTGCTTGCAGGAATCTAGGCTTTTTGTTCTGTCTAAGCCTTTGACTGATTGGTAAAGGTCCACCCACATTTTGGAGGATGGTCTGGTTTACTCAAAGTCCACCAACTTAAATGTTAATCCCATCCAAAACACCCTTGCAGAAGTACCCAGAATAAAGTTTGACCAAATATCTGGGTATCCCATGGCCCAGCCCAGTTAACACATACAATTAACCATCTCAGGTATACCCATTGTTGAGTTGGCATCCCTACAGACCTCCTTAAACCATACTTATCTCCAAACAAAGATGATAACTAAGTTATACATCCCCAAAGCACAAGGCAACTATCCTGCATACAACCTAAAATGTGCTGTTTCCCCAGGAAGAGGATCCAAAGTCCTTAAATGATGTTTGCTCTTCTCCATGATTTCTTATAACTTGAATGCCATAATATACAGTCAATACTTCTTATGTTACATTATGTATATATGTACACAGACACAAACATGTAACAATAAGGAAGAAATACTCATGACAATTACAGTACTCATTTCTATAACTGACTGTGTGGTTGTCACTGGTATTTCTAACTACCCATTCTATATTCCCTTTTCCTTCACCAAGCTCCTCAGCTGATTATGGTTCTTCACCTGGTGAGGTGGCCCAAACTTCCTGAATTGGGCTGAGGCTACCACTGACGTTAATCACAGAGCATGTGACTAAGATTCACCTGGCTAAAATTCCTTTGAGGAAAATTTGAACACTCGATCATAGAGGACTTGAGTATTAAAATTTATGTTAAATGTCCATACACTATAAAAAATTAGGATGAAGCAACCTTTGGGCAGTAACAGTTGAATCCTGCCAGTGTTCTTGGCCAGATGATCTTTCATGTGTAGATTTTGAAGAACTGCGTTCATTTTTGGCTTTGTTTAAACAATATCATGAGTGTGTGTAAGATATGCAACACTGGTATATGTGCACATTTAAAAGTTGAAAGGACTTAGTGGTTTTTGATTGCTGGTATCTTTTAGTTTAAATGGTGTGTGATATAAAAATAGTGCTAATTTTTAAAAAATGCTAGAAAAATCTAAACTAAAACCTGCCAACTCCTTCTCTACCCTTTTAGATAGTAAAAAAAAAAACAAAAAAAACCCACAAAAAAACCCCCAAAAAACTGTAAGTCATCTAGATCATAGTGGAAGATAAAACTTCCTGTTGCTTTTTTTTCCCCCTTCATGAAAGGAAAAAAAGAAAAAAAAAAGGGAAGGAGCATGAGAGTTCTTCTAAAGATACAAATGTATACTGCATACCTCCTCTCACTGCCACCCTTGCGCTTCTGAAGCTGAACAGTCTGGAAAATGTTTTCAAGCAAAGAATTTTTTTCACTCTTCCCTTTCCCACACCATATTCTGTTTCAATTTTGAAATTTCTTTGACTCAGAGCTGGAAACAATTGTAATTGATTTGCATATTTTCTCTCTTTTTTATTTTTAAAATTATAAGAGAATGATAACACATTTACAGGAAACTTGGAAACTACAGAATGAAGTTATATATACCATTTATTACAATTATTTTTAAGTTGATAAATTAAGATTTTTAGTTAGAGTTTCAATATCAGACTCTCAAAAATTAGTAGAATGTATAGATAGAAAAGTAGAAGGCTATGCTGCTGCTGCTAAGTCGCTTCAGTCGTGTCCGACTCTGTGCAACCCTATGGACAGCAGCCCTCCAGGCTCCTCTGTCCACAGGATTCTACAGGCGAGAATACTGGAATGGGTTGCCATTTCCTTCTCCAAGAAGGCTATGGTAGACCATTTCCTTCCCCAAGAAGGCTATAGTAGACCTATAATTTATGTATCTTGTAAAAGACAGCACAAGAAAATTAAAGATGACCCCACACAAAACAATATTTTAATGATTTTTCCTGGTGACCTTTAGATAACTTAGGTGCATAAGTAGGGACAGTTTCTTCCTCAACATCCCTCACTAGGATATATGTGAGCTCGCATCTTTCCTGCAGCTGGCCTTCGTCATAGGTTTTTTGAGTAAGTGTCTTCCTAGAATGACATCTTTAAAACAAACTCCTAAAGGCTACTTGAGTACTGACAGTTTCAACAAATGCCAAAGCTAGATTTCAAGGAACTCTCTGCTCTAAGCTGTCCTAAAGCAAGTTGTGAATTTACTGATACGTTTGTTCACAATAAAAGATTAGATATTTCTATCAAGCATACTCATTTATTTAAGTCATCCCTAATGACAAACAGAAACTGTTTTTTTTTTTTTTTTATTCCCAGTCTCTCTGATTTTTAAAAGCTAATAAAACTCCCTTCACAGAAAGGTTAACTAATCACTAGGTAAAAACCGGCACCAAAATAAGTAAAACGACTCTGACAACTGTGATCCAAAGCTTCAGAAAAGTATGGATATACTGATGTATTCACGTTGCCTATCCTTTTAGATATATTTGTTTCATTTCAATGCACACAAGTATTTGAAATAGAAATATTTAAAATAGGGTAATTTTGAAAATGTTATGTTACTATTGACCAACTAGATTAAGTAATAATCTGATATTGATATATATTAGGTTTAGGTTCTGAGAAAATGATATGATGATGATGATGATGATAGTAAGTCATTTATATGGGGCTTCCCTGGTGGCTCATATGGAGTCTGCCTTCAATGTGAGAGAGGCGGGTTGGATCCCTGAGTCAGAGGAAGATCCCCTGGAGAAGGAATGGCAACCCACTCCAGTATTCTTGCTTAGAGAATTCCATGAACAGAGGAGTGGTTACTATATGTCAGACTCCATTTTGAATACTTTATGTATACTGACCTGTTTATAAAGAAACTGAAGATTATGTACTTTTCCCAGGGTTACTGGTGGAACTGAGATTCTAAATGAAGTGGTCTGATACAGAGTCTGTGCTTTTATCTACTGTATTTTGCTGCCAGGTTTTAGAGAAATGATCCTCACAAGCCCTCCCTGCCTTCAGTGACTATGGTCTGCTTACAGTGATTTTTGAAAGTGCCAAAATAAGAAATCTGACCAACACACCAAAAAAACTGGCTAAAGCCTAGAAGTGCTTTGCCTTGTAAAGAAAACATTGAAAAGTCGCATTTCTCCTCTCAAAGCAGGCGTGTTTTGGTGAATTATCCAAGCCACGAATGTCCACCTCTGAATTAGATGGAATACCTCCCCAAAGTCAAGATGCTACTAAGAACATCAGGCAAACCTGTTATCGCTGACGACCCAACTAAATTTTTTTCCAAAGCTCTCCTTTCTGATTTCTCCTATCAAAAAGAGAAATAGAAGTTAGAGGAAGCAGCCAATACGTGTCCTTTTCTTTATCATTTCTGACTAGGCAGCACTTAATCCATTTACTCCTATACCTCAAACAACCCTTAAGTTGCAGTTATATCTTTAAAAAACTGGAGGGACATTGTTTTTATAACTAAATGAGTATCTGTGACTAAAAGCAGTACTGTGACTTTAAGTTACTATCTAGCTAAAAGCAGTACTGTGACTACCATAGTCTTAGAGAATGTAATTCAGCAAGGGAGTTATCAGTAATACCTAAATCCTTGTAGGAGTTGTAGCAGGAAGTAAATGAAGATATTTCTGACTATTTTGTCATAACGTCTACTTTTCTGAAAATATACTTCACATTCAGCCTTGAATGCCTGGCTGAAAATTACCCTTAACTCTGAGAAAATTTAAAGAATCTATACCTTGCAACGAGTTCTCTAATTGAGAACCTCTAATGAGAAGTAGGACATAAACTCATGCCTCTGAGGCTTTCTAGATCTGAACCAGGTTCTGATTCAGGTTCAGGTTCTGAAGGGTCAAACTTCTCTTGGCAGTATATCTCAAAGTTCTAGGAAATGAAAAGCCCAAGTCCAGTTCGAAGTTAAATTATTTATGCATTAAGTAATTACATATGCAGTCTATAATGTGAAGTAGATAGGTGTTCATTCACATTGGTCTTTTATAAAATTCAGCCTCTGAACAGAAATATAGTTTCTTCTTCTATGTCTCTGAAGAAGCATTATAAGAAGTAGGTATAATGAATCACAAGTTTTTTAAATGAACTGTTTAGTGATTAGAATTTTATCTGCTATTGTTTTGTATTTTGATACACATTTGTTTATTCTGCTCCATAAAATTTAAAAGTATCGTCTCCTAGGACTCCTCAGTCTGCATTCCTAACAGTTCAATATTTTGCTAATTTCCTTTCACATAGCCACAAGCACCTTATTAAAAATGTGTGTGTGCATGTGTGTGTGCTCAGTCGTGTCTGACTCTCTGCGACCCCACACTGTGGCCTGCCAGGCTCCTCTTTCCATGGAATTTTCCAGGCAAGAATACTGGAGTGGTTGCCGTTTCCTACTCCAAGGTATATTCCCGACCCAGGGATCAAACCTGTACCTCCCGGTCTCCTGCATTCGCAGGTAGATTCTTTACCACTGCACCACTAGCAAATATTAAAACACAGGCTGTATTGGAACAATTTCATATCAGACTGGATTGCAAACAAATGAGTCCTTGTACCAAGGGAGCATGGTAATTTTGGGGTATGAATGACATTAAAAGGAAAGTGTTTATTGAGAAGGCAGACCCATTGATTCTTAGGGCTGGATATACAGTTTGCTTCAGTGTTAATGGCACTTGTGTGTTCACACAGTTGGAGAAACAGGCTTCTGTTCATTTGTTGCTTTCAGTATGGAATACTTCATACCAATAAATTTTAAAATGTTTTTTATTTTGTCTACTTCAACAAAAGTCTTTAAATGGGCACTCTTATTATCTAAAGTATATAGTTATTTTCTGACAAAAAAGCACAACACAATTTACATGTTAAAAAGTTGATGTTGATAAATTTAACACTATAGCAAGAACCACCGAAATAGAGCAGATTTTGTGCTTTGATTGCAGGGATTTTATATTTCTGAAAAGAAAAGCAACAGGGATGAACAGTAATGTTTAATGTTTGGAGACTGCTAAAGCATTCATATATTTTCATTGTTTACAGTCTTGAAAAATGCATGTGCATGGGAGTGATTCTTATCTTAGATTTGGAATATCTAAGTAATATATCTTTAGACAGCTTTAGCTCCTACTAATGCTCAGAAGAAAGAAGTGCTTAATAAATATATATGTAGCTCTTAAGGCCATATGGTAGCTCAGAATAGTCATGTTGTATTTCTTGGAGATGAAGTAGATGAAATGAGAGGTTTTAGAGCCTTTCCAATGTGAACTATTTTAGTAAGGTTATTACTTGACTAGAGCTTATATTTGTAAGATTCTGACTCTTATTAATTTATGCATATTTTCTTATTCCAGAAAGGTCTATATGTGCTTTTATGGTCACTTTCAGTGTTATCAGCATTTTTTTAATAAAAATCTTGGATTTCTGTAATAGCAAAAATAATACTTCATATAATATTATGAAACAGTAATTTGAAAGAAATTAATTCTCCCTGAGTCATCTTAGAGATATATGCTATTGTCCCCAATGTCTCATGAAGACAAGTTTTGCTTCTTTATTTCTTTGCTTATTCCCCATATTTTTAAATACAATTTAAAAAATAAAATTCCAATATTGTCATAATGGATATTTTCAAATTTCATATTTATAAAACTTATAGTGAAACATAGTTAAGTTTGAATAATGCATACTTACAGTTTGTATCATAAATTGATTTTGGAAGATCTTTTTTATATAGCAGTATTCAAATTTGTCTTATTAGAACACCTTTGTAACTTTCCCAGAATCACACCACAATTAGGTTTTATTTCAACCTAGAAGGCTAGATGGTATGAGCTCTTGTACAGTTTTCAAGGAGGTTAAATTGGTCCCTCCTGCAAACAGTTAACAGATATTCAGTTCAGTAAGTTCAGTCGCTCAGTCTCCTGTCCAACTCTTTGCAACCCTAGGCTTCCCTGTCCTTCACTGTTTCCCAGAATTTGTTCAATCTCATGTCCATTGAATCAGTGATGCCATCCAGCTGTCTCTTTCTGCTCTCAGTCTTTCTCAGCATCAGGATCTTTTCCAGTGAGTCAGCTCTTTGCGTCAGATGGCCGAAGTATTGGAGCATCACCTTCAGCATCAGTCCTTCCAATGCATATTCGGGGTTGATTTCCTGTAGGATTGACTGGTTGGATCTCCTTGCTGTCTAAGGGATCTCAAGAGTCTTCTCTAGCACCACAGTTCAAAAACATCAGTTCTTTGGCATTCAGCCTTCTTCATGGTCCAGCTCTCACACCCATACATGACTACTGGAAAAACCGTAGCTTTGACTATCTGGACCTTTGTCAGCAACGTGATGTCTCAGCTTTTTAATAAATATATAGGTTTGCCATAGCTTTTCTTCCAAGGAGCAAGCGTCTTTTAATTTTATGGCTGCAGTCACCATCTGCAGTGAATTTGGAGCTCCCCCCGCCAAAAAAAAAGAAAATAAAAAATGATCTTAGTTTTTTGAATGTTGAGTTTAAGCCAACCCTTTCATTCTCCTCTTTCACCTTCATCAAGAGACTCTTTAGTTTTTCACCTTCTGCCATTAAGGTGGTGTCATTGGCATGTCAGAGGTTATTGATATTTCTCTCAGAAGTCTTGATTCCAGCTTGTGCTTCATGTAGCCTGGCATTTCACATGATGTGCTCTGCATAGAAGTTTAATAAGCAGGGTGACAATATACAGCCTTGACGTACTCCTCTCCCAATTTTGAACCAGTTCATTGTTCCATATCTGGTTCTAAATTTTGTTTCTTGATCTGCATATATAGGTTTCTGAGGTTGCAGGTAAGGTGGTCTGATATTCTCATCTCTAAGAATTTTCCACAGTTTGTTGTGATCCACACAGTCAAAGGCTTTAATGTAGTCAATGGCAAAAGTAGATGTTTTTCTGGAATTCCCTTACTTTTCCTGTGATACAATGGACGTTATTAGGAGCAAAGAGTTCTTTTGCGATAAGAAAATACCTCTGAAGCTTAACTGTATTAAAAAAAGATGAAACATTGGGCTCGAGAAGATTTTTTTTACAAAGAATTGATCAGGTAGACAGGGTGCTAATGAATTTTACTAAGATAGTGATTATTAAACACTATTTCCTGGGGATATGGGTTATACTCTCCACTGACAGTGATACAATTTGATGCATAAATAAAACATATTTTGGATCTGAAATCTGTGTAATGGGATAGCAATAGAAAAAAATTAGTTGTCATGTGCCCTATGTAACTGAGCCTCAGATGAGGCCACATTGTTTAAAAAAATATGTTAATACTTTCCTGACCAGATATTCTGTAAACATATATTGTGTCATAATAAACTTTTTAATTAATATATTATAAATAATTTTGGCAAAAAAACATAAAATATTCACAGAAAATTATAAAATTCATTAACTTGATACAAAACTTATTGATAAGTTCTATAAAGCAATTGTTATTAAAAAGTTAACAACCTTTGAGACATTAATGAGTGATTTTTCTGAAATATTAATAGTAGTTATTCTGCTTGTATTTTTACACTTTCCAAATTCTTACAACCAACTGATAGAAATATGTAAAAGAGATTTGCAGTAAAATACAATAGACTATCAGTTATTTAGAGAGTGGTGTCCAATTGTGAATTATTTAGCCCCCAGTCTCTGGTTCACCATCTTGTTGCCATTTTACCCACCAGGTGAAAGTGAAGAAATAAAATCAATCACACATGACTTAGTTTACTTAATATTTAGTTGCTTTAAGAAAATGTTTGATTTGGAAAGACAGAAATTGAGATGTTATTTCCGAATTTAAATTATCTCAGACTCTTGATGATATTCTTGGGGTAGTATAAGAAATTTTTGATGGATTTTATGTGTGTGTAACCAAAACCAATGCCATACAAATAAAGCTGAAATAGGAAACATGATAGAGCGTGAACATGTACTGCTCTCAAAATTAATACATTAAAAGTGGTCAGCAACCCTCGTGGTGGGAAGAGACAATCACTCTTCTTGATGGCTTGTAAGGAAAAGGAACCAAGAAGATGGGTTTATTGTCAGATTTAAAACATGTTTTAACATAGCAAGATCTGTTGAGTTTTGTTTCCTATCAGGTTAGCCTTGAGTGACAGACTTGGCTTTAGGGACTCAACTGTTACAGTTCCCATGTTTGTGTTGGAAAATTGGAGCCCCTGGGAGGATCTATGAGAACCTTCGAAGAGAAAACCTGCAAAGTACACGTGCGTCCTCTACAGTGAATCATTAAGTTGCCATTCTTTGTTTCAGCTCTCTGTTATCACTCTTTTGACTTGAACATTGAGAATAATTTGTTCTCCCAAATGAATTATTCAACTTTATTTCAAAAAAAATTCTGTGTATTTTTCTTTCACTGATTCTTCTCAGATAGCTGTAAAAGAAGAATCACAAAATGCTTTAATTTTCTTGAATTGTTGGGACCTGAGTTATGTGACTTTGTTGCATAAGAATGTCTGGAAGCTTTCAAAAGGATTCATGATTTGACTTCTTTATCTTCTAATCAAACTTTCAGCATGATGCTTGGCTCTGGAAAGACATTGAGCTAACAATTTTAAATTGATCAGTATGTACATAGCTACCTCTAATTCATTCTGGGCAAAAGGAAAGAGTATAATCTTGGGTTAAAAATCATGGCATGTGAAATGATACTTTTAGATTTGGTATGCTGCTGCTGCTGCTGCTAAGTCGCTTCAGTCGTGTCCGACTCTGTGCGACCCCATAGACGGCAGCCCCACCAGGTTCCCCTGGCCCTGGGATTCTCCAGGCAAGAACACTGGAGTGGGTTACCATTTCTTTCTCCAATGCCTGAAAGTAAAAAGTGAAAGTGAAGTCGCTCAGTCATATCTTAGATTTGGTATAAAAAAGGCAAATGTTCTTAGACCCAAACTTTTCTAAAGTGCTTGGACTAAATACATTGGGTTTTTCTAATTGGTTATTTATAGAGTGGATATGAAGAAAAAGGCTTTGTAACAAAATTATTCATTATTTTTTTTCTTTTCTGGATAATTGTCCTTTGTACAGCAAGAACTATCAAAAAACAAAACTTGAGGTAAAACGAAAGAGGGAAAAAATTTGATTTAGCTGCAGTTGTCTGTTACTGCTGCAGGGACACAGCTCTTGCAAGATATATTTGTCTTAGCTAATTTCTCAATATTTTAATTGTGTTATTCATATTATTTATATGAATGAAAAAATGATCTATCTCTCCTAGAAAAACTATTATTTACAGCAAAATATTGTAATACCATTTTTCAGCTTTTATAAAACAGAATTATGCTTTACAGCAGTTTGTTTCAGTTACATGTCTAATTTATAGATCTCTTTGAAATATTTATGTTGCTTAATGAATAGATCACGGAAAGGTTTACTGAAACAACTTTCATTGGTTTTTAACTTCACATTTTGTTTTGAATGATCTCCAGTTACAGATTCATTTGTAAGTTTTGTTTTATAAAAGAATTTAATCATGGCATTTAACTTAATTCAGAATTCAGTTGAACTTATTCTATATTATGTGAAGAAAAAAGCACATTGACATGACAACTACAGTGTACAGAAGATTTTTAACTTAACTTATCCTCAGAATAAGTTCCAAATCTTTCTAGGTGCAGAAAGTGAGAGCTGGTAAGAAATTCCTCTGGATCATAAGGAACCAAAAAAAACCTTCCTGTACTTATGACGGTCATGTAGAAAATTTAGTATAGCACTCAGAAGACTATGAAATCTAGCACAGCATTTAGAAGAGAAATGGCATATCAGCCAAAAGATCTTATTTTCAATTTCATAATAGTAAAGAAAGCAGAATTCCAAACACACATAGCTGTACAACAACCAGGAAAAGAAAAAGGAACAGTTTCCTTCTCTCTCATGCATTTGTACATTTACCCAGTTTTTTTATGACTCAAAAGAAAAAGAAAAGCCTCATGGTAATTTTAGTTGCTGATCATAGTTTTAACTGCAGAGTGGTAGAAGGGTGTGGGGCCTGGGGGTGGATGGCATCTTGTGGTTGCCTTTACCACAGTCAGCTTGGGTGGGGGGGCGGGGTGCAGGATGGTGCATAGACCCTGGAAGCTAGCCAGTCGTGGCCATTAATTAACTTGAATGACTACGTTTCAGAATTTGTGAGGGACAAAGTACTTCAGCCTTCTGAGAAAATGAAGACTGCAAGTGAAAATCTTCTGTAGTTTTCCAATCAGCCCTTCAAGTATTCACATGTACAGGAATTTCAGCCCTGTCCTTGAAAGGGGGACGTTTTCTAAAAATTGAAAAGTGATTTGGTGATAGTGAAACTGTAATACGTAATAAATACTACATACGCATACTTTAAAAGGACCAAAAAGAGAAATGAAAAAATTCAACCTCTGACTCTAAGCAGATTGAGTGAATATTATCTTATAAGAAAGGAAATGAATTTGCAGAGGACTTTGAAGCAGACCTGGATTACAGAGTGTCTGACACCTCTCTTACGTAGGTAAATGAGGGAAAGGGAGTGATCAGGTAAATGAGGGAAGGAGTGATCCCAGTGACTGGGATTCCTGTTTATCATTCAAGGAAGGCCTTTCTCAGTTGAAAACACAATCATCTGGCAGAAGAGGGTGATGGTCTTGCTTTAAGACAACCAAATTCAATGTGATTGTTGCTGTTTTAAAATGTAGCATGGACTTAATACCTCAAGTGGAATGAATTACTTGGTATTATCTTTGTCTGTATTACTGCCTGCGAGTAGAAATGGTCTCTTAGGCAGGCTGATTGTAATATGAAAAGAGCAGTGCCAGAAATCTCAAACTATTAGGCTACTGATTAATTGATATGACTCCTGTTACATGAAGAAAAACTGTCAAAGTCAAGGCTACTTTGGCTGCCTTTCCAACTGTAAAAGTCATCAAAACAAATTATCTCATGACCAGATTACTACATAGATGTTTTCTAATGGTTACTGTTTTGTTTCCTTGACTTATTGTAGTTAAAAGCTTGCCAAATAGCTCCTTTTAAAAGCGTCTTGACATTTTCCTTACACTTGGGTGATTCTGTAATAGAGGTTCTGTGTAGATAGGTGCTTATCAACAAACGACCATTCTTTAGCTTATAGATCAGTACCAATGGGGGAAAAAAGGTTCTATTTCTTCTTTGTTTCGTTGGAAATTTTAACCAATGGGATATAACAAATACTTGATTAACCTGTAGCTCACGTCCTTATAGAGAAAGAAATCTCAGAGCAAAATAAAGGAAACCAGAAAATGTTTCAGGACCTTGAGGATAGTATTCCGACTGAGCGACTTCACTTTCACTTTTCACTTTCATGCATTGGAGAAGGAAATGGCAACCCACTCCAGTGTTCTTGCCTGGAGAATCCCAGGGACGGGGGAGCCTGGTGGGCTGCCGTCTATGGGGTCGCACAGAGTCGGACACGACTGAAGCGACTTAGCAGCAGTAGCAGCAGCAGCCATGGTGGGAGTAAAAGCTTGATGGTGGTGGAACGTTCTTCCAGGGGCCATGTTCTCGGAAAGTTGGTGAGAGAGGTGAAGAGAGTGAGATTAGTTTTCTTATGTGCAAAATCATAATTCTCAAACATGGATTTATTTTTCTATTTATTCCAAAATTTTTAATTTAATATTTACTTTGTACTAGTGATTCATAAGCAATATAATCCAGAGATGATTTAGACAAGATATAACTTGGAAAAACTCTCACTCTTGAGGGGGAATAAATAGTTATACATGATTCAATAAATATATTAGCTATGTGAATAAAGTAATAATTGATCAAATAAAGCAGTTTGAGGGAGGTGGGTGCATTTCAGACAATAGATAAAATAGAAGAGTATGTTGTACATCTCTAGAAGGATAAGAGAAGGGTCAGCCTCAGGGAGAGGCTGTGGGTGAGGAGTCTCACTCAATGTCATCTGAAAAGATGTCAAGGCTGGATTGCTAGGGTCTCGTTTCTGAGGAGATTCAGTTGGCCCTAGAGGCAATTGGATACCATCAGAGAATTTTAGCTTTGAGTGGCATGGTTAGAGTTGTGTTTCAAGAAAATCCCTCCAGTAGCAGTATAGAATATGGGTGGAGGCTGGAACAGGGAATTCTGTTAGGAGGTTATGAAAGATGATGAGAGTCTTTGCCAGGCCAGATGGAGAAGCGTTGGAAAGAAATGAAAAGTTAAGAGTGAAATTATGGCGATAGACATAAAAAAATTAACTAATGCTTCTAGGGTAGAGTTGAGAGTAGAGCTAAAAGAAGGTCCCAAGGATTTTAGCAAAGAAATTGGATGGGTATGGTGACTAAATTTTTGCGTGTACAAACAGAAAACTCTCTTCAGATATGTATATGCCCTCTGTTTCCTCCAGCCTGGATTGTATCTCAAAGATATTCTAGAGCAGTATGTATTCTTTGGAAAATTTACTCTTAAATATGTTTGAAAGACAGTTGTCAAAAAAAAAAAATGCAGGCAAGTTATTGGAATTACACTGCAGTTTATCAACTTTCTCCAGTCTCCAAATCAATTCTCTGTCTTGCTGTCTCACTCTGTTATTTTCTCTCACTCTCTGGGAAATATGACTATGAGTACTTAGTGGCACTGTGCCTTTTGTGTCAGGGAAAGATACATTTTCCTTGAGGATTTTAGATGCATTATGTGTCCTTAAGATGCTTTTGGGGAGAATAGAGCTGTGTAAACCTTATAATGTTCCATGTCAAATTATGAGTCAACAGGGCAGAATGTATTCTACAATTTATGGCTTCCTGTGAACATTAGAAAAAATCTCCCAAGTGAGGGTTTGGTGGTGGAGTGTGGGAATTTGCCTTGCCTTTTAGCAGGGATGTCAATGACTTTTAATCCAAGTTATCAGTTCAAAAGGAATAGAGGGCCATTTGCTATTCATTTTGCAAAGTGTGGACAGTGGTTTGATAAATGAAGAAGGCTTTGGATGATTTGAGCCAAAATCCTTTTCTACGTAACACCTTGTCCACTACAGAGACTGAAGAGAATGACATTTTAGATAAAGGAAAAATGTGCACTGGAAGCCTATCGATGGAACATTCTTTTGTGTATATTCTGGATCTAAATCTCTAATCGTGATCAGCTTAGGGAAGGAAGGAAGGAATCTGTAATCATGTAGGTCTAGGAAAGGGGAGAGGAAATGAAAGATGAGACAGCCACGATGAATGATATCGGCAGCATAGCAGTTAGTCTACTGATCACAGATTTTTACAGAAAAGCAGGATGTTTTAGTGAAAGTTATAAGTATAATGTCAACTTTATAGAAAAGAGTTAGAATAAACACACATACTGTCACACATTTCCCCACTACATCCCTTAAAGTCACTAAATTAAAGAGGACAATATGAGAGAAAGCAAGAATGAAACTTCCTATTCTTTTTTACACAGGAACTATTTTAAACACTAAAAGAAAATATGTCCAAAGAGTCATTATTCCAGGAAGCACTTGTAGAATGAATGTACTTAGTGATCTTCAGTTCAGTTCAGTTCAGTCGCTCAGTCGTGTCCAACTCTTTTCGACCCCATGAATTGCAGCATGCCAGGCCTCCCTGTCCATCACCAACTCCCGGAGTTCACTCAGACTCACGTCCATCGAGTCAGTGATGCCATCCAGCTATCTAATCCTTTGTCGTCCCCTTCTCCTCCTGCCCCCAGTCCCTCCAGAGTCTTTTCTAATGAGTCAACTCTTTGCATGAGGTGGCCAAAGTACTGGAGTTTCAGCTTTAGCATCATTCCTTCCAAAGAAATCCCAGGGCTGATCTCCTTCAGAATGGACTGGTTGGATCTCCTTGCAGTCCAAGGGACTCTCAAGAGTCTTCTCCAACACCACTATTCAAAAGCATCAATTCTTCAGCGCTCAGCTTTCTTCACAGTCCAACTCTCACATCCATACATGGCCACTGGAAAAAACATAGCTTTGACTAGACGGACCTTTTTTGGCAAAGTAATGTCTCTGCTTTTCAATGTGCTATCTAGGTTGGTCATAACTTTCCTTCCAAGGAGTAAGCGTCTTTTAATTTCATGGTTGCAGTCACCATCTGCAGTGATTTTGGAGCCCAGAAAAATAAAGTCTGACACTGTTTCTACTGTTTCCCCATCTATTTCCCATGAACTGGTGGGACTGGATGCCATGATCTTCGTTTTCTGAATGTTGAGCTTTAAGCCAACTTTTTCACTCTCCTTTTTCACTTTCATCAAGAGGCTCTTTAGTTCCTCTTCACTTTCTGCCATAAGGGTGGTATCATCTGCATGTCTGAGGTTATTGATATTTCTCCCGGCAATCTTGATTCCAGCTGTGCTTCCTCCAGCCCAGGGTTTCTCATGATGTACTCTGCATATAAGTTAAATAAACAGGGTGACAATATACAGCCTTGACGTACTCCTTTTCCTATTTGGAAAATAGGAAACTTTCCATCAATGTGTAGATTAAAGTAGATTAAAATTGTAACTTCTGGGTGTCCTGGTATGCAGTTCTTAAAAAGCAGAGAATTGTGTGACAATTACAGTTCTTTAAACATTTATTCATTATTCTCAGATATTTAAAAAATTCATGTATGAGATAAAATACAGAGATAGCAGTACTGCTGGCTGTGTATGTATTTGACGTTGGTATATTGTGTGTGTGCATGTGTGAACCCTGAAGGAAGTCTGGGTATCTTTGCTAGTAGTTGTTATAGAGAGCAGTATAAAGCTGTCCATTATCCAGTCAATTAAAGAAGGATTCAAGAATGCTATAAAATAGGAATCAAATCCTTTGGGAATTGACATTAGACGTTGCTACTGTTTCCTAGAGGCCCCCACCTGTTTGGTGCTGCCTGTTCAAGGATTGCCCCTGAAAGCCATCAGAGAGAAGCAGCTACTGTGGAAGGGGATCATTCTTGGGCATTTCATACTAAGTACAGCCTTAGAATATATAAAACGAAATCGTGCAGAGTCTTTGCTCCTCTTTCTTGAATCAAGACAACTCCCTTAGGAGAGAGTCACTTAATATTTGGGTGGTATGGGGACATCAGGAGAGGGAGTGAGATGGTAATGTCGATGGTGACAATAACGATGTCATCGTGATTTTATTGCTTCTCACTTGGGAGAAAGAATAAATATTTCACATTAAGAGAGCCAGTGTGGGTAAAGCCAAGATAACTCAGTGTAAGAATTTAATTTTTTTATAGCAACAATAGCTCTGCCCTTAGATTCCTACTAGAGTGGTATAGCCTCCTGAAAAAAAAGAGGTTCATATTTACCTAGAGGGGGCTTCCCTTGTGGCTCAAATGATAAAGAACCTGCCTGCCCATGCAGGGGTTGCAGATTCGATCCCTGGGTTGGGAAGATCCCCTGGAGGAGGAAATGGCAGCCCACTCCAGTATTCTTATCTAGAGAATCCCACGGACAGAGGAGCCTGACCCTCTAAAATTCTAGATTCCTGTTAGAGTGGTACAGCCTGAAAAAAAAATGATAATGAATTTAATAGCGAGATACAGATTGACTCAGTGGGTCTTGCAAGATGAGAATGTGTAAGTGGAATTTGTAATTTGAGCTCTAGCTAAGAACAACCATTGGTTTAGAGGCAAGATTAACCTGTAGGTTATAGTACTTCTTTCCTGGCTGTTTAAGCCTGGGAAACCCACCTAGGCACAAGTCCTGCTGGTTCTCAAGAACAGCTACTAATATAAATAAAAGTCTAGGTACTCCTACTTTCCTCATCTCATCCGTGGCTCCCAAATCCAGTAGTCACTTTCTCATCAAATTGACCTCTCAGTGCCTTACTTCTGGTCTCTGATGTCATTGTTTAAAAAACCTCTTGAACTTTTCTTCTAGCTGTTTTTTTTTTTTTTTTTTTTAACTTTACCTTTCCCATATGACCTTGGGTCTTTCCCCTTCTGTGATTCACTGTGAAGTACAGCTTCTCAGAAGCTAACCCTTGTCTCTGGCCATCTAATGAGCATCCAGATGGTTCGTTTTCAACCCTAGTAGGCAGTGAGTTGGAAACAGTATTTTATTCAGCATGGTCTAAAAGTATTTGAGTGGTGGAAACTAAACACATGAAAATTCAGCCATTTGTGAGAATCTCTGTGAAGGGACTTAATGATACATATGATCAATTTGAAAATTTGAGATTTCTAGAGATTCTGCTCACTGCATCACATAATTGCTGTACATTGAAACAAGCTATGAACAGTGTGTTTAATTTTGATTGCACTGTATTGTTTAATCCTGAGAGTCTAATATTTTTTAGGTGTTCTGGTTAAAAAAATATTAGAAGGTAATGAAATTAATAGCTTTAACTAAATGATTTAGGAGGACGGTGTCCTCTGGTAGGGACAGGGGGTAGTTATTGTGGCTGTTTAAACTCAAAGGTTAGATGACGGATAACAGGGCATTGTGTGGAGACTTTTGCAGTTCAGGCTCATGCTATCAAACTCTCTCAATGACACCAATATGCAGCTGATAAGGAACCTTAATGGACCTTTCATATCTGTGTGGTAACTAAGACATATACCATGTATGGTTATGAGATTGTTACCTATAAGACTTCATTCTGATAACTTAACTTCCTGTCAAGTGATATATTGCAGAAGCTGCTTCCAGCTTCTCATCTCTTTTACTACAAGATTTTCCATGAAAAATATCACAGTTTAAAAAATTCACAATTTAAGACTTTTAGGGTTATTTCAATGGAGGTTATATATCACTTTGTTGATTATTTTTATCCTATAGATTGTTTACAACACATATACATACCTAAAATGATCTTATAGACTATATATATATATATTATACAAATATTCTCTCTGTGTATGGGTGTGTGTGTGTGTGTGTATATAAATAATTAGGCACATGGGCTTCCCTGGTAGCTCAGAGGGTAAAAATCTGCCTTCAATGCAGGAGACCTGGGTTCAATCCCTGGGTCAGCAAGATAACCTGGAGCAGGGAATAGCTACCCATGTCAGTATTTTATATGCCTGATTGCTTTTATCAGGTCTTAGGGTTTCTCAGAAAAGTGATGATAGAGATTATGGAGGTTACCAGGACTCACATGTGAAACAAGCATTACCTTTAGGACAAATAGCTAGTATATTTTGAATGCGTTTGTACTGCTATTTTTCAAATATGTACATAAATATTTGTGGTTACAAAATACACATTTTAAAAAAAGGCAAATTGGGTTTTATTTTATTTTTTTATGATCTTCTTGTTCTAAATAATGGTCTGGTCAATTTGAGGCCAAATAAAAGGACATATAGAGAGTCCTAGGTGATTGAGTAAGTGTTTAGTTTGGCAAAGGCATTTCCACAAGATGTAAAGATGTAGTAGTAATGTGATACAAGCTCAAGAATTCTTGTATATCCTTTGATTAAATAGTTTTGGGAGCAAAATTCTTCTTCTATTTCTTTTGAATTTTAACTTGTGATTTTAAAAAATCATTTAATGAAAAATAAGGTGAAACATTGTTTAAGTCTTCTCTCTAAGTGCCAGCTCTCCGACCTTGAGAGTCACCTGGGACTCCTTTACCTCATACCCCACGTCCAGTTCATCAGCAAATTCTGTTGGAAATCCTGTATACCCAGTGCGTCTAGGCCACTCTTCTTCCTCACTTTTCTATGTCACTGGGCGCCTACCAGTTGGCCTGCTTCCATCCTTGCTGTGCCACAGCAGCCAGAGTGATTTTTTAACAACTTGCCTCACATATTCCAAAAGCATACATTGTATTAAAACTATTACTGGATTATTGTGTTTCTTATTATATTTTCTTATATATTACATTGTGCTTTTTTCCAATTAATGAACAATGTACTATTAAGGTCTTTTATCTTGTGGGTAGAGATGCTTGAATATTTTTGCCATGAGTCCTAGTATTGGAAACACTTGGGAACAACTGCTATAGTACTCAGAAATCCAAAGGAACCTGACTTTAGTGTTGGAATAGATTTATGAGCTATTACGTATCGTAGATTGAGAAATTTGCTTTTTTTTTGGTTATGGAATGACTATAAAGCCTTTACTTTCATAATAGTGTATATGTCCCATGACCTCTAAAGTCAAGCTGAAATAATTCATTTCTCCAGAAAAAATCTTACAAAGTAGATATACAAATAAAAAAATGCAATGAAAAGCTCAGCCTCTATTGAGTTACTTTAGAAATAAATGTTGGCTAAGAAACTGGTGCATTATAAGAAGCTGCTGGTCTGCACATGCAAAGGAAAAATTATTATATTAAAAATTAGAGTTTCTAAAACATTTGTTTCTCATCTGGCATCAAATAAAGTTTAACTGCAAGTTGTTTTATGTCATTTTCTCTTGGGGATATGTTTTCAAAATGATACACAGGAGGTTCATATGTACACACATCTCATTATTTCTCAGTAGGATTCATGTTTGTGCCACCTACTCATGATTGGAAGCGCATACTTTAATGTCTCTGATTTAGGCTTGTACTGGGCTTTTATAACAATATAATTCTTATTTTGCTACATGGTTCTGTAGGCTGTTTCAAAATGAGATTCCAAATTGCCAAAAAAACAAACCACCCAACCCCAAACCCTAATGACTCTCAACAGTTTCTTTGACATATTTAAGCAAAATATTCTGTTCCCTTCAACAAAAAGGCACAAAATTTTGGGTTTGGGTTCGAATTACATTTGGCCAGCAGCTGTTTATAAAATTGAGCAGCAGACAGTGCAATAAAAACAGATTATATGTGGATTCTATTTCTTTCCTGGACAGCCTGTCTTGTAAATATTTGCTTTTACCATCAGCATACGAGAGGAAAGCATTAGCCGCTCCCCACAACTTAGAAATGGCTTAAGAGAAATTGTAAAATAATCATGCAGGGACCCCCACAGAGTGCCCCTTTTGGTTTCTCTGGTTATTGTTATGAAAAATTATTGAAGAATTCACTGCATTTAGTGTTTAAAATAATCCTCTTCTGACCCTTTCTTAATGTGCTAAGCAGAAGGGCAAAATGAGCTCTGCTTCAGGTCTACAAGCTCTCTTGAATTTTTTTTTAATTGAGACCAAGTATTAATTATTAAGAGCAGAGTATCTGTTAATATGTATAATGCCATGAATCCTGAAAAAAAAAAAAAAGTGTTTTTGAAGTGTGATAGGGCAGCAACACTAAATCCTATTTCCCGGGATCTTCTGATTAGTTCAGATGTATCAGTGGCTTCCCATTGCTCTTTGGGATTTCATCCTTAACAGAGCTTTCCAGGCTGCTTCTCTTCCAGCTCTCCACATTCACTTGCTAGGGTACCTGCCTGTTTCTCACCCTCCACCCACGTAGGCTTCCTTGCAGTTGGTCCTCTTGCCAGAGCTGCTTTTCAACGTAGGACTAGTGCACAGGCCATCTCCTCCACTTGGAAGGCCTCCTGTGCTTCCTCCTTCCTCTTTCAGGCCTGCTCCTACCTTCTTAGTAGTTGTTGTTCAGTCACCCAGTCGTGTCCAACTCTTTGGGACCCCGTGGACTGCAGCACGCCAGGCGTCCTTGACCCTCACCATCTCCAAGAGTTTGCCCAAATTCATGTCCATTGTATTGGTGATCAGAGAAGGCGATGGCACCCCACTCCAGTACTCTTGCCTGGAAAATCCCATGGACGGAGGAGCCTGGTAGGCTACAGTCCATGGGGTTGCAAAGAGTCGGACACGACTGAGCGACTTCACTTTCACTTTTCACTTTCATGCATTGGAGAAGGAAATGGCAACCCACTCCAGTGTTCTTGCCTGGAGAATCCCAGGGACGGGGAGCCTGGTGGGCTGCTGTCTATGGGGTCACACAGAGTCGGACACGACTGAAGCGACTTAGCAGCAGCAGCAGCAGCATTGGTGATGCCATCCAGCCATCTCATCCCCTGTCATGCTCTTCTCTTTCATCTTTCTCAGCATCAGTGCCTTTTCCAATGAGTCAGTTCTTCCCATCAGGTAGCCAAAGTATTGGAGCTTCAGCGTCAGTCCTTCCAGTGAATATTCAGGGCTGATTTCCTTTACGACTGACTGGTTGGATCTCCTTGCAGTCCAAAGGACTCTCAAGAATCTTCTCCAGCACCACAGTTTGAAAGCATCAATTCTTCGGTGCTCTGCGTTCTTTATGGTCCAGCTCTCACAGCCATACGTAACTACTGAAAAGATCATAGCCTTGACTATATGGACTTTGTTTGGCAAAGTGATGTCTTTGCTTTTTAACACAATGTCTAGGTTTGTCATAGCTTTCTTGCCAAGAAGCAGTCATCTTCTAATTTCAAGACTGCAGTCACCATCCGCAGTGATTTTGGAACCCAAGAAGAGGAAATCTGTCACTGCTCCTGCCTTTACCCCTTGTATTTGCCGTGAAGTATCAGAACTCTCCAGTATGACTCATCCGTCTTGGGTGGCCCTGCATGGTGTGGCTCATAGCTTCATTGAGTTATGAAAGCTTCCTCTCCACGACAAGGCAGTGATCCATGAAGGGGAGTGCCTTCCTTAGTCTCCCACATTACTCTCCTCTCATCACCATGCACTTCTTTTGCAGTACTTATCATAACTGTAATACGTGGTCACCATATTTCTTTGCCAATATACAAGGCTAGGAACTTTGTTCACCATGATAATATACCAGCAGCATACCTGCACATGGAAGTCTCCCAATATGCTGAATGACTAAAAGGACTCCCGGTCTACCACTTCTTTTTCCAGACCCCAGGAAACTTAACAAAAACAAGTCTTACTTTCTGATCAACTTTTTCCTTCCTTGCAACTCAGACTTCATCAAGGTATTGTTGGATTTGTACTAGCCATTGTATTTATCTACCCAGGATATACAAGAGCAATATATTGCTGCTTTATGATGCCTAGAAATGTGTCTTGTCTAACAAAGTTGGCATACAACCATCAAATATTTTCTATTCTGCTTCAGTATTTCCTTTTGTTTCAAATAAGCATAAATGTGCTGGGCCAGCCAATATGGATGGGTCATGGCGGAGAGTTCTGACAAATTGTGGTCCACTGGCGAAGGGAATGGCATACCACTTGAGTATTCTTGTCTCAAGAAGCCCATGAATAGTATGAAAAGGCAAAAAGATATGACACCAGAAGATGAGCCCTGCCCCACCCAGGTTAGTAGGTGTTCAATATGCTACTGGAGAAGAGCAGAATGAAGAGGGTGGGGCAAAGCGGGAATAACTCTCAGTTGTAGATGTGTCTGGTGGTAAAAATTAATAAATAAATAGATGAGTCCTAAGCTGTAAAGAATATTGCATAGGAACCTGGAATGTTAGGTCCATGAATCAAGGTAAATTGGACATGGTCAAACAGGAGATGGCAAGAGTGACTCGGCATTTTAGGAATCAGTGAACTAAAATGGTTGAAATGGGTGAATTTAATTCAGATGATCATTATATCTACTACTATGGACAAGAAT
Organism: Bos mutus; assembly: GCF_027580195.1. Lineage (NCBI taxonomy): Eukaryota > Metazoa > Chordata > Mammalia > Artiodactyla > Bovidae > Bos > Bos mutus. Next base: position 19,903,553 of record NC_091623.1, read on the forward strand.
CCCTTAGAAAAAGTGGAGCAGCCCTTAGTAGTTGACAAGAGTCTGAAATGCATCTCAAAAATGACAAAATGATCTCGGTTCCTTTCCAGGGCAAACCATTCAGTATCACGGTAATCCGTGTCTATGCTCCAACCACTAATACCAAAGAAGCTGAAGTCGAATGGTTCTATGAAGACCTATAAGACCTTCTAGATTAACACCAAGAAAAGATGTCCTTTTCACCATAGGGGATTGGAGTGCAAAAGTAGGAAGTCAAGAGACACCTGGAGTAACAGGCAAGTTTGACCTTGGAGTACAAAATGAAGCAGGGCAAAAGCTAACAGATTTTTGCCAAGAGAACACACTGGTCATAGCAAACACTCTGTTCCAACAACATAAGAGATGACTCTACACATGGACATCACCAAATGGTAAATATCAAAATCAGATTGATTATATTCTCTGCAGCTAAAGATGGAAAGGCTGTATACAGTCAGCAAAAACAAGACCTGGAGCTGACTGTGGCTCAAATCATGAGCTTCTTATTGCAAAATTCAGGCTTAAATTGTAGGAAGTAGGGAAAACCCACTAGACCATTCAGGTATGACCTAAATCAAATCCCTTATGATTATACAGTGGAAGTGAGAAATAGATTCAAGGGATTAGCTCTGGTAGACAAGAGTGCCTGAAGAACTATGGATGGAGGTTCATAACATTGTACAGGAAGCTGTGACCAAAACCATACTCAAGAAAAAGAAATGCAGGAAGGCAAAGTGGTTGTCTGAGGAGGCCTTACATATACCTAAGAAAAGAAGAGTGAAAGGTAAAGGATACCCAACTGAATGCAGAGTTCCAGAGAATAGAAAGGAGAGATAAGAAAGCTGTCTTAAATGAACAATGTGAAGAAATTCAGGAAAACTGTGGAATGTGAAAGACTAGAGATTTCTTCAAGAAAATTGGGGATACCAAGGGAACATTTCATGCACAGTTGGGCACAATTTAGGACAGAAATGGAAAGGACCTAACTGAAGTAGGAGAGATTAAGAAGAAGTGACAAATATACCCAGAAGAACTATACAAAAAAAAAAGTCTTAATGACCCAGATTACTGTGATGATATGATCATTCACCTAGATCCAGACATCCTGGAGTGTGAAGTGAAGTGGACCTTAGGAAGCATTACCATGAACAAAGCTGGTGAAGGTGATGGAATTGCAACTGATCTATTTAAAATCCTAAAAGATGATGCTGTTAAAATGCTGTACTCAATATGTCCACAAATTTGGAAAACTCAGCAGTGGTAATAGGACTGGAAATTGTCAGTTTTCATTCCAGTTCCAAAGAAAGTCAATGCCAAAGAATGTTCAAGCTACCATACAGTTGTGCTCATTTCACATGCTAGCCAGGTAATGCTCAAAATCCTTGAAGCTAGGCTTCAACAGTATGTGAACCAAGGACTTCCAGAGGTATAGGCTGGATTTAGAAAAGGCAGAGGAACCAGAGATCAAATTGCCAGCATCCATTGGATCATAGAAAAAGCAAAGAAATTAAAAAAAAAAAATCTACTTCATGGATTATGCTAAAGCATTTGACTGTGTGGATCACAACAAACTGTGAAAAATTCTTAAAGAGATGGGATTACCAGATCACCTTACCTGTCTCTTGAGAAACCTTTATGCAGGACAGGAAACAGCAGAACTGGACATGAAACAATGGACTGGTCCAAAATTGGGAAGTAGTATGGCTTATTTAACTTCTATGCAGAGTACACCATGTGAAATGCTAGGCTTGATAAATCACAAGGTGGAATTAAGATTGCCTGGAGAAATATTAACAACCTCAGATATGTAGATGTTACTACTCTATGGCAGAAAGCGAAGATGAACAAAGAGCCTTTTGTTGATGGTGAAAGAGGAGAGTGAAAAAGCTGGCTTAAAACTCAACATACAAGAAACTAAGATTACAGTATCCAGTCCCATCACTTCATGGAAACTAGATGGGGAAAAATGGAAACAGTGACAGACTTTATTTTCTTGGGCTCCAAAATCACTGTGGATGGTGACTGCAGCCACAAAATTGAAATACGCTTCCTCCTTGGAAGAAAAGCCATGACAAACCTAAATAGCATATCAAAAAGCAGAGATATCACTTTTCCAACAAAGGCCCGTTTAGTCAAAACTATGGTTTTTCCGGTAGTCATGTATGGATGTGAGAGTTGGGTCATAAAGACGGCTGAACTCTGAAGAACTGATATTTTTGAACTGTGGTGTTGGTGAAGACTCTTGAGAGTACTTGGGAGGAGATCCAACCAGTCCATCCTAAAGGAAATCAGTCCTGAATATACATTGGAAGGACTGATGCTGAAGCTGAAACTCCAATATTGTGGCCACCTGATGCTAAGGGTTGACTCATTGGAAAAGACCCTGATGCCGGAGAAGATTGAGGGCAGGAGAAGAAGGAAGTGACAGAGGAATGAGATGGTTGGATGGCGTCACCAACTCAATGGACAGGGAAGCCCGGTATACTGCAGTCCATGGATTTGCAAAGGGTCAGACACGACTTAGAGACTGAACAACGACAGCCATAAGCACTCGCCTCTGAGGATCATTTTTTCTCAAGGTGATTTGGCAAACAGTGATTCTGTGGTGACAGGAACCCTGCCTCATTTTTTAAAAAGCCTTCATTTGTTTCTCGAATAGCTATGTTGTACTAAATCCTCAGGGCTTCAAGGGACTCTCAGCCAGCTAGAAACCAGTGATTACAACCTGATATTGTGCAAATGCTATCAGAAACGTTCTGTCAGTCCACTTCTCCTAAGTACTTACCTTGGTTGGTTAGCAAAGGCCATCTATTTAAAATAAATAAAGTGAAATGAAGCACTAATGCAGTGATCTAATCTAGTTAAGAGAGATTACCTAAGTAGTCATTATTTTGGAAAGGGCTCCTTCTCTTCTGGCTTAGACTGGACTTGCATTTCCACATGTCACTCTGTTAGTCTTCCTCATCATTGTCACTGCACTTATCAGCATGGTCCTAGCACTTCTATCTTATCTCTTACCTTCCCCTCCCTGTCCTAATCTATTTGGAACCACTGCTCTGGCCCTAGAGTGGACAGAGTCCTTGCTTTTCTGACACCAGCTGGATACAGTCAAGGGAGTCAAGGGAGCAGAACAGGAGCTCTTTGAGTTTCTCACTTTGGAGAAGGCTCTTGGAAACTTCCCAAGTCCCAATTTGCAGGTTATTGTAAATTCCTTGTTTTGTCAAAGGGACCAGTCACAAACGCAGGGACAAAATTGTCCTTCAAGGTACTTGCAAAAATAAACATGGGCTGATACATTTTTTTTGGCTAAGTAAACTAAAACATCTTTAATTTCATATTCTAAGCAATAGGACCCCCCCGCCCCCCACTGAAGAATTATAAATGAGGTCCAATGGACTGTCATTAAATCATGCTGACCTTTAGAGATAAAAAATTCTTTTATTGTCTGATTTAGTTTTCACATTGTTTCTGTGCTTGCAGAAAATGGAAACAAAGCTGTTGTTATGTTTAGAAAATTTCAAGATGGCCACTGTCATCTAAATTAGAATTTTGGCTTGTTTCCAGTTTGTGTAGAGTCCTGGCCCTTTCTATAATAACAATAATAACAAATGCAAACCTAAAACAGTTTTGGTCTTGAGTTTGCATTCCATCCATCTTCTTTGAAATGTTAAAACATCTGGTTTTAAGAAAAAAAAAAATCAACTTCAACATGTTTAGAGAGAAAAAGGCAGCCCACAAAATAAATCAGGGTCAAGCGTTGTTATTTCACGGGTAATTATAAAGCAGTCCAATTTATTAGTAAAGCTTGCGTCATGCTTACTTATAGCCACAACCATTGTAATTGTTTTTAGACTCTCATTGGAAAGTGGCTGAATTACAGGGTTTAGGAATATATGGGGCCAACGATCGTGGCAAAGAACACCATGTGGTCTTGTCATACCTTTCTTTGCTAAGTTTCCATCTTGCAAGTGAAATTGTGTCTTTGTTTAGTTCATTTTCCCAATTAATTCATGAATTTTTACCAACAGTTACTTGGAAACAAAAAGACGCCCACAATAAATTATTGAAAAGAAAATGCTTGCGAGTTTAATTGAAGAGCAGATGGTTGGCTCAAAGGGTCTTCTTACTGTATTTCAATAGCACAGCAAGGAAGAGGGGGACAGGTTGCAGTGGCCCTGCTACGCTAACACAAACAACTTGGAGGGTGAGGCTCAGCATTTCAAGAAAGCCAACTAGGAATGCTTAGGGACTTTAATTACAGTTCAAGAAGACTCTTCAGCCTCTCTTTTCAAGCAGAAGGTCTGACAAGGTATATTTAAACAAATCTTGAAGAGAACATAAACCCTGCTCAGAACATGGAGTCCAAAGGTTTTAGACCTGGCAATACCAAGACTTAAAGCAAAATCAGCTTCAATTTTTCTCTGACATCATTACAAACTAATGGTAGTTTTATACCAATTGCTGAATGTCTGCATCTCCAAAGAACCAGAAATCTCAGTTTTAATGGACTCTGAAATAGGTTCATCTCCTAGTGTTCTATGGTGGTTTCTTCTCCTGGCTTTGCCAGATCACCTAGATTAAGGATCTTGATTGAAGACTGATACCCAAATAAAACAGAATTGGCTTCATTGTGAAATTCAGTAATTCGATTAGGAAACCACATTGAATGGTTTCCTCTTCGGGAAATTTGTGTATGTGTGTATGTGTACTGTTTAACCTTTTTTTCCTCTGTCAAATGCATGAAACCAAACATCAAATACAATTTAGTCCTGCTGTTAAAAAAAAAAAAAAAAGAATTTAGACAGTGATGCAAATATTTGGATAGGAATTAGACCATTTGGTAAGATTGAAAAAACAAACCAAACCTGGGTGTATTGTCCAACTCCAAACTTCTGCTTCTATTAGAATAAATTATCTGACATTTATCTGGATAATTGCCAAAAAATCTGCAAGTGAGTAAAATTTGGATACTACAAATTCTTTAAAAATTTGTATAGTTTTACTTCTGGGTGTGGTTTCTGATCATCAGCCAGCACCTACATATTCTTACTTCATTTATAATTAAAACAAAGTTGGCTAACTCACTTCCTGCATTGCAGTAATTTATACATTGTGATTAGAAGGAAAAACCTGCATGAGATAGGAATGTCAGTAGCAAAAAGAAGTGACAGTTGACAACAAGGAAAATGACAGAAAAGCTCTTAAAGAACTCAAAAGACATTGTAAACTAGATCTGTTTAATGTGGGATCAAAGGCTATACACCCTAAGGCTATTTATTATTTCTCAAACATCCCTGATAATAAGAATCACCAGGGAGACTTGTTTAAACACTCAGCTTTTCCAGTTCTCTTGGAGAATTCATTGTGTCTGGGATAGGACCCAGGAATCCGTATTTAACAAATAATGCAAACAGTGTTTTGTAAACACTGCTTCAAAAGTATCTGAGCTTATATAAGAGATAGCCCTAGGACCTTAAGAAGAGGCTTAATCATATGCTTCATTCTCTGTTTAAATGGTTAAAGGATAGTTTAACCATGTTATTTAAGTATTTCTATGAACAAAGGGAGGGTAAGTTTTAGTAGGTGTAAGATTCACTTCTTTGTTATTGATCATTCCTTGACAAATTGCTTATTGAGACAAGTGTATAGAGAGCCATCCTTAGTGAAGAACCTGTGGGGATTGTGAATGACATGATTTGGATTAAGCTTGAGCTCCTCATAAATAGCATTCTTCATCATTATCATCATCAAGGAGAAAACAGGCACTTCTAGAAATCATATTTCATTATTTTAGTTGGAATTTCAGTTGGAATGATCTTTATTTGCATAACTATGAAACTACTGAAAATAATCTTTCAGGACTATATCTCTTCTTTCAGCAAAGATGTTAGCACTGGGTTTTCTCAGTCTCAAATACTGCTCTCCTTCTAGGGGACTTCAGTATCCATTTGGATGACCCTCCTGTCTAACTACCTAGACTGCCAGATCTTCGTCCTCAATGCCAGTATGTTTGTGTGTAAGCCACTTCAGCTGTCCTATTGCTGAACATCAGCTCTTGTTATAACCCCAGCCTTCTTCCAAGGTATAGAATTCAACCATCATGCCCCACAGTGTTTGAGTTTCACGGGTTCTGTTCTTACATTTATTTTTTTCTACCATGTAGTGTCTGGGAAACGTGGGAACTTCTGACCCCCTTGTTTCTTCTTCCTGTCCCTCTAAGCAAGTCTGCTTTGGTCATCATGTCTTTCCCAACCCAACTTAGATATACTGTCAGTATCCTTACTGTCTTGCCCGTTTGTCCTCCTATCATAACTTTTCAGAAGTCTCAATGCTGGATAAATCTAACTGGGCCAATCTTAGATCAGTGCAGTCCCACAGCTTGGGAAAATCAAGCACACTTGAAGATAGATGGCACTGTATACACAAAATGTCCAAAATCAATGTCCTTGGATAGGGTCCAGCCATACTTCTGTTTCCTTCGTTGGCTCCCTCCAATGTATTCCAGGGTGGTCCTTCAACTCTTCTATATATTCTTTGAACCTCTTATCCTTCCTTCTCCTCCCTCCTCTAGAGATAGTCTTGTCTCTAACTTCAGAGAGAAAATGTGAGCCATCATAAAGAAACAATGAGAAATGTGCCATCTTTCAATTGCAGCAGTACTTCCTTTTGTCTGTGATTAATGCTGCTACCCATGGTCTGAAACAGCCTTATCTCTCATTTCACTTCATTCTCTCCTTATCAATCAGTTTTCACCATTCAAATATTTCTCATTAAAAAACAAAACAAAAAACAATAAACTGTATACAAACTTTCTCAGAGCCCCTCTACCTTGACATGTATCTCTTCTTGTATCTCTTCTCTGCTTCATGGTTAAAGTTGTTTACTGAGTTGTAAGCTCAACTGTCTTATTTCTCACCTTTACTTACACTTCAATCTAAATAACTCGGCTTCTGTTTCTGGTACTCTGATGAATTTGTTCTTCCCAAGTTTATGGATCTATGTATTTACTGTTAAGTCTAAGGAACAGTTCATAATCCATACTTAACTTGATTTTTAAGAAACATTGGATACCATAGAGCATGGACTTCTTTGAAATGTTCTCTTTTCGTGGCTTTAGAAATCTCATTTTTCTTGCTTTTCTATTACCTCTCTTTTTCTCTTGCAACACAAGCTGGAATCAAGATTGCCGGGAGAAATATCAATAACCTCAGATATGCAGATGACACCACCCTTATGGCAGAAAGTGAAGAGGAACTAAAGAGCCTCTTGATGAAAGTGAAAGAGGAGAGTGGAAAAGTTGGCTTAAAGCTCAACATTCAGAAAACGAAGATCATGGCATCTGGTCCCATCACTTCATGGGAAATAGATGGGGAAACAATGGAAACAGTGTCAGACTTTATTTTGTTGGGCTCCAAAATCACTGCAGATGGTAACTGCAGCCATGAAATTAAAAGATGCTTACTCCTTGGAAGGAAAGTTATGACCAATCTAGAGAGCATATTGAAAAGCAGAGACATTACTTTGCCAACAAAGGTTCGTCTAGTCAAGGCTATGGTTTTTCCAGTGGCCATGTATGGATGTGAGAGTTGGACTGTGAAGAAAGCTGAGTGCCAAAGAATTGATGCTTTTGAACTGTGGTATTGGAGAAGACTCTTGAGAGTCCCTTGGACTGCAAGGAGATCCAGCCAATCCATTCTGAAGGAGATCAGCCCTGGGTGTTCTTTGGAAGGAATGATGCTAAAGCTGAAACTCCAGTACTTTGGCCACATCATGTGAAGAGTTGACTCATTGGAAAAGACTCTGATGCTGGGAGGGATTGGGGGCTGGAGGAGAAGGGGACGACAGAGGATGAGATGGCTGGATGGCATTACCGACTCAATGGACATGAGTTTGAGTGAACTCCAAGAGTTGGAGATGGACAGGGAGGCCTGGCGTGCTGCGATTCATGGGGTCGCAAAGAGTTGGACATGACTGAGCGACTGAACTGAACTGAACTGATCTCTTGCAACATCTTTTAACTGCCCATTAAGTTTTGTTTTCCTATGGTTCAAATTATTTAGTCCTTTACTTTTCTCACTTGGTATACTAATTTATGCTGTAGTCTCTATAGCATCTATGTTTTAGTGACTCTCAACTCACATCATCAATCCCTATTCCTCTATTAAGATTTCTGTGATGGTTAAACCAGGCTTCATATCACTTCTACCCCACCCCCACACTCTTCAGGTCTTTTTCTAGGAAGTCTTCCTAATCACTTAAACTGGGCTTGAAAACTGTGCTCTGTGCTCCCATAGCAACTTACAGTTTCCCTTTTTTTATTCATCATCCCATTTGTACTCCTTGTTAAACCAGTTGCTCCTTGAGAAAAGGGACTGTTTATCTTGGTCACCACGGGGGTATAGTTCCTAGAACAAAATTTGAACTCATTTAAGAATAAGTCAGTAAATGGGAATATGTTTAGATGTAGGAAGTTTTACGCAAGACTGGAGTAAGGCATGAGAAGTAAAGACTTTTTAAGATGAGATAGTAACAAATAACAGTCTTGATCAAAAAAGAAAGTGTTATTTCTTTTCTGGACCTTTTGCCCTGAGAGATTTTTCACAGGGTTTGTAAGCATAACTGCATTTTGCTAATAATAAGAGATAAAATGGTATCAAAATATTGAGTTCATTAAGCAGTTATTTTCATTGGTCTCTGATGACACTTTTCTCTAGTTTCCTTTTCTGTAACTACCCTAAATCACAACATTTCTCCAACTTTAAACACCTTGACCATACCTCTCTCTATACCTTTCAATTCTTCTTCCTGAGGGGGAGGGTGGAACATGTGTTGGAAAGAATTTTATCCCTAACACAATCCATGTGACCTCTGTGTCTTCTAAACTTATTTCTGGTGGGAATGCTAGTGATTGCGAGGATCACATGTAATTTCCTGCTGAGCTGTTTAGCATGTGCAAATTACCATTTGACCTCCATAGTGACATATTTGTCATAGCAATTTTCACTTCTAGTGAAACGAGTTAAACTGCCTCAGTAAAAGTGATTTTCAGCAGTAATTCTTCATACAAGCCTTTCACATGGACCTGCCGCTGTGTGTTTTACAGATTGATACCTGGGCTTCAGATATTTCTTTTCATGTTGTTTTTAATAAGAAGCACAATATTTCCATAACTCATATTTGGAATGGTTCCTGGTTTTGAAAGCAGATTATTAGAAATGAGCATATGGAGGTCTTAAAGTAGAACCTTATGGAGGAAAAACACTTGATCAAGTCTATTTTGCAGCATTGGAAAATTAAATGCTAGCAAAAGCTTGGTAAAGCAAAATGTATTCTTTGTAACTTTTATAAATCTGGAATTAGTGAACTGTCTGTGTTGGGTAAGTTAACCACATTGAAAACTCTTTTGTCATGATTATTTCTAAACAATCAGATTGTTCCTTTGCCTACATTTTTTCTTCTAATGATTGTATTGCTTGGAAGCAGTCAATGGATTTTTAAGAGAGAATCTTGAAAAGGAAGTTGAATTTCCAGTGATTACCTTTGCAGATGAAATATTAGAGAGTAAGATGAGGTTAATCCTAAGTAAATACAGTAATAAAATGAAAATCTAATTGAAAGAACTTGTTTCTTGCATGCCAAAAATACAGTACTATCACAGTTTGTTCTTGATTCAAATTTACTACACATATGTATTCACCTCTGTCCTCCATGGACTTGCTGTTGTCTCAAAGGAATATAATCAGAATTTTATACTATCCAAAGTGACTGCCTTTATTTCCTTAATAAAATTTCCTAAGTATAAAATGTCCACACTCTGGTATGCATTTGATACACAAAGACAAAGAAGATACTATGCTTTAAATAACTTTAGCAGAACAAAAAGACAATTGCAGTAGTATATGTACTCCTGGAAGTGTATTTAAGGGCCGGTGGGAATACTGAACTAATTGGGTATTCGTTAGATACATACAGGTAGGGAGAAATAGGGCATCTGCAAAACCAGGGGGTTACTATGAATGTATTTGTTAAAAGAATTGTGCTTAGTTTGGTATAGTTAGATTTCAGGATACACATGAGGGATAAGCAAATGATGACTTTGCAGAGATAAGCACAACATATTCTTATGGACTGTAGCAAACGGATCACAGTTTTAAGCCAAGAAGGAAAACATTTTTAGGCAGATTTGCTCTTGGAAAGATGTTTCTGGCATGGAACATGGATTGAAGAATGGTTAAATCATATTAAGAGACATCTTAGAAGACTGTGGCACCCAAAGATGATGAGGGCTCTGAATTCTCACCATACATTGAGAGAGAAAGGTGGGAATATTTGACAGATTTTTAATGAAAAAATAACTGATGGGATTTAATGAGCTTTTGAATGTGGGAAAAAGAGAGAAATCACAGATGGCTCTTGAGCTTCTGACTGGGGTGAATGGCTTATCTTGGCGCTGTTAACCAAGAGAGGATTATAAGAGAGTGATCGACTCAGGAAGAGAAGAAAAATTGAAATTCACTTCTGGATTCGTTGATTTAAAGGAACCAGTAAGACATTTATGTAGACAGGTCTAGTAAACTTTTAAAAATATACATCTAAAGGTCAAAGACAGAGGAAGTCTGAGGACTAGATTATAAATCTTCATCATACAGAGGTGACATTTAGTAAGATTAGATTACATTTCGACTTGATTAGCTTGATGTTTCCATTTTTACTCATGGGATACTTGGATGAAACCATTTTGTTTGCGTCCACTTGGTATACAAGAGGATTAGAATTAGTAAGTTTGAAAAAGCTACCTAACACTTAATAGCCATTTTTGAGGAATTAGTAAAAGTTTTAATGACATCAAAACCACAGAGTTGAGGAAACTGCGTCACAAGACTTCTGTAAAACATCTTCAGAACATCTTGCCCCTCAGACAGTTCAGGGAGTGAGAAGTGGATCAGGTTTTGAGAAATTCCAGCATATAGAAGGCAAACAAGGGAGAAGTATCAAAAATAGAAGGGAGATAGTCAATCTTAAAGGCTCAAGAGTTAGAAGGTAGTGAATGAATGTTAAGGGATGGAGGATTTGTGAGGAAGAAGAGAATTGATGAGGATTCGGCAGTTAGGAGGCTATTGCTAACCTTTGTGATATCAGGAGGTGTTAGGTTGTGGGGCAGACATCTAAGGATGATGCATTGAGGAAAGATGGGAAAAAATCTGTTGTGGTAATTTTATCATGAAAACAAGAAGGGAAATGCAATAGTAGTGTGAAAAAGATTTAGGATCAAGATGAAGATCTTTGTTTTTTGTTTTATTTTGTTGTTTGGTTTGTTTTCAGGGGGCTGGGGGTGAAGGATGGGGTATCTGAAGGTATTTGAAATGGGAGGAAAGGAGCTACTAGAGAGGGAGAGCTTGAGCGTACAGGAAAAGATGATGATGCTTTGTAAGGTAGAAGGAAATATAATTACTACTCTAGGAGAGGAGAAAGAACCACATCTTCCCCTCTGAGACCAGAAAAAGTTGAGTAAAATACAGGTACCAAAATAGGTATGTTTATATGTGTGTATGTTTTGGGGGGAACAGGTTGAGGAAACTCTGAACTTCCTTTCAGATGGCTGCCGTTTCCCCTTTGAAGTCTCTGAGTTACTGAATTTATTAATTAGAGATGAAAAGGGGGTCCTTGGTGGGCAGAGGGTAAAGGATGTGTGTGTACGTTTAGAGGAACAACCCTAAGTGAGCATAAGTGTAAGTTTTTAGGTGAAAGTAAACATATATACAACAATGCTAGGGGGCAGTGCAATATCTTATGAGGAGCAAATCTGGGATTTTAGGGAAGGAAGAAAGGGAGGGAACGAGGGAGGGAAAGAACATGAGAGGGAGGGAGAGAGAACCTGTGTAGAGAAACTTACAGATGTGTGTTTCTCAGGTAGGAGGGTGCTGTGAAGAGGATGTACTGAGCAGAGGGAGTTTAGCCTTAAGGGCCTCTAATTTCTGGATTTAGCTGGAGGCAGGCAATTGAAGGGTCGAATGAGGGGCCATTGATATGGGTGAGATTAAAAATGGTTTTGAAGAGCTGTTTTGGGGGTTAGAAACAGATGTGATTGGCAGCACGTAAAATGATTGTATAATAGAATTAGGATGATGAAAATACCTCAGTTTCAAATGTAAATGTATAATATCATCAGTCTGCCTGGTGTGTGGGGGTGTGTGTGTGTGTGTGTGTGTATTTTTAAGGATGATAAGCACATCTTTGTAGAAGAGTGTTGGGGATTTTTGGGAGGGCCATGAGAACCACAAAGTGTTAAGAAATGTGAAGGCTCTGGTGAGGAAGCAAAGAAGTAAAGATGAGTTTAAAAATTTAATGTATTAAAACCATGAAAATAACTAAATGTTCTCTATAAATGTTAACTTTTGATTGTCCATTCAATTTCCTGGAATCTGGAGGAATTTATTTCTTCTGTTAATGACTGCTTTGCAGTTCAGAGATACTTGAGGACAGAATTCAGGTGTTTTGGTTTCTACAAAAGTGTCTAGAATAGCCATATGCAAGTAACAGATGTTAGCCAATGTTTTTAGAAAAGCATCATTCAAAAATGATTCTTGTTGTCTAATTAAATATCTTATAAAATTGTTAGACACTCAGTCATGTCCAACTCTTTGTGACCCCATAAACTGTATCTCCAGGCTCTTCTGTCCATAGAATTCTTCAGGCCAGAATACTGGAGTGGGCTGCCATTCCCTTTTCCAGGGGATCTTCTGACCCAGGGATTGAATCCTAGTGTCCCACATTGCAGGCAGATTCTTTACCTAAATTCTGAGATGAAACAATGAAAATAATGTTGTGTATTTGTTTATTTTACATTTTAATTTCTTAATTTTTCACAGATGTATTGTTGATGAGGATGGGTTTATAGAGAACTCATGATATTACTGGACAGTTTTAGATAATTTTATCTAGTCTAAAGGATTGGCTATAAAGGCAAGGAAGGGAGAAGAACCAGAGCTCAAGCATGGCTGGAATTAAAGGCTTTGGATAGAAAAAGACATTAAATAAGAAGCCAGGCTAAATAAACTCTTCTACAACAATATAAGTAATTTTATTTATGTAACAATGATGAGTTGAAAATTGGAAGATGAGGAGACAAGGAATGAGGGATATCAAGAAAAAGAACATAATTTAGTATTTTCAGTGCTTTTAAAGTAATCAAAATGGGACTTTCAGAGGTTAAGACTTTGCCTTCCAGGGCAGGGGGTGAGGGTTCCATCCCTGGTTGGGGAGCTACGATCTCACATGCCTAGTGGCCAAAAAATCAGAACATAAAAAACAGAAGCAATATTGTAACAAATTCAGTGAAGACTTTAAAAATGGTCCACATTAAAAAAAATCTTTTCAAAAATTAAATGAAAGACTAAACTTTCTTGAATGATCGTTTTTCAAATGTTCACTTCTTCTGACCACGATGAACTTTACAGTTAGAAGCAGGACACTTGGCCTTAGATCTTTCTTAGAATTCTATAATTATATGACCATATCCTCCTAGCTCACTGGACAAAATAAGAAACAGAAGGTCATAGGTAAGAAACTATTTTATTCCTTATTTCCTCTCACTTGATATTTAATGACGTCTCTTATCCTCACTAAACTAGAAAAGCATTTGTTATCTAATAAATATTTGTTTGTGAACAAAAAGTAAGATCTTTTATGTTGTGTCCTTGAAAGAATTTTGGTTAATGTCCTGTGGTAGCCCCCTTAGATTTTCTGGATCCTTCAGAGCCTTGTCTCCACTAATGTGATCTGTATCCTGCACAAGTTTGCAGAACTAACTTTGCTATAGTGCTCAACAGGATGGGGCTTCCCTGGTGGCTCATATGGTAAAGAATCTGCCTGCAGTGCGAGAGACCTGGGTTCTATCCCTGGGTCAGGAAGATCCCCTGGAGAGGAGAATGGCTACCCACTCCAGTATCCTTGCCTGAAGAATCCCATGAACAGAGAAGCCTGGTGGGCTATAGTTCATAGGGTCACAGAGTCAAATACGACTGAGCAAGTAACACTCACTTAACAGTATGAGGGGAGTAGCAGTGGAGAAACAAAACAATGCATTGACTCTAATCAAGGCTGCTTTTAAACATGTGCTACAAAGGCAAAGACATATGGTATGTTATAAGAGATTATGTCTCTGATTCAAGGGTAAGCCTTTTTTAAAAAAAAAAAAATAAATAAAAGTAGAATTTGATGTGCAGGATTTGTCATCATTAAGCTATGTACCTATAACCATGCGTTTCCTATAATAAAATCCTTGTAGCATGTTTCAGAATTACACGGTCAATTAAGCTCTTAAGTATCTGAAGCTTGGTCAAATTTTAATTGTAAGTTTATAACTCAGAGAATTAACCAGATGTATACTTCTTATTTTCCCTTTACTAGACATATGTGAAATGTAAACAAGGTTGTTGAATGCTTTTTGAATTAATCGATAATGTAGTGATCAAACACAAATGCAGTGTATTTCAAGCACTGGGATTGCTTACTGGTTTTAAAAATAAGTTACAAGTTATTTTTTACTCATTAAGATGAGTTTAAAGAACACATGGGGCAGATTTTTTTTTTTTAATATCGATAAATTGGACTTTGTTTTCAACTGAACTTTGAAATTTAACACAAATGATTTGAGGGTAGTTACTTGGTTATGTTTAAAATTTTTATAACCCAAGATAGATCGATTACCATTCTACATTTTGATGGTTAGAGTGTATCACTAAGATCACCTCTTTTCAGTCATTCAATAGATGCATTCACCACGCTTATTTAGCAACTATTATACTATGTGCTAGGCATTTGCATGCAGGATTCAGATTCATTAGGAAGAAATGGTAAATCAGAAGGAATTTTGGAAAGCTTTTTTTTTTTTTTTGAAAGAGTGGGCCTTATGGTTGGAAGAGGGGGAAAAAAAGCAAGACTAATAATAGTAAAGAGGAGACTTATTCTGTTTTTTTAATCTTTAAAAATAATTTATTTATTTTAATTGGAGGCTAATTACTTTACAGTATTGTAGTGTTTTTTTGCCATACATTGACATGAATCAGCCATGGGTGTACATGTGTTCCCCATCCTGAACCCAGACTCATTCTATAGGGTAAAATAGGAGCAGAAATAAAATATCTGTCTAGAGCACAGTATCCGAAACAAACTTTTCCATAATTGTCAGGAGCCGCATTAGGCATTACTGACAAAATGGAGGCATGGCCCCCAACCCCCTCTCCTCATCTTGCAGGCATGGCCCTGGGATGAAGGAGTTAGGTCTTGTGATTCTGAATTGTTCTTTTCTTTCTTTGGTTGAGTTGGCTGGAAAGAATGTTAAGGTGCTTGAGAGAAGGACGAGAAAACACAAAGCTTTCTGCAGTTGTGCCCAGAAAATAATTCTATAGAGTAACCATTGACATTTGTTCAAGGATCTTTACAAAGAATGTCCCAGGATGAGCACGTAGGCCGCAGCTTGAGGCCATGGGAAGAATTGTTTTCTGAGACCTGTTTGTGAGGGAAATATTTATGGCAAAAGTAGTTTGCTGAGTTTAGGGTTTAGGAATAATTAAGAATAGCTAGAAGACTAGAGATCTCTTCAAGAAAATTAGAGATACCAAGGGAACATTTCATGCAAAGATGGGCTCGATAAAGGACAGAAATGGTATGGACCTAACAGAAGCAGAAGATATTAAGAGGTGGCAGGAATACACAGAAGAACTATACAAAAAAAGATCTTCATGACCAAGATAGTGACGATGGTGTGATCACTCACCTAGAGCCTGACATCCTGGAATGTGAAGTCAAATGGGCCTTAGAAACCATCACTATGGAGGGGATGGAATTCCAATTGAGCTATTTCAAATCCTGAAAGATGATGCTGCGAAAGTGCTGCACTCAATATGCCAGCAAATCTGGAAAACTCAGCAGTGGCCACAGGACTGGAAAAGGTCAGTTTTCATTCCAATCCCAAAGAAAGGCAATGTCAAAGAATGCTCAAACTACCACACAAGTGCACTCATCTCACACGCTAGTAAAGTAATGCTCAAAATTCTCCAAGCCAGGCTTAAGCAATACGTGAACCTTAAACTTCCAGATGTTCAAGCTGGTTTTAGAAAAGGAAGAGGAACCAGAGATCAAATTGCCAACATCAGCTGGATCATGGAAAAGCAAGAGAGTTCCAGAAAAACATCTATTTCTGCTTTACTGACTATGCCAAAGCCTTTGACTGTGTGGATCACAATAAACTGTGGAAAATTCTGAAAGAGATGGGAATACCAGACCACCTGACCTGCCTCCTGAGAAATCTGTATGCAGGTCAGGAAGCAACAGTTAGAACTGGACATGAAACAACAGACTGGTTCCAAAAGAAAAGGAGTACGTCAAGGCTGTGTATTGTCACCCTGTTTATTTAACTTATATGCAGAGTACATCATGAGAAATGCTGGCCTGGAAGAAGCACAAGCTGGAATCAAGATTGCCAGGAGAAATAACAATCACCTCAGATATGCAGATGACACCACCCTTATGGCAGAAAGTGAAGAGGAACTCAAAAGCCTCTTAATGAAAGTGAAAGAGGAGAGTGAAAAAGTTGGCTTAAAGCTCAACATTCAGAAAACGAAGATCATGGCATCCGGTCCCATCACTGCATGGGAAATAGATGGGGAAACAGTGGAAACAGTGTCAGACTTTATTTTTCTGGGCTCCAAAATCACTGCAGATGGTGATTGCAGCCATGAAATTAAAAGACACTTACTCCTTGGAAGGAAAGTTATGTCCAACCTACATAGCATATTGAAAAGCAGAGACATTACTTTGCCAACAAAGGTCCGTCTAGTCAAGGCTATGGTTTTTCCAGTGGTCATGTATGGATGTGAGAGTTGGACTGTGAAGAAGGCTGAGTGCCAAAGAATTGATGCTTTTGAACTGTGGCGTTGGAGAAGACTCTTGAGAGTCCCTTGGACTGCAAGGAGATCCAACCAGTCCATTCTAAAGGACATCAGCCCTGGGATTTCTTTGGAAGGAATGATGCTAAAGCTGAAACTCCAGTACACTGGCCACCTCATGGGAAGAGTTGACTCATTGGAAAAGACTCTGATGCTGGGAGGGATTGAGGGGAAGGAGGAGGAGGGGACAACAGAGGATAAGATGGCTGGATGGCATCACCGACTCGATGGACATGAGTCTGAGTGAACTCCGGGAGTTGGTGATGGACAGGGAGGCCTGGTGTACTGCGATTCATGGGGTCGCAAAGAGTTGGACAGGACTGAGCGACTTAACTGAACTTAAGAATAGCTAGAAGCCTTTTTAGGAAATAGTGATCTTAAGATTCTAGGGGCAAACAGGATTTAGAAAGGTAAGAAATAAACTGAGGAATGTGGCATGAGTTACAATGTAATCAAAAGTTAAGTATAAGACACATAAGAGAAAGTAGATAATAGTAAAGCCGACTCTGAGAGAATCCCTGAAGCAGGAACTCTGTTTGAAGGACAACAGTGATTTCTGGAGACAGTAAATCTGGGTGGGGCAAACTGAAAATATCAAACCTCTGACCTAATGCTTTTGTCAAAGTATAAAAGAGGACCTGAAGCTTGAAATAAACATGTAGTTCCATACTATGAGTCAGAGGCTACACCATCGTCTGCCGACACCACTCACCCCTTCAGGCTGATTCCCTGGCTGCTGGTACTGGACTCCGCACATAATTAGGTCCTTAATAGTATGTATTAAATAAGGACTGAATGAATGAATGGCTTTTCTTTCAATTGCATATTCTAAAGACGTACCCTGACAAACTCAACAGATAAAATCTTTCTGCCTTTTATTGACTGTTTGACTAGAGAAACAATGAGGATTGGAGGACAGGAGTTATAATGAGGGAGGAAAATCATATCAAGAGAACAAGAAAATATCCTCAGGAAGAAAGAAAAAAAAAATTACTATGATGTTTTTCAAATGTTTTCTTCAGGTCTGTTCATTATTTCCATTTATTATAATGTTGTTCTTTAGGCACATATCTCTACAAAGGTGGAATGTTTGATAGAGTGTATTTTTACTTATATAAAGGTATACTTTATTATTGTTATTCTCATTTTTATGTTTGCCTATCAAGAAAACTAATATGTGATATCCTGTTGTTTTTAAAAAATAGTTATTAATGTGTTAGCCACTACTGATCTCTAGAGATTTCTCCTAATTGGGTAATCTAACAAGATTAAGTTGTCTATTACTAAGTCTCTTACACATTTAAATGACTTGTTTTTACCTGGTTTGGGCACTACTTCACTTTTTAGTCATAAATGTCTTTACAAAGTAGTTTCCAATCTTGATTTGTTATGTTCAGCAACCTGATTCATGTTTCTGGAAATATTCACAACAACATGTATACATCAATTAAGACAGCTTAAAAAATTGCACACACTATTAAAATTACCTTTTAATTTTTTTAGTAAAGTATACATACCAAATTCACCATTTAAATAGTTTTTTGGACTATACAGTTCTGTGGCATTAAGTAGAAACATATTGTGTGCAACTATCACCACCATCCATCTCCAGAATTTTTCAACATCTCCAGTGAAATTCTCTACCAATTAAACACTAACTTCATATTTTACTCTCTACATCTAGCCCTTGGTAGCCACTGTTCTACTATCAGATATATGATCCACAAATATTATGTCTCATCTATCTCTATATATTTATCTGTTTTCAGTTCAGTTCAGTCGCTCAGTCATGTCCAACTCTTTGCGACCCCATGAATTGCAGCACGCCAGGCCTCCCTGTCCATCACCAACTCCCGGAGTTCACTCAGACTCACGTCCATCAAGTCAGTGATGCCATCCAGCCATCTCATCCTCTGTCGTCCCCTTCTCCTCCTGCCCCCAATCCCTCCCAGCATCAGAGTCTTTTCCTATGAGTCAACTCTTTGCATAAGGTGGCCAAAGTACTGGAGTTTCAGCTTTAGCATCATTCTTTCCAAAGAACACCCAGGACTGATCTCCTTTAGAATGGACTGATTGAATCTCCTTGCAGTCCAAGGGACTCTCAAGAGTCTTCTCCAACACCACAGTTCAAAAGCATCAATTCTTCGGCGCTCAGCCTTCTTCACAGTCCAACTCTCACATCCATACATGACCACTGGAAAAACCATAGCCTTGACTAGACGGACCTTTGTTGGCAAAATAATGTCTCTGCTTTTCAGTATGCTATCTAGGTTGGTCATAACTTTTCTTCCAAGGAGTAAGTGTCTTTTAATTTCATGGCTGAAGTCACCATCTGCAGTGATTTTGGAGCCCAGAAAAATAAAGTCTGACACTGTTTCCACTGTTTCCCCATCTATTTCCCATGAAGTGATGGGACCAGATGCCATGATCTTCGTTTTCTGAATGTTGAGCTTTAAGCCAACTTTTTCACTCTCCTCTTTCACTTCCATCAAGAGGCTCTTTAGTTCCTCTTCACTTTCTGCCATAAGGGTGGTGTCATCTGCATATCTGAAGTTATTGATATTTCTCCCAGCAATCTTGATTCTAGCTTGTGCTTCTTCCAGTCCAGCGTTTCTCATGATGTACTCTGCATAGAAGTTAAATAAGCAGGGTGACAATATACAGCCTTGACAAACTCCTTTTCCTATTTGGAACCTGTCTGTTGTTCCATGTCCAGTTCTAACTGTTGCTTTAGCTGCTTTAGGTATCTCATATAAGTGGAATCATACTGTATTTGTCCTTTGTGACTGACTCATTTCACTTAGCACAATGTCTTCAAGGTTCATCCATATTGTAGCAACTGTCAGAATTTTAAGGCTGTATAATATTCCATTTTATCTATATACCATGCTGCTGCTGCTGCTGCTGCTGCTGCTGCTAAGTCGCTTCAGTTGTGTCTGATTCTGTGTGACCCTAAAGATGGCAGCCCACCAGGCTCCCCGTCCCTGGGATTCTCCAGGCAAGAACACTGGAGTGGGTTGCCATTTCCTTCTCCAATGCATGAAAGTGAAAAGTGAAAGGGAAGTTGCTCAGTCGTGTCCGACTCTTCTCGACCCCATGGACTGTAGCCCACCAGGCTCCTCCGTCCATGGGATTTTCCAGGCAAGAGTACTGGAGTGGGTTGCCATTGCCTTCTCTGATATACCATACTTGACCATATTCTCAACAATATTTGTTAATTTCTATTTGTTTTTGTTTTTGATAATTTCCATCAATTTTATGTGCAGTGGTATGCCATTATAGTTTTGATTGACATTTTCCTAATGATTAGTGATGTTGAGCATCTTTTCATATGCTTATTGGCCATTTGTGTATCTTCTTTGGAGAAATGTCTATTCAAGTCCTTTCCCATTTTTAAATTGGGTTATTTTTTGTTGTCATTGAGTTGTAGGAGTTCTTTGTATATTCTGGATATCAATCCCTTATCAAATATATGATTCACAAATATTTTCTTGCATTGCATATTGCCTTTTCATTCTGCTGATATTGTTTTTTGATGCAAAAGCATTTTTAATTTTAATGAAGTCAAACTTGTCTATTTTTCTTTTGTTGCCTATGATTTGGGTGTAATATCCAAAAATCATTGCCAAAGTCATTGTCATCAGACTTTCTCCTATATTTTCTTTTAAGAGTTTTATAGTTTTGTTGTTGTTGCTAAGTCATGCCTGACTCTTTGAGACACCATGGACTGAAGCATACAAGGCCTCTCTGTCCCTTATTATCTCCTGGAGTTTGCCCAAGTTCCAGTACATTGAATTGGCAATGCCATCCAATCATCTCATCCTCTGTTGTCCACTTCTCCTTCTGCCTTCAGTCTTTCCCAGCATCAGCATCTTTTCCAGTAAGTCAGCTATTTGCATCAAATGGGCAAAGTATTGGAACTTCAACTTCAGTATCAGTCCTTCCAATGAGTATTCAGGGTTGATTTCCCTTAGGACTGACTGGTTTGATCTCCTTGCTGTCCAGGGGACTCTCAAGAGTCTTCTCCAGCACCACAGTTCAAAAGCATTATCTTTCTTGTTTAGGTCTTTGATTCATTTTGAATTAATTCTTTTATATTACATAAGGTCATTGGCTTCCTTGATAGCTCAGTTGGTAAAGAATCCACCTGCAGTGCAGAAGACCCTGGATCAAGCCCTGGGTTGGGAAGATCCGCTGGAGAAGGGATGGGCTACCCACTCCAGTATTATTGGGCTTCCCTTATGGCTCAGCTGGTAAAGTATCCATCTGCAATGTGGGAGACTTGAGTTTGATCCCTGGGTTGGGAAGATCCCCTGGAGAAGGGAAAGGCTACCCACTCCAGTATTCTGGCCTGGAGAATTCCATGGGTTGTATAGTCCATGGGGTTGCAAAGAGTTGGACACGACCAAAAGACTTTCACTTTCATGTAAGGTCAGGATCCAAATTCATTCTTTTGCAGCTGGATATCAGTTTTCCTAACATCATTTGTTGAAATGATGTCCTTTCCCCATTGAATGGTCTTGACACTTTTTGAAAATCATTTGACCATTTACAAGTGTTTATTTCTGGGCTCTCTATTTATGACAGTCACTCTTTCCTGCAAGTGAACAATACATTTTTTATTTCCATTAAAACTCAAGTTTTTATTTTTATTTTTTTAAATTTTATTTTATTTTTAAACTTTACATAATTGTATTAGTTTTGCCAAATATCAAAATGAATCCATCACAGGTATACATGAACAGCTAAGGTTCACAGCAAAATTGAAGGTGAGGTACAGAAATTTCCCATGTCCCCCTCGCCCCTGCTGCAACAGTTACTTTTTAATGAACTTTTTATTTGGGGATATTTTATAGAAAATAGGTTTACAGAAAAGTTAGACAGTGCAAAGAGTTTCTATATACCCATTATGTAGTTTTCCCCATTATTAACATTTTATATCACCATGCTACCTTTTTTGAAATGAAGAAACCCTAACTAAACCCCATACTACTCAAATATCACCAGTTTTTCATTAATGTTCCAGGATCTAATGCAGAGTAACTCATTGCATCTGCTGACCATATTTCTTCAGTCTCCTCTGATCTGTGATAGTTTCTCAATCTTTCCTTGTTCATGACCTTGAATGTCTTCAGGAGTACTATCCAGGCATTCTATTGAATATCCCCTCATCTGGGTTTGTCTGATGTTTTTATCATGATTATACTGGGATTGTAAGTTTTCTAAAGAATATTACAGAGGTGAAGTTCCCTTCTCATATGCTACATCAAGATGACACATAATACCCACATGGCATCACTGATGTTAATCTTCATTGCTTGTTAAAGTAGTTTTTTCAGGGTTTCTCCATTGTAAGCTTCCTATTTTTCCTATTCCATATTCTGTTTATTAGAAGTGATCAATATTTACAGTCCATACTCAAGAGGAAGGTAACTCACTCCCAACTCCAGGAGTGTGTGCTCAGTCACTTTAGTCATGTCTGACTCTTTGGGATCCCATGGACTATAGCCCTCTGTTCATGGGATTCTCCAAGCAGGAATACTGAGTGGGCTGCCATGCCCTCCTCCAGGGGATCTTCCCAACCAGGGATCAAACCCACATCTCTTGTGTCTTCTGCATTGGCAGGCAAGTTCTTTACCACTCTTGCTATCTGGGAAGCCCCCAGCTCTGGGGGTAGGAGAATCTAAAGATACAGTTAGAATCCTTTAAGGATTTGTCTCTTCTTCCTATAAATAAATGATAAATGATAAATTTATTTATATCAGTATGGACAGATGGATGGATATTTATTTTTTACTTTGGGTTGTAACCCAGTATCCATTATTTTTGTCTCAGCAAAGTTTTCCAGCTTTGGCTTTTGGGGCTGTTTCAGGGTGGCTTCTATGTCCTTGGGGCACATGCTCTAGTCCTTTATTTCTTGTGCTAGTACTACAAGACACTCCAGGGTTATGTTGTATTTTCCTTGCCCTAGCTCTGGAATCAGTCATATTTCCATTTCTCTAGTTACCTGAATTTTTTTTTTTAACAGTGATATTTAAAAACCAAGAACTGACACAAATTAACTTTTCAGTGCTATATGTTTCTTTTTATTTCAAAATGACTTGTATTGGCTTTCTGTTTAGTTAATTAAAGGGAGTTTTGTTTTTTTTTTAATCAGTTTCCATATGCAAAGTTGAAGCTACCAATGTGGAATTAACCTGGAATGTGCTTTGTATTACTTTTCCAGTAGTGGTAATGGATTGTTAGTGATTCATCCATATCCTTTGGCTAGAGAAATAGAAGTGGAAACCTTGAATTCATCACACTAGCTTCTTAACAAAACCAAAGCCACGCAAGCAATATGATAAACATACATATCCAGTGGCTTTCTTAAACAAAGAGTTTACTTTACGATTCATCCACATTATAGAAAGTGTCTTAAATTTATGTATAATTCTTGGAAAATTCACCATCAAGGGAATTCCAAATTTTCCAGAAAAACTTGCCATGAAGACAGATTCATAGAGAATGATTTCCCATTGGAGATTTTTAAACTTCTTTTTGTTGGAAAACATTGAATTGAGTGTTCTTTGTAAAATATAGCAGCTTAAGGGAAATTGAAAAAAAAATCTTTTCAATTGGTATCTTTTTTAAAGTCTTTGAAATACAGAAAGCAGTGAGTGTACATATCCTTTAGCTTTAGGAAAATTAGCCAATGATCCTTATTCAACATTAAGTTCATGTCTTAAACACAATTATTTTAAATGAAAATAGTAATAGTGTACTTTTTAGCAAATTTAGCAGTCTTTATTAATAAAAAGTTGAGAGAAATAAAAGGATCTTATGATATATGGGTGAATCTTTTTATCTAAAATATAGTACTTATTACTCATTAGTATATGTGATCTATTCTGTATACCTGTGAAATTCCACTTTAAATGATTTTTAGATTTAAAAAAAAAAAAAGAAACAAGAAATATGCTTAATTTTGGGATTACTTAATACTAAACACAGTAAATGAGAAGTTATGATTCTTATGTACTATACAAGTTCTGTATTCCTTGTTTTCTACATTTGCAGAATGAATGAAGACTTAATTTCTTCTTAATTATCAACAATCTATGTACACTATGTATTCTTCTAGCCCTGACTATAGAGCAGAATTTTTTTTTTATAGTTGGAGTCTTCAATCTAAAAAAAAAATCTAGCCAAATGATTTTGACTGAGACTGTCTAAAAATAAAATTCTGCCATGGTTACCATGGGTTTATCATCCCTCCTATGGACCACATTCAGCCCTTTTTTTTTTTTGTGCACAGAATTCTCATTATTTGTCCCTCAGTCTGCACTGCTTTTTACATTGGACTTTTAAATATACACAGTTGCTTTCAATTGAGAGATTAAACAAGATATAAAGATGATTACATGGCATGTATATATCCATTGTGATTGCTACAGGTTTATTTGTATTTTTGTAACACAAAGGTGGCCTTGAGGATTGAATGCCGTATGTGCAACACTAACTAGCAAGTCCTCATACACTCCCTGTGTGCTTATCAGTTCATTATATACATTTTTTTGTCCTACAGGTACTTAAAAATTTGCCTTATCTTAGGAACATTCTCTATTACTCCCAGTTCTAAGCTCTGAGCAGCATGTGACCTAATTTTGCCTTGAATAAGTGAAACAAACAACTCCGCCTTCATTTAAGGTAATGGTTAATGTGAGTGTGGCTTATGTAACCAAGCCTGTCCTTGATTTCTAGATGTTTCTTGAGAACAGGATCAACAGATGCCCTCACTGGCCCTACATGAAACTTTCTGTAGAATAAAGCATATCTGTAAGCAGAAGTTTACTCCCAGCCTGTTTTCCCCTTTTTTTGGTTTATCTCTTTGTGCCTGTGCTGGGTCTTCGATGCTGTGCACACTTTCTCTAGCTGCAGTGAGCAGGGGTTACTCTTTGTCGTGGTGCCTGGGCTCTTGATGTGCAGATTTCAGTAAAACTGCAGTGCATGGCTCAGTAGCTTCGGCCTGTGGGCTCAGTATCTGTGGCACTCAGGCTTGGTTGCTCTGCAGCATATGACATCTTCCCGGACCAGGGATCCAACCAGTGTCCCCTGCGTTGGCAGGCGGATTCCTTATCACTGGACCACAGGGCAGTTTTCCTTTGTGTATTTTAAAAATCCTGTAACTATCTGAAATACACCAACTGATGTGCGGTCAAGGGTAACCTGAAGAAAATGGATTGAGATTACATTTGTGTTAAACTCCCTCGTGAGCTGTTGGTTTTATTACTCTGTGTTGTTGCTAGCTATGATGTTCTTCTGAACCCTAGTTGTGGTCAAAACATCAGCCAACAAATAATGAAAAACTTGGACAAATAACTCAGATAATTTTCTAATTAAGAATGAGATCCTCAAATCACTGTTTCATTGAGAAACTGGTAGGGTAAATAAAATCATTGCTTCTGTCCTATTGAAAACGCAGCGTGAATGAGAAAATGGTAATGACTTGTTAGCAAGAGGAATGCTTGTATAAAAACAAAACTAGCTGAAACAGATAAATGGAGAAATGGATTAATCACTATTATGCTGTACTTAATCTAAACCAGTAATGTTTAATTACTTAATTAAACCAGTAAGTAACCAGTATTACTACAATCTCATAGTAATACTATGGCAAATAAACCATTGACTAGGAGATCCATTATGGTCACTTGAACAGAACAGCTATAAGTATACTCTTAATTTTGATTCTGTTAATCTATGTAGACTATATTACTATGTTATGGAAAATTTCCTATTTGTACTAAAAAGTAACAACAACAGTTTCAGTGCTAGTCTTAACATAATTGTATTGTAATCAGCAGGGTTTTAAAAATTGTCTCAAAGCTTAATTTTGGTGACATCACATTATACTCACTCTTATTCTTATCAGTTATATTTAGTGGCAGATTGTAAGCTTTCCTTATTATCTTGTTAAATCAAGAGGTGAAAGCCTTTCAGTGCTTCTCTTTTTAAACATCTTTTATTAATGCTAATATGCCAGATGGGAGAAATTAAAATGGTTCTGTTCTTCATGATGCCACTACCCACAATTTTACCACATCATTTGCTGGTTAAGGAAGCATATGAAAATGATAGGTAGAGCACACAGTTGTAAAAGTTCAGAAATGATGGAATTCCTGTCTAAGAAAAACCTTTTTCTTTTTATTTGACTGGAAAAAATGCCATCACTCTCTGAACATACCAAAGGAACATTGACAAAGATAGGATTAATAACTTGCAATCCATATGCAGTGTAATATTTCCCGGTTACTCATGTTTACTTACTCTTAAATTTCAGACAGTAGCTGGCAAGATGATTATTCAAGAATAATCCCCTTTGGTCCATTGGCTTAGTTGTCCAGAGCAACTGCTGCTGCCACTGATAAGTCACGTCAGTCATGTCTGACTCTGTGCGACCCCATAGATGGCAGCCCACCGGGCTCCTCCGTCCCTGGGATTCTCCAGGCAAGAACACTGGAGTGTGTTGTCATTTCCCTCTCCAATGCATGAAAATTAAAAGTGAAAGTGAAGTAGCTCAGTCGTGTCTGACTCTTAGCGATCCCATGGACTGCAGCCCACCAGGCTCCTCTGTCTGTGGGAGTTTCCAGGCAAGAGTACTGGAGTGTGTTGCCATTGCCTTCTCCATAAAGAGAGCTGAGCAGAGAAGAATTGATGCTTTGGAACTGTGGTGTTGGAGAAGACTCTTGAGAGTCCCTTGACCAGTCCATCCTAAAGCAGATCAGTCCTGGGTGTTCATTGGAAGGACTGATGTTGAAGCTGAAACTCCAATACTTGGGCCACCTGATGCAAAGAGCTGATTCACTGGAAAAGACCCTGATGCTGGGAAAGATTGAGGGCAGGAGGAGAAGGGGACAACAGAGGATGAGATGGTTGGATGGCATCACCAACTCGATGGCCATGGGTTTGGGTAGACTCCGGGAGTAGGTGATGGACAGGGAAACCTGGCGTGCTGTGATTCATGGGGTCACAAAGAGTCGGACACGACTGAGTGACTGAACTGAACTGAACTGAAGGACAATTGCTTTACAGAATTTTGTTGTTTTATTTCAAACCTCAACATGAAATCAGCCATAGGTATATATATATATCCCCTCCCTTTTGAACCTCCCTTCATCTCCCTCCCCATCCCACTCCTCTAGGTTGATACAGAGCCCCTATTTGTGTTTCCTGAGCCATACGGCAAATTCCCATTGGTTATCTATTTTACATATGATAATGTAAGTTTCCATGTTACTCTTCCCATACATCTCACCCTCTCCTCCCCTCTCCCCATGTCCCTAAGTCTGTTCTTTATGTCTGTTTCTCCATTGTTGCCCTGCAAATAAATTCTTCAGTACCATTTTTCTAGATTCCATAAATATGCATTAGAATATGATATTTATCTTTCATTTTCTGACTGACTTCACTCTGTATAATAGGTTCTAGTAGAAGAGTATTTTTAATTCTTCAATTTTCCATAGACACACCCAGATGAGCTTTGGACTCTAAGCAATTTACTGAGTTTCAATGGTTATTCCACCCTGTCTTTAAGTTTTGAGAAGCAATATTGAGATGCACATAAACAGGTGTTTTTATTATAGAGATAAGCTTAAACTGATTCTAACTTTTACTTTAAATCATTTGAAACTTAAGTTTATAATATTTAATAATACCTGAATGCAATTTGAAACAAGTTACTGTCTGCTGCTAAGTCGCTTCAGTCGTGTCCAACTCTGTGCGACCCCACAGACGGAAACCCACCAGGGTCCCCTGTCCCTGGGATTCTCCAGGCAAGAACACTGGAGTGGGTTGCCATTTCCTTCTCCAATGCATGAAAGTGAAAAGTGAAAGGGAAGTTGCTCAGTCGTGTCCGACTCTTAGAGACCCCATGGACTATAGCCTACCAGGCTCCTCCATCCCTGGGATTCTCCAGGCAAGAGTACTGGAGTGGGGTGCCATTGCCTTCTCCGAAGTTACTGTACCCATCCCCTAACTGATCAAGTCTTTCTGGTTGAAAACTCTAGGTTCAGGAGAGGTCCAAAACTTTTCTGTTCTTTAAGCGGGAAAAACCAAGATTGCTAATTTTATCATTGTTTTTAGTAGGATCCCCGGTATGAATTGAAGATGGGCACAGTATTTCTTCTTTGATTCTGCTCTTAAATCAGGAAGTGCTGTCTGTTTTCTTCTCTCCTGATTTTGATTTGAATACCTTGCTCTCTATGCATCTCTTCCCCAGTATATTTCCCATAGTCCAGATTTGTCCAGAGATTAAAGAGAAAATGCTATAAATTACTGGCCATATAGTTTATAAAGTTGAAAATTGCATTGAACTTAGTTTGCCCAGGAGGTCTTAGACCTACAGCAGAAGAGCAGATGAAAGTCATTGTCAATTGTTGGGAACAGAGTAATGGGAAGTCAAAAGCACACCAATACTAGGGTCAAAATACCCGTGTTTAAGGCCAGGATCTTAAAATTTATTAATGTGCCTGTATACAATGGAATATTACTGGGCCATAAAAGGAACAAAATTGTAGGATGTTAAAATTTATTAATATGCTTATATACAGTGGAATATTACTAATCTATAAAAAGGAATGAAACTGTAATTTTCAGAGATGTGGATGGACCTGGAGACTATTGCATAGAGTGAAATAAGTCAGAAAGAGGAAAACAAATATAATATCACTTATATGTGGAATCTGGAGCTTCCCAGGCTGTGCAGTGGTAAAGAATCCTCCTGTCAATGCTGGAGATGCGGGTTCAGTCCCTGGGTCAGGAAGATCTTCTGGAGTAGGAAATGGCAACCCACACCAGTATTCTTGCTTGGAAATTTCTATGGACAGAAGAGCCTGGCAGGCTACAGTCCATGGGGTTAAAAAGGGTCAGACATGAGTGAGTGACTGAGTATGAACATATTTGTGGAGTCTAGAAAAATGATACAGACGAACTTATTTGCAAAGCAGAAATAGAGACAGATGTAGAGAATGGATGTATGGATCCTACTCCAGTACTCTTGCCTGGAAAATCCCATGGACAGAGGAGCCTGGTGGGCTGCAGTCCATGGGGTCGCTAAGAGTCGGACAGGACTGAGCGACTTCCCTTTCACTTTTCACTTTCATGCTTTGGAGAAGGAAATGGCAACCCACTTCAGTGTTCTTGCCTGGAGAATCCCAGGGACAGGGGAGCCTGGTGGGCTGCTGTCTATGGGGTCACACAGAGTCAGACACGACTGTAGCAACTTAGCAGCAGCAGCAGGGGATGGAGAAGGGATGAATTGGGAGAAGGGATTGACATATTTCCTACTATGTATAAAACAGATAACTAATGAGAACCTGCTGTTGATTGACTATGCCCAAGCCTTTGACTGTGTGCATCACAATGAACTGTGGAAAATTCTGAAGGAGATGGGAATACCAGACCACTTGACTTGCCTCTTGAGAAATCTGTATGCAGGTCAGGAAGCAACAGTTAGAACTGGACATGGAACAACAGACTGGTTCCAAATAGGAAAAGGAGTACGTCAAGCCTATATTGTCACCCTGCTTATTTAACTTCTATGCAGAGTACATCATGAGAAATGCTGGGCTGAAAGAAGCACAAGCTGGAATCAAGATTGCTGGGAGAAATATCAATAACCTCAGATATGCAGATGACACCACCCTTATGGCAGAAAGTGAAGAGGAACTAAAGAGCCTCTTGATGAAAATGAAAGAGGAGAGTGAAAAAGTTGGCTTAAAGCCCAACATTCAGAAAACTAAGATTGTGACATCTGGTCCCATCACTTCATGGCAAATAGATGGGGAAACAGTGGCTGACTTTATTTTTGGGGGCTCTAAAATCACTGCAGATGGTGGTTGCAGCCATAAAATTAAAAGACACTTACTTTTTGGAAGGAAAGTTATGACCAGTCTAGACAGCATATTAAAAGAGACATTACTTTGTCTAGTCAAGGTTATGGTTTTTCCAGTAGTCATGTATGGATGTGAGAGTTGGACTATAAAGAAAGATGAGCACCGAAGAACTGATGCTTTTGAACTGTGGTGTTGGAGAAGACTCTTGAGAGTCCCTTGGACTCAAGGAGATCCAACCAGTCCATCCTAAAGCAGATCAGTCCTGGGTGTTCATTGGAAAGACTGATGTTGAAGCTGAAGCTCCAATACTTTGGCCACCTGATGAGAGAACTGACTCACTGGAAAAAACCCTTATGCTGGGAATGATTGAGGGCAGGAGGAGAAGGGGACGACAGAGGATGAGATGGTTGGATGGCATCACCGACTCAATGGACGTGGGTTTGGGTAGACTCTGGGAGCTGGTGATGGACAGGGAGGCCTGGCGTGCTACGGTTCATGGGGTCACAAAGAGTCAGACACAACTGAGCAGCTGAACTGAACTGAAGCGTTTAGCACAGGGAACTCCATTCAGTGCTCTGCAGTGACCAAACTGGGAAGGAAATCCAAAAGAGAGGGGATATATGTGTACATATGTGTACCACTTTGCTGTACAGTAGAGTAGAAACTAACAAAATATTGTAAAGCAACTATACCCAGTAAAATTTTATGAAAAATCCTTTAAAAATTTATTAATGTGCCATCTCTAGTGTCCCTTAATTCCTCTGAGTTTCAGTTCTTTCCTGGGAGTCATTCAGTCATATCACATTACATCCATTTACTAAAACGTATATTTTCTTGAAGACAAATGATATGTCTGAAGCTTTGTTTTCTTTATAATTTTGTTGATGTTGATGTGGAAAATACATGAAATATAAAATATGTCACAAATTTATGATCACTTTGTGTCTGTGGCTTATTTTGCAAAGACATAAAGATTTTTAATATTTCTTAAGGGTATAGTTATATTTTTGTATTTACTCTATTTTAATTCAATTTTCAGATTATTAAAGATATCAAGTTTGTTTACATAATTATATATTTATAAAGATAGCTAAAAAGTTTTTTAATCTATAAAGAAGACATATGTTTGGAATTCAGTTTTCCATCCAATTCTGGTACAAATTTATATCAAATGAAAAAAGCAAAAACAAAAATTACCTCACCACTACCGCCATCGTGACCACCACCACTACCACTACACTGTAATGTCACACATTATAACATTGTCAGCTTCTTGCCCCAGCTGGGGAAGATTTATCCATGTTTTTCTCATATGCAGGTCTTTCAAACTACATATGGAATCTAATGAATATGGGAGTCCCTCGCCATTAATATAATTGAATGTTAAAGTAATAATGAAGTGTACGTAACTGCCAAAAGTTAAGATTTCAGTGTTAGAACGTCTGTAAGATATATTTGCGTTTTATAAATTGTTCCCAGCAATTTATATTTTCATGAAAACAACATACAGTTTGTTCAACTCTGGCCCCTGTAATTTTCAGGCTGTTTTCCCATTGCCACAGTCTGCTAAAAGGGAGAAATGTACACGACTGCTGGAACTGTAGTAAGATAGTAAGACAGAGCTGTAAAGCAGAGACTAATGGTGGGAGAGGCACCATGAAGGCAGGGTAGCTGACTTCATTTTTAATTAGGAAAAGGGCATTTCTCAAACACCAGACCAAATAAGAAACACATGATCAGTAAGAGCAGAGTGGCAAACCCTGGAACTGATAATAAGGTCGGAAAGTCCCAGATGTCAGAGAGCTCTTTTAGTCCTCTTGTCTTTTCTAAATCCATTAGAGTTACAAAAATTGCCTAAAAAGGGAATTATATTTCAGTTTCTGTAATTCATTTTCAAAAACAGCAAAAGAATATATTTGCTCCATAAAAACTGTATTAGTTGGCATTCGCTAGTGCCAACTCTGGTCTGCTAGCTATCCCAATCATCTTCCATGACTGTCCATGTTTTTATTTTAGGAGAATTCCAAAATCTGCTTGAAGGAGCCATGCTTAAAGATTTATCTCACAAACATCATTTTTTTTTTCATGCTGTTATAAAGGAGACTAAAGATTCATGAAATACTACTACATGTTTGAACTGGTTAGATAAGTTGTTAACGCAAGTCAAAAGCTTAATTAGAGAAGGAAAATTTGCCCCATATTTGCTGATTGTATTGCAAATTCTGGCTTGGTGTGAGACTGTAGGATATTAATATAAAACCATTCTTATTAATATAAAACCTTTCTTATTTATTGGGCTTCCCTTGTGGCTCAGCTGGTAAAGAATTTGCCTGCAATGCGGGAGGCCGGGGTTTGATCCCTGGTTGGAAAGATCCTCTGGAGAAGGGAGAGGCTACCCACTCCAGTATCCTGGCCTGGAGAATTCTTCCATGGACTGTATAGTCCATGTGGTTGCAAAGAGTCGAACATGACTGAGTGACTTTCACTTTCTTATTTATCAGACATAGTCAAAGAAGTTGGATTAAAAAAATAACTTGGAAGAAATTGACTGATAGATTTCTTCCAATGAGATCCTTGTCCAAAAAGACCTTCAACTTATCCGTAGAGAAGGTTCATTCAGTCATTGTATTGAGGGCCTGCCAGCCACTATGCAAAGGGTGGTGCTTTTATACTCCTCTTATTTTGCCCAAGTACATTCATCTTCTGTATACTTTGGTGACAAGGAATTTATCAATGTCAAGGAAAATACTCAGAGCGAGGAGTCTGTGCATTGTGACTTTGTTTAGATCTGGTAGCATCCAGATCCATGCAGATAACCTAACACCTGATCAAAAAGCTTGTCAGATGACCATTTTTTGCTTTTGGAATGTTTAAAACGTTTTCCATAATAAATACTGATTCTTAAAGATTATGGAAATGTAATGACAAGCATTTATGTAGCATTCTACACATAACTCCTTAGATATTTTCACTGCAGTCAGTTGAGTTATACCAGCATGTGCATTCTTACCTGTGTGCAGAGAAATAAACTGAGGGTTCTGACACCCTCAGAGGAAGGAAATGAGTATTCCGAGATTGCATGTGTAGTAAATGATAGATCGAAGACTCAAAACTGGGAGCTCTGGGTCAAAAGTCTGTGCTCACTATTGCCCATACTATTGCCTTTCCTTCCAAACACAATAAGCAAAGAAACAGTGCATCAACAACTTAAGATTTAGCTTATTTTATCAAGAAGGAGAAAGTATAGTACAAGTCTTAGAAGACTAAGACATTTCAAGATCTAAAAATTGAATGGGCTAGACTCACTTCAGTATGTCTGAATGTATTCTGGGTCTTCTTTGGAAGGGATACTTTGATTGTGAGGGCAGGGAATACTCTACTCTTGTTTTAAAAAGTCTTTAGAGGTTTGTGATTAATTTTGTGCCACAAGCACATTAAATTGGCAGGCAAACAATCAATGTGGTTCTCATTACACCAAATTAAAAGTGGAAATCACTTAAAAGTAAATATGTTAATATCAGAATAAGTAGATTGGTTTTATATATTTATATCAACTATTCATTGGTTGTTTTCACTTACCAGGTCCATGTTATAACTGAACATGGATATGATACTGAGGAAGTCACTGATTTCCTGAATGGAAGTCTTTCATAGACCTGAGTTTAACACTGCAATTGCCCATTCTTGAGTTATCTAAGGAGCCACCTTACCAGGGCAGTACATGTTCTTCCAGAGTAAACGGTGGAACGAAAAGCACAGTCTCCTTGTTAGAAAAAGGGTAAGGCAGGCAGTTTCCTGTATAGACTCTCTCAGTTTCTCTGAGTGACCTTGTCTTACTGCAAAAAAAGATTGTAGCACACACAGGATAGAATCAAAACTTCTCTCAGACCATTTCCTTCTTCAGTTTCAAGTATTAAATATATGCATAATTTCAAATAAGTCACCATGTGCATTTATATTTTCAGATGCCCTCTCTATTGAATGGCTTTTATGTTAAGGACAGACCCAGACAAACAAATGGAGTTCAGAGTTTAGAATTCTGACTGTGACAATACGTGTGATTTAGCTTGCTGCAAGTTAAAAAGACAAGTCTTAATTAAGATAAAAATAGTAAAGTGCCTAAATATTGAACACATGTATGAGAATATATTGAATCAATGACTAATACATGGTTTTGAAATGTGGATAAATGTTTAAAATTTTTCTTCAGTTAAAGCCTGCAAAAGATATAACCTATAAATACAACTGTTGGAACTGGCTTTATTTTTGTTACTATGAATATGATGTATTTTATGTGCTGCTAATAGTTAATTCTGCCAACTGCATTCACATGGTGAACCAAATCCAGATTTTCAAATAGTGGGCAGTACAGTAGATGCTGCTCACCCCACTGCTGGGTGAGGAGGGGTGGTACAGATCAGAAAGGAGGCTGGCTTGCTTTTCCTCCTCTTTTTCCTTCCTTTTTTCCTTCCCTCTGTGTTCTCTTCTTCCTTATCTTCTTTATTTTTTTCTTTCAAAAACCATTTATTGAACCCTTTGCATGATTTATGTACTTTGCCAGAACTTGGGGATAAAATGGTGAGTAAGATACCTATATTATGCCTTTTTAGAACTTTCAGACAATGAAAAAAATCAAACTTGTAAACTGGCAATTACAGTTCAATGTAATAGATTCTCTATTGGGAAGTGATTCTGCGGGGTCTCCTAACCAATATATTGAAGGAAGGAGAGGCCTCCTCGAAGCAGATCTCAACAGAGGACTAATTCATCATTTACTCCTCTTCTTTAGGAGTTTCTCACTTTATGCAAAATTAAGATGTTACTCAAACCTTTCAACCTTCAGTTTTCTTTTTCATTGTATCCTTGAACATGCCTTAGACTTTAGTCTATCTTTACTAATCAGTCTCCACCTCTGATCTTAATTCTCCTCCTCCACTTGTGTAGTATTTATTTCTGCCTATTTTGTAATATTACAGATTATTGTTTCCATGCCTTTTTCCAGCCAAGAAGGCAAGAATGATCTTATCTTCCTTCTCAATCCTCCACTTAATGAATTCTATGCCCTGTAATAACCCAGAGTGTGTTGTGTCTAGAATAGAAGTCTCTGATGGAACTGAAGTAATTTATGCATTTTTAAAATTCATTTACTTAAAGAATTGATGAATTATCTACTGTGTGCAGGAAAAAGAGAACAAAAGTGAACATCCATCATGAATAAACACTTCCAATAGTAGAGATCAGACATATTTCCAAATAGGCTCAGTTAAAAGAGTTAGCTTAGGCATCAATTCTTCTGTTCAGTGAGTGTTTATGAATGCCTACTCTGTGCCAATCCCTGTTGTCATAGAGCTTACATTTTAAGTGGGGGAGCTTATTTAACTTATATGCAGAATACATCATGAAAACACTGGGCTGGAAGAAGCACAAGCTGGAATCAAGATTGCTGGGAGAAATATCAATAACCTCAGATATGCAGATGACACCACCCTTATGGCAGAGAGTGAAGAGGAACTAAAAAGCCTCTTGATGTAAGTGAAAGGAGAGTGAAGAAATTGGCTTAAAGCTCAACATTCAGAAAATGAAGATTATGGCATCTGGTCCCATCACTTCATGGCAAATATGGGGAAACAGTGGAAACAGTGTCAGACTTTATTTTTGGGGGGCTCCAAGACCACTGCAGATGGTGACTGCAACCATGAAATTAAAAGACGCTTACTCCTTGGAAGGAAAGTTATGACCAACCTAGAGAGCATATTCAAAAGCAGAGACATTACTTTGCCAACAAAGGTCTGTCTAGTCAAGGCTATGGTTTTTCCAGTGGTTGTGTATGGATGCGAGAGTTGGACTGTGAAGAAAGCTGAGCACCGAAGAACTGATGCTTTTAAACTGTGGTGTTGGAGAAGACTCTTGAGAGTCCCTTGGACTACAAGGAGATCCAACCAGTCATTCTGAAGGAGATCAGCCCTGGGTGTTCTTTGGAAGGAATGATGCTAAAGCTGAAACTCCAGTACTTTGGCCACCTTATGCGAAGAGTTGACTCATTGGAAAAGAGTCTGATGCTGGGAGGGATTGGGGGCAAGAGGAGAAGGGGACGACAGAGGATGAGATGGCTGGATGGCATCACGGACTCGATGGACGTGAGTTTGAGTGAACTCCGGGAGTTGGTGATGGACAGGGAGGCCTGGTGTGCTGCAATTCATGGGGTCGCAAAGAGTCATGTCCACATGACTGAGCGACTGAACTGAACTGAACTGACTGACAAGTAAACAAATGAATGTGATTTCAGATAATGATAAAAATCCTGATAAACAATAAAATCAAGTAATGGAGTAGAAGATACGTGAAAGGATTCTGACAGATTGAGGCATCAGGGAGGGCCTTTATGAATAGGTGTCATTTGAAGTGAGATGAGCAGTGAAGAGCGAGCCAGTCATGGAATGATCAGAGAAGGGAACCCTAAGTGAAGGTGACAGCAAGTACAAGAAATGCGTTTGACCTCTTTGAGGAAAGTAAGAAAATACAGTTAGGCTGATGATCAGTATCCAGGGAAGGAGTGGTTTGAAAGTTAAGTTGAAGCAGAAGGAAGGGGTCAGATCATTATCACATCTTGTAGGTCATTGTAAGGAGTCTGAGTTTTATTTTAAATGCAAGGAGTGTATGGCTATGGTCTTTTTCTTCGTGTCCCAAGGAATCTTCATTTGCTCCAGAAAAGTGTCCGGGTCCGGCTTAGAGACAGTATGACCCATGGAGACCAAGTTCCTATAGTTCTCTAACATTACATCCAAACTATTATATATAGAATGGATGAACAACAAGGTTGTGTATATCTCAGGAAACTATATTCAGTATCCTGTGATAAATCATAATGGAAAAGAATCTGAAGGGAAGTGTGTGTGTGTGTGTGTGTGTGTGTGTGTATGACTGAATCACTTTGCTGTGCAGCAATTAACACAACATTGTAAATCAGCTATACTTCAATAAAAAGAAAATAACTTGCCACAAAGACAGCCACAAAAATAAATGTCATGAGAAATCACTAAAAGAACTTTAAACACATGAGCAGCAAAATATGATTGACACATTAAAGAGAAAGCTCCACATTCTCTGTGATAAAAATGAGTTTTAGGGAGAGGAAGATGGAGGCAGGGAGCCCTGGTTGGCGGCTGTTACATGGCCCGTGAAAATGATGATAGTGCTTTGAACAGAAAAAGGTGGGAGAGAAAACAGGGTAATAGAAAAACTGGAGATGTACCAGGGAGGTAGATGTCTCAGGAACTCCTGATGGACTAAGTAACAAAAAGTAAATAATAGATGAATTCAGCCATGGCTCTTGATGTCATTATCAATAACCTCAGATATGCAGATGACACCACCCTTATGGCAGAGAGTGAAGAGGAACTCAAAAGCCTCTTGATGAAAGTGAAAGAGGAGAGTGAAAAAGTTGGCTTAAAGCTCAACATTCAGAAAACGAAGATCATGGCATCCGGTCCCACCACTTCATGGGAAATAGATGGGGAAACAGTGGAAACAGTGTCAGACTTTATTTTTCTGGGCTCCAAAATCACTACAGATGGTGACTGCAGCCATGAAATTAAAAGACGCTTACTCCTTGGAAGGAAAGTTATGACCAACCTAGATAGCATATTCAAAAGCAGAGACATTACTTTGCCAACAAAGGTTCATCTAGTCAAAGCTATGGTTTTTCCTGTGGTCATATATGGATGTGAGGGTTGGACTGTGAAGAAGGCTGAGTGCCAAAGAATTGATGCTTTTGAACTGTGGTGTTGGAGAAGACTCTTGAGAGTCCCTTGGACTGCAAGGAGATCCAACCAGTCCATTTTGAAAGAGATCAGCCCTGGGATTTCTTTGGAAGGAATGATGCTGAAGCTGAAACTCCAGTACTTTGGCCACCTCATGGGAAGAGTTGACTCATTGGAAAAGAGTCTGATGCTGGGAGGTATTGGGGGCAGGAGGAGAAGGGGACGACAGAGGATGAGATGGCCAGATGGCATCACTGACTCGATGGACGTGAGTCTGAGTGAACTCCGGGAGTTGGTAATGGATAGGGAGGCCTGGCGTGCTGCGATTCATGGGGTCGCAAAGAGTCAGACATGACTGAGCGACTGATCTGATCTGATCTGATCTAGACACTGGGGGGTGGAGGCAAAACTGGGTTCCCCAGTATAACAGTTCATGGTATGAAACCTTAGAGATCTTAGGATGAGCCTTTTCACTGTTTCAGTACACCTCAGAGGAAATCTCTATTTACCCTTGCTAAAGCTATGGAGAATAATTAGAGTCTTTGTTTTTGTCAACTTAGTACTGTAAGACAACTCATACTTAATTAGTGTATTTTGTAATTTAGTGTAATTTGTGCCATAAAGTAGCTCTCTCAAAACATAGATCCCTTGATGGAGAATATTTAAATATTGATATCCCTGGTAGATTTTTGGATATTTATGTAATTGCGACCCCATGGACCCACCAGGCTCCAATGTTCATGGAATTTTCCAGGCAAGAATACTGGAGTGGGTTGTCATTTCCTGTTCCAGAGGATCTTCCCGGCCAAGGGATTGGACCCATGTCTATTACGTACCCTCGATGGACAGGTGGATTCCTTACCTACTGTTCCACCTGGGAACCCATCTCACCTGATTTGCTTTCCAGTAACTCTTCACTCTGTTAGTCTTTGTGTAAAGTAGCAAGGAATGCCAGTGACTCTAAATTAATCATGTGTGGAGTTTTCTCAGAAGTCCAAAACAATAGCTTTGATAAAATAATATATTATCATCCATATTCCAGTTTTCAGTATTAAATCTAAAAGTTTCTTTTAAAAATAGCCCTTTAAAAAGTACAAATCACCCTTTACCAGAGAATCAATAATAATTCTATGCAGTATATTGAAATGTGTGTTACCTCCCATCAAAATTAGTGTACCACTTCTAAAGTCTCACATATACATATATATAAGTATATATTTAATAAAAATCTATTTTCAGTGGTGTGAGAATTACTAGGGGAGTGAATAGAACAACACTTGGTCTGAAGTGGTAATGAAGATTGACACTGAATTCTAGTGCACTGGCAGCTCTGCCATGAATTTACTATTTGATTCTATTCAAGTCATTTGAATTCTCTTTCTTTAATTTCACACCTGCAAAATGGTGCAGCAGGAAAGTCTGGATGAAATAGGACAAATATTAGATCACACAAAACAGATAAAAAGGGAATGAACAACCTTGAATGCTAAATTAGAAGTTTATATTAACGATTAAGCAGTGAAACTGGAAACAAAGCCTTGTATTTTCTTTAAACATATTTCTCAGTCACTGTATTGATTTTTTAATATTTATTTTATATTTGTTGACTGCTGACTATGTCAGGTGTTGGTGGTACGAAAATTATTTTATTAAATTTTATGTAAAGAACACTCAGTTTTGCTGGGGGAATTTTCTTTTCTACTGAAAGGGATAATTTTATCCACATCCATTGACTTTTTACTTTGTCTTGGTCTTCTGCTATGATACTTTTTATGTACTATTTGAGTGATCCAGAAACTTTTAATATAAGTATATGTGTATATGTGAATATATGTGAGTCGGTAGCTTTTCGAATTTTTACACAGCTAAGAAAATAATTTTTATTATTCTTTAAATGAAGCAAAGAAATCATTATTAATGTATATACAGTGTTAGAATATTGACAGCTATACTGCCTTTGAAGTAGATTTCTTTTCGTACATAAAGAAAAAAAGACTGTTTTTCAAACGTTTGTTGGAGATGTGGGTTTTTTCTCGTCTGTTTGAAAAGGAAGGGTTCATGTTTGTGTAGACTGTCCTTAATATGTAGTGATCTTGTGGGTGCACGGGGGGACCTTATTTAGAAAGCCTGTAGTTTGATAATCATTTTTATTCGGTTTACTTGGATTCCTTTTAACACATACTTCCATCATGGAATGCATTTCATCTAATGTGAGTGATAGGAAATATAAACTGACAAAACTAGGAACTTGTTCATAAGGAAGCCAGGGCCTAGTCGATTATGGCCTTGGTCGTAGTACTGAATTCAGAGAGGAATGCAGAGTCCATCAGTTCAGAGCATGACTACCTAATAGAGGGATTTTCATCTTAAGACTTGCTCCCTTTGTCAAAACTGATGCAAAAATCATACATAACAACTTTGCATTTATATGGTGCTTTACTTTTAAACAGCAATATTTCGTATCACAAACATATATTGTGATCCTACAGTAATTGGGTTGTAAAGAAAAAAGGCACAATACCTATGCAATGAAAGAATGAATAATATAGTGGGAAATAGGCATATATAATTAGGTTAAATTACAATAACCCGTTATGAATTTTAGAAAATAATTTTGAATAGGGAAGAGGAAGAGGAAATATGCTGATATTTTTATCTTGTTTGAGCCCTCTGGTAATTCCTTGTGATCAATAAGGAAAGCTATCTGCCTCTGACCAATGGGGAAACAGCTTAACTTCTCTGGTGGGTGAAGGGCTTGTTAGTTTAGTTGGAGTCTTCTGATTCCTCAGCTGGTGCTCCTTACACAGCATAGTATTCTGGCAGAAGATTGCACTGCTTCTCTCACTAATATGTGGTTGGTGCAAAGAAGATGTTAGTTGACAAAAGTTGGCGTGTTAGGAGCTTCCTCTGATGTGAATTCAAATCACATTTTGGAAGGCACTCTTCAGGCAGTCTCCAAATAAGGCATCCTTGGGTTTTTGCCTTTTTATTAGAAAGGAACAGTGGTTTTCTGTACAGAAACTTAATGAGGTTTTATTCATATTTAAATATTTGAACAATTGTATTTGCTTATATGGTAAAAGCAAATCTGAAGCATGTGGCTTTTTGGCCAAAACACAGAACAATAAAAAAAAAAAAAAATCCTGGTTCAGTCAGACTATAGTTAGATTCAGTAAAGAAGATAACTGGCAAGGCTAGTTTCTGCTTTTCTAGAAAAAAACAGCAGATTTTGATAATTTTCTAATTTTTGTAATAATTCTTGTTGCCTCACAAAGTTGAAAATGAGTTTTCTCATTTAGTATTCTTAAAAGAGCATTTAGGATTAGGTTCCCACCTCCTGAAACAGCAGAATGAGTATGAATGAACTTAAATTACACAGTGATAACTATTATATGAACCATGTTGGAAACCTCTTGGGTACTGGCAGCCCATACAACCCAAATTATGGAGAATAAAGATTTATTTCTAAGCTACTCTCTGATAAACTTTGAGAGTGTGAAAAGGAAGACAATTGTTTTAGTCTTTTCTATATTGATTATGTTGCAGGTCTAATTGAATCAGATAGACATAATATATACATAAGGAGCTGAACTACTGGGATAATGCAGTTAGATTTTGTTGCGAACTCTGATCTAATTAAGGATTTGTTAACTCTTGTATAATACAACTGCTATTATCAAGGACTTTTAACTAAGTATTAAAAATCACTCTCAGCTGCAACTTGCCATTTGTGATCTCAGCTAGGAAGCAGTTTCCTTTTTACAATTTTTTTTTAAGTCTTTCTCTGTAAGCTTTGTAAGTACTTTTCCTTTGATAAAAAGTCTCAGGCATGTGTCTCACTTACGAAGTGGAAAATTCCTGATACATGAGAAGTAAAAGAGGAAATAGTTCATTTCTACATTTAGTGTCCTTTCTCATGAAGTAGAAGACTCCTTTGTTAAAAGAGGAACTCATCCTTGTTCTCAGAGGCTAAATAATAGGTGTATAAAGAACACACTGAAAACCTACCCGATTATTTCTTAATTCTACCTCAATGCTATCTGTTTTTGTCGCATATTCTCCTATACATTTCCATGTATTTGTATAAACACATCTTTTTTCACCACATTTTTGAGAGTCAGCTTTATAGTTATGTCTTCTAAACTGCATTCCAGTAGTGGCGTTGGATTTTTTTTTTTTCCCGTGAAGACTGATAGATGGCTCAGTGAGCAGTGCTCATTCTTCAGCCTTTTCTTTGAGAAATTACCTCCATACATATACATCATGAATTTAGTGTCAAGTAATAAAAATAATGGCCTGCCATCCTGTATTATTTACCCTCAAATAACTTCCAGCAAATCCACTCACATTCCCACCACTTCTTTGCGTCCTGACAGAAGAAATCCTGAAGGCCAGTGTGGGCCCATGGTGAATGCACAGTAACCCTATCACCAATGAACTGGTTGTGAATCCTCCATTCTCTTGTAGAGGAAAATAGCTGAGACTCACTGCTGCCTTCATTTTAGCTTCAATGGTTTCTCCTGAACCCACGTTTCCCAAAATAATACTCATTGAATGTTTTGATGACTAGATAGAAATCTTTTCTAGATTCTCCTCCCTACTCTTGGTAGGAAAATGTAGGTGTTACAGAATCCAGTGAGCACAGCTAGAACAGTTTTGCTGAAGGAGACACATGTCGGATGAACCCATCACTTCAGATTTTTCAGCATTTAAGTTAGTGACGCTGGAATAAATAGCAAGAGAAATAATGATACTGACCTCAACAGGTAAATGGTAATTGCTTTGGTCTTCATGATTCATTCATTTTATGGTTAATTTATTGTATTTTTTTCTTGCTGCATGACAAACATTTTATCCTTATTTCTACACGTGAACATTGAAAGACTCGGAAGCAGTCTCGTATATTCATGATTCGCACAGTGAGATCTGCTCAATAATACATCAAAATTCTTAAGTTTTGGACAAACAACTTTGGAATTAGGATATTGGGTAGCATATTAAAGCCCCAGTGACTCAATTCCTTTCTTACCATTTTGATAGCCTTTCACTACTAGTTAACTTAGAATAGATGGGAAAACCTAAAAAAGAGGAAGTTGTGTGGGGTCAATCTGGCTAACAGTCAGCAGAGATCATTAAGTTTTATTGAAGTAGTTTATTTAGCTAGGGGAATCCAGCTGTCTTTCTCCCACCTTTGTTCCTCATTTGTTTCTGACATTCAAATATGTGTTGAATAGGTGAAACCTCTATTTTCACCCTTGTTGAATCATCTCAGAAATTTTCAACTTTACTAAGGATGAGACAGGCTTTTGGCCTAAACAACTTGACTACATTTAGACATATTTGGAATAAGCACTAGTAATTTAATCCGTAGATGACTAGGAAATATCTGTTTGTGTGACCACATAAAGAACTTTCCAAACTACTCAATACGCAACTGAGCTGAATACTTAATAGAGCCTTTTCAAGCTATGGGTTGGGGGAATGGGTATAGTAAGGGAAAGGGATTAAGGTATATAAACTTCTAGTTATAAAATAAATATACAGTGTAGGGAACATAGTCAATGATATTGTAGTAACTTTGTATGGTAACTAGACTTTTCCTAATAATCGTTTTGTAATGTATAAAAACATCGGGAAATTCACGGTGTTAGGACTCCATGCTTTCACTGTCAACAGCTCAGGTTCA
The DNA here is from genome assembly GCF_027580195.1 of Bos mutus. Classification (NCBI taxonomy): domain Eukaryota; kingdom Metazoa; phylum Chordata; class Mammalia; order Artiodactyla; family Bovidae; genus Bos; species Bos mutus. The sequence goes on from NC_091623.1 coordinate 19,946,841, forward strand.
ATCCCTGGTCACGGAACTAGGCTTCTGAAAGCTGTGCAGAGCAAACAGACAGACAACACTGAATTACTATGTTGTGTACCTGAAGCTAATATAATATTGGAAGTCAATTATACATCAATAGTTTTTAAATTAATGGGTCAGGGCATTACGTCAACTGATCCTTCTTTATCCTTAGTGTTGATGAATATGAATTTTATAGAAGTGTCTACCTACACGCTGCATTTCAACTAAATTTTCTGCAATCTTTTATTAGGTGCTCAACTAAAAGCTTAATTTAAATAGATTTGATGTTTGTGATACATGTTGGTTGAGCTACTTAGAAATATAGGAGCCTGAGTTGTTCATGGGTATAAATAAAACTTCCTTGTGGTCAAATGTTAATGTAATGTAGGTACAAACAAAGATAGTGTGGTATGGACATGGGAGGAAAGAAATCTATGTAGGATACCATGTTCTTCCTCTTTGAAATACGTGTTGCTCTAAATAGACACTTCCCAAATTCTTTAACATGTTCAAATTTGAGTATGGATTAACCTTATATTGACAAATTTTAACAAAAAATTGAAAATAAATTATATGCATCTTTTCTTTCCTTACTTTGTAGAGAAGGACATACTGAAAGAGTGTTATCAAGACATTGCTTTTCACATACACTCATTAGTAATTCAAAGATTTAGTAGCTGATGGTGATGTTAGTGTAATTAGCAGGAAAAAAAATGGAAGAAATGCATGTTGCTATAGCAATATGTTCATCATGAATGATCTACAGCATAAACACCCAGATTAATTTACAAGATGCCAGGTAGAAAGCTGCATGGCTGACTAGGCTACTCTCAGATGCCACAGTATTTGTTTTTATTAAGTGTAAACATTACAGTGGAGCTTTCAAGGTATGTATGCTTGTCACTGTCAATCACACAGGGGTTGCATTCCCAAAGAGTTTTCAATTCACTTTAAATTTTTAACAGAGGAAGAGAAACATATTTTTTTCAGAGAATTAAAAAAAATATATACCAGCACAGATGACATTTTGACACTGAAACAAGCTAACAGTCTCCTTGTTCATGGGCAGAGTATGTTTCTGTTTCATGTGATCACTTGCTTTTGATACCAGAGGTATGGGAGTTTTAATGTGCAAGCAGATTTAAAAATACCGACATTGGAAGCCATGGTGTCAGGAAACCTCTTAAGAAAGCACTTGTGGATATGACCATAAGCCGGATGACATTTTAGCCCACCATAGTTTAGGGTTATTACTAGAAACTCAAGACAAAAAAGGCATCCTTACCTCATTGGGCAAGGAAATGTGATATGTGGGTGTATATATAGGTGTGTGTTTATGAGCAAGTCTGAAAGATCCAGTTGCCAACTGGATGCTTGTTGCCAACGGTATTTTGGGGCCTGGAGCCAGACACACGGGATGGTACTAGAGACTCGCATTCCTCGGCTTGACCAGTGGGGTGATTCTGCAGCATTGGCACGAAGACAGATCATGTTCATGATCTGACTTTCTCATTCTCCATTGCCTGAATAGCCCAACTTCAGTGTTGGTTAAAAGCTGGGAGTTAGAATGGGGTAGAAGGTTTAGAGAAAAGCTCAGGAATTTTAGAGACAGTAAAGTTTAGCTGACCGGTATTCCCTTCCTATTGATACTTCATGGCTCAAAGGGTCATTGGGAGGTTTATATGACTTATGTGAATTGTGTGTAGTTAACAACATTTTCATTAATTTATGCATCATGTAAAAATAGCACTAAGTGCTCTCCTGAAGTTGGTCATTGCATTTTATTCAAAGTATTGCATGATAAGACTCAAGACATGGAGAAGGCATGTTCTCGCGGCACACTGGGTGGTGCTGTAGTGTCCACTGGGGACAAAGTCAAGTCAACATATACTTCTAGATCACTCGATACAAGTAAGACAAAGTCATTGTCCTTGGGCAACATATAACTTATAGGGATGCCCAGTACAGAATTCTTGATAGAATGCCAACATGTTAAGGGCAAGACCTTCAAGGATATCAGGAAGAGTAGGAGAGTTGTGGTTGTTTTTTCCCCGGTCTGGAGAAGGATTGGGTCTCTGGGACTAACTCCCAACATCTGGTTAAACCATGTATGTTATGAGATTTGGCCAAGGGAATTTTTAAACTTGAAGCCAGGCCTGGCATTCACTAGTACTATCCCTATGGGATTTAGCCTGGAGGCTAGAGGTTGCCAAACCCAAGTTTGGACCCTACATTACTTAGGTTGGATAGACAGTCACTATGTAGAGGAAATGAACAATAAACATTATGTCCTTTGGGGTTCCACAAAGGAAAACAATAAACCTGCCTCAGTCATGGTTCCAATAATGGATGGGTTGCTTCAGGCTACTGCCCAAATAAAGGCTGTTGCAGGCAGTCAGCCCTAGAAAAGAACAAGTAACTTTCTTTTCTTGCCCCACCCTGTTGGGGAGTCAGTTGCTGGCCACCAGTGAAGTTGGTGCTAATCTAATCAGGATGTTTTGCTTTAACTTCTGGTGTGGCTTTTTGTCTGGGTTGAGGAGGAAAAAAGGATTTTTTAAAATGCTCCATTTCAGAGTTGTTTATATTAAGTGTCTCCATTATTTTCCCAGTACAAATTCTGCATCAGTAAAACTGGTTAGGCATTTAGACTTTTAATCAGATGACTTAAGGTATATCATACAATGCTGTTTTGCTTGGTTCAGCATAATTTTCTTAAAAAATCCCCACACAATAGGAATGGGTCAGACATAACTGAATCTGTCGAGTAATAGGGAAATTCAGGACTAGATTTTATTGTATGTGTTCCTAAGATGTCATAACAATGTAATAAAATACAGTCTTCAGGTACAGCACTTTATATCACTCAGGTGAGAAGATAAATGTAAATGTTCTGATACAGGAAGGAACTTGGATGAACCTGATTATCTATTTGACTGAACCATATTACAAGCTCATCTAGAGCACAGTCTGGTTTGATGCTTACTTTGCACTTTTTCCCTTGCATCAGGAATCTTGCCTGGAACATACCTTAGAATGTAGCTATTGGTAGATAGATATTAATGAAGGGCAAAAACTGTTATACAAAGGCCTGGGGAATAGCAATATTTAAGTTCTGCAGTAAGGAAAAAGAGGCAATTAAAGAGAATGAAAGCATACTGGGAACTGGGAGGAAAATCATTAAAGTACACAAGAATAGAGCCATGGAAACCACGGAGAGGGTGCATTGAGAAGAAAGGTGTGGTCGGGAACGCTGCAGAAGTCCTTGGAGCAGATACTTATTCTGCAGTTGTCCCAGCTGTCATTTCATCTTGACAGGTTGCTGTTTAGACAGTGGTATCATTGGGGGAATTCTGAAAATGCACCAGAGACTGAAATCCCTGTAGTTTTGTATAATTGAAAATGCTCTGCAGATAAGTTTAACAACGTAGACACTAGATGACTGTGTCAAGATGACTATTAAACATCAATCTGCACTTATATATATATATAAAACACTAAACATTGGTAACATTTTGATGGTTTTTGTAATCAATTCACATTCAATATAATGCAATACACAATATATGGTGAAATAGTCTTTCTTTTCATAATGGCATCCAGCTAAGCTCATGATATTCAGCTCTCTTTAATGAAGTGTATGGCTTAACTAAGAGAAGATACTTTAATGGATTTCAGTGAAAACAAAGCAGGTGCTATTGAATTCCAAAGTAAAATAAATCACATTTTAAACTATGTTCCATCCTTTACACAATAAAAAATGTGTAATCTTCATCAGATAGCAAAGGAAATATTAAAATTCAGTTAAGCAAGACTTTTTGCTACTTTCTTTGGTTGAAAAAATTAATATTTTGAACAGTTAACATATGTTTTCAATTTCTAAGGCAATGCATTTATTTCAAACCAATTCATAGTTTCCTTATAATAACCAACAGTGAGATTAACCTGGATAAGTATATTTCCAATAGAAACCTACAAGTTGATTAAATCTACCAAAAAATAAAAATAAAAACAACAGAAAGTAGAAAATAGTAGAAAAGTTACCTTCCTATTCCCTGCGTTAGGAACATGTATTAGAGCATTCTTTAAAATGGATATTGTTAATTGATTTATTCCTAAATAGTCAGGGATAGTATTTAGGAAGAAATAGAGACTTTATCCAAATTTACAGAATTCTGTGGTTGATGTTCCAAGATATCATATTTTTAAGAAAGGTATAATTATACATCTAAGTGCCTGTTGTCTGCAGATTTCAGGTAGTAACCTACAAATTACTGAATAGTGTGATTCTGCAAAAACAGGCAGGAAATAAAGCAGTTACTTCTTCAGCCTTGACATTGCTTGTAGAAGTCAGTCTTGCCCACTTGCTAACATAGTAATGTGTTTGTAAAGTAAAGTGATTTTGCTTTGCATGTTAATGGTCATTGCATATATTCTCTAGATTCAATTATGCAGCAGACATGAATTTTCAATGGAACTGATATGATTTCCAGCTCCATAGCTAGGACCAGGTAAGTCTAAATTTAGGATAATTCTGTCTCTCTTGACATAGTGATTGCTACTGGAAACCTTCGCCTAAGTAATTAGCAAATACTTTCTTACTGTCAGGAATACTGATCCAGGGTGGGCAGAGACCTAAAGCCGGTCTAAGGATAACAAAGCTCAGATTGTAAGAGATACTGACTGTCCCTCCTGTGTGTTAACCAGAAGAAAGTGTGAGGCTCAGGTAGGATTGGCAGTCCTCTCCCCACCATGTAGAGGGCCAACTTAGCAAAAAGCCTGCCAGGTGGAAGTGAACCGTGCAAGAGAGTCATAGATAATCAGGTTTGCCCCCATGAAACTGTGGCTCTTCCAACCTCTGCACAGTTTACTGGTATGAGATTGTTGTTTATTTGACTGTTTTGAGCTGGGTGTCTTACCACTTGCAGCTAAACGCCTCCTCTGAAGTTATTGAAATTATCTCTGATTCCATTTTTTTTTCCCCCTCTCAGCCTCCTCAACAACTCAGGCGTCCAAGGCTTCTGCTTATTTTTCCTCCATTGTTCCTGGTTTTGTCCCCTTGTCTGGGTTCCTACTGGCTTACTTTGGGTCCTTCTGTTTTCCTATCTGTGTTGCTGCACTGACTTGCTAATATGTCTCTTATTTGAATATACTTAATACAGTTTTTCAAAGGTTCCCCATTGCTTCCAGGTTAATGATCAAATTCCTCAGAAGTTGTCAGGAAACCTTGTCTCTCTTCTACTTTTAAAATTTCATCTTGAAATCTAACATAAACTGCTTTGATTGTCTGAATGTAATATGTGTTTTATTCTCTTTAGGCCTTTGCCTGAGATACTCTGACTGATTTTGATCAAACAACTCAGCTTAAAATACCACCTCTTTGGTAAAGTGTTTCTTAATTGCTTTTTTTTTTTTTAACTTCCTACATGGCAAATTGCTCATTCTTCAGTGTTCTTATGGCACTTTACACACATACACATATCAACACTTCCCACATTGTGTTGTAATGATTTGTTTATAGTTTGATCTCCCTTCTGGACTGTGACTCATTGAAGGCCAGGTCTGGACAAAGATACTGTTTTCTTCTTAACTCAGCCTAAGGCTCAGTACATAGTGCACATTTAATACATATTTGCTGATTATGCGATTAAAGGACTGAAGTAGTCTTTATGGTTATTATTTCAAAACAAACTGTCAGAATACACATCTCCAGGAACTGTCCTAAAAATGAAACAGTTCAGAAGGACATGGTACCTCGTGTCTTGTATTTTATAGATTATTCTTCATGTACTTTAGAACAACTGTAGGCAGAATGATTGCTTATTAGGTCTCTTAAAGACTCATTTTAAGAATTATAATTTTTTTTCCCCCCAGAAAGACTTCTCGTAGTTTAGACTGAAGCTGAGAGAAAAGACAAGAGGAGCTTTAAGGTCTGCTTGTCTGTATTTGCTTGGTCTAAAAAAGTAGCTCTGGACTTTTGTTATGTGAGGTTTTCATGTGATTGGAGAGGAAAGAGTTTAACCTGCTGCTTTGTTTGAACAGTGATGGCAAAAACTAAAAATAACGCAAGATTCCAAATGTGTGTATGGAAATTAAAACACAATTTTGGGCAATTGCTGTAAAAACTTCCACTCTCTTTATACACCTTAGACTTAGCCGGAGCCAGATCTGCCCACAAAGGAGACGTTTAACTGATAGGTTCTTTTTATGAAAGGCCTTTTCCAGGGGCCACATCTTGGGGGGTTTGGGGAAGGGAAGTGTGTGGTTCTGTCTAAATTTCATCCAGGACTTCTCTCCCCATCTGACCCTGGAAATTGCTGCAATTTTAGCTTCCTGTGGTAGGCAGTAAAAAAAAAAAAAAAAACTAAATCAGAAATGGTAGAAAGACACTTAACCAAGTACAGGGAGTTTCTGAGATCCCTAGGCTAGAGCCAACTCTGTATTCCTAAGCAACACAACATAATTCTAACTTACTCAGGGCATCAACCATAGTAATTCAAACTTCTCTCTGGATGGGCCTTGAAAATAGCTTGTCATCAGGACCTGCTGTTGGTGAGATAGGTTTTTATCAGTCATTTTTAAAAATGAGAGAAGAAAATGATGCTAATTTGTCGAACACAATTCAGAAAACATCTCTCCTAAGGAGATGTGTGAAATAAGGGGTTGTAGAACAATGGTGTGAATGGGAGATACTGGGCAAGTGAAGTCGTTTGAATAGGTTGCCATAAAAAGAAAGGTCACAGTGCTTGAGCCGACTAAGTAGGCCCTAACTAAGAATACCACAGAACTGCTTGTCGGCTAAGAAGGCTTTGATGGAAAATGACGCATGAGATTGACAGGGCATCTGAACCCTTGCAGCTGTTTCATTTCAGGCATTCTTCTCCAGGATGGCTACTGCATGGATTTAAGAAGCTGTGGACAGCAGTCATTTAAGGAAATGGACACCAGGGCGAAATCATCTTAGAATACAACCTAGCGCAGAGGGTTAGTTTGGCCAGAATATGCAGATCCCAGCCATTCACCAGCTTAGTCTCTTATCTTCTCCACTGGTTTTCTTTAACACTCTTTACTGCTCTGGTTCACTCCTTACCTGCATTGAAAAGAAGTTTCCTAAGTACAGGTCATTTAAATGTCTTACCTGCTAAAAGTCCCACAGTGATGGAAAGCATTATAACATAATACAAAAACCATATATGTTGGAGTCAAAATGTTTTTAATCATGGCTTGGGTGTTTTCTGCCTTGTGGCTGTGGGCAAATTCTCTTGTATGAGGTTCACATTCCTCATCTGTAAAATGAGAATAAAAATAAGAATGTATAATTTAAAGAACTATTATAATACATACTTGATAATATGTATAAATAACTAGGCACAGTTTGAATTTTGAATTCAACTAACAGGGCAACTAATATTATGTTGGCTTTCAAACGTTATTTAACAGTTAGAATGCAGTCTTATATTACGATAGACATATATGTGTGTGTATATATGCATATGTGCATGTATATACATAGATGTTCATGTATATACATGCACACATACACACATACATATATACACATGTACATATATACACATGTACATATATACACATGTACATATATACACATGTACATATATACACATGTGTACATATATACACGTGTATAACAGTTTAAAGCAGTATATTACTGTAAATATATTTTAAATTTCAAATTATTTTTAAAGTAAGCAAGGAGAAAAGTAAGGCATGATGAAAACAAAAATTGGATAAAAATTTCAATAATAACCAGCAGTTGCTGGAGATGTGTGATTCAGTAGGGGTGAATTATCTCATTCAATCTTAAAAGACAGTTACTATTATCACCATTATTCCCATTTTACAGAAAAGGCAACGGGGTCAAGATAGGCTAGTTTTCTGTAGAACCCGAGTGAAGTGGGGAGGTGAGATTCCAGCACAAGCAGTGTGCCACTAGAGCCTGTGTCTTCGGGCTCTCGTTGCCTCTGCAGCCTAACTATATTTTGTTTTACACTCAAAGTATTGGTAATCCTGACACAGAGATAAGTAGTGATACTGTAAAAAAAAATAAACAGTTGCCATGAAATCTCTGAAGACTGTTAAACTATATTAATGCATACAATTTAAAGGCAATGATTAGAGTATTTCCTTTTTAGAGTTAAATCCCTACAATTTCTAATAACTTTTTACCTCCCTTAAATGGTAAAGGTTAAATTTGCATGAAATGCTGTATGGATTTCCTAGCCAATCATTTAACTCATTAGTTCATCCAAAAATGTTTTTTGAACATATGTTAGGTGGCACATCAATTTAAATATTGCTTGGTGAAAAATTATTATCAAATATAGCTTGAACTATAATGGTATTTTGAATGAAATTATTAAGTTGTTTGCTAACTATGTCCAAAAGCAAAGGTATAATTTTATTATTAACATTCCTTCTTAAACCTAGTAATGTGGTGAGTTGAACTTCTTTAGTTAGTTGAGCTCATTATAATTTGAGAGATGTTCAGCTATTGGGTTTTTAGACCAGGGATATTTAGGGAGTGATTTTATTTCACACAGTATTTTAAAAAACCTGCTCATGGGACAGCCCAATAAACCTCTATATTATACACTAAAACTTAGAATTCAGTACTCAAATCATTACATATAATACAGGAAAGTTTGCCTTAATAAAATTAACAGTTTTTATAACAAGATCCCCACAATGTCTGCAAAATACTGGCAATTGGATAATGAAAATGAAAATAATGTGCATACTATATAAGCAAGTCACTGGAAGAGGGAATGCATCCGTTTATTAAAATGCTTTTTCCTTAGGTGTCTGCTGGCACTGATGGATCAGGAGTGTCTGTCTTTCTATTTGTATATGTAGGTGTCTATCTATTTATCTATCTGTCTCTTATCTGAAATTGAGTTTTGCATCCATTAGCCCAAATTTTTGCTCTCGCCACTACTTTGAATTACTTTTATATAGGCTTTTCTTGTTTTGTTATACATATTCATAAAATTAGCTTTTGTTTCCCTGCATCCTCTCATTCTCAATTACCCCTGAATATATGTTATATAAGTGATCCTCAAAATGGAATACCTACAAGAATCATCTGGGAAACTTGTAAAACAGGTTAATTTCCAGATCCCATCCACTGGGGTTCTGACATGGCAGGATTGGGCTTGAACCCCCAAATCTGCATTTTCCAAATGTGCCCCATTAATTCTGATGGAGGTGGTTTTCTGAGCACACTTTTGGGAAATTCCTACTGGAGTGAACATGTAAAAATGGAATGAAAATGTAAGTTGAAATATTGTGGACATGGATATGTTGAATTTACAACACTAGCAAATATTGAAAGACTGTAATTTCAAACTCATACGAAGATAAAATGAATGATTTCTTATATGGGGCAAATTGCCTTCAGTTTATGTACGTTGTGAAATGGAGAAGGCAGAAAAAAAAATGCTGATATGATTATGCAAGATAGTTGCTGTAAATTAGTTATAAATGTTATATCTTTTAATCCAAAGAAACTTAAAATGATTGGATGGTGGCCTAGAAATTTTTCTCTCCTGTTTATCCTTGTCAATCTCTGCGTGCAGACCCCCCACCAAATATTATAAATAGTGAATAGAGGGCTATGACCCCAATAAAGGAAAAATAGATAAAGAAGAGAAGCACCTTATTATAATTCAGTGGAGATCTCTAGATTCTGCATTGCATAAAGATTGATTCTCTGAGGTTTTCAAAATTGGTATAAATTTGGAATGTAATTTTCTTGGGATCAATCAGTTAAATATTATTTTTCCCCCTAGGATTTGAAATCCCCTCTTGTTTCTTTCCGCAGATTTCTTTTTTTTTTTCTTTTTTTGTAATTTTGAACATTTTCTATCTGATTTAAAATATACTGTTTGGGTGATATCAAACTAAGATTACTGAAAAATTTTCTGAAATATCTGTATTTCCAAGGGTCATTGGCATAAAGTGAAAGTGAAAATTGCTTAGTCGAGTCCTACTCTTGGCGACCCCATGGACTATAGAGCCCATGGATTCTCCAGGCCAGAATACTGGAGTGGGTAGCCTTTCCCTTCTCCAGGGGTTCATTTAGAATTAAAATAAAGACTCTGTAAGTTTAAAAATCAAAATGTTTTTTCTAAATTGAAAAAAATTCTTATATTATGCCTGTTTCTCAGGCAATTTTATTATATATTGCATTGATATGAGACAGTGAAACTGTGAGGAAAATTTTGAAATTTATAAATTAGATGAAATTCAAACAACCAAATAATTCTACCTTCTCAAATAATACAGCAAATGTTGAATGATTTTTAAATCAAACTGACTAGGCTAGGCTGAGTTCTGCCCAGCGAGGAACATTTCTCTTGCCATAATTTAGCTTAAATTATTTTTATGGAGACTGGATTTTCTTCACAACCACAATGCCCTTTTTAATATTGGCTTTTGGCTTTTATTCTGAGGCAGACCCTTTTAAATTTAAACATGATCTGTTGTATTTACTTTGAATGCTAATATATTGTGTATTACCCACCAAGTGACTCTTTCTTTCTGCTATTCAGAATTAAATAAACCAAGACGCAACACATGTCTCGAAACCACAATAGTTTATTTATAAGAAGAAAGACAGCCCATCAAACTTTCCACAGGAATTTAAAAAATCCATCGGGGACTCAAAAGCCTTTACTTTCTTTCCATTCATATAATTTTGGTTTTGGCTTAACACTTAGCACAATATTCACTTCAAAAGAATATCCCTTGCATTTAAAGTAAACAATCATTGTTCTACACAGACTTTTAATTTTTCCCTTCTGCCCTTTGCCACTTTTCTTCTCTCGGTCCAGTTCTTTGCTTAGCATTATGTTAGAGGATGCCAGATATAAAATCCCTTTTTCGTTTATATTTTGATATGGAGACTAACTCATGAAAGAACAAATTGTTACATTTTGTTTCATTTCCAATTACTCTTGACATCTATAGTTTCTTAACATTTTAAAATGATACTTTGATTATAGGGGATGAGATAGGACAAAATAACTGCAATTAGATTGAAATACATTCTGGTGTTAGAAAGGAAAATTCAGTTTGAACATGATGTAAGGCAATGAGGTTTCATTTTGGGTTCAAATTCTTTAGGACTGGATAAGCCAAAACATATGATCTAGGGTGGCCTTGGTCTCATCCAAAGTAGATCTCATAAAATAACTTCAAACTTCACTGCAAGAGACATGGTTACTAATGACCAAAGGAGGGTCAATAGAAAAGATCCATAAATTGCAAAGTCCTATTTCTTGTTCTTCTGTCTCAGAAAGTTTACAAACTGTGGATCTAAGTACGCTTTGATCGCTAAGGCTGTCTGGAATACGTACAGGTTCTTTCTTTTTCTGGCCCATTGGACTCATGAACAATTGAAAATGTACTTCAGTTTCACACTTACACTGGAAATCCTGAAATCCTACATTTCATGTCAAGAAGGCATACTCAGCCAACACACTGTGTGTGATATAGATAGCAATCTTTTACCAAAACACAACGACTTGCCAAATGAACAAAGAGTTTGCTTTTATGATGAAAGTGTTAAAAGTCATGAGTTTGCTTCAGGGAAAAGAAAACACCTTATTGATTTGTGGAAGTTACTGTGCGAAGTGCTAGGATAACATACAGTCTTGGCCCTTAGGCAGTTCACAGCTTTGCAGTTTATTCTTCTTTGCAGGTAGTAACCTAAGTCAGATACTCCCTATATTAATATTCTGTTCCCAAAGGCCTTTTGCAAAGAGAATCCCATATGCATTAAAATATGTAATTTATAAATTTATACCTTAGTACAGAATATAAATATATAAATATGTGCCTCACCACTTAAAATATTAGATTCTAGTCTTGTATATATCCATGGCTGCTATGTAGAAGTCCTGGGTGTATGGTACTTGTTACTATTTCCCCAATGTGTTCTGAATTAACACATACTTATGGATTGGACTTGCTCTCTTTCTTTTGGTTGATCTCTCTCAACATGATTATAATGCAATAAAAGGGAGGTATGAATAGCCCAAATACCATTGAAATAACAGGAGCTTGTATAGAATGAATCACAGAATACAGGAAGAAAAAGACTTCTTTGAGGCAGCTTCTATATTTCCTATGACTTTGCTTCCTGCCGTTTGTGCCTGCAGCCAACACCTTTGTGTTTCTTAGTAAATCCATTATGTTACTCCCAGTTTTCTGTTATATGCAGTGACGCTCAGTATTTAGGGTTATGGACTCTCAAGTCAGACTGTTTTGCCACTTTTTACCTAAGTAACATAACACACAAAAATTTACCTGTTTGCATTCTGATTTTCTCGCTTGAAAAATGGCATGTATATCCATCATTAATTGTATCTAAGGAGTACAGATGACTACTCTGAAGTCAGGTTGACTCTTAGAGCTGGTGGAATGTCATGATTTAATTGGTAATTTTTTTTTTCCTTTATTGGTGGTACATAATGTAATGGCATATCTAACCATGGATATTGTGATGAAGTATGATAATCAGAACTTCCTTACTGGGTTCTGTTTTGGATTAAATGAATTAATGCAAATAAAGCACTAACACAGTGCCTGGCCAGTGTTTCATTTGCATTAACTCATTTAATTGTAATCAGCAACCTCAGATACGCAGATGATACCACTCTAATGGGAAAAAGCAAGGAGGAACTAAAGAGCCTCTTGGTGAGGGTGAAAGAGCAGAGTGAAAAAGCTGGCTTGAAACTCAGTGTTAAAAACACTAAGATCATGGCATCTGGTTCCATTACTTCATGGCAAATAGAAGGGGGAAAAAGTGGAAGCAGTGACAGATTTTATGTTCTAGGGCTCCAAAATCACTGCAGAGGTGACTGCCATGAAAAAAAAGATGCATGTTCCATGGAAGGAAAGCTATGACAAACCTAGACAGCATATTAAAAAGTGGAGACATCACTTTGCTAACAAAGGTCCAAATAGTCAAAGCTATGGTTTTTCCAATAGTCATGTATGCATGTGAGAGTTGGACCATAAAGAAGGCTGAGTGCTGAAGAATTGATGCTTTCGAATTGTGGTGGTGGAAAAGACTCTTGAGAGTCCTTTGGACTGCAAGGAGATCAAAGCAGTCAATCTTGAAGGAATTAACCCTGAATATTCATTGGAAGGACTGATGCTGAAGCTGAAGCTCCTATACTTTGGCCACCTGACGTGAAGAGCTGACTCATTGAAAAAGACCCCGATGCTGGGAAAGATTGAGAGTAGGAGGCTAAGCGGGCGACAGAGGATGAGATGGTTGGATAGCATCACCGACTCAATGGACATGAGTTTGAGCAGACTTTGGGGGATAGTGGAGGACAAAGAAGCCTGGCGTGTTATAGTCCATGGGGTCACAAAGAGTTGGAAACAATTTAGTGACTGAACAATCGCACAGTGCCTGGCCATAATTGTCAGTTACTGAAATAACATGCCTAATGGAACATGTTGCTTAGGGTTGAGTCTCTGAGAGGGCAGTGTGAATGTGTTCTTAGGAAAAGAACAGGTCTTTGGTTTTAACATTGGTTAAAAAGACCAAAAAACTTTGGTCTTTGTTATTATAAAACTCAGTTTGAGTGGGGGCAGTTATTTGCGCTAATGTCTCTGCTGCTGCTACTGCTGCTAAGTCACTTCAGTCGTGTCCGACTCTGTGCGACCCCAGAGACAGCAGCCCACCAGGCTCCCCCATCCCTGGGATTCTCCAGGCAAGAACACTGGAGTGGGTTGCCATTTCCTTCTCCAATGCATGAAAGTGAAAAGTGAAGTCGCTCAGTCGTGTCCGACTCTTAGCGACCCCATGGACTGCAGCCTACCAGGCTCCTCCATCCATGGGATTTTCCAGGCAAGAGTACTGGAGTGGGGTGCCTTTGCCTTCTCCGACTAATGTCTCTAGTAGATTCTAAACTTCCTAAAAGTAAACTTAGAGTCTTTCATTTTTAGCAGCTGTTAGACTCTGATAAGCTTCTCTGGTGGCTCAGCTGGTAAAGAATACACCTGCAATGTGGGAGATCTGGGTTCAATCCCTGGCTTGGGAAGATCCCCTGGAGAAGGGCATGGCAACCCACTTCAATATTCCTGCCTGGAGAATCCCATGGACAGAGGAGCCTGGCAGGCTACAGTCCATGAGGTTGCAAAAAGTCAGACACGACTGAGCGAGAATATGGTTTATATTCAGTAAATATTTGTGAAGCATATATCCCTAACTTACTTAATTTCTGTTATATTGGCAAAATAAGTATAATATTTTATACTAATTATAAAGGGTCTTATAATATTTTATACTAAATATAAAGGGTCTTATAATTAGTAGTTGAAAAATAATTACTAGTTTAAATGTACAGCCTCTAATAAATAAAACTATTTCTACTTAGTCATACTTTCTTAAAACTTTTACAAAAGTTCCCTCTTTAGCAAACACATTTAAAATTTCCTGCCATTTGTTTGATATCTGTAAAACTATTACATAAAGGGAGATTTAAATATCAAATGGATTTACTTATACATTTACTGAAGTAAATAAATCAGTGGATCTCAAGCATGGAATCAGCTCCATCTTAATGATTCACGATTTTCTTTCATTTGTTTTAAATCTTTAGCATATATGTATACTCATTTCTTTCTTTTTTTCTCTGCTTCATCAAAGACTTGGGAATGCTGGATAATCTCATATTATTTTACTGTGCATATTTTACCACTGTATCTATTGTTTCCACATGATTCTTCAAAGAAATTGCTCCACTACAAACTTATCCTTTAGACAGTAGGAATGTATTTATGCAAGAAAGAATAAGTAATGGGCTTTCTGTAGACTCCTTATGGACCTAACAGGTGATAAATTGCAGCAAGTCAGGCCCTACAAGAAGAAAGCGGAGAGTATTTAAAGGCAACTCCAGCCTTGGAATTATAAGAAAATAAGAAAAATGCGTTTGGATGGGAGAGAATGCTCTGGTAGGTTTGGCAAGGATGATGGGAGAGTTTCTGAATCTTATGTCTAGAGTAAATACACTTTTTTCAATACAAGGCCATATAACAACTATTTCAGGTTTTGTCGATCATTTGTTCTCTATACTGACAAGTCAACTCTGCCACTTTAGCTCAGATGCAGCTACAAACTGTATAAACAAATGACCATGACTGTTCCAGCAAAATTTTATAAAGTTCGTGAGAGGCAGGGACCTGTACTTGGCCTTTAGATCATAGTTTGCTGACTCCTGTTATATAGGAAGACATTATCTCTATAGTTTAATGTATTTAGCATTGAAACATGTAAAATATCATGTATGAAATGAGATGCCAGTCCAGGTTCGATGCACGATACTGGATGCTTGGGGCTAGTGCACTGGGACGACCCAGAGGGATGGTATGGGGAGGAAGGAGGGAGGAGGGTTCAGGATGGGGAACACATGTATACCTGTGGTGGATTCATTTTGATATTTGGCAAAACTAATACAATTATGTAAAGTTTAAAAATAAAATTAAAAAAAAAAAAAAGAAATATATTGAGCACCTATCATTTGCTTGGTGCTGTGATTTTGAGAATTTCCAAACTACTTTTGTTTTCCCATATGGAAAACTCCAACTTTTGCTCATCTTTCCACTTGGTTCACAGTCGTATGTCTTATTTTGTTCTCAGGTTGTTTCTTTTCCCTATGACAATTATTTTTAGACAAGAGATCATCCCCATTATTCATACATGCATTTGAGCCTTAGGTATGTCTTGGGATAGTAAACTTCATGTCTTAGGAGCTCTCTAGAAGATTTGGACTTACCAGAGTGAGGAAACAGAGAGACAGATGGTGTCATTGTGATAAAGAACACTTTTCATATGTAAGTTGGATTTCCTTCCTCACCACCTACACAGTTGCTGTCAGAAGGGGAGTTGTGTCCTGAAAGATATTTGGAGACTAAAAGTAGGTTTCGAATTGGGATACCTGGAACCCTATATCACTCATTATTATTATTTTTTCTTTCTCTTTGGCATAGGTCTTTATAATGAAATAAAATTTGAGTTTTTATATCTTTCTGAGATCCTTTAATTTGCTTTAGAATCCATAGCACTCTGCTTGTGGCCCAGAATAGGTAGTCAACAATATTTATTAAAATAGTTAATACTGTTGTATTATGCAAGGCCTCTGACGTTTGCCCTTGCCAATTAATGTAACTAATGTAATACCATGACACTAGATATGAATTACACTTTTTAAAAAAAGAAATCTTCAACATGTCCACTGCCCTGATTTGTCCTTCCAGCTGGGCTGGAGAGGTAGAGACAAATTTCATGGGGTAAGTTCTATGATACTCTTAGAGAATGTGTAAGTACTAATGACTTCAGGTTTTCTATAGAATTATGAATCATTATGTCTGTCTTTGAACTAGCTACTCGCACTCCTGCAAACTTCTTAGACAATACAAAACTTCTTTAAAGCAAATAAAATTTTATTCATGTAATACACAATTAAACATTATGTGTATTTTTGTTCTTTTTTCTGCCTACTACTGTTGGTTGTCTGAGGAAGCCTGGCAAATAGCTGAGAAAAGAAGAGAAGCTAAAGGCAAAGGCGAAAAGGAAAGATACACCCATTTGAATGCAGAGTTCCAAAGAATAACAAGGAGAGATAAGAAAGCCTTCTTCCATGGTCAATGCAAAGAAATAGAGAAAAACAATAGAATGGGAAAGACTAAAGATATCTTCAAGAAAATTAAAGATACCAAGGGAACATTTCATGCAAAGATGGGCACAATAAAGGACAGAAATAGTATGGACTTAACAGAAGCAAAAGATAGGAAAGGTGGCGAGAATACACAGAAGAACTATACGAGAAAGATCTTCATGACCCAGATAGCCACAATGGTGTGATCACTCACCTAGAACCAGACATCCTGAAACGCAAAGTCAAGTGAACCTTAGAAAGCTTCACTACGAACAAAGCTAGTGGAGGTGATGACATTCCAGTCAAGCTATTTCAAATCCTAAAAGATGATGCTGTGAAAATGCTGCACTCAATATGCCAGCAAATTTGGAAAACTCAGCAGTGGCCACAGAACTGGAAAAGGTCAGTTTTTATTCCAATCCCAAAGAAAAGCAATGCCAAAGAATGTTCAAACTACCACACAGTTGCATCATGTCACATGCTAGCAAAGTAATGCCCAAAATTCTCCAAGTCAGGCTTCAAAGTATGTGAACCGAGAAGTTCCAGATGTTCAAGCTGGATTTAGAAAAGGCAGAGGAACCAGAGATCAAATTGCCAACATCTGTTGGATCATCGAAAAAGCAAGAGAGTTCCAGAAAAACATCTATTTCTGCTTTATTGACTATGTCAAAGCCTTTGACTGTGTGGATCACAATAAACTGTGGAAAATTCTTAAAGAGATGGGAATACCAGACCACCTGACCTGCCTCCAGAGAAATCTGTATGCAGGTCAAGAAGCAACAGTTAGAACAGGACATGGAACAGACTGGTTCCAAATCTGGAAAGGAGTATGTCAAGGCATTGTCACCATGCCTATTTAACTTATATGCAGAGTATATCATGAGAAATGCTGGGCTGGATGAAGCACAAGCTGGAATCCAGATTGCTGAGAGAAATATCAATAACCTCAGATATGCAGATGACACCACCCTTATGGCAGAAAGCGAAGAACTAAAAAGCCTCTTGATGAATGTGAAAGAGGAGAGTGAAAATGTTGGCTTAAAACACAACATTCAGAAAATGAAGATCATGGCATCTGGTCCCATCACGTCATGGCAAATAGATGGGGAAACAATGGAAACAGTGAGAGACTTTATGTTCTTTGGCTAAAAAATCACTGAAGCCATGAAATTAAAAGACGCTTGCTCCTTGGAAGAGAAGCTATGACCAACCTGTACAGCGTATCAGAAAGCAGAGACATTACTTTACCAACAAAGGTCTGTCTAGTCAAAGCTATGGTTTTTTTAGTAGTCATGTATGGATGTGAGAGTTGGACTATAAAGAAAGCTGAACACCGAACAATTGATACTTTTGAACTGTGGTGTTGGAGAAGACTCTTGAGAGAGTCCCTTGGACTGCGAGCATATCCAATCAGTCTGTCCTAAAGGAAATCAGTCCTGAATATTCATTGGAAGGACTGATGCTGAAACTGAAGCTCCAGTACTTTGGCCACCTGATGTAAAGAACTGACTCACTAGAAAAGACCCTGATGCTGGGAAAGATTGAAGGCAAAAGGAGAAGGGGACGAGAGAGGATGAGATGGTTGGATGGCATCACTGACTCAATGGACATGAGTTTGAGTAAGCCCCAGGAGTTGGTGATGGACAGGGAGGCCTGGTGTGCTGCAGTCCATGGGGTCTCAAAGAGTTGGACACAACTGAGAGACTGAACTCAACTGTTTATACATTAGATACTAGTATTGTTTCTACGATTAGACACTTCTCAGGCATTTGTATTAAATTAAATTTCCATATGTTGAAGGCAGTGACTTACTAACACAGAATTTTGGCATTTGCATGTGTTTTATTCTATTGCAAAATTCTATAGCATCTGTAATTATTTAATGATCAAAACAGTTACTTGATCTTGTCAATATTGCTAATTCTAACTAACATATGAAAATGGAGATGTCCTTTTTTTTCTCTTTCACATATTAATTATCACACTAAATTGAAAAACAGAATAAAAAAGTTTTCATTCTCAAATAATTATTGCTTGTCATTCCAACCTGAGAAGCATTGAGCTAAGTGGAGAAGTGTTACTTTTCCAAAGACAAAAACTCAATTTACACGTAGCATTTGGAATTCTTCTGATAAGAAACTTACCTGGATCTTAATAATAGTTACAGTGTCTATGTCTCTAACAAGAGAGGAGAACAGTTGCAAGAGCTCTGGGTCTACCTGGCCTGGTGACCCTTGGGTTTTAGTTGAAACGACCTATGAAAAATGTGTGCTAAGGACTCTTGGATACTTTTCAGAGGCTTAGTAATAACAGTATCACTATATTTCATCAATCCTGAGACATCGTTCCACATTTCACTTAACATTTCCATAATTCAGATGTCTTTTCTAGCCAATAGCAGTTAATATTAGGTGAAGTAGAGTATTGAAAAGATAACAATGACTTTTATTGACCATTTACTCTAAGCCACTATTTTAGACATTTCACAAAGGGTGCTAAGTCACATCAGTCGTGTCCGACTCTGTGTGACCCCATAGATGGCAGCCCACCAGGCTTCCCTGTCCCTGGGATTCTCCAAGCAAAGGGTATCTTTTTTATAAACTTATGAGATCTTAAAACATAAAGCAGATATCCAGAGAGGTAAATAGTTTGCATCAATCACAAGGGTAGTAAGTGACAGAGCTGAGATTCAAATCTGGGTCTGTCTGACTCAAGGTCCCACATCCTTGACCACTGTGCTACATTGCTGACATGGCAAAAGGAAAGAAGGAAAACAGCTATGTGGATATAGGGGTGCTTCTCAGAACCAATGGGTAGAAATGCAGTTAAGTTTCAGGAGAAGATGGACCAGAAATTAGAACTATGTCAGGCTTTTCTTAGCTTTCTCTTTGTTGTGTCACTTCTTCCTGAACAGATGCTTTCTTCTTTCTTTCTGCAGGCTGGCTTTCTCTGCTTTGCCACATGGCAGAAATTTGCCTTTTACATCATCCAACCTATTTAAAATAGCTTAGTATCCAATAGTTATGGAAAAAGAAGGAGGAAGTCATTCTGCACTAATGTGAGAGCTGAGATTCACTGCTTTCAATGAGAAGTGGGTTCCAGAGACTGCGGACCTGTTAGGCCATGGAATGGGCAGATTCCATGTCTTGTCTGTCCAAAAGTCGTGGAGTACACAGGGTGGTGTGGACTATCACAAAATGCACAGAAGTGCGTGTAGTTGGTTCGTACTTTGAAACAAGCCAATCTTCCTTTGATACAGCTAACTCTTGGTACAGGTAGCCCTATAGTTCATTCCATGACTTGGATATGCACACACAGTCTCTTCACGATGCCTACTAATATTTGAAGCAGAATCTTTCAATAAATAATGTGAAAAATAGTGCTCTCTGTTTTAAAGAAGCAGGGATGACCATGAAGCCATGGAAGCCTCATGGGCAATGTGAAATGTAAACCTTGTTCTGAAAGGTATGTAGAGTTTAGATGTGCAGAGAAAGTGGAGACCAAATAAGGTGGATCAGGGCAGCCTTAGTTGCTGAAAAACATTATAAATAGGATGGGCATAGCCAGGAGTGAATAAATAGGTAAGGAGAAGGAAATGGCAACCCACTTGAGTATTCTTGCCTGGGAAATCCCATGGACAGAGGAGCCTGATGGGCTGCAGACATGGGGTTGGGAAAGAGTCAGACATGACTGAAGCAGCTAAACAACAGCAAGGCTGTATTTGATGAAGAGTTTAGAGTTGTTTGGAAGTTTTTAGCAGACTGTGTAGATCTGAGACAGACAGTGCCTCGCTGTTCAGTAAATCCATTTCTTTCTGCTACCAGGCACATTTTCCAAACTCCTTTGCAGATATTTTGATCACATGACTGATCCTGGCTAGTAGAATGTGAATTGGAGGTCTAACAAAAATCTCCACTTTCTCTCTTTCTCATTTGGTGACTTGATTTTATACCCACATTGAAGATCACAGAACCTCTTTATTTCTTGTTCCTGAATGATTGCATGGAGCTGAGGCCCTTCTCTAGTTTCAGCTGGAATTTACATGAGTCACAAATAAATTCCTGTTCAGATTAGCCATTGGAAATGGTCATGATAGAAGCTAACCAAATCAAGAACCTAGTGGTTCAGGCTAAGAACTTGACTTTTATCTCATAAATGTAACACTGTTTTTGAGTCCAAAGTCAGAAATAAATGTTTTAATAAGATCAACGTGACAGAAGGGACACTTAGGACAAGGAGCGACTGTAGCAGGACAGGTAGAAGCAAGGAGAGAAATGGAGTCATTTCATCAGTGAAATAATAATAAAGGCAGAAAATTAATGATGGTGGGTTAAGGAAGAAATGCACAGTACTAGAAAAAAATTAAAATTTTCAAATAAGCTGTTAATTTTGACATGAAACTTACGTTTTGTAAAATAACAAACTACTGATACCCATACAGCCACTGGATGGTTTCAGCAAATTTCTAGGGCAGTCCTGGCCACTATGAAACATTCTCCTATTGTCTCTTTCTGCTTTACTTCTTCCTTCATGCAACAGACACTCAGGGATCCTGGTCCTCCCTTCCCCTCTGAGATGACCTTAGAATATTTCTTAACACCAAGCTCCAGGTATCAGTTTCCAATTTATTAGAGGCTGCAGTTGAACTCCTACTTCTTAGCTGTGTGTTTTACATAATCTTAAAATTTTTACCTTTTTGAGGATCATGGAAGGAAAACTAAGGAGCAGTAGTACAAACACTGCTTAACTATACATGACTGGGTTGTATTAGACGTTTCTCAGACCATGGCAGTGAAAATTTATTATAATTCTGCATTCGTTTCTTGTCTATCAGGCCGTTCACTTACATCAATTTTCTCCTCAGTTGGTATCATTATTATTCCACTGTCTTTCAATATTATGCTTTAGGGTCACTCAGTTCTTTATGACTGTCATCACTATTATTTAATGATAACATTTACATAGAATCTTTTCCTCGAAGAATCGTTAGGCATATACTATACTTCGTGTAGTTCAATAGATTAAAGGAAAGCTATTTGAAGTCCTCTGTCAAATCAGAGTTCCCTTTCTCCTCTCTCAGGGCTTTCTCTATGTGAGACTGAGTCTGAGCTGTGGGCTCCGTGCCAGCTGGAAGCTGTTCTGGTTTCTGTAAGTGGAGCCACAGCCCTTATAAGTTAGTGTAGCATTACAGGGCTTTTCTGTTTCCCATTAGGCATTTAAGAAGAAGCACTCAAATTTGATCTGCATTTTGTAACATACAATCTGTATCAGGTTGGCAGCCCCAGGACCAGTTATAGCACAATGAGAAGCACAATGTAGTGGTATTTTTTCCAGAGGTGTAGACCTATGTGAAATTTTGACAAGGTGACTACCTTGATCCATATTTAAAAGTTTCTATGCCACGTGAGGAGACCTACATTGCCACTTTTATCACCTTTTAAAACTATAGTAACAATTACTTTTTTGCCAATTAACAGTTGATCACTTGGTGGGAACAAGAGGAGAGGAAAAGATAGAAAACCTGAAGGTTTATCCCAAAAGAAGCACTGCGACAAGAACATTATTAGGGCTCATTATATGTGTGTACTTATAGACTGAATTTTGAGCCAGGGAATCAGAAAATTCTTGAAGGGGATGAGATGATTTGAAGATATTTAAAGACTGGATAGAAGATGGAATTTTGTTTATAGCTGGCCATTCTCAGTTAAATTAATGTTGAGAAACATATATTGGGCATTTATTATACCAGGTACTGCTTGTTTTAAGTGTATTTTTTGTATTATTTCATAGACTCTTTCAAGGAAGAATCAATTTAAATTAGGGAAATTATTAAACTTTCTTAGAAAATATTTTTAAAAGAATATATATGTTTAATAATAAGCATAGAACTTTAAGACTTGTCGATTCTCACTTAAACATAACCCTAAATTATCTCAAACTCCTTGTTCTAGCTCATTGAAATCACTGGACTCTTCTTTCTTTCATTGCTTTCTATCAACTGGGCTTATTTACTGTGTGTGTGTGTGTGTGTGTGTGTGTGTGTGTGTGTGTGTATTTATGCATGTGTGTTTTACACACTAAGTGTGAGACTAAGAAAACACAATTGTCTAAAGAAAATTATCTTAAAGAAATATGTTACTAATTTCATTGTCAAGAGAAATTTTACTTCGGTTTAGAGATTTCTTAATTCTTGATTCCATAAAGATTTTTTTTTAATGAACTATAGTTGAGTTACAATATTATACTTGTTTCAGTGTACAACATAGTAATTTGATATGACAATAATACTAACTTTATAGTTGACTATATTCCCTGTGCTGTCCATTACATCCTTATAACTTATTTTATACTTAGAAGTTTATATCTCTAAAACCCCTTTGCCTATTTTGCCCTTCCTCCCACCTCTCTAGCCTCTGATAACCTCTATTTTGTTCTCTGTATCATGAGTCTGTTTCTATTTTGGTGTAATTGTTTATTTTATTTTTTAGATTCCACATATAAGTAAAAGCATACTGGATTTATCTTTCTCTTTCTGACTTATTTATCTAAGCATTTTATCTTCCAAATCCATCCATGTTTAATCAAACTTTCATTCTTTTTTATGGATGAGTAATATTCCATTGAAAATGTATACCACATCTTCCTTATCCATTCATATATTGATGGAAACTTAGGTTGCATCCATATTTTGACTGTAGTAAATAATGCTGCTCTGAACATTGGGGTGCACGTATCTTTTGAAATTAGTGGTTTTGTTTTCTTGGGATAAATATCCAGGAATAGAGTTGCTAGATTGTATGGCAGATTAATTTTTATTTTTTGAGGAACCTCCATACTGTTTTCCATAGTGGTTGTAACAGTTTACATTCCCATCAATAATACGTGAGGATTCCCTTTTTTCCATATCCTCACCAATTCACCAGCATTTGTTATTTCTTGTCTTTTGATAACAGCCATTCTGACAGATGTAAAGTAATATCGCATTGTGGTTTTGATTTGCATTTTCCTGATGATTAGTGATGTTGAACATCTTTTCATGTGCCTATTGGCCATCTGCATACAAATTTTTACCATTTTAAAAATAAAAATTAAGAATACATGGATTCTGATGTTTATTAGATGTTTTTGGTAGAAAAATAGGTATACAGATTTTGTTCAATTACTTTTTGAAGCTGGCGTTTTTGTCTCCTGAAGAAAAGCAAAAAGTCTTGATTTTTAAGGTACCATCTATTGTTTGTTTTTTACCTATTTTCATTTTTAAGAATTGCAACTCCTCTTATTTTCTAGTGCTGCATTTTATATAGGCTTTCTTCCTGGGATTAGTAGAAATCATACTTTTGTGGCATTGTTATATACATAGATACTGTTTTTTCTGTTTTAAAAAGTGTAGCTGTGTAAATTTACTTAGTTAACAAAGGCTTAGTTAAAAAAAAAAAAATTGGTTCCTGGAGGAGTTGGCCTTTAAAATAATGCTGAAATGACATGTTAACCTTAAGAGAGAAACTCTTTGTTTTAAATGCATGTAAAATTCTGAATGGGAGGTACACAGGAGTGCTGTGTAGAATTTCAAGTTTCTGGGCACTGCTTTGGAAGGAGGAATGTCAACTTCCATCTCCAGTACTATTACCCCCAATCCAGGCTAACAAAAAGCATCTCTCTCTGGGAAATTATAATTTCATTCTAACCTGGTGTATATAAATGTTATAAATGAGGATTCATACATTGCTCATGGGGATCACACCTTCCAAACAGATTTTACATTGTTATCTTAAAACTATGGTGATCTCCTTCATTGTGTGGGCCAAGTGTAGCCAGGACGGTTTGTGTAGTTACTTCCTAATTATGTTTCAGTGCCTTAAAGGAATTGAATATCATAGACCAGTGCTTCTTAAACTTTAGTATCTATATGGATCACTGGGGGAAATGTTCAAGTGAAATTCTGATCCAGTAAGTTTGCAGTGAGACCTGAGGCTGTCCATCTCTAGCAAACTCAGAAGGTGTTAATGCCATGGTTCCATTTTTCACACTTAGAGTAACAAGGCCACAGAAAATGATTAGCAAGCAGGAATAATTGCCTTCTTTTGAGTCTTACTCAATAGCGGTCATCTTCCCTTACTGTGTTCTTTCCATTGATTCTGGACTTTCAGTTCCTGGTGAACATCCTGGTGCCCCTGCTCAGAGCCCTCATGCATGCTCTCTGAAAAAACCCCACTTGTCACCTAGCCCATGCCTAACCTTGCATCTCATCTAAGCATCTTTTCCTTAGGGAAGACATTCATGCCCTTCAAGCCTGGGCTAAGGATAACCATGGCATATCAACGTCACCTTGAAAAATAACAATTTCACTTGTACAGAGTTGGGGAATGTCTACTTTTCACACTAGATGGAAAGGTCCATGGACATGATAAGGTCTTTGACACAGGAACTTAGATCTGTCCTCAGAACTTCCTTTAGACTGACACGAAAGGGCCTGGCCTAACTGTACCCTTAGAAGAATCTGCCTTTGAAGTGACTTCCTTGGAATTTACTCATATCTCCCTCTGCTCTTCAGCAATAGCACAAACTCAAGCCCAGACTGAAATGGGCATGGGCCCTTCCCTGTTTGCCCCCTTTGCACTGAAGTACCAGCCCCTCTGTACTTCAATCAGCCAGATCCTGGAACAGCTGTGAGTCTTACCCCTGTGGGGTCATCCTGGGACCCCCAGCTAAGCTGGTTCCAACAGAGAGGCCTGTCAGGGGCCTCCCACTGGTGAAAGTATTGATGCAATTTCTTTCTCAATGTCTGGTAATATGGGATTGCCAGAATAGTCCCAGATATGACACAGCTGATTTGAGGTGGTTCAAATTGTTCGTCTAGATAGGGACTTGCAACAAATATTTTTTAGGATCCTAAGCACCTGAAAAGTATCCCTATCTTGATCACTGATGTATATTCTTAGGTACTTTAAAATGAAATGAATAACCCATAAACTTTACAATCAAATTGGGTCTAAATGCTACAAAAAAGGAATGGAGAGAAGAGGTAACTCTTATCTTGACTTTGGAGTCTCAAGATTTTCCTGGCGGCGAAGTGAGATAAGCAAAGTCACAATACGAGGGACAAATACAGCATTCTCTCAGGATGCATTTTTCAGGTGGCACTTTCAATTTTGACCACAAGCCTCACATTTCTCTGGAGGTTTCAGCCTTTTCTTAACTCTTTTTCTGTTGCCCTGACACCACAATGTGTGCTCCATATGTGAAAGCAGAGTTAAATCAAAAGCTGCCTTTTCCCTCCAGAAGTCTGTACTTACTATATTGAGCTGTAACTGTGATATCCAAAGGTAAAACTACATGAGCAATACAATCTGACATGCTGAATCATAATTGGATGCCAAACAAATACATCGCTCCTGAAAATGATACCTAAAAACATCATTTTTAACCACTGAGTTATGCTACTAATATTTTGGAAATCCTTTCACTGTTGATCTCACTTTAAACTGTGTGCTTGCTTTTCCTCTTCCAACATAGCAGGATTAAAGACCAAAAGAAGACTGTCGTGGTTGGGATCACCTTTAATAATTAGGTAGGTTAGATAATTAGAAGGTTGCTGAAAGACAAGGCAATTGAGATGGACATCTCCCAGTTAAGGAAATACGACCGAACGCCTTTCAGGTTAGCAATGGGACCACCTAGATTCTAGGACCAGCTGTGCCGTTTGCTCACTGAGCAGCGTTGATGGGTAAGACAAGCCAAACCATTGGGCCTCAGCATCCTCCTTTATAAATTGAGAATGGACTAAATTATTGAAAGGCTCCTTTCCATTCCAAAAATCTATGAGAAAAAAGTCCTCAGATAATCACTTGCTCTGCTCAGCCAGCAGAGGCTCAGCCTCGAGATTGCAATCCCAGTAAAAAGGGAACCAGGGCTGGGGAAACAATTAATATAGCAGTTCTGTGGGGCCTCATCTTCCCACAAGGTATTTTTGCTTTGGCTTTCAGTCAACTTGGGTTGGACTTAGGTTCTCATCTCAACATTGGAAAATCAGGTTGTTTGACATTTCTAGTCTGTGATTTACCATATATTTTGTTCCCAGGTACTGCTTTAAAGGTCAAAGTAGATATTGGAGGCTTCTTTTTATTTTTTTCCAGTAGTATTTTATTTATTTATTTTTTTACAATCTAAATTGTCCAACTTTGGCCATTGAGAGTTCTTTAAATTGGTTCCTATATCCCTTTGACATCCCCTCATCATTGTGTATGTATGTGTTTTTGTTTGTTTTTAGCACTTTCTTACTTTCTAGTACCACAGAATGCTCCAGGTGATCCTGTATATTTTCTGCTTCAGTTCCAGAATTAGCCATTGCTCCAGGGATTCCTGGTTCCTGGATTGGAGAATGGCATTAGAGACCGAGGTCTGGCACAGTGTACATTCATTGCTTTTAGGGTGTTGTTGAAAAAAATAAGAATGCTCATCGAGACTAAGTTTCACTCTCTTTTTAATCTTTCAAACCATCATCACCATTATCCTGGAATTCTGACATACCTTCCTGTTCTCACGATGCTACTCTAGTTCCCCTCTCCCTAGAACTGATTCAGACAGTAATCAGAATGATCCTGCTGTATCTTCTCTTTGCCCTCTCTTGGTGCATTGAAATTGTTCTCCCTTCAGCTCTGTGCCCCAGAGCGCTGACTTCTATCGAATTAGATGGGGCTCCTTACCTATTGACTTCTACTGAGTTTTGTTGATTGTGGAGGTACTGGTACTAATCAGTGGAAGGGAGGAGAAAGTAGATTGGATATTTATTACCCAGCCTCCTTCTCTTCCAAGACTGTTTGGCAGAGGAATGAGTCTCTACTGAAGGCCCAGGGTCTGTTTTGTGGCCCTCTCCTTCAGCTGTAACCCTTCCCAAGTTCTGGACAATTTTCACTTGTTGCCTTTTCAGTCCTAGGAGTGATAATGCTGCTCCACTGTTGCTAATTCCAATAACTTCGAACTGCTCTACTTTCTCCACCTTAACACTATTATATGTATAAATAGTCCCTTTATGAAATTCACTTTCATTAATCCATCTAAATATGCCATCTACTTTCTGCCATGTCCTTGACTGGTACAGGAGAGAGTGAGAGATATATAATTCACAGACCATAAAATTTACCATTTTAAATGTACAAATCAGTCGTGTACAAGTCAGTTACTAAAGTGGTTTTTAGTATATTCACAAGGTTGTGCAACTGTTATCATCTAATTCCAGAATTTCTCATCACCTTAAAAAAATAAAACAAAAATATGTTTTTTTGGATCCCTTGTATCCCTTCCTTTCTCTCTACTCCTACTTCCTGGCAAACACTAATCTGCTTTCTATATCTATTCTGGATATAAATGGAATCATATGATATATAACTTGTCTTTTTTTTTTCATTAAGCATAATGTTTTCAGGGTTCATCCATATTGTAGCATGTATCAGTCCTTCATTCCTTTTTGTGGCCTAATGGTTTTCCATTGGGTCACATATCGTTTATCCTTTTATTGGCTGATGCGTATTTAGGTTGTTTCCATGTTTTGGCTATTATGAATAATGCTGATATAAATATTCATGTACAGGTTTTTGTATGAGTGTATATTTTTAATTCTCTTTGGTATATACCTAGGAGTGGAATTGCTGGATCATACACTAGCGCTATGCTTAATGTTTTGAGAAATTGTAAACTGTTTCCTGCAGTGACTGGACCATTAAACATCCCACCAGCAATGTGTGAGGATGACAATGTCTCCACATCTTTGCCATCACTTGCCATTTTTCAGTTTTTAATTCTATCCATCTTAGTGTGAAGTGGTATCTCATAGTTTGATTTGTGTTTGCCTCATAGCTGGTATCATCTTTTCATGTACTTAGCCATTTGTATAACTTCTTGGGAGACATGTCTGTTCAAATCCTTGGACCATTCTTTAGTTATTTATCCTTTTATTATTAAACTCTAAAGATTATCTTATTACTGATTGCAGATATTTTTCTCCTGTGGGTTGTTTTTAATTTCTTGATAGTGTTCTTTGACATACTAAATTTTTCATTTTGATGAAGACTCATTTAATTTTTTTTCTTTTGGTGTCATATTTAAGAAATTATTACCTAATATGAAGTCATAATGATTAACAATTAGATTTTCTTCTAAGGATTTTATTATTTTAACTCTTACATTTAGATCTTTGATTTATTTTGATTTAATTTTTGTGTGTGGTGTGACGTAATGGTGAGAGTTCCTTATTTTTCATTATATAGCTGAATGTTCTAGCGGGACTGTTTGGAAGTACTGTTTCTCCATTTAATGGTCTTGGAATCTTTGGCAACAATCAAATGATCTTAGACGTATGGGTTTATTTTGGACTGTCAATTCTATTCTATTCAATGTCTGTCCTTATACTAACACCACATTGGCATGATTATTTTAGCATTATATTAGGTTTTGAAATAAAACTATGACTCCTCCAACTTAAAAAAAAAAATTGTTTGACCTGTGTTCTCTGCAATTCTATATGAATTTTAGGTTCAGCTAGTCTATTTCCATAAAAAAAACTTTTTGGTATTTTGATGGGCTTTTTGTTGAATCTGTAGATCAATTTAAGTAGCATTGCCCCCAGTATTTGATAAGATTAATCTTCTGTTGTATGAACACGTAGTATCTTTCCATTTATTAGGCCTTTTATTTCTTTGAACAATGTTTTGTAGCTTTTGGTGTACAAGCCTGGCACTTCTTTGATTGAATTTATTCTTAAGTATCTTGCTCTTTTTATGCTATTACAAAATGAATTATTTTCTCTACTTCATTGTTAAATTGTTCATTACTGTTGTGCAGTTGACTTTGTATATCAATCTTATACCTTGCTGAACATATGTCCAGTGCCATTTTAAATGTAGATATACTGAAGCTTTAATGCAAAATATGGAATTATTCAGAGTAATGAGCTTGATTTAGATATGATATTTTTTCCAAAGAATACAGGCATACCTCAGAGATATTGAGGATTTGGTTTTAGACCACAGCAGTAAGAAAGAAAAGAAAGTGAAGTTGCTCAGTCATGTCCAGCTCTTTGAGATCCCATGGGCTGTAGCCCACCAGGCTCCTCCATCCATAGGATTTTCCAGGCAAAAGTACGGAGTGGTTTGCCATTTCCTTCTCCAGGGGATCTTCCCGACCCAGGGATTGAACCCAGGTCTCTCGCATTGTATGCAGACGCTTTTCCATCTGAGCCACCAGGGAAGTTACTTTAGACCACAGCAGTAAAGTGAATATCACAATAAAGTGAGTCACACAAATTTTGTGGTTTCTCAATGTATATGAAAGTTATGTTTACATTATACTGTGCAGTGTTCACTATACTATTAAGTGTTCAGAAGTATTATGTCTTGGAGAAGGCGATGGCACCCCACTCCAGTAGTCTTGCCTGGCAAATCCCATGGATAGCGGAGCCTGGTGGGCTGCAGTCCATGGGGTCGCTAAGAGTCGGACACGACTGAGTGACTTCACTTTCACTTTTCACTTTTATGCATTGGAGAAGGAAATGGCAACCCACTCCAGTGTTCTTGCCTGGAGAATCCCAGGGACGGGGGAGCCTGGTGGGCTGCCGTCTATGGGTCGCACAGGGTCGGACATGACTGAAGTGACTTAGCAACAGTATTATGTCTAAAAAAAACAATGTACATACTTTAATTAAAAATAATTTATTGCTGAAAAATGGTAACCATCATCCAAGCCTTCAGCAAGTGATAATCTCATTGCTGGTGGAGGATCTTGCCTTAGTGTTGATGGCTGCTGACTGATCAAGGTAGTGGTTGCTCACGGTTGGGGTGGCTGTGACAATCTCTTAAAATAAGACAACATTGAAGTTTGCCACTGGCATGCAGTGCTGTTTGATAGCATTTTCCCCACAATAGAACTTCTTTCAAAATTTGAAATCCATCCTCTAGTATCATGCCACTGTTTTACCAACTAAGTTTATGTGATGGTTTTAAATCCTTTGTTGTCATTTCAGCAATCTTCACAACATCTTCACAGGAGTAGATTGTATCTTAAGAAACCACTCTTTGCTTATCCATAGAAACAACTTCTCGTGTGTTAGAGTTTGATCACCTCTAAAAAGAGATTGCTGCAATTCAGTCACATCATCAGACTCTACTTCTAATTCTAATTCTCTTACTATTTCTGCCACATCTATAATGACTTATTCCACTAAAGTCTTGAACTTTTCAAAGTCATCCACAAGGAGGGAATCAACTGCTTCAAAATTCCTGATAATATTGATATTTTGACCTCTTCTCATGAGTCTTGAATATTCTTAATGATTTCTAAAATGGTGAATCCTTTACTTCCTATCAGAGGAATCACTCTCTATGACAGTTATAGTCTTATGAAATGTATTTATTAAATAATAAGACTTCAAACTTTAAATTACTCCATAAGCCATGGGCTACAGAATAGATGTGCTAGCAGGCCTGAAACAACATAATTTTGCTTTATATTTCCTTAAGAGCCCTTGGGTGACCACATGCATTGTCAGTGAGCAGTTATGTTTTGAAAGAAATTTTTTTTCTGAGCAGTAGTTCTCTATAGTAGGCTTAAAATACTCAGTAAAACATGTTGTCAACAGATGTTCTGTCATTCAGGCTCTATTTTTCCATTTATAGAGCAGGGCCAGGGTAGATGTAGCATAATTCTAAACGGTCCTAGTGTCTTGGAATGATAAATCGGCATCAGCTTCAATTTTAAGTCATGAGCTGCATTCACCTCTAAAAAGAGAGTCAACTGGTCCTTTGAAGTTTTGAACCCTGCCTTGACTTCTCCTCTATAGCTATGAGTCCTAGATGGCATCTTCTTCCAATAAGAGGCTGTTTTATCTACATGAAAAGTTTGTAGCTTAATACATCTTAGCTAGATCTTCTGGATAAGTTGCTGCAACTTCTCTATTAGCACTTGCTGTTTCATCTTACACTTCTGTGCTATGGAGATGGCTTCTCTCCTTCAATCTCATTAACGGATCTCTCCTAGCTTCAAACCTTTCTTCTGCAGATTCCTTGTCTCTCTGAGCCTTTGTAGAATTGAAGAAAGCTAGAACCTTGTCCTGGATTAGGCTTTAGCTTAAGGGACACTTGTACCTGATTTAGTCTTCTACCCAGTCCACTAAAACTTTTCCGTATCACTAATAAGACTGCTTCACTTACCATTATCATTTGTGTGTTCACTGGAGTAGCACTTTTAGTTTCCTTCAAAGACTTTTCCTTTGCATTCACAACTCGGCTGACTGGTTCAAGAGGGCTAGCATTCAGACTTCCTCAGCTTTTGAAATACATTCCTCACTAAGCTTAATCATTTCTAACTCTCGATTTAAATTGAGAGACATGCAGCTCTTTCAGTTGAACACTTAGGGTCCATTGTGGATTATTAATTGGCCTAATCTGAATAATGTTGTGTCTCAGAGAATAAGGAAGCCTGAGGCGAGGAAGAGCAGTAATGACTGGTCAGTGGAGCAGTCAGAACACAAACGTTTATCGATTCAGTTCACCATCTTATATTTTTATGTTATTATAAAATTATAGTATTAGGTTAATATAATATACATCATATTAATTGTATCATATTATTATGTTAATATAATATAATGGAGAAGTTTAAAATACTGTAAGAATTACCAAAATATGACATAGAGATAGGAAGTGAGCAAATGCTGTTGAAAAAATGGTGCTATAGACTTGTTCCATACAGGGTTATCAGAAAACTTCTAAATTTGTAACAAATGCAGTATCTGTGAAGCAAAATAAAGCAAAATGAAATAAAACAATATATGCCTGTATACATTTAACACATCCGATATGTTAGACTAGGAAGAAAGTTAATGAAATAAAACCTTCAATCCTCAACTTAGATAAACAAGGCATATATTAAATACCAATCTGTGTGCTTTATTTGTGTAAATATCTTCATCATAGCTCTGTAATGTAGATACTACAATTATTCCCATTTTACACATGAGGAAATTGGGGCACAGAGAAATTAAATAGCTTGGGCAAGTTGACATGGCTGGAAATTGGTGAAGCCAGTATTTGAAACCTGACAATTTGATTCAGTTTTACGTATGTTTAACTTCTATGTCATATTGCCTCTTGAAACAGTGTGGAAATAGATATGCAAAGTAGCTCCTCCCAGGATTTTTCAGTACTTTCTTTTTTTTTTTTAATATAAATTCATTTATTTTAATTGGAGGCTAATTACTTTACAATATTGTATTGGTTTTGCCATACATTAACATGAATCTGCCACGGGTGTACATGTGTCCCCCATCCTGAACCCCCTCCCACCTCCCTCCCCATACCATCCTTCTGGGTCATGCCAGTGCATAAGCCCCGAGCATCCTGTATCATGCTTTAAAACTGGTCCGGTGATTTGTTTCACATATGATATTATACATGTTTCAATGCCATTCTCCCAAATCATCCCACCCTTGCCCTCTCCCATAGAGTCCAAAATACTGTTCTAGACATCTGTGTCTCTTTTTCTGTCTTGCATACAGGGTTATCATTACCATCTTTCTAAATTCCATATATATGTGTTAGTATACTGTATTGGTGTTTTTCTTTCTGGCTTACTTCACTCTGTATAATAGGCTCTAGTTTCATCCACCTCATTAGAACTGATTCAAATGTATTCTTTTTAATGGCTGAGTAATACTCCATTGTGTATATGTACCACAGCTTTCTTATCCATCCATCTGCTGATGGACATGTAGGTTGCTTCCATGTCCTGGCTATTATAAACAGTGCTGCGATGAACATTGGGATACACGTGTCTCTTTCCCTTCTGGTTTCCTCAGTGTGTATGCCCAGCAGTGGGATTGCTGGGTCATATGGCAATTCTATTTCCAGTTTTTTAAGGAATCTCCACACTGTTCTCCATAGTGGCTGTACTAGTTTGCATTCCCATCAACAGTGTAAGAGGGTTCCCTTTCTCCACACCCTCTCCAGCATTTATTGCTTGTAGACTTTTGGATAGCAGCCATTCTGACTGGTGTGAAATGGTACCTCATTGTGGTTTTGATTTGCATTTTTCTAATAATGAGTGATGTTGAGCATCTTTTTATGTGTTTGTTAGCCATCTGTATGTCTTCTTTGGAGAAATGTCTATTTAGTTCTTTGGCCCATTTTTTGATTGGGTCGTTTATTTTTCTGGAATTGAGCTGCAGGAGTTGCTTGTATATTTTTGAGATTAATTCTTTGTCAGTTGCTTCATTTGCTATTATTTTCTCCCATTCTGAAGGCTGTCTTTTCACCTTGCTTATAGTTTCTTTTGTTGTGCAGAAGCTTTTAATTTTAATTAGGTCCCATTTGTTTATTTTTGCTTTAATTTCCAATATTCTGGGAGGTGGGTCATAGAGGATCCTGCTGTGATGTATATCAGAGAGTGTTTTGCCTATGTTCTCCTCTAGGAGTTTTATAGTTTCTGGTCTTACATTTAGATCTTTAATCCATTTAAAGTTTATTTTTGTGTATGGTGTTAGAAAGTGTTCTAGTTTCATTCTTTTACAAGTGGTTGACCAGTTTTCCCAGCACCACTTGTTAAAGAGATTGTCTTTTCTCCATTGTCTATTCTTGCCTCCTTTGTCAAAGATAAGGTGTCCATAGGGGTGTGGATTTATCTCTGGGCTTTCTATTTTGTTCCATTGATCTATATTTCTGTCTTTGTGCCAGTATCATGCTGTCTTGATGACTGTGACTTTGTAGTACAGCCTGAAGTCAGGTAGGTTGATTCCTCCAGTTCCATTCTTCTTTCTCAAGATTGCTTTGGCTATTCAAGGTTTTTTGTATTTCCATACAAATTGTGAAATTATTTGTTCTAGCTCTGTGAAAAATACCATTGGTAGCTTGATAAGGATTGCATTGAATTTATAGATTGCTTTGGGTAGTATACTCATTTTCACTATATTGATTCTTCTGATCCATGAACACAGTATATTTCTCCATCTATTAGTGTCCTCTTTGATTTCTTTCACCAGTGTTTTATAGTTTTCTATATATAGATCTTTTGTTTATTTAGGTACATATATTCCTAAGTATTTCATTCTTTTCGTTGCAATGGTGAATGGAATTGTTTCCTTAATTTCTCTTTCTATTTTCTCATTATTAGTGTATAGGAATCCAAGGGATTTCTGTGTGTTGATTTTATATCCTGCAACTTTACTATATTCATTGATTAGCTCTAGTAATTTTCTGGTGGAGTCTTTAGGGTTTTCTATCTAGAGGATCATGTCATCTGCAAACAGTGAGAGTTTTACTTCTTCTTTTCCAATTTGGATTCCTTTTATTTCTTTTTCTTCTCTGATTGCTGTGGCCAAAACTTCCAAAACTATGTTGAATAGTAGTGGTGAAAGTGGGCACCCTTGTCTTGTTCCTGATTTTAGGGGAAATGCTTTCAATTTTTCACCATTGAGGATAATGTTTGCTGTGGGTTTGTCATATATAGCTTTTATTATGTTGAGGTATGTCTCTTCTATTCCTGCTTTCTGGGTTTTTTTTTTTTTATCATAAATGGATGTTGAATTTTGTCAAAGGCTTTCTCTGCATCTATTGAGATAATCATATGGCTTTTATTTTTCAATTTGTTAATGTGGTGTATTACATTGATTGATTTGTGGATATTGAAGAATCCTTGCATCCCTGGCATAAAGCCCACTTGGTCATGATGTATGATCTTTTTAATGTGTTGTTGGATTCTGATTGCTAGAATTTTCTTATGGATTTTTGCATCTATGTTCATCAGTGATATTGGCCTGTAGTTTTCTTTTCTTTCTTTCTTTTTTTTTTTGTGGCATTGTTGTCAGGTTTTGGTATTAGGGTGATGGTGGCCTCATAGAATGAGTTTGGAAGTTTACCTTCCTCTGCGATTTTCTGGAAGAGTTTGTGTAGGATAGGTGTTAGCTCTTCTCTAAATTTTTGGTAGAATTCAGCTGTGAAACCGTCTGGAACCTGGGCTTTTGTTTGCTGGAAGATTTCTGATTACAGTTTCAGTTTCTGTGCTTGTAATGGGTCTGTTAAGATTTTCTATTTCTTCCTGGTTCAGTTTTGGAAAGTTGTACTTTTCTAAGAATTTGTCCATTTCTTCCAAGTTGTCCATTTTATTAGCATATAATTGCTGATAGTAGTCTCTTACGATCCTTTGTATTTCTGTGTTGTCTGTTGTGATCTCTCTATTTTCATTTTTAATTTTATTGATTTGATTTTTCTCCCTTTGTTTCTTAATGAGTCTGGCTAATGGTTTGTCAATTTTATTTATCCTCTCAAAGATCCAGCTTTTGGCTTTGTTGATTTTTGCTATGGTCTCGTTTGTTTCTTTTGCATTTATTTCTGCCCAAATTTTTAAGATTTATTTCCTTCTAATGACCCCAGGGTTCTTCATTTCTTCCTTTTCTAGTTTCAGTATTTTCATTGTCCTTCCTTGATTACAAAGAACACCAAAATATCTGACCACACTGAGGATTATAAAACCCATCTTGACAAGAGGGAAATGTCCTCTGAGCACAGTCAGTGTCACAAGCCTATTGTTTTACATTAAAAAAAAATAACCCTTTGTTTTAGAACAATTTTAGATTAACAGAAAAAAAATACAAAGGTAGTATAGACAGTTCCGATATACTCTTTTCTTGCTTTCATGTCTCTGATGAGAAGTCCAGCGTAGTTCTATCTTTTTCCTGTTGTTGTTATTCAGTTGCTAAGTCCTGTTCACTCTTTTGTGACTCTATGGACTGTAGCCCATGAGGCTTTTCTGTCCATGGGATTTCCCAGGCAAGAATATTGGAGTAGATTGCCATTTCCTTCTCCAGGAAATGAGACCCACGGATCGAACCTGCATCTCCTGCATTGGCAGGTGGATTCTTTTACCAGTAAGCCACCAGGGAAGCCCCTTTTCCCCTGTTGTTTAGGTGTATTTTTCCTCTTTTACACTTTTTTCTTTGTCTTTGGTTTCTGTAGTCTGAATAAAATGGCCAGTTGTGGATTTTTTTGTACTTATCCTGCTTGGTGTTCACTAAAGATTCCTAAGTCTGTGGTTTGGTGTCTGTCATTTAATTTTGGAGAATTCTTGGTCATTATTTGTTGTTCCAGTCACTCATTTGTGTCCGACTCTTGATGACCCTATGGACCTACAGCATCTCCTGGAGTTCGCTCAAACTCATGTTCACTGCTTTGGTGATGCCATCCAACCATCTCGTCTCTGTCATCGTCTTCTCCTCCTGCCTTCAATCCTTCCCAGCATCAGGGTCTTTTCCAGTGAGTCGGCTCTTCACATCAGGTGGCCAAAATATTGGAGCTCTAGCACCAGGCCTTCCAATGAATATTCAGAGTTGATTTCCTTTAGGATAGACTGTTTTGATTTCCTTGCTGTCCAAGGGACTCTCAGGAGTCTTCTCCAGTACCACAACTCAAAAGCATCAATTCTTTGGCACTCAGACTTTTTTTATTGTCCAGCTCCTAAATCTGTACATGACTACTGGAAAAACCATAGCTTTGACCAGATGGACCTTTGTCATCAAAGTAATGTCTCTGCTTTTTAATATGCTGTCTAGTTTTGTTGTTGCTTTTCTTCCAAGGAGTAAGTGTCTTTTAATTTCATGGCTGTAGTCACCATCTGCAGTAATTTTGGAGCCCAAGAAAATAACATTGTCACTGTTTCCATTGTTTTCCTGTCTCAGTTCAGTTCAGTTGCTCAGTCAT
The DNA here is from genome assembly GCF_027580195.1 of Bos mutus. NCBI lineage: Eukaryota > Metazoa > Chordata > Mammalia > Artiodactyla > Bovidae > Bos > Bos mutus. Next base: position 19,984,273 of record NC_091623.1, read on the forward strand.
GTCCAACTCTGTGATCCCATGAACCTCAGCACACCAGGCCTCCCTGTCCATCACCAACTCCAGGAGTCCACCCAAACCCATGTCCATTGAGTCAGTGATGCCATCCAACCATCTCATCCTCTGTCGTCCCCTTCTCCTCCTGCCTTCAATCTTTCCCAGCATCCAGGTCTTTTCAAATGAGTCAGCTCTTCACATCAGGTGGCCAAAGTATTGGAGTTTCAGCATCAGTCCTTCCAATGAACACCCAGGACTGATCTCCTTTAGGATGGACTGGCTGGATCTCCTTGAAGTCCAAGGGACTCTCAAGAATCTTCTCCAACACCACAGTTCAAAAGCGTCAATTCTTCGGCGCTCAGCTTTCTTTATAACTTCCCTGCTGGCTCAGATGGTAAAGTATCTGCTTACAATGCAGGAGACCTGGATTCAATCCCTGGGTTGGGAAGATCCCCTGGAGAAGGAAATGGCAACCCACTCCAGTACTCTTGCCTGGAAAATCCCATGGATGGAGGAGCCTGGTAGGCTACAGTCCATGGCGTCACAAAGAGTCAGATACAACTGAGTGACTTCACTTTCAGCTTTCTTTATCGTCCAACTCTCACATCCATACATGACCACTGGAAAAACCATAACCTTAACTAGATGGACCTTTGTTGACAAAGTAATGTCTCTGCTTTTCAATATGCTGTCTGCTGCTGCTGCTGCTAAGTCGCTTCAGTGGTGTCTGACTGTGTGCGACCCCATAGACGGCAGCCCACCAGGCTCTGCTGTCCCTGGGATTCTCCAGGCAAGAACACTAGAGTGGGATGCCATTTCCTTCTCCAGTGCATGAAAGTGAAAAGCAAAAGTGAAGTTGCTCAGTCGTGTCCGACTCTTCACGACCCCATGGACTGCAGCCCACCAGGCTCCTCCGTCCATGGGATTTTCCAGGCAAGAGTACTGGAGTGGGGTGCCGTTGCCTTCTCCGAATATGCTGTCTAGGTTGGTCATAACTTTCCTTCCGAGGAGTAAGTGTCTTTTAATTTCATGGCTGCAATCACCATCTGCATTGATTTTCGAGCCCCCCAAAATAAAGTCAGCCGCTGTTTCCACTGTTTCCCCATCTATTTGCCATGAAGTAATGGGACTGGATGCCATAATCTTAGTTTTCTGAATGTTGAACTTTAAGCCAACTTTTTCACTCTCCTCTTTCACTTTCATCAAGAGGCTCTTTAGTTCCTCTTCACTTTCTGCCGTAAGGGTGGTGTCATCTGCATATCTGAGGTTATTGATATTTTTCCCACAATCTTGATTCCAGCTTGTGATTCATCCAGCCCAGAATTTTGCATGATGTACTCTGCATACAAGTTAAATAAGCAGGGTGACAGTATATAGCTTAGACATACTCTTTTCCCAATTTTGAATTTATCTGTTGTTCCATTTCCACTTCTAACTGTTGGTTCTTGACCTGCATACGGGTTTCTTAGGAGGCAGGTAAGGTGGTCTGGTGTTCCCATCTCTTTAAGAATTTTCCACAGTTTTTTTGTGATTTACACAATCAAAAGGCTTTAGCGTAGTCAGTGAAGCAGAAGTAGATGTTTTTTTGGCCATTATTACTTCAAATGTTTATTTTGCTTCATTTTCTCTTCTTCTTTTTATATTCAAATTGTACATATATTACACTTTTTGAAAGTCCCACAATTCCTGAGTAGTCTGTTCTTTTTTGTTTGTTTTAGTTTTAATTATTCATTTCAATTTGGGAAGTTTGTACTGACCTATCTTCAAGCTTATTGATTCTTTCCTTTGCCATGCTCAATCTGCAGATAAACCCAGTAAAGGCATTCTTCATTTCTTTTATACTTTTTGATATCTGATACTTCTTTTTTAAATGTTCTTTAATTTTATTTATTGATTTATTTATATATTTATTTTTGGCTGGTTTGGGTCTTCACTGCTCCTTGGGCTTTTCTCTAGTTTCAGTGAGTGGGGCCTGCTCTCTAGTTTAAGTGCACAGGCTTCTAGTTGCAATGGCTTCTCTTGTTGCAGAAAAGAGGGCTCTAGGGAATGTGGGCTCGATAGGTGCATTTTCCGGGCTCTTGAGCACAGGCTCAATAACTGTGGGACACAGGCTTAGTTGCTCCGAGGCATGTGGGATCCTCCTGGATCAGGGATCAAATCCATATCTCCTACACTGATAGGCGGATTCTTTACCACTCTACTACCAGGGAGACCCGTCATTTTGATTTTTATTTCTTAGGATTTCCCTTTCTTTGCTATGGTACTCATTTATTCTTGTATGTTGTCTGCTTTTTAAATCAAAGCCCTAACATATTTATTCAGCTTATTTAAAATTCACTAATAATTCTAACGTGTTATATCTGAGTCTAGTACTGATGCTTGCTTTGGCTCTTTCAACTCCGTTGTCTTGTAGCATAACTTTTTTTTTGGTTGTTGTTGAAAATCAGACATGATATTTTGGGTAATAGGTACTGAGGTTAACAGGTCTGTAGTGTGATGATTTATGCTTATCTGGCTATAAGTTGGTCTGTGTTTATATTTGCTATAGCTATAAGTACAAGAAGTTTCATGTTCTCTCTGTATCTACCCAGTTCAGTTCAGTTCAGTCTCTCAGTCGTGTCCGACTCTTTGTGACCCCACGAATCGCAGCGTGCCAGGCCTCCCTGTACATCACCAACTCCCAGAGTTTACCCAAACTCATGTCCATTTGAGTCGGTGATGCCATCCAACCATCTCATCCTCTGTCGTCCCCTTCTCCTCCTGCTTTAGGCTTCCCTAAATACTCCTCAGAGAGAGTCAGCATTTTGTAGCTCAACTATAATCCTCTGTGCTATGGTTAAGCCCTACTAATGTGATTAAATATTGCCTGCCATATCGGTAAACAAAGGATGGTGTAGCCATCAAACCACCACATTACAGATGCCCCAATAGTGAGCCCTGAGGGAACTCCAGATACATGCAGGATACCCACAATCTAGCAGTCAACTGCTCCAGCCACCTCCTACAGTGCACGCCAGGAGACTCAGGATTAGAAAGCACGTCATGTTGGCCTCAGATAGCTGAGGTGCATATCAAAGGAATGATTTCAGTGAGCCTAGACTCTTGCATCTTCCCTAAGTAGAAAAGCATCCTTAACTTGACATATCTGTTTTCTTTTATTAACAGTAATTATTGATATTCTGAATACCTGGTCTTCTGTTGCAGATCTCCTATATATCCTGCCTTCCTTCCTTGCCTCTTTGAAACAATTTCCTTGTGTTATCTGAGGTGCTGTCCCCTGGGCTCAAAGTCCTCAAATGTCCACCAAGTAAAACATAACTTTTAGTTGTGCTTTTCTTTTTTCAGTCCACAATATGATATGACATGGAAGAGGAGAAGAATTCTTTTAGCTGATCTGTATTTTAGGGCTGTGTTTCTCCAGGGGTATAACTTTGTCCCCCTTGTCTCCTATCTCCTTCTCTGGCTTCAGGATTCCTATTCTATTTCTTTGAATCTGTGATTCCTAGCTTGTTTGTTTTTCCCTTCCTTAGGTGAGTAGGAAAGCCGGAGAGAGCTGGAGTTTGAGGAAATCCCTTCTCTCAGCTGGGATGAGCCTCAGGCAAAGTGTTTCTCCCTACATTTTTAGACCTTTCTTAGGAAGAAGAGTTTGATTGTGTTTCACCAAGATTATTCTTCCCTGTTCTTGCCAGAGCCCTGAGGGATCTTTCTCAGAACTTCACTGTGAGAATCTGGTGGGGTTCCTTGAGGTAAAATGTGTGGGGTCTCCCCAACACTGTGGCTCCTCCCCAAGTTTCTCATTTTCACACTAGTCTACTCAGCCTCCAGCAATTTGTCAAAATTACCATATACGCGGTCCTACCAGTTTATGGCTTCGGCGGCTTCTACTCCAGGCAAGCGGATCTTGGCTCTGGATTTGCCCGTCTCTCCAGATTTCTGGGTGGCAGTTTGCCCTGCCTCCTCAGTTCTCTGTGGTCCATGAAATCACTGCTTTTCAGTTTATTCAGGTTTTTATTATTGTAAGGACGTGAGTAATGACTTCCAAACTCTTCATATGTCTGAACTGAAAGTAGAAGTCAGGCATGTATTTTTAAAATTCTGAAATATACAATATTGGTGAGCTTTGGAAATAGTAAGAGTAGAAAATTTAAAACAATGAGAATATTTTCTAGCTTAAATAGGAAGGCACATGTAATAATTTGATCTGTGTCTGTACGTGTAAATTGAATTGGTGAACTATATAAAATTTTACTCTTCCTCAAAAATTCACATGAGCCATACTTCCAATGTGGGTAATCAGTGGATTTCTCTGTTTTGCTTTCCATCTGTATAACATACTACTTTGATGTCTATTTGACCAGAGAAAGAGATTTTTCCTAGCAAGAAGCATACAAATCAGTGATTCAGAAAGTTTGCCATGGGATTTGTTTTGTAAGGATATTATTATTTTGTATGTAAAGCAGTCTTCAAAATGCCACACTGATCCCGGTTTCACTGAAAAGTCATATGCTGATGCAAACCTTATGTTCGCACAGTGGCTGCCTTTTAGTACATCAAACCCTAGTGAACATCATTAGATCAAATGACTGTAAAAGGTCTTAAGTGGAATGATTTTGATCTGCTCTACACGTTTCCCACTGGATTTTTTGTCCACATTACATAATCACTGTGCATTTGGCACAGTATGTTGCCTTTGAAAGAGCTTCAAGATTAAGGAAGCATGAAGACGGAATTGCCCATAAAATCAGAAAGGAGTACTAGAAATATATATGCTGCAAAAACTAAAATCTTCCTTCCTCCTTCATTGTAAACTCAAAGCTCATGCTGAGCTTTATGATTGAGGACTCAACTTAGATAAGCATTAAAGGCTGTTTCACATGATTTGTCTTCTGATTTGGCTGGGCATTAGTATTAAAAAATCTATTAGGAAAGAATTCTAAAATTCTTACCCATGGACAGAAAATAGTTCTATTTACTTAGGTGGTCGATAAGCATACATATGAAAAATCCTTTGTCAGTATGTATATAACAGATTAATATGAGAGTATTTTTGTTTTAAGGGAGTATAACAGCAGAAGATGACCCTGTGGATGTGGATAGTCTTAGAGGCGATGTTGACAGTTGAACAAACATTAAGTATACTTCTCCAAATTGAGAAGATGACTTGCCTATATCCTCTGACATAGAGCTTCCCTTTTTCTTATCCCATATCCACTCCTCCAGTGTAAATTAGGTTTAATAAAGGTGCAGTGACAGCAACTTTAGAAGCTTTGGAATATGCTCAGAAGTCACCTTTGAAATCACCAGAAACTTGTGCCTTCACTTTTTTTCTTTTACAAATAAATGGACTTCCAAGTTCAAATGTTTTGTTTACTAAAATGGCACCATGGTAGTTGCATTGTTGTTTAGAATTATTATAATAAAAGCATAGCTTTATTTACGGCCTATTTCCATCATTATTAATAATATTATTTTCATAGGTAGTAGAAGTTAGGAGGTCCAAGGTATCACATCAGGATAAACATTTTAGAAAATAAACCTTTGTTGGGAATAGCCTATTGGAATACCCAAAGATGGGTTAGAGTCAGCTTTTACTAGCTCATGAGAATCAGTTGTTAAATTTTCAGTCATTTTGCAAACTAGTTTTTCGATAGGCCATTATTAGAAATTAAAATATTCAGGCTTACATTATAATAAATGTTTAATAAATATAAAATCATCATTTCCTAATTTACTGCAGTTTACTTTTATCTATGTGCTGGAGATTATTTATATCTACTGTATCACACAATGGAATTGCTATGCAGTGATGTGTTACTGGACATTTTTTCCCTACACCCTGTTCATCGGTGTCACATTGGTAACTTGAAATTGGCTCTGGTGAGTGTATTTACATCACAGAAATCACCAAATGCTAATAATAGGGGATTGAATTACTATTTTGTTGTTTGTACAAGCTCACGAAAGTGATGGGCAAAATGTTAACAATGCATATTAAATTTAAATGCCTCGTATGTGTTTGTTATACTTTAAATAGCACCAAAATAGAAGAAATATTCTTGTAGTATAGAAAACTGTTACCCAATTTGGCAAAAAAATTGTTCACACGTTACTGATAGAGTAAATGACATTCTGATATATGAATTCATTATATCACGTTCATTTTATTATCATTGGTAAGTTTTGTGCTATGCAGTCTTTATATTGGTAAAATTTATTACAAAAAAAACCTACCTCATATATGTAGGTATGGAAATCTCTGGTGGCTCGATGGTAAAGAATCTGCCTGCCAATGTAAGAGATGCAGGAGATGTGGATTCAGATTTAGGTCTGGAAGATCCCCTGGAGAAGGGAATAGTTACCCACTCCAGTAGTCTTGCCTGGAAAATGCCAAGGACAGAGGAACCTGTCTGGCTACAGTCCATGGGGTCACAAAAGAGTCGGACATGACTGAGCAGACAGAGCAGCAGAAGAGTATTTGAGAAAACATGAGGGTGGGGCTACATTTGACCAGTTCTGTTGCAAAACTGGTGATAATTACCTCAACACACTGTACGACAGAGGATGAGATGGCTGGATGGCATCACTGACTCGATGGACATGAATTTGGGTGGACTCCAGGAGTTGGTGATGGACAGGGAGGCCTGGTGTGTTGTGGTTCATGGGGTCGCAAAGAGTTGGACACGACTGAGGGACCGAACTGAACTGAACTGAAAGGAAAAGAAGATTTTTTGAAAAAGAATTGCTCAGCTTCATGAAGTAAACTTTATTGAGGTGCCATCTACTTTTCCTAAACTAGCATGAACTCCTTTTTTTCAGTGTAGGGGCTCCATATTTGTAAAAGTTATTTAGCAGCAGGACACTTACTTCACCTTTTAGGCTCCTCCTATAAGTGCTGTTTTGATGAGAATTCTTCCTTTACAGAATCCTGGGCACCTTTCTGAGCCATCCGTCATTCAGGGGCCCTTGTCTTGGATAGCAGTTACTCATCTGTTTACATACACCTGTACATTTACATATAAATTTGGGCAAATTTACTTTTTAAAGCTAATAGCAATTTTTAAATTAAATTTAATTTTTTTTACATATATCAACATAACAAGAATTGTTACCCCTTGCCCCCAGGTAGTTTTCTAAGCCAATGTGAGCTTTCTCCTACCCCTGCTGCATCTACTATATGGCCAAATGGTTCAAAATAGGAAAAGCAAAGGAAAGAAAAAAGAAGCAGATTTAGAAATTATTAGATTGTGATACTGCAGAGTTAAATGATGGTTTTATCATATGGTTCCTCTCTAAGTCTTACTATGTCTGAGCGAGGCAAAGGTTAATAGAGAGATGGAGAGAAAAGCTTCATCCTAGGGCATACAAAATTATCCCCCCACCCCCTCAGGTGTTTTGTTTTAGGCCAAAAAATCTAATCTAATATTAATAGGGATGACTGCGTAGAGGACATTTTTCCTAGAGAGATCTCTGACTTCACTGCTGCAAACACTTGATGCTTTGGCTGGAGTGTCCTAAACTGTGAAATGAAGAGCTGTTTTAGAATGGCTATACCCCATGCTTGAGACCAGTCCTCACATTATGTTGTTGAACACTGTCACTGGGACTAGTACTATTGGAAAAATGCTCTCAGTGGTGATTTCTTTGTAGATACACTTGGGAACTTGTGAATATGGAATTGACTGTGGGCTAAACCTTAAAATTGTGTTCAAGACCCTTCTCTAATTCAGTCCAGCCATTTCCACATTCTCTCTGAATTGGTGATGCCTTTTTACATGTCTCCTTGTCACAAAACCTTGTGAATTAGTACACAGTGTACCAGTTCAAGTGTTGTAACAGTTCTTAAACCTCTATCCTGCTAGAATGAAGAGTTGAGGGTATTGGGTGATATTGGCAGGTAGGCATTTAAAATGTGCTTTTTGAATAACTGACATACAAGGATCACAATAAAAATACAAATTATAAAGTATGCAAAATTTTAATCCTATGCTTTTTCCTGATACTTGGCCCAAAGCCCTCCCTCCAGATGATTAATCATCACTTGCATTAATATTTTTTTGTGTATATTACCAGGTATGTGTGTGTGTGTTTTAACACAAGTAAAAGAAGATATGGATACAAGTTACAAATGTAGTTTTACTTTCACTGAGCAATCATACTTATGGAAATCTTTCCTATAAATATATTTCTGCACATGAGCATGAGATTTGATTAGGCTCCTTATTGTAGCATACAATGCGGTAATCTGCATTTGTGGAGAAAAACAGAAGGAACTTTTTATGTATTGATATGTTGAAATGGAAATATTCCAGCAGGTATATATTGTTAATATGAAAAAATATATTGCAATATGATATCTATATGTTAACTTTTGTACTATTAAAAGGAAGAAATTATAAAGGCTTTTGGAATGAAAATAAACTTTTAAAAAATAGATTGTTTAATCACAAACCTCAAGGCAGAAACAATTTATATTATTTTCAAGGGTAGTAGAAAGGATAGCACAAACTATTAAATTTATGGATCCCAAGTGGATAATTTTACTGAACTCTGGTTCCAAATAATGCAGTAGTGAAAAATTTGGGAGAAGTCTAGAAATTTGGTAAATGAATTATGGCATGTCTATGTAATACAATATAATTCCTTAAAGTGAGATTTATAGTATTGAAAAATGCTCTTTTAAATGTAAAATTCATGTAAAGAAAAAGAAGTAGGCCAATCACTGTCTAATGAATTAGTGTAATTAATAATTTGTTAAAGGATGGTAGAAAATACACAAAGACTGATAGCAATTGTCTTTGGTTGTGGAATTATTAGTGATTTTGTTTTCTTAAGCTATTCTTATATTTTCTGAGATTTCAATGCAGATTTTCTATTGCTGGAAGAGATGGGAAAAGTTTATTTGAAAAGGTGATAGAAATATTTCTGGGAGATGGTAATTGAAAAAAATAACTCAAACTTAGTGCTTTTGTTAGTTAGGGGGAGAGAAATATAATTCATTCTTGGCATGAAAGGTGACTTATTCTCCCCTCCTTTTCCTGCTTTTCTCTCCTAGATCAAAGAATGTGAGTCTGTGTAGCTCAGTAGACAAGTAGTCAGTTTGTCATTTAGTGTGGTAGATACAATATTTATGGTTATTATCCAACAAAATTATGTTGTTTTAGTAATATTTTATTATGCACTTAAAGATATAAAAAAATATTGACCTTAATTCTATTACATTCATCATTCAAGGATGTGTTAAAGCATTTTACATTCCTTCAAGGCTGAAAGTGGTTGATTTAGGCAAAAGGATTATGGATTTGAGAGTCAGTTGCCCAAAATTTTTGAGAAAAATGTCTGCTATGAAATAAAATATGTTAGTGGTAGAAAGAAGAAAGAGATGGTTGTATAGCTCTACCAGGACTCTAACCTTTGTTTACCTGTCGGTTTCCATTCATCTGAACAGATTGTTTTCACTTACATCTTAGTGCATATCCATCTCTTTCTCTCTATTTGTATAACTCCTTCCACACTGCTATCATAGTCTTCAGTCTTTCATTTCAAATTGAAGTTATGTTTCCTCGTTCTTCTTCACTTCACACTGTTAATCAGAGACCAAATATGGGAGTATTTAGTGTTTGTCTTACTTGTTAGACTGCAAGCTCTTTGAGAATGAGAGACACTGCCCAACAGTGACATATCCTCAGTGCTTAGTGCACTTAACATATTGCTTTTAGATGACTGAAACTACAAGAGAACTCTTTTCCCTAATAACCCCTGTTTGAGGTTCCTCAGGCTTCCTAAGTTAATCAGCTTTGAGAAATTCCTTCCTGGTTATTATATCTTCATATATTTCTTGTGCTTTATATTCTCTTTACTCTTGTGATTTTGATTATATGCATGGTAGAACATTTGATCATGTTGCATATGCCCCATTGTTCTTTTTTGTTGTTGTTCTTTTTTTTTTTTAATCTGTGTGTTTCAGTTTGGATTTTCTATTGACCTGGTTTTCAGTTCTCAGTTTCTGTCTTCTGCTGTGTTGAACCTGTGGTGATAACCATTAAATGAGTTATTCATGTAAGTATGTTTTTCATTTCTAGAAAGGCCATTGAATTTTTAAAAAATAGATCTCAGATTGCTATTGAAAATTTTCATATTTTCTTCCATGGTAGCTATTTCTCTATATTTCCTTTAACAAACTAATGAAAGACTTTTTCACTGATTTAAGTTTGTGAAGCATCTGTAGGTCTAATATTCTCTTTGTTTCAATGATTTCCAATCAGTTAGCTATGTTTTTAGCATGTCTCACAAATTTTGATTGGATTCTAGACATTGTGAATGACCAATTTTAGGAATTCTAGAAGTTATTTTCCTATAAATAAATGTGGGGATTTGAGGTGGGGGAAGAGGGGCAGCTAGAGTAGCAGTCGATTAATGATCCATAGAAGATTAATTTTAGACTTTGTAAGGACAGATTTAATGTAGTATGCTAGTATTACGGAGTGGCTCTTGTGCTGTTTTAGTGAAAATCTAAGTTGTTTACAAGCCCCTTTAAATTGGTAAGACTTGTATTTCAAAACTTATCTTGTAAGCATCAAGCAGCTATTGAAATCTTTGCTCAATTCTTTAGTTTCCGAGTTGTTGCTTAATTCTGGAGCGTGTGTGCTGTCTTAGAGTCAGCTAGTGCTTGATGGCTATTTGTGTACATTTGCAGAGGGCTCCCTTCTGTTCAGTTCCTTCTTCTCCAGATTTTCCCTCAATTTGTAGTCACTCTTTCAGCCCTAAATTCCAGCTCTTGTGTGTTTCGTTAATTTACTAAAAATCCTGTTTCCTGCTTCATCTCTGTTACCTGTACTGTGGCATCAAACTGAAAAGTGCTTTCAGGCAAAGACTCAGATGGAGTGGAACCTGTTTAATGGGCCTCTCTTCTTTTACAGATACGATCCCTAAGTTTTCCCCTGCTTTGGATACTTTCCAGTGCCTTCAAATCTTTGTTATATATTGTGTTAGTTTCCTGGGGCTGCCATAACAAAATGAAGAAACACTTGGATGAGGACAGTACTCAGATTAGGTTAGGGGCCATCCTAATGACCTCATTTTGACATGCTATGCTAATGCTAAGTCACTTCAGTTGTATCCGACTCTGTGTGACCCCATAGACAGCAGCCCACCAGGCTCTGCCATCCCTGGGATTCTCCAGGCAAGAATACTGGAGTAGGTTGCCATTTCCTTCTCCAATGCATGAAAGAGAAAAGTGAAAGTGAAGTCACTCAGTCGTGTCCGACTCTTAGCGACCCCATGGACTGCAGCCTGCCAGGCTCCTCTGTCCATGGATTTTCCAGGCAAGAGTACTGGAGTGGGGTGCCATTGCCTTCTCCGCATTTTGACATGATTGCCTTTAAAGATTTCATTTGTATGAAGTTCAAGAACAACCAAAACAAAGTGATTATGATAGAAGATACAGTAGTAGTAACTTGAGAAAGGAAATTTATGGGGTGAGGAAATACTGTGTCTTAACCTGAGTAGTTGTTACATAGGTGTCTATATTTATGTAGATCATTGAGTTTAGGATTAGTGTACTTAATACATCTTAGTGTATGTGGGAGAGGAGGAGTGTCCCTCCATCTTTCAGGGGCCCTGTCCAGCAGCAGCAGCTATATATATTCAGGGATGAACCAACCCTGAATGCTTGGTGCATTTCCTGCTTCTGCCCTCTCTAGGAGCCTGGTGCTGGAATTTTCTACTATTGGGTTAGATTTCTAGGCCTTCAAGCATAATTTTATTTTCAGTTTAAAGTTTTTTTTTTTTTTTTTTTTTTTTTATGTAGCTGTCCTTATCAATGGGAGGGTCTAAGTTATTTAGTTTACTGTTGTGGCAACTAAATCTCTACCCACTGGGAATCCTTATAATCATAGAGAATCTCCACAGATATTCAGACGTGATTTAATGCATCTGACGTTGGGATCTTGTTGATCTTGAAAGTTGAGTGCAAATGGGTTTAAGTCTGAACTCATTTTTCCTATATCAAGGCCTTGCCAAGATTCCTATTACCCATCTAATCAGCACAGTTTCTGAATTCTTCTTAAGTGAGATGATCAGATTGTTTCCACACAACTTTACCATTCTTTCTTCTGGAAAAGTGACATTGTCGATGCTTCATTCACTTACTTCTCTGCAGTATTCATTGAATACATTCATTGAAAAAGTATCCACCTTTATGATTAAATTGGCCCCTTTTAAAAAGAATGTGTTGGTTTTATCCCTCTCCTAGTCTAGCATACTTTACTAGTTTAAGTGTGTTCTTATTTGTATGTGGCTTGGACATTTTTCTAAGAATTGTTCCTGTACAGTGTTTTGTAGAAGCTACTGAATTATAAACTTTTCTTGTAAGGAACTTTATGTCATTGTTTCTATATTCCACACAAAACACAAATGCCCAGAACAGATTCTTAGAGTATAATAGATATTCTTAAAACCTTGTTGACTGTGTAACATCAGACGATTCAAGTTTGTTCTCTCTTGCTGAATTCAATTATGTTTAACCCTTAGCAGCAATTCTAAATGTTATTCTGTAAAAATGAATAGTCAGGCTAATTCTTTGCTTTGCAAGGACTGTGTTAAAATGAAAATATTTACTTCAGTCAGTTCAGTTCAGTTGGTTCAGTTGCTCAGTCATGTCCAACTCTTTGCAACCCCATGGACTGCAGCACACCAGGCTTCCTTGTCCATCAACAACTTGCGGAGCTTGCTCAGACTCATGTCCATTGAGTTGATGATGCCATCTAACCATCTCATCCTCTGTTGTTCCCTTTTCCTCCTGCCTTCAATCTTTCCCAGCATCAGGGTTTTTTCCAGTGAGTCAGTTCTTCATATCAGATGGCCAAAGTATTGGAGTTTCAGCTTCAGCATCAGTCCTTTCAATGAATGTTCAGGACTGATTTCCTTTAGGATGGACTGGTTGGATCTCCTTGTAGTCCAAGGGACTCTCAAGAGTCTTCTCCAACACCACAGTTCAAAAGCATCAGTTTTTCGGCACTCAGCTTTCTTTAAGGTACAACTCTCACATCCGTACATGACTACTGGAAAAACCATAGCTTTGACTAGATGGACCTTTGTCAGAAAAGTAATATCTCTGCTTTTTAATATGTTGTCTAGGTTTGTCATTGTTTTTCTTCCAAGGAGCAAGCATCTTTTAATTTCATGGCTGTAGTCACTGTCCACTGTAGTTTTTGAGCCCAAGAAAATAAAATCTGTCACTGTTTCCATTGTTTCTCCATCCATTTGCCATGAAGTGATGGGACCAGATGCCATGATCTTTGTTTTTTGAATGTTGAGTTTTAAGCCAGCTTTTTCACTCTCCTCTTTCACTTTCATCAAGCTCTTTAGTTCCTCTTCACTTTCTGCCATAAGGGTGGTGTCATCTGCGTATCTGAGGTTATTGTTATTTCTCCTGGCAGTCTTGATACCAGCTTGTGCTTTATCCAGCTTGGCATTTTGCATGATGTACTCTGCATATAAGTTAAATAAGCAGGGTGACAATATACACCTTGATGTGCTCCTTTTCCAATGTGAAACCAGTCCATTGTTCCATGTCTGTTTCTAACTGTTGCTTCTTGACCTGCATACAGATTTCTCAGGAGGCAGGCCAGGTGGTCTGGTGTTCCCATCTCTTGAAGAATTTTCCACAGGTTGTTGGGATCCACACAGTCAAAAGCTTTTGCATAGTCAATAAAGCAGAGGTAGATGTTTTTCTGGAATTCTTTTGTTTTTTCTATGATCCAGCAGATGAAAACATTTACTTAGATGTTTCAACTTACATAATAGCTACTTTTGATCTTCCATTTATTCATGGCCTTTAAGTTTTTAATCAGAAATCATTCAAGTCATACACAAAATACTTTAAAATTCTGTCTACATTTGCCAAATAAAATGAAAAATAATGAAGATACAGCTTAACTGTAATGGGGGAATAAAATCTTAAATCTGAATTGTCCAGGTAAAAGGCATTTTAAAAAATTTAATTCATTCACCTACTCACTAATTTAACATAATCATTATTGAATGCCTACAAGTGCTAGAAGTTGTTTTAGGCACTGCTATTTTGCCTTAATAGGTGTAATATACTAGTGACAGAGACAAGGGAAAAAACCCAAATTAACGAATTATTTAATGTAGTGTCTAGTAATTGTTAAGTAAGGAAAAATCAAGTAGTTTAAAGGAATTGCAAATGAAAGGGGAGATATCAAAGACTAGTTGGTCAGGAAAAGCCTTTCTAAGTTCATTATCTTTGAATACAGACATGAATAAAATGATGGAACAACTTATTAGAAGATCAAAGACTTGTTCCAGATAGAGAACAGCAAGCATTAAGGTACTATGGTAGGAGTAAACACTGATATAGTCAAGGAATTGTAAGAAAGACACTGTAGATAAATTGTCATGTACACGAAGGAACATAACAGGAAAAGAGACTGGAAAAATAGCAAGAACTGAATGATGAAGGTGAGAATTGGGAGTTTTAATTTGGTTCTGAGTATGTTGGATTTCTCTGAGAATAGTTTAGATGGTTAGTAATAAAATGTAATATGATGGAGGTTTTATAAGTTTCCTCTGGCTACTGTATAGGGGAAAGAGTGGATTCTATAAGTTAAGTTATGAAGCTATGCAGTAGTTTAAAAGGGAGATGAAGATGATTTGGAATCCAGTGGTAGCCGTGGAAGTGGCAAGGTGTGATTAGGTTCATGGTATGCTTTGAAGGAAGAATTGGACAAGAGGAGCCAGACAAGAAGTTTTCAAGGATGACATACAGGTTTTTGTTTCATGCAACTGGAGTAATGGTGGATAGTGTCATTTACTGAAGTGAGAATGATGGTAAGAACAAATTAGGGAGATGAAATAGGAGTTCTGGGTTTAGTCATGTTACACTTAAACTAAAAGATTTCCAGTGGCAGTATTGAGTAACTGTTTGTTGTTTAGTCGCTAAGTTGTCCAACTCTTTGTGACCCGATTGGCTGTAGCCAGCCAGGCTCCTTTGTCCATGGGATTTCCCAGGCAAGAATACTGGAGTGGGTTGCCATTTCCTTCTGCAGGGGATCTTCCTGACCCAGGATCGAACCCACATCTCCTACATTGGCAGGTGGATTCTTTACCACTGAGCCACCAAGTAAGCCCATATTGAGTAGAAAATTGATTAAAAAATATGGATTTCAAGAAATATGTTGAAACTGGAGACATAAATTTGAGAGTCATGAGGTTAGATGAGAAAATTAAGGAGATATTATAAATAAACTAAAAGAGGTGGTTAAAGTCTTGAGATATGCTAACATATAGAGTACAAACCAGAAGGAGAATAGACTGTCAGTAATTCAGTAATATCAAGAAAATAAAACGAAAAAAAAAAAGTGTTCCAAGAAGTGAAATGTGATCATCTGCATTGAGTTCTATAAAGAACTGATGAAAGATAAAGATCATTTATTGATTATTGACTTGGCAGCATAGAGCTTGTTGATGAACTTAACAAAAAGAGGTATCAGTTGGGCTTTAATGAATACTTAAATTTATTTAATAAGTATTTAATATAATATACATATACTTATATATAATATATAAGCACTATTATATACGTGTGTGTGTGTGTGTGTACAGAGAGAGATTACAACATGACTATGCAAGTGCAAATTATTCAGCAGAGAGAGATAAATAGCGTAGGAGGGAATGGAGGTAAATGTGAATAAGACCTAGGCACAGTGTGGAGA